>NC_064627.1:513374118-513999118 GCF_023864275.1 Schistocerca cancellata | reverse complement strand
ATTGAGAGGTCAGCTCATGCAAAAAATCTTGCATTGGCAACACTTTTGCAATCATGTATGGCTGTAGAGCGAGCATGGATCAATATTTCTGCAAGGTACTTCCAACAACTTGTTGAGCCAATACCATATGAGTTGCTGCGCTGTGCTGGGCAAAAGGAGGTCCATCACAATAAAACTAGGTATCCTGTGACGTTTGTCACCTCAGTGTATTATGCTATAGCAAAATGCTAATGCATCCTTACCCACCCAGATAACGAAGCATGTTGAAGTGCCCACTTCCAGGACCTAGAGTGATACATTGTCTCCAGATTGAATGTGCCATTTGGATTAACCTTTTAGGTAAATAACAGACCAGTTTCCAGGTCTCACCTCAGTTACATGATGTGCAAACAAAAACACTGTCTCATTTGGCCATGCAATATACACTATATGCGGATGAACTCCTCCCTGTGGAATGGGGAGTGAGATGGGAGTAGCTTAAAAACACCTTTGAGAGTGGTAACCCCTTCATAATAATCATCTATATACAGGTGTGGTTCTCCACAAAATCAGAGAAATACTGTACCAATCCTGACATGACATAAGCTAGATATAGGGCACCAGAATGAATGGATGGACTAAAGCATCCTTAGTTTATGTAATTCACGTGGTAATGTTACATAAAATGCTATGGAACTATAAGATGAAGATCAGGTGCCACAGTGCAAACACGTAGTGTTTTAATCACTACAGGTGAACGGCTGTGTCGTGGCTTAACTGCAGCCCAGCAGCTGTACATTCGACTGCCTCAAGGACTCATGGGTTGAGAAAGGCTGAAGGCACCCCAGAACAGGACAATGGGTCAGTGGCAGGCTAGGATGGGCAAGCAGTCCATAGTGCATAATTCTGTGATATGTTGGCACTAAATTAATGTTTTTATCTCAAGGCACATCACAATAATGATTTCAAACATAATTTTAAAAGTGGTTTTGGATCTCTTCAACTGTTTCCTTTGTATCTCATACAGGAGATTTATGAAGACTGTGAAAACTAAATTGCAGTATATGTCAAAAAAAAACCATAAATGTATATTTTCAAATTCTCCATTCATAAATAGAAAGTACATCAGTGTTACCAAATGGTGTTGAATTTTACCCAGCAGTTATTACTGATTTCACAGATGTGCACTTTCAGACAGACTGGATTTACTTTGGTTATTGTTTATATTTTTTATTTTTTCTGTCATTCCAACTCTCCTTGAATCTAAACCCATACTCACTTTCACAATTCTGAGCAGTGTATTTGCTGCTTTTTTTTTTTTTTTTGTATGCCTTCCTGCAATCTGATCTACACGAAAATGAACCACAGCACGTTACTACACTGTATATTAGACACAATGTGTTTGATACATGGTAGCATGTTTTCTACTTCCTTTGACACTGGGATAATATTGACCAATATTTGTAAATCCCTCTATGGAGTGGAAGGAATCATCAGCTGTTCTTGAATCATTCCTAGTGTGACAATGTTTGTGGGTTTTGGGCACTTTACAATGCTGTCAAGAGGACTCTATTTCTATTGTCTATCATAATATTTTATATACTGAAAAAAAATTGCCCAGTATTTGTATAGGTACATAATTTGCTCATTTCTGTGCCAGATGTAATCAAGTCATGACAGAGGACTTCATTATTTTACTTAGCATCATAATTGCACTGCTGTTTTCAAATTGTAATGTATTGTGATAGTCCAGCTTAGTGAAGAGTAAATCTAAAGATCAATGTTAGAGCAAATTAAAATCAATATATTATGTATGACATTTTACAGTCTTTATTATTCTCCTCTCTAGAGACAGGGCATGGAAAATATGTACTAAATACATCTTGGGCATACTGTATTGTGTCCCTTTAAGTATGAACTTCACTACAATGGCAAATAATGGCAGACTGCAAGAGAGTAAGTGTGTTGCAAACAGTTGGCAGTGTGCTTAGAATCAAAATGGTGTAAATTAAAAGATAAAAGTGATTTACTAAGTTTCAGCAACATACAATATTTACGACACAAATATACCTTCTTATCTAGTTGTTGTGGGAGGTCTAAATATGCTCATCACAAATCAAATTACTATATTGGCTAGTGAAACATTCCACTGCAGATCAAAAATTCACTTTGGAAGAAAGAGTCATTCTGTAAACAATTTCTGGGCCATGGATTATCCACTTCTTCACTAAATCCTTTATTTCCTCAATGGATGCTGGTCCACAAAGGTAGGAAGGTGAGCTTCTTTGAAGTTACTAAAGTAGGAGAGAGGTATTGCTAGAATTGATGTGAAGATGGTTCACAAGGCAGGCCTCAGCCAGCAAAACTACTGTCCACAAAAGGCAAAACTCGTGAGTTCAATCCTAGTATGGCACACATTTTTATTCTGTCAAGAAGTACCATAACATACACCCCACAGCAGTGTGGAATATTACTTCGAGCAGGAAGATTTACACTGAAAAGAAATTTTAGAAGGTGGCTAAGCCATTTCTCGGCCATATAATTTCTTCCATAGGGCTTGAGCAGCAAGGTATGTAGGAGAACTTCTGTGAGTAGGAGAGAGGAACTGGAGCAGCAAAAGTTGGTGTGAGTTGTTCCTGAATAGTTCAACTGGTAGAGCGACATGTGTTAAAGGGAATGTTTGTGGTTTGGTTCCAGTCCAGTACACAGTTTTATTTTGTCAGGAAGTCCCACTACTCTGTCTGTTGTCAGCTCTTAGTTGGCAGTGATCCTCTGACTGTTATCGGGCTTATAACCCAAAGAGACTTTATCAACCAATCTTTTGTGTAGGGTTGTGAGTTGTACTGCAGTTATACTCAAGTAACAGTGTGTAAAAAGCTATCAAACATAATAATCTCAGAAAATATTTGCAAGCATACAAACTTGCACTATGCATTTTCAGCTTCCTCTACCCTCTTGTAACGAATTACAAGGAGCATGATTTTTCTGTTCTGAAGATGAGTTGGTGGAAAGTCTGACAGTAAACAGCTAAATTTGGTGATGATTTTTAAGAGTTACATTAACCAAAAAACTAAAACCCTTAATTTTACAGTGTTTACATAGGTGGCTTCTCCCATTTATCCTCTGTCACTGTAATTCAGTTTAGTTGATTCTTATGAAAAAAAATTGATGCACAAAGAATTTAAACAGTTTCAGCAATATTATGATATCTATGACATAAACTTTTTTAAATCTTTTCTCTAATGGAACACTTGTGTTGTTATAGTGAAAATTCTACTATCAGAAGATGTTCTGTTGGTATGCACTAGATACAGATAATGCATTTTTGTTGGCTGTGGAAATAGCATTATCAGATATTGTAACATTTGGATATATTATAGCAGATTTTGTTACACGTTTTATCATAACGAACACAAAACTCACTTTATTTGTAACCATCGACAATATGTTAGAATGGCACGAACATCATTGTAGGCATTCTGCAGATTTGTGAAATGATGGAAACTTGTAATATTCTCAAACACATAAAAAATAATCATATTGATTAAACTAATTTTTTTAGAAAAAGAAAATTATATATATATATAGGGTACCACTTGCTTGAAGTTGAACAGAAAGTATTTTTACTATATCTGATACTGTGTTTCTGAAACAATCCATACCAAACATTTCACTAGCTGCCATGCATTTATTTGTAAAGAGAAAGATGAAGCATCTCCCGACTAGGAAGTAGTGTCATGGATAAACGCATCCATGGTGTCAGGTATCAATGGAATACAAGTTGTTATTACATTCTCCTTCCTAACAGTGTAGTTGTCATGATTACTAATTTATAATGCCTCCTGATGTAATGAGACATAATAGTTAACAGAAAACCTGTGGTATTTTTTTATATTGGGAATGTGGTCACAGATTTTTTATTACTGCTATCTTTAGGAACCTGTCACCTGTGAGCCAAGTATAAATAACTTTTGCTAAAAGAGTTCTGTGCTGTAAGTTTCCACACACACCTCCACTTTACTATCCTGGCTGACTATATTGTGCCAGAACTGCAGAACAATTGGTGTGAGGATTTGTGTATGGTGGAATGGGGGAGGGGGGGAGGAGAGAAAGGAGGTGTGGAGGGGAAGGCTGTTGCCTGGGAGGGAGAGGCAGCAAGTGGCACCAGTAAGCTCTTTCTGGTCGCTACCAGGGAAAGTTATGCACATTTCACAGTGAGGAATGGGGTGGGAAGAGGAGATAGAAGAGAGGAAGCAGTCATCTACATCTTCATCCATACTGCACATGTCACTGTGTGGTGCCTTGTGGAGAGCACTTGGGAACCAATCACTACCCCCCTCCTCCCCCCTTCTCTTCCTCTCGCTAATGGTCCACGGGAATAACAATTGTTGATAAGTCTCAGTGTGAGCTCGGAACTCTCTAATTTTACCTTCAACATCTTTTTGCAAACAATTTGTAGCAGGAAGCAATATATTGGCTGACTCTTTTAGGAACATACACAGTCATTGTTTTAACAGTAGCCCACCATACCTCTTTTGTAGCATCTGCCAGTAGACTTGGATGAGCATCTCTCTGAAGCTTTCATACTTACTAAATAAACCTCTAATGAAACATGCTGCGTTGCTTTGGTTATCCTCTATGTCCTCTACCATTCGTATCTGGTGTGTATCCCAGACTGATGAGCAGTATTCAAGTATTGGTGGAATGATGGTTTCATAAACTACTTACTTCACAGTTGGACTGCACTTCCTGAGTATTCTTCCAGTGAATCTTAGTCTAGCATATGTCTTCCCTGTGACTAGTTATGTTTGGTCTTTCCAATTTAAATCATCCATATGGATACTCCTGTACATTTAATGGATGTGACTGCTTCCAGTGATTGTCTACAATAACATAATTACACAACAAGGAATATTTCTGTCTATTTATGTACAATACAAGACATTTGTTTATGTTGAGGCTCAGTTGCCAGTTCCTGGACCAAGCTTTGATCCACTGCAAGTCTTACTGCAATTTGCTACAATTTTCTTGCATTGTGATTTCTCAACAGCACTATCTGCAAAAAGCTTCATGGAACTTCAGATGTTGTCCAGTTACCTTTACAAATGTCTGCTTGTGTCTGTGTATGTGCGGATGGATATGTGTGTGTATGCGAGTGTATACCTGTCCTTTTTTCCCCCTAAGGTAAGTCTTTCCGCTCCCAGGATTGGAATGACTCCTTACCCTCTCCCTTAAAACCCACATCCTTTCATCTTTCCCTCTCCTTCCTCTTTCCTGATGAAGCAACTGTTGGTTGTGAAAGCTTGAATTTTGTGTGTATGTTTGTGTTTGTTTGTGTGTCTATCAACTTGCCAGCACTTTCGTTTGGTAAGTCACATCATCTTATATACGAGGGCAGTTCAATAAGTAATGCAACACATTTTTTTTCTCGGCCAATTTTGGTTGAAAAAACCGGAAATTTCTTGTGGAATATTTTCAAACATTCCCGCTTCGTCTCGTATAGTTTCATTGACTTCCGACAGGTGGCAGCGCTGTACGGAGCTGTTAAAATGGCGTCTGTAACGGATGTGCATTGCAAACAACGGGCAGTGATCGAGTTTCTTTTGGCGGAAAACCAGGGCATCTCAGATATTCATAGGCGCTTGCAGAATGTCTACGGTGATCTGGCAGTGGACAAAAGCTCGGTGAGTCGTTGGGCAAAGCGTGTGTCATCATCGCCACAAGGTCAAGCAAGACTGTCTGATCTCCCGCGTGCGGGCCGGCCGTGCACAGCTGTGACTCCTGCAATGGCGGAGCGTGCGAACACACTCGTTCGAGATGATTGATGGATCACCATCAAACAACTCAGTGCTCAACTTGACATCTCTGTTGGTAGTGCTGTCACAATTGTTCACCAGTTGGGATATTCAAAGGTTTGTTCCCGCTGGGTCCCTTGTTGGCTAACCGAACACCATAAAGAGCAAAGGAGAACCATCTGTGCGGAATTGCATGCTCATCATGTGGCTGAGTGTGACAATTTCTTGTCAAAGATTGTTACAGGCGATGAAACATGTGTTCATCACTTCGAACCTGAAACAAAACGGCAATCAATGGAGTGGCGCCACACCCACTCCCCTACCAAGAAAAAGTTTAAAGCCATACCCTCAGCCGGTAAAGTCATGGTTACAGTCTTCTGGGACGCTGAAGGGGTTATTCTGTTCGATGTCCTTCCCCATGGTCAAACGATCAACTCTGAAGTGTATTGTGCTACTCTTCAGAAATTGAAGAAATGACTTCAGCGTGTTCGTAGGCACAAAAATCTGAACGAACTTCTCCTTCTTCATGACAACGCAAGACCTCACACAAGTCTTCGCACCCGAGAGGAGCTCACAAAACTTCAGTGGACTGTTCTTCCTCATGCACCCTACAGCCCCGATCTCACACCGTCGGATTTCCATATGTTTGGCCCAATGAAGGACGCAATCCGTGGGAGGCACTACACGGATGATGAAGAAGTTATTGATGCAGTACGACGTTGGCTCCGACATCGACCAGTGGAATGGTACCGTGCAGGCATACAGGCCCTCATTTCAAGGTGGCGTAAGGCCGTAGCATTGAATGGAGATTACGTTGAAAAATAGTGTTGTGTAGCTAAAAGATTGGGGAATAACCTGGTGTATTTCAATGCTGAATAAAACAACCCCTGTTTCAGAAAAAAAATGTGTTGCATTACTTATTGAACTTACTTATATATATATATATATATATATATATATATATATATATATATATATATATATATATATATATGGAAAAAATATATCTAAAAAGAAAGATGATGAGACTTACCAAACAAAAGCGCTGGCAGGTCGATACACACACAAATGAAAAACCCAAATCCTTTCGTTTTTCCCTCTCCTTCCCTCTTTCCTGACGAGGCAACCATTGGTTGCGAAAGCTAGAATTTTGTGTGTATGTTTGTGTTTGTTGTGTGTCTATCGACCTGCCAGCGCTTTATATATATATATATATATATATATATATATATATATATATATATATATATATATATAGAGGGAAACATTCCACGTGGGAAAAATGTATCTAAAAACAAAGATGATGTGACTTACCAAACGAAAGCGCTGGCATGTCGATAGACACACAAACATACACACAAAATTCTAGCTTTCGCAACCAACGGTTGCTTCGTCAGGAAAGAGGGAAGGAGAGGGAAAGATGAAAGGATTTGGGTTTTAAGGGAGAGGGTAAGGAGTCATTCCAATCCCGGGAGCGGAAAGACTTACCTTAGGGGGAAAAAAGGACAGGTATACACTCGCACACACACATATCCATCCACACATATACAGACACAAGCAGACATATACAGAGGCAAAGAGTTTGGGCAGAGATGTCAGTCGAGGCGGAAGGGCAGAGGCAAAGAAGTTGTTGAATGACAGGTGAAGTATGAGTGGCAGCAACTTGAAATTAGCGGAGATTGAGGCCTGGTGGATAGCGAGAAGAGAGGATATATTGAAGAGCAAGTTCCCATCTCCGGAGTTCGGATAGGTTGGTGTTAGTGGGAAGTATCCTGATAACCCGGACGGTGTAACACTGTGCCAAGATGTGCTGGCCGTGCACCAAGGCATGTTTAGCCACAGGGTGATCCTCATTACCAACAAACACTGTCTGCCTGTGTCCATTCATGTGAATGGACAGTTTGTTGCTGGTCATTCCCACATAGAATGCGTCACAGTGTAGGCAGGTCAGTTGGTAAATTACGTGGGTGCTTTCACACGTGGCTCTGCCTTTGATCGTGTACACCTTCCGGGTTACAGGACTGGAGTAGGTGGTGGTGGGAGGGTGCATGGCACAGGTTATACACCGGGGGCGGTTACAAGGGTAGGAGCCAGAGGGTAGGGAAGGTGGTTTGGGGATTTCATAGGGATGAACTAAGAGGTTACGAAGGTTAGGTGGACGGCGGAAAGACACTCTTGGTGGAGTGGGGAGGATTTCATGAAGGATGGATCTCATTTCAGGGCAGGATTTGAGGAAGTCGTATCCCTGCTGGAGAGCCACATTCAGAGTCTGATCCAGTCCCGGAAAGTATCCTGTCACAAGTGGGGCACTTTTGTGGTTCTTCTGTGGGAGGTTCTGGGTTTGAGAGGATGAGGAAGTGGCTCTGGTTATTTGCTTCTGTACCAGGTCGGGAGGGTAGTTGCGGGATGCGAAAGCTGTTGTCAGGTTGTTGGTGTAATGGTTCAGGGATTCCGGACTGGAGCAGATTCGTTTGCCACAAAGACCTAGGCTGTAGGGAAGGGACCGTTTGATGTGGAATGGGTGGCAGCTGTCATAATGGAGGTACTGTTGCTTGTTGGTGGGTTTGATGTGGACGGACGTGTGAAGCTGGCCATTGGACAGGTGGAGGTCAACATCAAGGAAAGTGGCATGGGATTTGGAGTAGGACCAGGTGAATCTGATGGAACCAAAGGAGTTGAGGTTGGAGAGGAAATTCTGGAGTTCTTCTTCACTGTGAGTCCAGATCATGAAGATGTCATCAATAAATGTGTACCAAACTTTGGGTTGGCAGGCCTGGGTAACCAAGAAGTCTTCCTCTAAGCAACCCATGAATAGGTTGGCGTACGAGGGGGCCATCCTGGTACCCATGGCTGTGCCCTTTAATTGTTGGTATGTCTGGCCTTCAAAAGTGAAGAAACCGCTCCCGGGATTGGAATGACTCCTTACCCTCTCCCTTAAAACCCAAATCCTTTCGTCTTTCCCTCTCCTTCCCTCTTTCCTGACAAAGCAACGGTTGGTTGCGAAAGCTAGAATTTTGTGTGTATGTTTGTGTTTGTTTGTGTGTATATCGACGTGCCAGCGCTTTCTATATTATGAAAAGTAATGGTCCAATAAGACTCCCTTGGGGTACTGATGTTACTTTTATGTCTGACTGTACTGAAACAAGCTGGGCACCAGTATTTACTGGCTTTTGGGTCTCATGGATAAACAGAGTTAGCTGGGTTTCATGCAATTCTTGTTTGCAGAATCCATGCTGATTGCTACAGGGGAATTTTTCAGTCTCCAGAAATGTTATAATACACTCTAAGACAAAAAAAGATGATGCACCAAGAAGAAATTATCCGAAAGGGATGGAAATTGGCAGATGTGATGTACAGGGTGATTATAATTAAAGTTAAACTTTCAAAATGGTGTAGAAATAACACCACTGGTCAGAATGATGTCAAATTGCAAAAGAATATCATTGGAGAAGGTGGAAAACGTATGACAGAAGAAGAAAAATAGTGTGAAAATTGATGAATAGATGGCGCTGTATGTGTCAGAATACATATATGAAAACACCTAACATGGGCACGACCCATTGAAGTTGATATAAACATGCCAAGTACATGGCGTTTTCTTCTTTCGCATCTGTGATGTTCGCCATGACTGTCTCAATGCAGGATCGTGCTCTGCTTTTTAAAGCTGTATAACAAGAATGATGACTGTGCACATGTCACTCTGCAGAAGTTCTGGACACTGAAGGGTTTGAAAAAAGGCATTGGCCTGATGGCTGCAGTGGGTCTTGAGAAAATGATTCGGAAATTCGAAAAGACGGGTTCTTTTGGTGTGCAGCCTGGTAGAGGGAGGAAATGAATTGATTCAACATCAGTGGAAGCAGTGGCCATAGCAGTGCAGGAGGAGATGAGTGGTGGTGTGCAAACAGGTAGTTTATGGAGAATTGCCAAAACATTGGACATACCCGTGAGCATGGTGCGATCAATCAATGCCAAGCTTAATAACTGCTTGCATAGGGGCCAGAGGTGAGCAATGTATTACTGACTTGCTCAGTTTGTGAAGCTCTTTCTCTTGAATGAATCATCTTTTTCTTCTTTTTTAGAATTCAGATGGGTCGGATTGTGAAGCAAATTCAACATGTTATCCTCGGCAGCATATTCCACCACTCGTTAGTCAACTCTGCTGTTGTCCGCAGTTTGACAGTGGCCATTCACTTGGATGGGCAGTGGTTGGTTGTCCTGTCTTCATAAAATGTGGTGTAGAAATTACTGTGGAGTTGGTATACAATATGAGTGCTTCAGCAGGGCTCCTGCCTCTGATAGGATAGGATAAGCCTACAGTAGGACCGGAGAAGGATGTATTAAGTTTTTGAGTGTAGTGCATGGGTTTTGCACCTAGGTCTTCCACAAGGATACGATCCCTGTGTCAAGGGTTTGTGAGTAGATACGGCATAAGGATGGACTAAGATGTTATGTAATGCCCTTCAAAAGGGCCTTTTTTAGCATCATGCCAAGAAATGAGGAACATCCTAACCACAACCTCTCCTACACCTTCCAGTGTGATATTCTAATGTAAACCCAACCTACAAGATATTTAGTCCATCCTTAGACCACATATACTCCCAAACCCTGGTCTCATGTGTTACATCTCTGTGAAAGATCCAAGCCAACAATGACCAAGAGAGAGGTGACCACTCATTGGCAGAACACATTGCTGAACACAACATGCTCATTGTCAATGGCTGCTTCATTACCCATGTCATATGGACCCTTTTCCCCAACAACAGCTTCTCTGAATTACAAAAACTAGGGTCTCGTTCTTCCTCTGTTTGATCTTCTCCTCCCAGTCCACATCTCCATATCACTTCTGTGCTGTGCATGACTTCCCCTGCCTGTAACTAGAATAGACTAACTGATGCCAAACTCCTATCCCGTGCACACACTGCCACACTCTCCCAGCCATCAGTCACCCTTTCGTAACTTCCTTCCTCCCCTTCCCCAACTCCTTCCTTGAGTTGATTTGTAGTCACCACGCTGTAATCAGCCAGTGACAATGTATCTGTGATCTCTCTCTCTCTCTCTCTCTCTCTCTCTCTCACTCACTCTCTCTCTCTCTCTCTCTCTCTCTCTCTCTCTCTCTCTCTCTACTACATGTATGTGTGTGTTTTAAGGATTCATCTGAAAACTAGCAAAGTTCTGAATTCTCAATCATGGTTATGTGCACCTATCAATGACACAGCACCTCAACTATTCAGTGAAATGCTGTCTGTACTCCTACAATTATTTATAGTGGCCTGTTAATAAGTTTCTGTTTGAGGACATTGCTGCTGTGTTTATGTAACGTAGCACAACTCCAATGTTAGTATATATGCACTGACATGTAGGTAAGGGATAAATGTGGAACTTGTGTCTTTTTGACGTACATATGGTAAATGTGGAAATGTGAACTGTGGAGAATGAAGAATGTGTATAGGGCAGACTGTCTGCTGAAAAGTGTGTCGAAAACTTTCATTGTGTAATGAGTATTGCTACTCCATGACTGTGCATGTACCCATATGCAATTGTGTAATGCAGGAACTAGGCCAACTCAATTGGGAGATGACACTCGGGCATCTGCCCTGCAATCCTGATATCTCCCCACACAATTATCACAATTTTGGTCCCTTAAAAAAAGGCTCGGATGTTTGACAATTCCTGTCGGATGAGGATGTGCAGCAGGCGGTTCGGACTTCTTCATGCAGCAGGACATGGTGTTTTACCACATATGTATCTTCAATCTGTGCATTGGCGATTTTGCCTGACTGGCGTACCAATTCTGGGCTGCACAGCCTTCAAATAGAAACTTTTTGATTGTCCCTTATATATTCACTTTATTAAATTAAATAGCAATTATGAAGCATAAATTTGCTAAACAAGTTGTTAATGTTGATCTCAAGAACAGGAACAAAGTAAAATGTTGAACATGTATCATGTGCAATAAATTTACTTTTATATATTATGCAAGAAGTAGCAGAAAAGTAGTACAAATGAATGTGGCAGTTATTTCAGTGGAGGCTTTCTGGTTGCCACATAGTTTACCTACAATAATTTATCCATTGTAAATGAAGTAATTATATGACAATTCTTAATTTTAGATTGTGTTGTGATAAGAGTAGCCAGTCACAACTACTGTAGCTTCATTTCTGTACATCACTAATTTCAGTCATTTCCAAATGACAGGACTGCATAATACCAGTCACAGTGTAAAGAAATTCATCTCTTTCAACACATGGCTGCTCCCTGTTATTCCATACAACCAGTCTGCCTCAGTTTTAGTGAAGGAGATTCTGTAGTTTTCTTAAAATTGGACAGGATTTGTTCAAAACCCAAAAAATATATATTCTATCATCAGGGGTACACACAAAAAAGAAACTTAAATCCATGTCTCTTAATTCTTCATACATTTCTCCAACACAGAATATGTAAAGCTACCAAGTGTTCTCCAAAAGTGTGAATCTTCTGAATGTCACTATGTAGTAAGAATGAAAGTACTATATTCCCAAGATAATACTGACAAATTGATGCATAATGTGTCTTCAATGTACATACACTTGGTTTCCTCTGTTGCAACCTTTTGCACTCAGCCCCTTTCTCTTTTGACAGATCCCAATCTAGGAACCATTATCAGCACAGAATAGTGCCTGACCATAATAGTTACATTTATAAAAGTTTTTCATCAGATGAGAAGATAGTACCCATTTCTGTGACGATCACAGAACTTTTACAATAAAGATAGCAGAAGTATGTACCATAATTAACAATGTATGTAGATTAACACTAGTCAAAATTGTATCTTAGAATACTGAACAGAAGTAGGCTTCTTCCTGGTAATGAATAAACTGTCCCATTCTGCATCCTTGAAGGGTTTCCAAGTACATGAATCCAAATTAAATTGATCTAACCTGCTGCATTAAAATATGAAGACAAGACAATGAAATGTTGGATGTATATTACCAAAAATCACGCTGTGTCATACAAAAACATATGTCTGGTGATAATTCCATTTCCAATGGTTGCAGGACAAAATCACACTAACATGCGAGTTGGTACTATTTTCTGGTGGAAAGTTTTATTTCTTCAGGTAAACTGACTAATAAAAGAAAGTGATTATGAAGACGCACAATTAATAAAATCTCAATAGAAGGAAAGTAGTGGTCATAAATATAATGAAATAAAAATGCAATGGTTCTCTTTATTATTTATTAACTACTGTATTCAGAAAATGGGGAATAGGGATACTTTATATTTACTTTTGTCACTTCCATCACAGTTACATGTGTGTTTAGATGAAAGTGGTTTATACCCGATCATGCATCTGAAGGAGTAATATCTGCCTCATTTCATGGGGTTAGACTGTGTTTACCTATTCAGTGATATGTGAAGACAACTCATGAATAACAATAAAGATTAAATATTAATTTAAGTGAACAAAGACATAATGAGAACAATATATAATGTTACAATTATCATCATAATTTGATGTGGAATGTAAGATTGGCACAGAAAAAACTGATCATTTCTCAATTGAAACTATTACTATTATCAACATTAACAAAAAGTATAATGGGATCAGAGATGTCTTCACAAAAACCGACTTAAAATTCTTTCAAGATATTTTTGATGTAGGTTAAATGTAGGTCAGTCAAAAGTTTGTGAAAATTGTTAAAATGAGTTCCAGTGTGTTTTATGGCAGGAATGCATTATACCTCAGACTGTGGTATGACCCCTCTAATATTAAGAGGAATTTACAAATTTAGTACAATAGTTGTGTGTCATCAAACACAAGTTTCCACTTCCTTAAAATATACTTAAATCTGAGCAATCTGAAACATTTGTTGTATTCATTATGCCGAAAGTGTCTTCTTTTTTCCTATAATTTCTGCCCATGTGCTGTATGCTTTAAAGAATATTTAAAGAAAACTACACACAAATATTTCTATGTACTAATATGAAAAAAAAGCAGTTCACTTCCCACTTCATGCCACGAGTGTTCAATGCTGATTCTTTGGCACAATCAGTACAACAAATTAAATGTTCAGTCTATCCATATTTCACATGCAAAATATCTTGAAAGACATATTCTTTGTATAAATAACCATTTTTTAAAAAATAATCACATTTTGGAACTTTGGTGTGATCAATATTCTATCCACTCATTGCAGATATTAACTTCCACAGAGAATAGGTGCATATGTGTTATACACATTGCAACACCTAATTGTTATACATGTTATTCAGTAATAAGGAGAAAATCAGGTATGGAATGAGAGTCAACACTCAAACTTCTCACCTATTTTTAATGACATTACGTGAACATCTGAGTAATTTCAAAAAATAAAATATTTCTTTTACTGTCCATTTTCTCCTCATTTCTAAATACTGTAATATAAATTGTATAATCTAACAATAACACAACAAGGTACAATTAATGATTATAGTGATACTTAAATAACAACCATACTAAAAATATCACAAAATGATGGATGAAATCAAAAAATAATGAGTCACTGTCACATCCTATATGAGATCCACTTTTCCCAAAAGTGACCCATGTTTTAAATCTTCTTTGATCTTCAAAAATAGATTCAACTAGATACAGTACACTGGACTCAAAGACAATCAGCCTACAAGACAAGTGAAAGAGTGGGAAACAGGCCTTGATTTCTTATAGTCAAGGGGGGAATTATGCTTTTGCTAGTAATGTTCAAACACAAATACAACTGTCCAAGGTGCAACATAAAGAAATTGTATGATGCGTCATATATACTTATTTACATGTTCATTGTTGTTTTTAGTGCATAAACATACAATTTACATTATGATGGTTTCCTTAGATTCAGTGTTTGTTAGCTGAGCCTGGGATAGTTAAAGTAAATAATGCATGACCTAATCAAGCTGCTTGCAGGGTTGCCAAAAAGCCTGATGAAAGCTAAATCTTTACCAAAATTAAAGAGAAAACTTACTCTCTACATTTTCGGTATGTACAAATTATGGTGTACAGTCCTCCTTTCCCCTCTGTAAGATGTGTTTAACCTAAGCTTGTATCATCTATGCTTGTAACAGTGGACTTCTGAGCCCTAGTGGTGAATGGACATTATAAATTTTTGTATTTCAAACAAAAAGGAATCTTTTCAGAATTAAAGTAAGGCATGCAAGTAAAAGCTATGCATATGTGAAAACTGGCTTGATATTAAGTTTGTCTGAATGTGTACTGTGTCCAATCTTATAAATATATGAAATTAATAGATACATTTTTTAGGCTTAATCTTGAGGTGTAAATGAATGATGAGCAAGTTTAACATGACATTGAAAAGATCCCTTCTATTTGAATCCACTGGAAATTGAAGACAGTTACATTATTTTATAATTTCCTTTATACGTGTAACATATATATATTTATATATATTATATATGAGCCAAAATAATTATGATAAAAATTTATATTTTTAATCTATATAATGGTACACAAAGTATGTATATTACATCTGTCACTTTCCAGTGGAACAACATGCACATTAAAATATATCTCTAAATGTACTGAATATACTGATAGCCTAGGAAGTGTAGTTTTGAATAGCTATGAGATCTCTAGAACATTACAATGAATCATTCTCTGTCCTGAAAAGCAGTCTACACACACACATGTGAACGAATGCGCGCATGCTCTGCATTATACAAGGAATAATCCATATAAAGCTCTGTGTGGAATTCTGATCTACATATACCCACGAGAGCTTTTTCGCAGCCAAACTAAATATTTTATTTGTGGCTGGGTCAGTTATTGGATCTAAGCATACAGAAAGAAAGCTAAAACTACATCTTCACACTCAAGTAATAGGTTACATGCTATGTAAAAATGCAAGGGTATATATTGCTTTAAACAAAGCATGTCCATTCTTGAATGAATACACAAGTACTCTTACCTACATAAATAATTACTGAGGGAATACATTATCTACCTTTATCACATTACATTTTATTTTATTACATTACTAATGTATAACTACAGCATAAACTCTATATGATAAAAAATCTTACAACATCTGTGAATGGAGCCATGGGAATCTAATCTGTGGCACTTTGTTTGTTTAGTGTCTATGTGGAATATGGGAATTTATTTAAAGGTAATGGGTAGCAAGAATGGAAGTGCTTTGTTTCCCAGTAAGCCACAGTGAGGTTTGAATTAAGGAGTAGCAGAATGCTCTCGAGTCCCAGGTGCACGACAACAACTGTCTGAATCTGGGAAATACAACCTGTGGACAACAAGCTAGCAATGCTCAGTTTTCCGTTGTGTCCTTTATCTTATGCATTTGTGACTGGGATTAAAACAAGTGATCAAAGCCATTATTATGGTAACATCTAGAAGCTAGCAAGCAGCGACTCAAGCTAACCCTGCTCTGCCGGAACTGTTCAGTAAAAATGCTGCCTAGACCCTTGACTACAGTCAATTTTGGAAGCTCACTCTTCTAAACCTTGGTATTAAAGGGAAAGACTCACTTCAACAACATGGCCTAAATTTTCATTAGTCACTACTTCTAACTCCGTAATAAAAGCAACAATCATTTCTCAAAAATTGTTCATTATTAACGTTAGTTCATGTATTCTTGCACATATACATATATATACATAGAACATTCCCTTGTACAACAACACCAGATCTGTGGCCTATACGTTTATAAGATGTGGATGATTTGTGATGAGGATCAGTTTGTAATACTGAAGGCTAGTACAAACAACATAATTAATATAAAAACAAGATGACAGAAGAGTTTCATCCACTAAAGAGAATTTATTATTATCTCAAATACTTCATTATCACATTTCTGTTTCAACAAGGTATGTGACTGTAAAAGATTTTACATATATACAGTAACATCTTGCCCTTTAATACCAAATACCAATTCACTGACATTGGGCAACTTGACTGTTTACCGACAGAATCCAACCAAAACAACACACTATTGAGCCTGCTATGAAGGAAAAATCTTTCGCCCTGATGTAACTCTGATTCTTAAATGCTGTACAGGAACATTTACTTCAGTTTTAAAAAATGTGGCACTTCTTTCATCTGAGAGATATCACGGAGTACAGTAAAGATTTAGTGCAAAGAAGACCTCCAGATTACATACATTCATTCTTGCGAGGCTCTTTGGTCCTGTTTGCACTATGTACAATTTAAGGTAAATATCCAAATATGTTTTTGTCACAGCCTCTAAGGACAGAACACCAGTTAGAGACTGAGTTACAATCACTCATTTGACTAGAACCAATGACTGATTTTTTTTTTCGTTTCATCTGCATGTATGTCCTGGCAGGATATAACAATTGAGAATAGTACAGACACATGACAAATAAAGCAACACTGTGGCAGTGACTTTAGACAGTCTTTTATATCATATTTTAATGAAAAATTACTTATACAGATCTTACACAAATTATTACAAATAAATATCAAAACATTTTATAAAGTCAGTATGTTGATGTTTGCATTATTTAGGTTTCCTGCCAAGTCATACAATCAAATACATTGTAATCTAATAAACAATAAAATTATATTTTATCTGTATATTTCATTCAGATTAATTGAAATGTGGTGACTCAGTCTGTAACCTGCCAGTGCTGATAATCCCCGTCTATCTCACTTACACCTTCATTTCTTCTTTTGTTCTCCCACTGATAATAATATATTTATGTCCAACTTTCACAATCAGTGGGAGACTCTCAGGCCTTAAGCTTCCCCACTAGTTACTTCAAGACCTAGGAGCACATTTGTTAAACTACTATTCTATACAGGGAACGATACAAAACAATATTTTCGTTAACCACCCCTTTAGAAGGGAATTATTTATGTAATACAAAAAGAAACTAGGACAGTGAGTATAAAAACCTTCCCTCTCAGTGTATCTTGTGGACTTGAGCGCTCCTACAGAAGGACAGGCCTCTTCCATCGGCTGCCCACTGTGTATCTGCACACTCCACATTCACAATGCCTTGGCAACCTGTCATGTTAGAACTATATAATGCAAAATTAACGTTATGCATCAAGATATTCTTTGTCATTTTATGACTTTATAATTGTTACAATAATTATAATGATATAAACATTGTAATAAACAAGTTGATTTCTTTGATAAGTAAACAAAACACTCTACAAATCATGTAACAAATATCATCATATTAGTGTAAACTAGGAATTAAACGCAAATACTTGTTGAGAAAGTATGCGATTTGATGGAAGGACATTATCAGATGTAGTCGTATGTCCTTGATCCTCCAGTTGCACCATCTCATTAGCCGGGGGCAGTGGAATAGGGATGTGATAATATTTACACAGTGGGCGAACACATTTCCCCTTCACTGCATCCCGGCAAACAGTAACTTTCATGTCCACAACCTCCACGTGACCTGCAACAAAAATTTCACAATGACAAAACTCTACAGCTAGTTACAAATGTAGCAGGGCAGAGAGACAATCACATTTTCTGTAACTGTTTGGGAGTAATGTGTGCTTGTCTTGCTGTTACACATTACCAACAAGTGAAAATTTTGTACATCATGCTGCACACTAGCAGACTAAATATGAGGAGTTATAGATGGTGCCTAGGATTCAACTGTAGCTATTCCCTCACACAGTTTTGATAAAGTGCATTTACAATAAGAGAGAAATGGAATCCCAACATTACTGTCAAATTATTTTCTTCACCATGACAGCTGCATGTACAGCCAACAAATTTCATCAACTCAAGTCATTTTGGCACTACAGAGATAATGACTACAGTAAATGTGTGCACAAATCCTGCTTTCTAAAATTAGAGTAAAATCACAAAAGCAGCAATAAGCCAAGAAAATCAACTGGTCCAAAATGTAAGTATGGTGTTAACATGGTAATGGTTGTTAATCAAATTCCCTTGAACCATTATTTACTTGATACAATGGAGGGGGGCCATTAACAGTTTGAATGCAAGTGCAACAAATGTAAAGGTAGATAAATATTTGCTGTTCAAAAATGATGCCAACAAATTCTCATTTAGGTTTGGTCTCCAGAAGGCTCAGACAGCAAAGGTCTATGATAGGTGCCAATCAAAGGTATATTATATCATGCCCTCAAGTAAACAGGACTGTGGCTCTATTGCACTTAGAGTTCCTTTGCTGTAGACACCATAACAGTAATATAATAGAGCACTGAAATCGAAAAGCTTTATGAATGTGGTAAGTATTTGTTATATCCTAGCCAGTAATGCCAACCGAGCCCGCTGCCAAAAGGTTGGCAGCATCAAAGTCCGCACGCCGTCCGCATAAGCAGCGCCAGCGATACAGGAAATCGCCGCAAGTCTGCGCGCGCCACCGCTGGCTTCTGGCTTCTTAAGCGCTGGAGTCGCGAGCGCTAGGACAGTTCTGTATTCGCCGCTCAGTTGTATACTCGCCACCGATTTGTGTACTTGCTAGTCAGTTGTGTGTTCATCGCAGCAGAGTAGTTGTTTGTCGTCAGCCGACGCTGACCTAGCCGCTCCGACTCGAACTAGACAGATTTCTGTAGACACGGAGTTCACTACTGTGTTTCTGTATCTTCGTTAATAAAGATAAGTACCGACTTTTATTTAATCAGAGTGTTTGGGTTTTCATCTTTCTGTTCACTGTTCCAGCGGACTGGTCGGCCCGCTATTAAAAGTGTGGCGGTGACTTCGTAAGCTGTTTCTACAGCGAAGTGTTTGTCGCTACGAACGCCACCACAAAAGTATTTGAGGTGACCAATCACATATTTACAGCTAATCACCTAACAAAGGGGTGAGAGTATTTGTAACAGGCACTTTAAGATGCTAACTGGACTGCTCACAAATCGAGACCTGCTCCTAAAAGTGACAGCCACCATCTTTCAAATTTACATGATGCTGGAACCTATTATTGTCCATAAAACATGCATAAATAGATGTGTGTGTGTGTGGGGGGGGGGGGGGAGGCACTCAGAGCCAATTACAGGGTGTATATCTTCAACAGGAAACAATTTTCCAAAGCATGGTCTCACAACCAGAATTTTATAGATCATGTCTGGAATTCTTTTTAGAAAGAATTTTGGTGCTCACAGTACTCCTACCTCAATCCTTGCTGAAGGATTTCAAGGAGAATAGCTTTCACTTCCTGTAGACCTCATAGGCACCATTCAGTTACACCATCATTTACTAGTTTATGTACTGTGTTGATGCCCATATGGAAATTAGTTGTGCTATATCAAACTGAGACAATCAGCTCTTTATTCCTAATATGTTCTAGGCTCAAATATAAAATCTTTCCATTGAACTATTTCGTTTAGGCCATACCACATGTTCTAAACTTTCAATCAAGTTCATCCTATTTGATATACAATCTATCAGACACAGTGACCTTTTTGAGTTAGTTTTTGCTCTGGAAAGCAGTATAATACCATGTATGGTAAGTGGTCTCTTTCTTATAATGAAGCACATGTAATATGTGTGTTTCAGTTTCACAATAATACAAAAACTTCATCTACCTTGGTTATTTCCAAATAGAGATAATACACTGTTTGGCACATTGGGATGCGATGGTACTGAAATACAAAACAGAAGTATACACCAACAATCCACTGATAAGTATGATTATTGTAGCCATTCGGCAGAAAGGTTAAACATAACAGTGAACAAGAATAATATTGGAACAGATACAACAAACATATCTCTCAGCTGTAGGATTCTGAAACACCTGTTTGGGATCACTGAAATTTTGTGGCCATTTTGGATGCATTTCAACAAGCAACATTCATAGTTGGACAATCAGGAATCATAAACCTAACATTCTGAATACATATATGTAGTTGAGCCAAAAAATAACATTGGGTGGAGAGGTTCTGGAGATAGGATCTCCATCTAGGTGGCTCTACTACTCACTGATTTAAGTCAGTTGGCCAAATGCTCTCCATGCAGACATGTCAATAAGGTCAGAGAGCTTGTTTTCAACAATGCTGTTTCACGTGTTCAGTGATTTTTCAGTGGCAGATGTGACAGAACAAACAGTTAACATAAGGTGTTAATCAAAAGTTGATACAGGTGATGAGACATAGTGTTCTGTTTAGGCCCTTGAAACAAAATGACATTTAAGCCAATAGAAGCCATCTTAATTTTTATGACTGAAGTGAACACTCTAGCATGAAGTTGATCCACGAAGATATAACAGTTAAATCATCAGCACTTTATTCAAGTACTAAAATGGTTGTATGAGGCTCCTCTAAAGAAACTGCCTGCCTATATTGTGGTCAAAGGTTTTACTTCATCACTGTAACCATGATAATGATCACTCATCACTGAGTTTCAAACAGTTTATACTAGGTATGGGTGCAAGTGATTCGTTTTGTTCAAAAAAAGTAACTAAAAGGGAAGTATCGAGGACAATGAAGAAGTGAAACAAAAACTAGCTAATACATAAGACAGCATTTACAAGAACTTTGACCCAACTGAAACTTCTACACATACAATATTTGGTCAGCAGACACAAACAGTTTGGCATCAGAATCCATAGTTAAACCCATCTATCAGCAAAAAAGAAATTCTTGCTGCTTTTGTGTCCCCCTCTACACTACCTCAATGATAATAAAAGAAGGCAATTCAATTAAACAGAAATGCAATCATGTTTGAAAATAGAGGTCAGACCTGCAGCTGTATGTGTTACTCCTCCAAATCATTAGTTTTCATGTACATTTTAATCAATTTGCATTAAGTCACATAGAAATTCTGATGTTTGAGGGAGAATAAGGAGAAACAATGAAAGAAAAGTAGTGTTTAGATGGCTCTGGTTGTCTTTCCAGTTGGTTGACATCATTTATGTATTATTTCCTGACTCTTTAACCTAAATTTGTCAAATAACTGTTTGTATATCATTCTGGCACTCAGTTATTGGCAATAATATGCATCTAAAATAAAACGTTGTATTCCATGCTTGAGGTGAAAGTAATTCATTAGTCTTCTTCGCTAAACTCAGTCAGATGTGCATAACATAATGAGCATTTATGATTTGTCTTTATTCATTCATCACTTTTCTTTTTAGTATTATGGTTCCCAGTTTTTAGAAACTCTTAAAGTTATTGGTCCTGGCCCTGAATTTCTGTCTGTTTTATTAATCAAGTCCTTTCTCTTTTTTAAAAAAACTAAAATATTGAAAATATTTGCAGTTCTACTCTTTCAGGTACTCAAGTAAAATGGCTTTAACTCTCCAGTTTGCATTTGAGAGTTCTAGGATTTTTCTACAGAGATCTTCATTGTTTCTTCATATGTAGTTGCCACTTCACATTATTTTCTGCCACACAATTTTTGAAGAGTTTTCTTTTTATCCTTGCTCTGACTTTATTTTTAATGTTTTGAGTGTTGCAGTGTACCTTGCTATGTTGAGTGCTTGTGATTTTATTACTACATAATGATGTCTGATCTTTAGCTATGGAGATGATTTTTGATTCTGGGTATCCTTGAAGAGTTGTTACTACTTTGTTTTCTTTTTCGGTGTCTCCATCTGTAGTTAAGTCTGTTAGATGAGGTACTGCAGATTCAGAAAAGTAATCATAGACATGCTCATGACCAAAGTATTTCAATTATTCTTCCATTAATAACATTTCTCTCTTCAAGATATGCTGTTTTATACATGGCATGTCAGTGTACTAAAATTCTCTCATAATCTATGAAGTGAAATAATGTAGAATCTCTCAGAAAAGATATTTCAAAATATTATGTGGTCTATATACAATGGATAAGAAAGTCAGACACCACTTTGTTTAAGGAACTATGCAGGCATTTGGCAGAAGTTATTTAGAGAAAAAGTACATCTGGATGGGAAAGTGGTGACAAAAACTGCATTACTGAGATATTGATTGCCTTCTAGTGTCAATTTGCTCTGCCATTTGTTTCAGTGGTGCTCTTTAATATTTGGCGAATCTGAGGATGATTACTTTTGTTATGTATCTTGCCATGAGTTGTGTATGTACCTATTGTATTGGACACTGAACTGCCCACATTTCTCTGCCAGTCTTCCCACAAACTAGTTCCAGCGAAAAGGTATCTTTCAATCACTTAACACTCCAAGTGTTCAAGAATCAAAGTATGCATAAACATGTGGGAAAAATCATTAATTTTTTAATTGTGTTGAAAGTTAATGTTCAATGTGCTTTGAGGTAAAATCCAACAGTTGAAGTTCCAGCCAATAATTGAAATCTATTTTCTTAGATGATAAGGTGATATTATCAATATAAGTCAATCTTTTCATGCACTCACTGTAACATTAATGACAATTTGATGCTATAGAGAGAAGTATACTTTTGAAATTTATGTGCATCTGGCATAAGTCTGCCTTGAATATTTTAATAGCAATAGTGAGTTGTCATTTAATCATGACAGGACTTGTTTACATTTCACAAGCAGACAGATATGATTGTTATGTACGGTCATGCAAATGATAATTCGAATGAAACTGCGAGGTTCTACAAAATGAATTCCAGAGAGAAGACAGCCAAACCAATGAATCCTTGCTGTTGTTTATTTCTAAGTCAGTAAGATGGGATCCATAGTACCACAAATTGTGGATCAAGGTAGACCAAGTTTTGCTCATATGGCTGACTGGGAAGACTGCATTCTGCAAGCTATCAAAGGAGATCTAGATGTTAGCACATGACACATGGTCATAAAATGTGATATGGCTAGTACTATCACATGAAGGAAATATCATGTGCAGTTCATGTAACTGCATCATGTTCAGTGAGTGCAGAGACTTTCAATTGCCAATCACAAACCACGGGAGAACTTTTGTAGATGGTTTATTGCTTTATCTGTTGAACCATTGCTAATGTCTTCAGTCTTATTTGCATATGAGACAACATTTTGAATAGCATATTTTTCCAACAAACATTTGTGGGTGAATAAAAATCCTTGTGATTCAATTCAAGTTAGATGACAGAAGCAGTTGAAGATCAAAGGAAAGGGCTGGAATTTAGAGGATTGTCAGGTCTATGTGTTATCCTAGAATGTTTTAAAAGTGACTTCTATAAAGACTTTATTTACAACATATGAGAGGCTTGCCGCAGGATAAGAGCCGCAGCAGATAAGAGGAAACACAGTTTATATGTTACAGTGCTCTGACACATTTCAGCTGCATTGTTTGGAATGCACTGAATTATACTTGTCATGAGAGATTTAGACGTAGGGGAGAACCAATTCAATGACTTGCATGTTTCTATAACCTCAAATCTTTTAATAGTTATCTGTGGAGCAACTTAACAACTGGTTTAAGCAGCAAACATTCCTAATGTAAGGAAACTTCACCAACATACCGTGTAAGCATTAAACATCATTATGATGAAGCCATGTGGATGTGTAGAGTGATTCAGTGTGTAATAAATGTTTCTAAATATGAATCAATTAGTCTTTCATTAACCAAATAAATAAATAAATAGATAACATGAAAACACTACTCACCAATTGGCATATCCTGTAAATTATTTTATTTGCTAGAGATATGGTCATTCTTTGTCAGTCATAAAAAAGTCTGACAGATGTGTCAATAAAATAAGCAATTCAGACACAGACGTAACCTCTTATTATCACCCCAAGTTGAGACTCATTATGAATGTTACATGACTGGCCATATATCTGGCAGATCAGACCACGATGTTGTTGTAGTCTTGAGTCCAAAGAATGGTGTTGGTTGGCTCATTCAGTGGAAGGGGACCAAACAGTGAGGTCATCAGTCCCATCAGATTAGGAAAGGATGGAGAACGATGTTGGCCGTGCCCTCTCACAGGAACCATCCTGGCATTTACTTGAAGCGATTTAGGGAAATCATGTAAAACCTAAATCAGGATGGCTGGAAGCAGGTTTGATCCATCGTTCTCCCAAATGTGAGTCCAGTGTGCTAACCACTGTACCACCTCACTTGGTAAGAATGGTATTAAGAAGCTCTCCACACTAATCTATCCTCTGCAAGCCTGTTCGTCTCTACATAACTATTGCAGCCTACATACATTTGAATCTGCTTACTGCATTCCAATCTTGATCTCTCTCAACTTCCTCACCTTTTCCATAAATCCCTCCATTACTAAACTGACAATACCTTGTTTCTTCCAAATGTGTCCTAAAAAAATCTTTTTTCAGTAAGATAGTGCTGCAAATTTATTTGTCCCCAATTTGATTCAGTAACTCCTCATTAGTTATTCAGTCTACTCACCTAAGCTACAGTATTCATATGTAGCAACACATTTCCAAAGATTCTATTCTCTTCTTGTCTAACCTGTTTATTGTCCATGTTTCAGTTCTGCATAAGGCTATAATTTAGCCACATATCTTTAGGATAGACTTCCTAATAATTTAAATTTTATATGTTAATAAATATTTCTTTTTTAAGAAATATTTTTCTTGCTATTCCCAGTCTGTGTACTATATCACCTGTACTTTGGCATCTGTAATTTGGCAATCATGTTATTTTGCTCCCCAAATTGTAAAATCATCTTCTATTTTTACTTTCTCATTTCAAAATCTAATTGCCTCAAAATTGCCTGATTTAATTTGACTATATTCCATTGTCTTGTTTGATTCTTTTTGATGTTCATCCATAATCTCTTTTCAGGACTACCCATTCCATTCAGCTGCTCCTCCAAGAACTTTGCTGTCTCTGACAGAATTAGAATGTCATCAAAAACCTCAAAGTTTTATTTACAAAATTAGGAAAAAATAGATTGCTACTCACTGCAAAGATGACCCATTGAGCTGCAGGCAGAGACAATGAAAAAATTATAGATGCCAGCCAAAGCCTTCTTCAGCAAAGACAACACACACACATTCACACAGGCAAGCAAACCTCAAGCACGTATAACCACTACCCTTGACAACTCAGTAGGTCATCTTTATGATTAGTAGCAATCTATCCTGTTGCTGATACTCCAACCTGGAGTTTCCATTGTTCAAAGTTTTTATTTCTTCTCCCTGAACAATAAATCCCTCTCCAAATTTCTACCTGGTTTCCTTTACTACTTGCTCAATGTACAGATTTACTAACATTAGAAATAAGCTACAAGGACATGGAATGTAAGGGACACAGTAGTTGAGACAGTAATGAGACTGTCTTCCACACTGTTTCATTCACTTCTCAACTACTGCTTTGCTTCCCTGTCCTTCAGTTCTGCTAACTGCAATCTAGTTTCTGTACAGGCAGTAAATAGCCTTTCTCTCTCTTTATTTTATCGCTTCTACCTTCAGAATTTCAAATAATGTATTCCAGTCAACATTGTCAAAAGCGTTCTTTAAATCTACAAATGTGATGAATGTAGATTTGGTGTGTTCTTACATTTCTGTGGAACCCAAACTGATCTTCCCCAAGGTTAGCTTCTACCAGCTTTTCTATTGTTCTGTAAATAATTCATGGCAGTGTTTTGCTACAATGACTTATTAAACTGATAGTTTTGTAATATTCACACCTGTCACCCACTACCTTTTTTTTTTGGAACAGGAATTATTATGTTACTGTTGAAGTCAGAAGGTATTTTGCTTGTATTGCACACTAGCTAGAGTAATTCTTTTGTGGCTGGCACTCCCAAGAATATCAATAATTCAGATGGAATGTCATTTATTACTGAGACCTTGTTTTGTCTTAAATCATTTATAGCTCTGTCAAATTCTTTTTGCAGTATCATGTCCCCATCTTTTCTTATTCTAGTTTCTCTTTCTTTTGTATGAAACTGTCTTCATTTCCCTTGCATAGCCCATCTATAGAATCCATCAACCTTTAAGCATTCCCCTCTTTTCTTACTAGTGGCTTGCCATTTGAGCTCTTTAATTTTTTCTTGTAGGTGCCATCTATCTTTTCACTTGTCATGCATGCTTAAACAACCTTGTAACATGCATACCCATTTTGCACTTTCTATCAGTCTCATTTTTTGATGCCTGTATTCACTTTTGCACACTTCATCTGCTGCATTTTAACATTTTTTCCACCTTTCATCACTTAAATTCAGTATCTTGTGTGGCATCCAAGGATTATTTCCAGGTTTTGTCATTTTGCCTATTTGATCCTCTGCTCATGAACTAGTTCATCTTTTAAAGTAGCCCATTCATTTTCTACAGTATCCCTTTCCCCTGTTTCTGTCTTTCATTGCCTAATGTTCACTTAGAAACTCTCAACAACTTCTATTTCTTTCAGCGAATCCAGATCCCATCTTTCTAAAATTTCTTCAGTTCTAATAAGTATCTACAATGGACATTGTACAGGATTTAAGTATAAAATTTTACTTGTGTACCCTACAAATGGAGGCAAAATTATAAATATGCTCCTCACAAAGATAGCCAAATGTGTGTATAGGCTTACTGTATACAGGGAAAATACACACTTAGTTGGAGACAGTATCAAGTTGAGTTATTAAATTAAATATTTGATTTTTAATTATTGCAGTACTCAAGTTTTAGCACTGACCATGTCCAAATGGTGTCTTGAACTTCCTGGGCTCCAGTTTCAGTGGGATATGGTCATTAAACACACTTACTGCTTTAAATGTTGTAGGAAAGCTCTGGTATAATGTAATACTTTTGAAGTAAAGGAGACCACTCCTGAAAAGCAGAATCATTGAGACACACACATTTGCATGTGCCCATCGATGACTCAGCACTTATTGCTTTAGCAATACAAGGCTATACATTCAACGCTAAGTGTCAAGAGTCAATTAGAGGAATGAGGGATTCAAGTTACTTCAATAAACTGAGATATTCATGTAATAAATTACACAATGGAAAAGGAATTATGTTAAAAGAAGTAGGAAAATATTAAAACAGTAACAATCTACATTATAGCAGAAATGGTGGATTACATGTCAATGAATGTTTCAAGGCATCAATCAGTTTCACTAACAAGAAATGATGTCCACCATGGACATTTACATGGAGTAAATTGGGAAAAAGAAAACAGTAAAAGCAGACAACTGAAATAAGACTGTCGAACTCTGTAAAAGTATTTCAAGGTGCATATGGGTACTCACTGGTGCTGAAGAGAAGAAATCTGTTACATTCATGTAGCTATGATAAGCTTCCAGAAAAGTATCTGTAGAACTAGGGCACCATTTTATGCTCTGAGAGATAAAGCTCGCATCACTTATACCTTAAATGGAAACATCAGTTTTATCCACTGCTCTCCAATTTCTTTTGCTAGTGAGACCTTTGACTCCATATGAGAGAATGAATACTGTGGCATTCGCACATCCAGATTTGATAACCACCTACTCATTATTTCTGAAGTCACAGAATTAGTACTCATAAAAGATGGTCTGGAATAGTGTAAACCATCAACTTGAATATTGACTGAAATAAAATATTTAATAATAACAAATGTTATCCCCAGATTCAGTTTCTTCTTTATGGGTATTATAGACTACTTGACTATATGTTCCTTAATTTACAGCTGTTGGTCATCATCATTGTACTGTACAGTTCCCAGCTGCTTACCAAGTCTGTTTGGCAAATAGGCCTCTACATCATCTTCTGTCTTCCCTCCAACTCTGTGCCTCCACTTTCTTTCATGCACAGTCCTTCACTCCTTTCAGCCGCTTGGCTCTTGGCTTTCTTCCTGGTCTTTATCCCTTCTCTTTCATCTTGTATATCTTTCTGAGTATCCTGTCCTCCTCCATTCATTTGACATGTCCATACCATCTAAGTCTTGATCCTGTAATGGTTCTCCTTTAATTCCCTGATCCTCTCAGTCCTTAACCTGTTTGTCTTAGACACTTCAATACTGTTTCTCAAGAATTTCATATGACTAGCTTGTATTTTACTTCTCTCTCTTTCATTTGATATATATATATATATATATATATATATATATATATATATATATATATATATATGGTTATAATAGAAGGAAACATTCCACGAAACATATATATATATATATATATATATGTTTTGAGGGATATCCTTGCTCCATATCAGGTTTCTGACACTCTTCCAGAATGCTTATGCTCTTCTCCTCTGCTTATTTCTTTCTCTGTCAGTTCTTCTTGGTTCTTGTACACATTGTATATATATTACCCATCTTTCCTCATAGCTTACCCCTATTTTTCTCACAATTTTTAACTTCTTGCACCATTTTACATTCTTCATTCTTGGCAGCAACTTGAATGCATGAGCTGTTAAGCTAATTGTGCAAAAATTATCACACTTGTCAGCTCTTGCTGTCTTCAGAACTGTGTTGATGATGTTTTACCATAAGTCTGATGGTATATCTCCAGTCTTATACAGTCTACACACCAAGGTGAATAGTCATTTTGTTACCAATTCCCCCAACAACTTTAGAAATTCTGATGGAATGTTATCTATCCCTTCAGCCATATTTTATCTTAATCATCCAAAGATCTTTTAAATTCTAATTCTAATACTGGATCCCCAATCTTTTCCCTATTGACTACCGTTTCTTCTTCTATCATGACATCAGACAAGTCCTCCCCCTCATAGAGGATTTCATTATACTGTTTCCACCTTCCACTCTCTCATCTGTATTTAGCAGTGGAATATCCACTGCACTCTTGATGTACCTGTCCGTGCTTTTAATTTCACAGAAGGTTCTTTTGATTTTTCTATATGCATAGTCAGTCCTTCTTTTTCGATTTCTTCACATTTTTCATGCAGACATTTTGCCTTGGCTTCCCTGCACTTCCTGTTTATTTCATTTCTAACTGACTTGTATTGCTTTATTCCTGAATTTCCCTGTACATTTTTGTACTTCTGTCTTTCGTCAATTAACTGAAGTGTTTCTTCTGTTATCCATGATTTCTTCAGAGTTATCTTCCTTGTACCATGTTTTTCTTTCCAACATCTGAGATTGCTCATTTCAGAGAAGTACATTCCTCTTCAGCTGAACTGCTTACTGAGCTATTCATTATCACAGTATCTACAGCCTCTGAGAACTTCAAGCATCCTCTCTTCATTCCTTACTACTTCTGTATTCCACTTCTTCACACTCCAATTCTTCCTGACTAGCCTACTTTGTCACTAAACTTTGAAAAAACACACTACATGCAGTTCAGAACTTGTAAGGGGTGTCCCAAGAGTATATGTCTAACATACGATGACAAGAAGATAGAAGAAGTGGACAGTGTTAAATTCTTGGGATTACAGCTTGATAATAAATTCAACTGGGAGGAGCAACCACAGAACTGCTGAAGCGTCTTAACAAATCTCTGTTTGCAATGCGAATTTTGTCAGACATAGGGGATATAAAAATGAAAAAGCTGGCATACTATGCTTACTTTCATCCATAATGTCATATGGGATTATTTTTGGGGTAATTCATCAAGCCAAGCTAAAGTTTTCTGGGCACAAAAACGTGCAGTAAGAGTTATATGTGGTGTGAACTCAAGAACATCCTGCAGAAGCCTGTTTAGGGAACTAGGGATACAAACTACTGCTTCCCAATATATTTATTCCTTAATGAAATTTGTCATTAAAAATATATCACTTTTTCAAACCAACAGCTCAATTCATGGAATCAATACTAGAAATAAGAATAATCTTCACAAGGATTTAAAGTCACTTAGTCTTGTACAAAAAGGTGTGCATTATTCAGGAACACACATTTTCAATAACTTGCCAGCAGCCATAAAAAGCTTAACAACCAATGAAATTCAGTTTAAGAGAAGCCTAAAGGATTTATTGGTGGCCAACTCCTTCTACTCCATTGATGAATTTCTTAGTAAAACTAACTGATTTGTATATAAGTACAACATAACTTCTGCACAATTTCAGTGCAGTAATCTGTTCATTGAAAATTTGTGTGTGTGTGTGTGTGTGTGTGTGTAAGTATAATCTAACTTCTGCACCATTTCAGTGCAGTAATGTGTTCATTGTAAATAAGTATTACAGTAGTTGTATTACATGTTTATTACCTTATAAATAAATAAAAAACTTTTTTATTTTAAATTCAGTGCATTAGTATTTGTAAAATGACTCTTAGTGTTCATTAAAAAATGACGATCATTCCACGTGGGACCTGTGGAATGGCACATTAGCTTATTTGTTTTAGTTGTAAATATTTGTCATGTATTGTTGTTTTTCTGACATGTTCCACATCCTGGAGGACCTCCTCACTACGGATCAATTGGAATGAAAGTAAATCTAATCTAATCTAATCTACACTTCAGCCTGCTTGTCATCATTACTAAATTGTGATCTGAGTCTATATCTGCTCCTGACTACATCTTACAATCCAATATCTGATTTTGGAGTCTCTGCCTGACCATAATATATTCTAACTAGACTCATTCAGTACCTCCCAGCCTTTTCCAAATATACTTCCTCCTCCTCCTGTGATTCTTGAACAGAGTATTCGAGTCTTTCTCTTCTATCATTCCTACTACCAAGCCCATATTCTCCTGTAACCCTTTCTTCAGCACCATTGCCATTGCCAACAACTGCAGTCCAGTCACCCATAACTTTAGATTTTCATCTCCCTATATGTACTGCATTACCCCTTCAAGAATCTCATAAACTTTATCTATCTCTTCATCCTCTGCTTGCATCATTGGCACATATATCTGACCTGCTGTTGTCGGTGTTGGTTTGTTGTTGATTCTGATGAGAAAAATCCCATCACCCATCACTGAACTGATCACAGTAACTCACTCTCTGCCCTACCTTTCTATTCATAACAAATCCTATTCTTGTTATATCATTTTCTTGTTATATCGTTCCCTGCACTTGTTTGACCAGAAATCCTTGTCTTCTTTCCATTCCACTTCACTATATCTTGATTAAGTTGCAACATTTCTCTTTTCAAGTTTTCTAGCTTCCCTACCACATTCAAACTTCTGACATTCCACACCCTGACTCACAGAACATTACCCTTTCATTGATTATTCAAACTTTTTCTCATGGTCACCTCCCTTTTGGAAGTCCCCTGCTGGAGATCTGAATGGGGGACTTGCCCTGATAGTCCAGAATCTTTTGCCAACTGAGAGATCACCATAACACTTTCTCAATTTTGGGCCACAATGTCATGTGGATACACATTGTGTGTCTTTAATTCAGTGGTTTCCATCGCCTTCTGCATCCTCACTGTTGATAATTGCTGATTCTTCTGCCTTTTAGGGGCTGTTTCCTAACCCCAGGGCAAGAGAGAACCCTGGCTTGACAAAGACATTGGCAGATGAAGGGTAAAGTGAACATATTGAAATATAGTCACCAATTTCTTCTAATTTCTTATGCTGTACACTACATACTTGTTTTTAGTTAATTGTATCTTGCCATTTCAGCAGACTTTCTTTGGCTCAGTGAGAGGAGTTGTGTTGTTATTTCAGGTTCCCCATATTCTAACATGACAGCTTAGAAGCCATGATCAAAGCAGCCACATAGATGCAATACTTAACATCCAAAAAGCATTTGATTCAGTACAACACTAATGCTTATTAATGAAAGTAAGATCATATGGGATAACAAACAAAATTTGTGACTGGATTGAGGATTTATTGGTAGAGAGGAAGTAGCTTGTTAGCTTGGATAGAGAATCATTGCCAGAAGTAAAGTCGGGCATTCACAGGGGAAGTGTGTTATGATCAATGCATCTGACATAGTACCCCACTGCACACTGTTAAAGAAGGTACAAGCATAGACACTAGGTTCCCAGATATGTGAGTGGCTTGAAGACTTCCTAAGCAATAGAACCCAGTATCTTTTCCTCAACAGTGAGTGTTCATCAGAGACAAGGGTATCATCAGGAATGCCCCACGGAAGTGCGATAGGATAGCTCCTATTCTCTGTATACATAAATGATCTGACAGACAGAGAGAGCAGCCATCTGCGATTGTTTGCTGATGATGACGTGGTGTATGGGAAGATGTCACTGAGTGACTGCAGGAGGATAGAAGAAGACTTAGACAAAATTTACTGTTGATGTGATGAATGACAGCTTGCTCTAATTGCAGAAATGTGTTAGTTAATGCAGATAAGTAGTAAAACGGTCCCATAATGTTCTAATACAGCATTAGTGATGCACTGCTCGACAGTCACATTGACTAAATATCTAGGCACAATGCTGTAACGTGATATGAAATGGAACAAACATGTAAGAACAGTAAGAGGGAAGGTGAATGGTCAACTTCAGTTTATTGGGAAAATTTTTAGGAAAGTGTGGTTCATCTGTGAAGAGGACCATGTACAGAACACTAATGTGACCCATTATTGAGTACTGCTGGAGTGTTTGGATTCCCCACGAGGTTGGATTAAAAGAAGACATTGAAACAATTCAGAGGTGGGCTGCTAGATTTGTTTCCAGTAGGTCTGATCAACAGGCAAGTATTACAGAGATGCTTCGTCAATACAAGTGGGAGACCCTGGTGATAAGGCAATGTTATTTTCATGGAACATTATTGAGAAAATTTAGAGACCTGGCATTTGAAGCTGACTGCAGAACAATTCTGCTGCTGCTGATGTACATTTCACGTAAAGACCACGAAAGTAAGATAAGAGGGTGTATGACTTTTATGGAGGCATATAGACACTCATTTTTCCATTTCTCTATTTGCTAGTGGAACAGTAAAGGAAATGATTTGACTAGTAGTGGTACAAGATACCCTCTGCCATGCACCATGCAATGACATATGGAGAATGTATGTAGATTTCTGTTCCTGTTGTACATTAATGATCTGGGAGACAACATTGTTAATAACCTCAGCTTTTGCAGACAAATGTGGTTAACTATTAATGAAGTACTATCTGAAAAAACTACACAAGTGTTCAGTCATATCTTGCAGAGATTTTAAAGTGGTGCTAAGGTGGGCAACTCGCTTCTGATGTTCATAAATGTAATACTATACACTTTATTAGAGAAGAGGGGGGAGGGGGGGGGGCATTTTGTGACTACAGTATCACTGGATCAAAACTGAAATCAGACAATTGATCAAAACTGAAATCAGACAATTATTACCCAAGTGTAACAGTGTGTATGAATATGAAATAGAATGATCACATAAGCTCATTCATAAGTAAATGTAGTGACAGGCTTTGATTCAGTGGTAGGAATCAGTCTACAAAGGAGAGTGATTACAAAACATTTATATGACTTATCCTAGAAAACAGATCAAGTGGGTGGGGCCTATACCAAATAGGACTATCAGGGGGTGTTTAATGTGTACAAAGGAGGGCATCACATACAATCACAGGTTTATGTGAGCCACAAAAGTGCATCATGGAGATACTAAAGACTTGAAATGACAGATGCTTGAAGATAGATATCCTACCCTCAAAAGTCTACTTAAAAAGTTTCAGGAAACAGCATAAAATGAGGAATCTGAATATGTAGTACAACCTCCTATTGATCTCAGAGGAAATGCGAAAAGAAAAGTAAATCCAGAAAAAAGCTGCAGAAAGAACTGTCAGAAAATAACAAAATACTCATATGTGCTGACAGCCATGGAAAAGGAGTCTTGGAGTTATTATATAAAAATTTGGATCGGTACATGATTCATCCTGATGCTCTGGATTGTGTTGAGGATAATATTGTACAGTAGTCTGGGGGATTGAGTTAAAAAGACTGTGATCCTTATTGGCAGTGCCACATAATTTTACTGAAATGTATAGGAAATTGGCAGCAGGTCATTTTACAAAGGCTTTTTACAACTTGTACCATAAATATCTAATTATTCTTGATGTACTTAAGTGACATGACTTCCCTATTTGGTTCTTGGGCAATGATGAAATAATAAAATTGAGTACTGACCTCTGAAAAATACCTGGTACATAAAAAGTATGGGGTTTAAAAATCTAAGTAATCAGTACAAAGATCTTGGAAGTCACTGTTTCACATCTATCTTATGGGTAAGATGTATATAACTGCGTAAAAAGAATGCTGAGGAACAAAAAGTTTGCTTGGTTGTAGCATGAAATATAAGGAACAGTCCAACCACAAAAGCTGTCAAAAGGAACCTGCTCACTATGTTGTTAGTTCACATTTAACACAAAAACAGTAATTAGAACAGGCACATACAACATATATATTACTATTAATTATATTAATATTTAATTAACTACTAACTACTAATTATATTACTATTAAGTATATTACTATTAATATACAGTCAATAACAAATAAGCTCCTAGAACTCCAGTACTGGCTGGAATGTTTAAATTGTAATGGATCTTTGGTGAAAAAACATTGGAAGTCAGAAACTAAGCTATGAAACAATAGATGTATATTGTCTCTATATGGAAATAAATTCTGCAGCTGTGACTATACTGTTTCCAAGACTAAAATAGTAGCTTTCTATCTCTCCTTGAGAATAAAAACTGCAGAGAGCTATTTACCTGACACATTAAGATCACTAAAATTTTACAGTATAAATGACAAGTATATGAGGCTGACTATATAGCTTCATTGATGTATAGGGATTCGTCCTAGGCATTCCTCTTTAAAAAATTAGGAATTCTGACAGCAATATTTCAACATATACACTTACTGATGTGTTTCATTTTAAAGACTTAGTTCCCATACATATCACACAACTCATGTTGCAACCACAATACAAGGAAAAAGCTTGGCCTTACATTGTGTACTATAAATCCTTAGTATTTTAAAAAAGAAGTGCACTACACAAGTACAAAAGTGTTCAACGCTCTCTCTCCTTAAAGCAAACCTGCTGCCAGTGAACCTTCAAAATTTAAACAGCAACTTAAAAAGAGCCTAACAGAAAAATTATTCTATACTGTAGATGATTATTTATGTCAACACTAACAATTTCTTTAATTTGTTATAATCTGCAGTTCTGTTCCACTTGTAGTAACTTAATTCTCAGGAACTTTGTTTTGTGATAAAAGTGGGTTAAGTAATATTTGTGCTTGTAACATTCTACATTTTAATACATATGTAGTTGATTGGTTATCAGAATCCTTTAGCTATCAGTAAATATCTGTAAACATTGATTAGTCAATGGTTTGCAGATTCTGTAAATATCAATTAATCAGGTTCATTTGCAAAAATATTTCACTGAATTGTTATGACTGGACCATTTTTTACATTTTATTTGGTATATTTCAGTTTACATTGTAATAATCTCTGTGAAATGTATTTCTTTATTTACTTATCCTACATTCAAGCAAGTCCCTCACTAATTAGGTACATAGGATTAAAAATAAATAAAATTTGTAATTTTAAATTTAACTGAATGAAATTTACTTCAACTGCTAGGTACATCTGATCATGAAGGATCCTGGCTTAGGTTATCTACATAAAATAACACAGATGGCTGTTTATTTGAACAGTGAAGAGTAAATAGACACATTAACAAATTAAAGCTAAATCAATTAAAAATCCAGATTAAACATGTGAATGTAGATTTTCCTGGCACATACTGCTGATGAAATTTTCTCGAGCTTCCAGCCAGGTGGCTGCATTGAAATTCTGTCACCAGGGTGGAGGCCCGAGAAGATTAAACATAATGGAATTTATTACACACAATATGGGAGCTAATCAGTCAATCAATAAATATATATATACACCAACTGAAATCTTTGGATAAATATTTCCCAGACACCACAATCAATGCTGCTAGTGGGGCTCCCCACATCCTTTTAAATCAGTAAGTCTAAGTCACTTGTACATAACAAAGGTACATAATATTTACATTGCTAATGTAGTACGATACATTAGGAATCTACTATAAATGTAACACAATTCTGAACTGCAGAGAGATACAGTCTTAACTTATTTTTTATAAGAAACTTTCAAGTATCTGTGGGTGGATTCTCAGGATATGACATGTGTTATGCAGCAACTTTTTGTCAATGGAATTTGTCATTATTGGAAATTAAATGTCATCTAGTTCTTTATTATATTCTTATTTGCCTTGTGTCCTCAGATTGTTAATCCTAGATTCAGTCTGGGGCACATCTGGAATTCACCATTACAAATTTGCAGTGAAGCTGGGTATAAACTTTTGGAGCACATTTAACTGTATTCATCACTCCAATCCTCATTATATTTTTGACACTGCTTCTACTTTGTTTGCTGCCAACTCTACAGATGTCAGTCTACAATGGACAAATAAAGTAATCTTTGTGGTTCCAGACTCTCCTTTCTTTCTAGATTATCTATCACAGACAGTAAAAAATACTGCAATCAAAATTCTTTTTGCAGACGAAATACTAAAACAAACGTTCCATCTTTTTACCGTATTTGCTTCACACATGTACAGCTTTTATAAAGACAGATCAGTCAATAAGTGACTGCTATTCTGATGTGAGTTACAATCTATAACCTGCATATATCTACTACATGGTTCTCTTAGGTCATGCCTTAATATTATGGGTATATAAGCCAATATTTTCTACATTTTAAATGTGTTATTACACTAATGAAAAAATACAGATATTTGCTAAACACTGTGTCCCATGCTATTGTACAATACCATGGGCTCAAGATTAAAAAGAGCTCTAAATTTTTCTACAGCAGTTTAATTCCTCCTCTTTAGAAAGACTATCTGGAACCATTGTTATTTTTCATGTATAGAAGTTATGGAAGACTGCCCTCAGATTTCAATATGTTTTGCACTCATTGTAATATGAGAGTTATCAATATACACTCCTGGAAATGGAAAAAAGAACACATTGACACCGGTGTGTCAGACCCACCATACTTGCTCTGGACACTGCAAGAGGGCTGTACAAGCAATGATCACACGCACGGCATAGCGGACACACCAGGAACCACGGTGTTGGCCGTCGAATGGCGCTAGCTGCGCAGCATTTGTGCACCGCCGCCATCAGTGTCAGCCAGTTTGCCGTGGCATACGGAGCTCCATCGCAGTCTTTAACACTGGTAGCATGCCGCGACAGCGTGGACGTGAACCGTATGTGCAGTTGACGGACTTTGAGCGAGGGCGTATAGTGGGCATGCGGGAGGCCGGGTGGACGTACCGCCGAATTGCTCAACACGTGGGGCGTGAGGTCTCCACAGTACATCGATGTTGTCGCCAGTGGTCGGCGGAAGGTGCACATGCCCGTCGACCTGGGACCGGACCGCAGCGACGCACGGATGCACGCCAAGACCGTAGGATCCTACGCAGTGCCGTAGGGGACCGCACCGCCACTTCCCAGCAAATTAGGGACACTGTTGCTCCTGGGGTATCGGCGAGGACCATTCGCAACTGTCTCCATGAAGCTGGGCTACGGTCCCACACACCGTTAGGCCGACTTCTGCTCACGCCCCAACATCGTGCAGCCCGCCTCCAGTGGTGTCGCGACAGGCGTGAATGGAGGGACGAATGGAGACGTGTCGTCTTCAGCGATGAGAGTCGCTTCTGCCTTGGTGCCAATGTGGTCGTATGCGTGTTTGGCGCCGTGCAGGTGAGCGCCACAATCAGGACTGCTTACGACCGCGGCACACAGGGCCAACACCCGGCATCATGGTGTGGGGAGCGATCTCCTACACTGGCCGTACACCACTGGTGATCGTCGAGGGGACACTGAATAGTGCACGGTACATCCAAACCGTCATCGAACCCATCGTTCTACCATTCCTAGACCGGCAAGGGAACTTGCTGTTCCAACAGGCAATGTACGTCCGCATGTATCCCGTGCCACCCAACTTGCTCTAGAAGGTGTAAGTCAACTACCCTGGCCAGCAAGATCTCCAGATCTGTCCCCCATTGAGCATGTTTGGGACTGGATGAAGCGTCGTCTCACGCGGTCTGCACGTCCAGCACGAACGCTGGTCCAACTGAGGCGCCAGGTGGAAATGGCACAGCAAGCCGTTCCACAGGACTACATCCAGCATCTCTACGATCGTCTCCATGGGAGAATAGCAGCCTGCATTACTGCGAAAGGTGGATATACACTGTACTAGTGCTGACATTGTGCATGCTCTGTTGCTTGTGTCTATGTGCCTGTGGTTCTGTCAGTGTGATCATGTGATGTATCTGACCCCAGGAATGTGTCAATAAAGTTTCCCCTTCCTGGGACAATGAATTCACGGTGTTCTTATTTCAATTTCCAGGAGTGTATATTCCTCTCACAGTCAGCCTGTCTGAATTAAAAATAAGCTGTTTTCATGCAGAAACTCTTTAACAAAAGTGTTGTCAACATCCATAAACCTGACTCAAAAGCATTTATCATTTTCATTCAGAACATAATTAATTTTTTGCTCAAACAGCCCAACAAATTAATGAATTATTAAAGCTGGTGAAACTAAATAACATAATAATTATTATTAAATTATTGAAGTTATTGAATGGTTTCCTGATGCAGATGGAAATAACAACACAGACTATGTTTAGTTACCGTATTTACTCGAATCTAAGACGCACTCGAATCTAAGCCGCACCCGAAAAATGAGACTCGAAATCGAGGAAAAAAATTTTCCCGAATCTAAGCTGCACCTGAAATTTGAGACTCGAAATTCAAGGGGAGAGAAAAGTTTTAGGCCGCACCTCCAAATCAAAACAAAGTTGGTCCATTGTAATACGAGACACAATTTAGGTCGAATGAATGACGATACAGCTACAGGAGTTTGGTTCGAGTCGTAAGCTTAACAGTTAAGTTTTACCAGGTAGCCATTGCTATACGTCAGGCGCTCCGTCCGTATTTATACGGGTACCCTTCCTTTTCACGTGCTTCGTCTGGTTTGAATCGATTGCTTATTTTGCTTTGATCTGATAAGTGCCGTTTTCTTTGTTATAGGTGTTAACGTCACTCTGAGCTGAAAATGCATTACTGTACTGTGTCATGCATTGTTTGTCTCATTCTGATAGTGCGTGTTTACGGCCTGTCGCCGTGCGCGGCATGGCTGCTTTTGTGCGCGCTACCGCCGCTTACAATTAAAAAAAAAGAAAAGAGAGGAATCGCCTCACTAGCGAAACAATGGCAAGAGACTGCTATTTGTTGTTACTTACACTGCTTTCTTTGATAATGATCAACAAGAACCAAATAATAGACTGCATATGATAGAATATGTTCTGAACGAGAGTTAGGCGAAAATTTTTCTCCGTTTGAAAATCTTTGCGGCCGCTTCTCTAGTACGTCAAATTCTGCACAGGAATTAGTCATCTTAGATTTAAAAATCTAATCAGTTGCCGTGCTTAATTTCTGACTGTATCACTATTAGGCATAAGAAAAATACGAATGTAAACATGACACTATACGTATATTCTTCCGCGTTTGCTGTTGTCTCACTCTAGTTTCGTAGTTTATTAGGCAGATAGGATTTAAATGAAATAGCAGCAAACACGAAAGAATACGTGGCATAATGTTTACATTCATATTATTCTTATGGTGAAGAGAATACTGCATGTGATTCACATTTCGTCAGGTTCCTATTAGCAACCACCTCTGCTCACACGTAGTAAAAAATTCAACACGTAGAGTTGGCCATATTGACAAACATCCCAAACAGTCTTGCCAGTCGGATTTTCGTAGTACATTGAAATTCTGCTACATTCGAAGATGAACAATACGGAATTTGTATTTACTTCGTTGGATAATGTACGAAAATGCAGTGGTCGAAACTCGGGGCGGAGAAAAAAAGCTCGTCTTCCACCTTTTTTTTAAATTTATTTACTGACGCAGAGTTTTTGGCGCCAGTATTTATCTCTGTGCCTACAAAGCATCCCCTTGTAGCGCTACATATATTCGACGGCAGAAGTTAGTTGTGGCGGCACCTACCAACATTTTTCAGAACTTCCACTTGCTTTGCACTCGATTCTAAGCCGCAGGCGGTTTTTTGGATTACAAAAACCGGAAAAAAAGTGCGGCTTAGATTCGAGTAAATACGGTATACACATAATAATTTCATGCAGATATCTGCAATTCCTGTTTCTGTTCTCCCACTAATGACGTGCCACACTTGGTGAGATACTATAGAGGGTGATTATAATTAAAGTTCTAGTTTCAAAGTGCTATAAAAAATTGAACCACTGCTCAGAATGACATCAAATTTGAACATCATAGTGCTGACAGAGGGGGAAACATTATGCAAGCAAAAAAAAATTTAAGGAAAATTTTACCACTAGATGGCACTGTAAGTGGCAGAACATGCAAAATAAAAGATGTGTCATACATGACTGTTCGTCAGCACATGCCTGTGATTCTCAGCATGACTGTCTCAATGGAAGATCCACACTGCTGTAAAGCCTTTTTACAATGATGGTGACTGTGCACCAGTAGTTCTGCAGACGTTCCCGACCCTCAACGGTATGAAAAAAGGCATTGGTCTGATGTCTGCCAAGGATCTGGACAGGCTCTTTTGAAGTGCAACGTGGGAAAGGGAGGAATACAACTGATCTGACACCAGTAGAAGATAACTTATGTTCAGAGGTTTCTTCATGCTGACATGTCAATAAAATGGCTCTGAGCACTACGGGACTTAACATCTGTGGTCATCAGACCCCTAGAACTTAGAACTACTTAAACCTAACTAACCGAAGGACATCACACACATCCATGCCCGAGGCAGGATTCGAACCTGCGACTGTAGCGGTCACGCGGTTCCAGACTGAAGCGCCTAGAACCGCACGGCCACACCGGCTGGCACACACCAATAAGACACATGTTTCCTCTGGAATTTCTTGCTTGCATGGAGCTGGACAATGAATGACCATGGAATGTTCTGTGGATGGACAAAGCCCATTTCCATCTTTAAGGACTTATAAATACAAAGAAGTGTAGAATACGGGCCAGGAAAAATCTGCTCACACATCAGTCATTACAGCTTCAATCTGCAAACGTAACTGTGTGGTGTGGGTTGATAACATTGTTTATCAAATGGCTGTATTTCTTCAAAGAGATGGGTCCTACTGGTCTTGTTACCTGTACCAACACTGGCTAATGCTATAACAGTCTTTTGTACATCAATGTCATTACAATCCTTCAACAGTGTTGATGTATGGGTAGGATCATTTTTATGTCCAGCTCGCACAATCTTAATTCATGTGACTTCTGGCTGTGGGGTTATTTGAAAGATGTTGTGTTCAGAGCTCTGATTACAAATGCAGCTGATTGAAGGCAAGCACTGAGCAACGCAATCTGAACATGACCTGTAAGACACTCTGATCTGCTGCGGAGTAAGTTGTTTTATGATGTAGCTTGCTGCAGCATACTGAACATGTCTTGTGCCAGTCTCACAACAATTAAAAAGACAATCAAATACTGATTTTTTCCATCCGATGTGGTACAACCTTGCCATGGTGGATGGCATTATGTAAATAACAGTGCCGCAACTGTTTAATGCCAAACTTATGCAGTCATGCACATTGCACAGTATGGTTTGTTTAATGTGCAACTCACATCATAGCTGTTGTATTGTGATTCATCTGTCATTTGTAGCCAAACCCATTTACATTATGACAGTGTTTTGAAACTAGAACTTTAATTATAATCACCCTGTATATTCATTTCTTTATGGTATGGCATGTGATGCATTGCTTACTTCAAATCATTTGTTCTCTGAATCTAACAATAGAGTCAACAACACACCAGACTACACAACAATGCTATCTGTCAAAACAGAAGAAACAGCAACCTGTGACTTCTTATTACACAAGAGAACAGTAAATATTTGAGATTACACTTTTCTTTTGAGTGTGGGGCTTCACTGATATCAAATTGAAATTCAAGTGTCAGTAACTTGATTCTGAAGGAATTTGTCTGGAGGCAGCTTTGTATGGAAGTGAAATGTGGAGAATAAACAATTCAGAAATGGACAGGAGCTTTTGAAATGGAGAAAGCCATAGATTATGTGGGCAGATTAGATAACTAACAAAGATGTACTGAATCAAACTGTAAGGAATGGTTTGATAAGACACATTCTGAGACATCAAAGAATCACCAGTTTGGTAATGGAGAGATCTTGGGAGGCAAAAAGCACAGAGGAAGGCCAAGACTTAACTACAATAAACAGTTTCAAATACATGTAGGTTACAGAAGTCACGCAGAGATGAAGAAGCTTGCACAGGATAGACTAGTGTGAAGAGATGCATCAAACAGTCTTCATACTGAAGACCACCATCACAACAACAACAGCTTCTTATAATGGTATTCCTCAAGAAACATGACCTACAACATACATCATATTCTAAGGATTTAAAAAGTGTAAAATTTGCATTTTTTAAAAGGAAAAAGTATTGTGGTGCCTAATTATTGAATCAGTTCACTATAATTGATCCAGCTTGAAACCACAGTCATAGTGTTCTTATCTTTATTTCTGTTCATAGATACTCTGTACACTCATGACTAACTCAGTTGTGATAGGTTAAGGCATTAATGATAATCCGCATCAGATCTTCTTTTACCAATACTTGCAGAGTGAACTGAAACAGGACAATTTTGCAGTTCCATGCAAGCAACTTGAAATTCTTGTGCTTGAGCATCTAGGCATCAGCCAAGTCCAATTGTTAGTGAAAATTGAGAAAAAAAGGGGGGGAGGGGGGGGTGGAATGTTGTGGTGGTGGTGAGTCAGCGTACTTGTCATCATGAAATCAATTTGTTTAAACAATCATTATAGACATATTAAAAACAATGACAACTTGATACTCCATCTTGAATTAGCTTCAAGCTGAAATTTTACTTTAACAAGGAAAAAGCACCATAAAATTTATGGAAGTATTCTGCTTGTACCTTCCTGAAGATGAACAAATCTGCAGGCAGGCCGATTACACAGTTGTCGGTTAAAATCTTGGCACACCGGGAGGGTGTCCAGTAACTGAAACAGGAAATTTATAGTACAGAATGTAACAAGACCCCAAAAAAAATTATGCTCTCATTTAGCAATAACAAATTAGATGATAAAAAATGTTTCTTCACTCTGTTATATTATATATGATATTTTATGTGATTCAAGTCACAGCTATATTTGACAGGAATAATTACCAAGCTACAGAAACATGTAACGTGCATTTCTTAAATTCATGTAACAATTAAAAATGCAGATATGGACATGCGTTACTATATATTTATATACTACTCTGTTTCTGAAAACCTCACCATAACTATTGCTTCTCAGCATTCAACAAGTAACATAGTTTCCTTGAGGGTTAATATAAAGCCAAAACCAGACAAATTACAAAGAAGTATCACATGCATCACTGCTTAATCTGAAATTTGTTGTTCAGATTTTCTAAGAAATGTGCAAAAATAGAGATTCTTAAACTGTTCAAAGCGCATGTTAAGTCCTACCATTAAACTAAGGAATGACAGATTTTTTTTCTGTAAATATTAAATCTGTTTTGATCTCTATATAAAACAATATGAATTTGGATAAAAAACAGTAACATGAAATACGATGAAATAAAAGCTCAACTACCTGTCCTTGATCATCTGTGTAGACCACAAAAGGAGCATTTGCGGGCACTGTGGCTAGAGCTTGGTGCCCGAACCAAACGACATGCAGCGTAACAAGCATGTGGCGGGCGTACGTGAGAAGGCAGCAGTGCAGGCCAAGGGGAAAAGCACAGCCAGATGCGCATCAGCGTTCATTACCATTTTATGTTTCCCCACACCGCAGCAGCACATTCCGAAGATGGTGTACGTATTTCAATAATCCACAGCGGCACGACAATCCGTTGCATTCCATCAAGGCACACCAATGTTTAAACCACCAATACGCACACACATAACACAAGATAACGAAATAAAGAGTTGTTTTATTATGTAATTTTTGAAGGAATGACAGTTAACCGCCACACAGTAACAATGAGAGGATATTAAAAATTTGATATGTCGAGGAAAACGGAACAGTTCCGAGGTGTGGGAGTAGAGCGATTGTTGGCGTGCGATGGGAATCGTTATTCAGCCAAAGTGTAGGAAAGCATGAAAAAAAGAGAAATAGCAGAAAAATTACATAAGGCATGCGAAATATTAAGAAGATAGAAAACTTAATATCAAATACTAGTGTTAATTTGGCTATAGCTGTAAACATATTATCTCTCTCAAAGCTGGTTTATCACAGATAAGAATTACTGCTCAGTCCAAGTGAAAAACACTATTCTTTGCCCAACGTCACATAAAGCTACTACTGTTTTATGTCATGCTCTTTTCCTTAAACAGAAAAAAGTGTTTGGTTTGAAGAAGTTCAGGATTCTTAAAAGGAAAACCGGCTGTTGTAGAATCTTTTGCATATAATGTGAATTTAATAGAAAAAAAATACTCTAGATATAGGATAGTTAATCTTGTGTAACATGTATGTATGTATGATTTAAATACAAATATATTATATATAAACAAGAAGGATTGAATATATTGGCAGGATCATTAGGATACAGTATCATATCTGAAGTACTTCATCTTAAAATTCAGTCTTTATTGACTCAATGTTGACAATTCAGTTCAATTAAGAGTGTTGTGGACACACACAATGTGATGTTTCTTTAAATGACTGTGAGGTACATTACTTACAAATCTCATTATCTGAATGATAGTGGAAAGTGTTAAATACATATGAAAGAACAAATACAAATCTTTACAACAGTAATATCAAACACGAAATTACAATTCAGTGCTCCACAGCAAGCTGTACTACATGGTTAATATGTTTCAATGCGCTTACCAACTAAACACACAACAAAGGTCTGAACAGTACACGCCATGAAGAGAAAATAGCAAAAAACAAACCTACTGCGTGGTACTGCTAGTCATGCTCCAGTCTATAAAACTATTTACCTTGGCAATACTAGTTATAGAATAGTGTTTGCTCAAACAGCTATCATGTACAGAATGTATTCATAAGCAGTGAAATAACAGCAATGTAATGATAGAAGAACTGTTATTTATATAAAAATTCACTCAGATATATTTGTTATTTTAAGAAACACACAGTAATGAGGGACCGTTTTGCAGACAATGTATAAATGCTCCAGCCTCAATAACTGACTTGTGTTGTTTCAGCATTTCCTTAAGGAAACTGGCATTGATGTTAATAAGAGGCATGAATGAATTAATAAAATGAATGTGTAGAATGTTAACAATACCATTTGAGCGGTATAACAGATGTATACATATAACCCATTTTGATTATATATTCATATTTAAATATATGTACATATAAGTCAAACAACAAGCACTGAAACTCTCTGTCAATACATACATGACCAGAGATATGGACATAAATTTATTTCATTGTATGCTGCTGTTCAAGTTTTTGGTATCTATTTATTAACTTAAAAAAAAGTAGAAATGAAATTGTGGGAGTAATGTTCAGAAAAAAACTGCATTAGAAATTTTCAGAAGTTTCTGAATATTTTACACTCTTCTCTATTAAATTGCTTTTTTTCCTGACATATTGTATTCTCAGCACATGAAAAACAGTGTTTACTGAAGAGAAAGCATGAAAAGTATTTCTCAAATTTGCAAAAGCCACAAATGCATTCATTTTTCCGATAGTACGCTTTCCACATTTACAATGTACATAGCAGACAGTGCACTGAAGATGTCAAAAAGCAATATTTATACCCAAAAAGTCAATGAGAATAAATGACCATCTCTGTGATTATAACTTAATCATGCAACCATTACATAAATGTTGATTTCCGTGCTAGCATTCTAGAACTGTAGTTTGTTTCTTTTGTTGTAGACAGCTGTACATGTGACAGATACTTTGTTAACAGATTAGCTGTTACTATGCAAATACTGGTAGTAGCCCATTTCTCACACTGTTCTGCATTTCATTCACCCTTACTCCTTGAAATAAGCAGATTGTTTTACAAAGATGCAACAGATGTAAAGCTACAGGATAACAACAATCATTTAGCAGTTTGACATGAAGTTGTAATGCTACAGGTAGTGTGAAATATGACATCAAGTGCATTCACTACGCAAATAAGGACTTAGAGACAAAGACTGGTAGTAAATTAAAACTTGGACTTATAAATATATTTATATCGTATAGAATGAGTAATATGCAACAAATTATCTCTATAAATTTCAGAACTCTCTACTATTGCTAACTCCTGCAGTTCTGAACATTTGAGGAACAGGAATGAAGGTTAGTATTAGAAAAGGAATCTAACTGCCTTACCTGATGGTGCCGCTCTATAGACATGTAGAGAAAGGAACGGAACACTGGAAAACTAAAAATTTAATTTTATGGTTCTGTAATTAAATACTTTATTTATTTTGTTTCATGTAAAACTAAAATGTAGGAATATGAGGGGATGAGAAGACTGAGAAAAGAAGCATTAATAAAACAAATAATCATGCATTTCCAAGCATTATTATTACAAATACTGGCTGGTGTTTGTTTCTTTACATACAAAGATCAGCAGGATTAGACAATACAATACACATTTGTATGGAATACAGTCAAAACTCAGTGATGGCAATGGCAAATAAGCGTGACAAGTCAGGCAGACTGTAATAAAAACCCAAATCCTTAAAAATCAGTACAGGACAGTAGCAGAAGGCACTTTCTTCGGTATGCCACGAAATGAAGCGAGCATAATAATGCTGCAGTGTGTGACCCAATGCCCACTACAATTGTCTCTGTTGGGTAAGCACTTCCACAAGCATCTGATCAACATTACATTATAAGTATAAACTGGCAGACACTTCAGTGGTTACACAAAACTTTAATAGCACTTGAAATAAGGACAGAAATTAGATTTTTTGTTATAGCTTAAAACAACATCTTAGAAATGCAAAATGTTTTCATAATTAGTAGAATAAAATTCTCTTTAAATATTATATATTTTTATTTATATATCTTTCTATATCCTACTTTAAAAGAAATTATTTCATTTTAACATTAATACCAAAATATTAAAAACATAGGTCAATGACCATTAAGATACTATACTAACTTGCTAACATAGGAACACTTAAAAAGTAGAACTGTATGAATTCATTACAGCAGCACCATTTTACTTTCAATTTTTTAAAGAAAGAATGCCCCTTTAAGCAATTAATTATTTGTCAAGGTGCTGTACAAATATGAGGAAGCATACAGTTCCTTTATGAATTAACTACAAATATAAAAGCTCTCTACATAACAGATTATGTACTGGACAAGATTCCAATAATAAGAAGATTGACTAAAAATAACAAACAGATATACAATAATAAAACTACAACATTAAATAAGTGAATACATAGCCATAAATATGTGGCACATAGTGAACAGGGAACAGCATAACCCAAAAAGCCACCAGATGAGTTTGTATTCTTTAGAAGAGACTGAATATTATTATTCTTTTACAACTTGATATCTTTAATGTTGCTTATATGTACAGATAAATGCGAGTGCTTTGGATAGTAAGAAATGGGTCTTCTTGGGTTAATAACAGACAACTACTGTGGCACTAACTAACAGATTTTAAAAAGTATACAATGTCCATATATCTACCATGCTAAATTTCTACTGGTTTTGTTTATTTTATGCCCCACTGCATGCAAATCAGGGAGACAGGGAAATTTCATTGTCAGAATACAGTTCTCTCTGGCACTTAAAATTCAAAACAGTAAACATAGTTAAAACTTTAACTGCCTTTTACACTGTCTGAGTGAAACGGCACAGAAAACTGATACAAGGAACTATGCTGACAGAAGAACTGTTTATTTTCATACAGCACCACTGTCATACATAATTAGTTCTACCTAAAGTTAATTTATCACAGCTCGTTACAATGTCAATGTGACTACGAGCCATAAATGAGAGCCTCCCTTGGGTGCCCTCATGTGGCAGCATTCCTCCCCCAACATATACTAGCCACACACTTTTTGGTCCATTAGTGGCAAATGAATGACTTTGTCATAAGACAGGAGAATTTTTCATTTTCCCCTGTGACCTTTATTCCTCATAATTTCAGCTGAATTTTGACTAGACATTTTAAATGTTTATAATACACAAATGTATACAAAAATTTATGTAGTTTTCATCTTTTTGTATGGTTGAAGTGCTACACTTGTAATGACATTATTATTGTTTGATGGGGTCGTAAATGTGCCATAATGAGCCATCATATGGCTGAAAATACCATTACTGACCACAGGTGTGGGAGGCTGTGATACAACAGCGTATGGTGAAGGCATCAGTTGTGGCCTCAAAAACTGGTACTGGGGCATAAGGGCAGATGGATTAGGGGCTCTGTTAAAGGTAAACAGTCCAGGTTGTGGTTGTGGATAAGCCACAGGGTGTCCAAGACCAATCCCAGGTACTGTTCCAGGTGACGGAGTTTGAGGAGCAAATCGTGGAGGTGGGGGAGGCATTACAGCTACAGCCTGTTTGTTGAGTGCAACGCCAGTATAATTGAGTGCCATCATGGGGTTTATTCCAGATGCAGCCATCTTCACTGCTTTTGCATAGTTCTGTTGCGCTACTTCCTTTGCAGCAGCGGCAGCAGCAGCCGCGGCTGCTGCTGCTGCTGCAGCTGTCCCCGGATCAGAAGACTGAGATGGGGCAGGAATGCTACTTGCTGAGGGCACCTTCTCTGGTTCGTCCGACTTTGAAGCTTCAGCCACATTCACACTGCTGGTTCCAGGTGAATCAGTAGGGCTGAGGGAGGCACTAGTCACAGTGGCAGTGGGGGTACTCGAGTACTCACATGACACTGGGACAAATGGCTGCTGCAACTGCATCAGCTGCTGGTAAGTTGTGGTGTTGGGCTGGTATACAGGCATTCCAGATTTATCTGCGGCTGGTCGCTTATAGGGGACCATTCCAGGGAAGCCCTGCAAAGAGACTAACTTTTACTCACTTCTTGAATACAAATTGTGCATGGAAAATGTGATTAACAGACACTGACAACACACACTTATTTCTGAATAAATATCTTCATTTCTACAGATTACAAATTAAAGAACTTATGGATCTTACAAATCTGTCAGAGCAAAGACAAAAGGCATTTAAATTCAAATTGGCACCATTTACATTCTATAGTGATAGTTCTCAGTACTGCAATAATATGCCACACATACCAAAAGTTATCACAAAAACCCATATGCACTAGCCAGTACCCAAATTTAGCACACATTTACTTGAGTGTAACAAGTTAACATTAAATCATCAGCATCAACATATTCCTATGATCACATGTGAAAGTCCATAAATGGAACTTCATTTACAAACAAGACATTCAGAAAAATATTCTTGTAGATGTTAGCTTAGAAGGCAGTTTGATAAAGTTTTTACCCAAAAAATATGCAGCAAATGACAGTTTTCACTTCAAATGACAGTTTCACTTCCATTTGTGCAGTGGATGTAAAAATCTTTGCTACAATTCATACACTTACATGCAACATTTTAAGGGCATTGCTTAATTGAAAATGAAGATTGTACACAAGCGCAAAAATGACTTTTCAACAAAGTTGTAAGAGGAAACTGTACGGTGAACCTCAAATTGCGTTAAAGCTGCTGGAAAATGAAAACATAGGACAAAATTATGACTTTCGAATAGAGCTCTCAAAATTGAATTTTTGGCCTAAAAAGGTTTATGGTACTTTGTGCCAGTTCAGTGTCATCAAAAGCTTACACCATCTCACACCAGCTTAACAAGGAAGTGGGAACTGTTCATACTAGAAGTGTAACTCGAAGACTCTCACTTTTGTGTCTTTACTCATGTCTAACAACCAGAATTTTGATAGTACGTTGTCAAAAAGTTCATGTGGTTGTCTTGACTATGTTTATGTTATTTGCTCAGTAATAGGCATTTGATATGCTTGTAGTAGTCAGACAATGTGACCAAAATTGCCAGGAAGCAAAGCAGGTTTATGCAGAGAGATACCTAGGTTACCTAAAGTGGTTGCAACATGTTTTTGGTGGTTGGAGGCATAAATTCACAATACTGGCTGCACACAATTGACTCCTGATCATAACTAGTGATTCAGAGTATGTTTTAGAGATGATCGGGATGCAGAGGTTCTTGCTGCAATAAATCTCAAACCACATCTTTCCACACAAAAATTGTCAGTGCATTCTGAAAAGTAATGCCTCTGAATTTTTTATAACTCTTAAAGCTTTTTTAAATAAAATAAAAATCTTTAACAGGCTACAGGCTTATTCTTCATGTCTACATATTTATTTCTCAACATAGTAATGAGCACATTTCTCACAACAAGAGACCAGTTTGTTGATACTGTCACTGTAAATGTTCGAGACTGTTGATGGCACCACCAAGCACGTCGCCTTTGCTTGGACCACTTCACCACTATCAAAGTGAAGTCCTCAGAGGTGTTCTTTAAGTTCTGAAAACAGTCAAAAATCAGACTGGGCCAAGTCAGGGCTGCACAGAGGATGATCAAAGACGGTGAACCCAAGGCAGATATAGTGGCACTAATGTGTGATCTGGCAATGTCATGCTGAAGGAGAGGATGTTCCATGTGTGGTCCAACTCTTCAAATTTGAAAATCAATAACAGCATGCTGTTTCTCATGCACCAATGTAGTTACTTTACACACCTCCATGTCACACACTACAATTCAGAGCCCTCTAACTGCAGAGGGCTGCAAATATGTAGAAATGAAGAACAAACATGTAGAATGTTAATGTTTGTTTTATTTAAATAGCTTTAATGGTTTTTTGCATACAAAATTTGGAGGCATTATTTTTCTTGATGATTTCGAAGTCACATTCATCAGAGGGGAAATGATTTTGACAAAAGAATCATCCACTCCAACTGATTTACAAATCAAAATTTGGTCTTCCAGACTTCCATTCTTTGGACTACTGAACACACGTCCAAACTCAATAACAATGTAAAAATTCATAAGGTTATACCAGCAAGACAATCAGCATCTCTGGAACACAAATGTTTGGTGTAGCTTCATCCATAATCAAGGTACTGGACCTTCTTTACAGTCAGCTGTATGGTCAGCAATTCTCTAAATTTCCTGAACATGCATTGACATATTTGCTGGAAGGCATTCCACTAGCTGTATGAATGTTAATGTGATTGCAGTAATTGCAGTAATATGGATATCTGGCACATCTGGTCAGATTTTCATGATTAATGGAATGGTCATAAGATTTAACTCATCTCGATTATTTATTCTGCCTACGTCTACTGAAAAGAGAATTAAATTGTAACCAGTTGCCAAGATGGCACAACCTTCTATCATATTCAAGAAATAGCTGATTCTTTACTGATCTTTGCTGTTTTTATTTAAAAACTAAAATAATCAAATTACCTAATGAAAAGAAGGCTTAAAGTATCCCAATATGGTTCTGAATATTGCACAGTGCTGTATGTCACATGGCATGCTTGTCGAACCAATGGCCTTAACTATCTGGTAGTACCTATTGGTAATCTGAAAAATATCTAATGTGCGTTTAGGTGAACACGTACTACAGTAAACAGTCCTATGGAGTTACACAAGTGTACTAGACTGGAATTCAAACCTGGATCTTTCCCTTTTGTAGGCAACACCTCAGAGATTGAGCCTTCAAGTATACCAATTGACTTGATTTTAATCTCTATTCTGACAGTATTTAACCCACACTTTTCCAAACACCATAGTGTGTGTCACCATACCTATTACCACCTCAGAAAGAAACAATGTGATGTGGAATGTGAAATGTAAATTGGATTCTGGAATTTCCAAGGTTTCAGAATAATGGTCCACTTCTTAATTATCATGGAAGATATCTATTTTTCCTATTTCATATGTGACAGAGCAAAGTGAAAATTTCTCAACATGTTTGCTATTATCAAGGAAACTCAGCCTGAGAGAAATTGTGGAAGGTGATTTACTACCAATAACTACTTCTTTGCAACATTCTTTCTACATGCCAAGTTTGTAAGATGATATCCTACACCATAGAATCCAGTTCTAGAACTACTGACTGATCTTAAGAAAAACTCAACGTAGAGTATCTCTTAATGTGCTGTTTACTAGCTTCAAATATTTCATCCTACTTTTCCATTAGAATTAGAATTTTATGAGATCATATGTGGAAATGAGGAATTTGCTGCCCACTGTTCTCTGACTCTGCTTGTAGTATCTGCATTTGAAATTTTCCATCCATTGTCAGTACTTGAGGACTACAAATAAATGAGCTTGTTATACAGTGTAAACTTTATTCAAATCACCTATATGGGAAAAGTTTATCCAAAAGTACTCTACTCACTGTTTGCAACCTTCCCCACCTACTCCTCTGCCCATTTCAACCATCATTTCCCCATTTCTTAAATTTATTATTTTTATAATTCACTGGATTTACTTGGTGATGCCAAAACTTCAAGAACATAGCCAAGACACCAATGGTAAAAATTATTAAGTGACAGAAAATCAGTAATTTTTTAAATTAAAGGGTATGCACATTAAAACAATCACATTTTATCCTAAATGCTAAAACTGATCTAAACTGTCTTGACTGATCTTAACTATCTCATGTGTTTCCAATAATTTCTGCTGGACCTTGCCCTTTTCCCTATTTGATCCTCTGCTCCCTTGACTATTTTGTGTCTCAAAGCTGCTTATTTATGTTCTATCAGGAAATGTCCCAATGTTTAAATCTAGAACAACTAAAATACACTAAAATGTACACATTTATGAAGTGAAAACTGACAAGAAACTTCCCAGTAAAGTGACTTCCAATTGCTTGACATTTTTTGAGAATGTAACTTGCATGTAAAGCAGCCACTGTTCTCACAGCAGTCTCTCAATAACTTCTCTGGATAGAAAAACATACTACACTCCAAAGTTTTGACAGAGTTAAATGTGGTTTTTGATTGTCTTGAACCGTTGACTTTGGCATAGTGGGGTGGCTTGTGTGTCTCAGTGATAAAGATACCTCTGATGTATGTGCAACTACATGAGAGAGAGATATCGGTGGAGTAATCTCACTAGCATATCATTCCTGCAAACGGGCAGCAATCTTTTTAGTAGGTGAAGGGACAACATTCAGAATGATTGATGATCTGTCCTGATAACATTAACCAAATTGGCCTTGCAATGTAAGTACTAAGAACAGCAGAAAGTAAGGGGGAAACTACAGCCGTTACATTCTCTCAAGGATATGCAGGTCTACTCTATAGATTAAAAATGATGACACCTTATTGGGTCAAATATTCTGGAGGTAAAATAGCCCCACCATTTGAATACAATAGAACATAAATAAGCAGCTTTGAGACACAAAATAGTCAAGGAGCAGAGGATCAAATAGGGAAAAGGATAAGTCCAGCAGAAATTATTGGAAACACATGACATGTTGAATATAACTGGCAAAAAAGAAAATATAAAAATGCAGCAAATGAAGCAGGAGAAAAGGGATACAAATAGCTAAAAAATGAGACTGACATAAACTGGAAAATGGAAAACAGGAATGGCTAGAGGAAAAACTCAAAGCTGTTGAAGAGAGAGATGTTGCCAAATTAAAATTAAAGAAACCTTTGGAGAAACGTGAGGTAAGTGTGTACCTCACACAGGAAAGAACAGAAGGCTGGAAGGTAGAATTAATAGACTGCAGGGCTGCACAAAGGAAATGAAACTTTAAGATAATATTGTGGAAAGGGAAGAGGAATTAGATGAGATGAGATGGAAAGTATTATACTGAGAGAAGAATTTGACACTGCACTGAAAGACCTCAGTTGAAACAAGGCACCTGGAGCAGATCAGTTTCCTCACAATTACTGAGATCTTGGGAGAATAAACCAGCACAAAGATAAAGGAGACAGACAAAATACTCTCAGACTTCAAGAACAGCATAATAATGGAATTTTGAAGAAGGTGGGTGTTGACAGGTATGAATATTACTGAAGCATCAGTTTAGTAAGTTATGGTTGCAAAATACTGATACGAATTATTTACAGGAGAATGGAAGATTGATACAAGCCAACCTCATGGAAGATAAGTTTGGGTGCTGAATAAATCTAAGAACATTTGAGGCAACACCAATCCTACAACTTATCTTAGGAAGAGACTGAAGAATGGCAAACTTATAACATTTGTTGATTCAGAGAAACTTTCAGCAATGTTGACTGGAATGCACTCTTAGAATTCTAAAGATAAAAGGGAAAAAATACAAGGATTTAAAACTTGTTACAGAACCAGACAGTAGTTATAAGAGATGAAGGATGTGAAAGGAGAGCAGAAGTTAAGAAGGGAATGAGACAGGGTTGCATTCTGTCCCCAATGTTTACTCAGTCTTTGAAGAATGTGAAAGGGAAGCAGGACTGAAGTGGAGAGTGAGGCAGGTTTGTAGCCTAACTCCCTTATTATTCAATCTGAATATTGAGTGGCAGTAAATAAAACCACAGAGAAATTAAAAAAGAGCATTAAATAAGCTTGCCAATAGTACTGTACATCTTTCAGAGATGCCAAGGAAATTAGAAGATCAGTTGTACAGAATGTATGCCACTGAAAAGAGGGACTATACACATATGATGGTAATGAAAGTAGTTAAATGAAATCAGGAGATGTAGAGAAAATTAGATTAGGAAATAAGACATTAAAAGAAGGACACTTTTTGCTAGGTGCACTAAAAAATATCTGATGATGGCCAAAGTGGATGGGATATAAAATGTAGACTGGCAACAGCAAGAAAAGTGTTTCTGAAAAAGAGAAATTTCTTAAAATGGAATGTAAATGTAAGAACTGGAAGTTATTTCTGAAGGTATTTGTGCAGAGTGTAGCTTTGTATGAAAGAGAAATTTGCTCGCTAAACACTTCAGACAAGAATAGAATACAAGCTTTTGAAATGTGGTGCTGCAGAAGAGAAGAGGTACTGAACCAAATTTGGGGGGGGGGGGGGGGGGGGGGGGGGGATGTATGGCACTAAAAGAAACTATAGGTTGATAGGAAATATTCTGAGGCTTCAAACGATTGCCAGTTTGGCAACAAGAGGGAAGAATGGGTGATAAAATTGTAGAGGGAGACCAAGGCTTGATCACAGAATGCAGGTTCAAATTCAGCTGTTAAGGAGAGATGAAGAGACTTTCACAGGATAGACTAACCTGGAAAGCAGCACCAAATGGACTAATGGCCACAAAAACAGGTCTATTACTTCGGAAACTGTGGCTGAAGTCTCACTGGATATTTTGCCACAAAGCAGCAAAAATATGAAACTAAGCTCATAGAAGAGGAAAAATGAAATCTGGCTTCCTTCAGTGAGATCATTAGATGTTGCACTTCTGTTTCTGATCTACCTAAATTACTTACTAGAACCTTTCAAAGACTATTAACAAATGGCCCAGTCTACTACAGCCGAGACAGTTTTAACATGTTCATAATTAAATCAAGGCAAATAGCTTAACTCTTCTATTTTTGAAAAAATTACTCATTCCTCAGAAAAATAAAATTATGTGCAGGCCACAGAATAAAATATGGCTGATCCCTCATAGACTGAAACTCTGCCTGTGAAGCTACTTCATGTCTAAATAGTACAAAATAAATAAATAGTGATCAAAACAATGAAAAAAGCTGGTCAAGAAGTCTGATCAAAATGTACAGTTCAGCATTTCAATCAGTATTTATAATGTATATCTAAAAAGAAAGATGAGTATAATAGAGGGAAACATTCCACGTGGGAAAATATATTTAAAAAGAAAGATGATGAGACTTACCGAACAAAAGCGCTGGCAGGTCGATAGACACACAAACAAACACAAACATACACACAAAATTCTAGCTTTCGCAACCAACGGTTGCCTCGTCAGGAAAGAGGGAAGGAGAAGGAAAGACAAAAGGATATGGGTTTTAAGGGAGAGGGTAAGGAGTCATTCCAATCCCGGGAGCGGAAAGACTTACCTTAGGGGGAAAAAAGGACAGGTATACACTCGCACACACACACATATCCATCCACACATACACAGACACAAGCAGACATTTGTAAAGGCAAAGAGTTTGGGCAGGGATGTCAGTCGGGACGGAAGTACAGAGGCAAAGATGATGTTGAAAGACAGGTGAGGTATGAGCGGCGGCAGATTGAAATTAGAAATTAGCGGAGATTGAGGCCTGGTGGATAGCGAGAAGAGAGGATATGCTGAAGGGCAAGTTCCCATCTCCGGAGTTCTGACAGGTTGGTGTTAGTGGGAAGTATCCAGATAACCCGGACGGTGTAACACTGTGCCAAGATGTGCTGGCCGTGCACCAAGGCATGTTTAGCCACAGGGTGATCCTCATTACCAACAAACACTGTCTGCCTGTGTCCATTCATGCGAATGGACAGTTTGTTGCTGGTCATTCCCACATAGAATGCGTCACAGTGTAGGCAGGTCAGTTGGTAAATCACGTGGGTGCTTTCACACGTGGCTCTGCCTTTGATCGTGTACACCTTCCGGGTTACAGGACTGGAATAGGTGGTGGTGGGAGGGTGCATGGGACAGGTTTTACACCGGGGGCGGTTACAGGGGTAGGAGCCAGAGGGTAGGGAAGGTGGTTTGGGGATTTCATAGGGATGAACTAAGAGGTTACGAAGGTTAGGTGGACGGCGGAAAGACACTCTTGGTGGAGTGGGGAGGATTTCATGAAGGATGGATCTCATTTCAGGGCAGGATTTGAGGAAGTCGTATCCCTGCTGGAGAGCCACATTCAGAATCTGATCCAGTCCCGGAAAGTATCCTGTCACAAGTGGGGCACTTTTGGGGTTCTTCTGTGGAAGGTTCCGGGTTTGAGGAGATGAGGAAGTGGCTCTGGTTATTTGCTTCTGTACCAGGTCGGGAGGGTAGTTACGGGATGCAAAAGCTGTTTTCAGGTTGTTGGTGTAATGGTTCAAGGATTCCGGACTGGAGCAGATTCGTTTGCCACGAAGACCTAGGCTGTAGGGAAGGGACCGTTTGATGTGGAATGGGTGGCAGCTGTCATAATGGAGGTACTGTTGCTTGTTGGTGGGTTTGATGTGGACGGACGTGTGAAGCTGGCCATTGGACAGGTGGAGGTCAACGTCAAGGAAAGTGGCATGGGATTTAGAGTATGACCAGGTGAATCTGATGGAACCAAAGTAGTTGAGGTTGGAGAGGAAATTCTGGAGTTCTTCTTCACTGTGAGTCCAGATCATGAAAATATCATCAATAAATCTGTACCAAACTTTGGGTTGGCAGGCCTGGGTAACCAAGAAGGCTTCCTCTAAGCGACCCATGAATAGGTTGGCGTACGAGGGGGCCATCCTGGTACCCATGGCTGTTCCCTTTAATTGTTGGTATGTCTGGCCTTCAAAAGTGAAGAAGTTGTGGGTCAGGATGAAGCTGGCTAAGGTAATGAGGAAAGAGGTTTTAGGTAGGACGGCAGGTGATCGGCGTGAAAGGAAGTGCTCCATCGCAGCGAGGCCCTGGACATGTGGAATATTTGTGTATAAGGAAGTGGCATCAATGGTTACAAGGATGGTTTCCGGGGGTAACAGACTGGGTAGGGATTCCAGGCGTTCGAGAAAGTGGTTGGTGTCTTTGATGAAGGATGGGAGACTGCATGTAATGGGTTGAAGGTGTTGATCTACGTAGGCAGAGATGCGTTCTGTGGGGGCTTGGTAACCAGCTACAATGGGACGGCCGGGATGATTGGATTTGTGAATTTTGGGAAGAAGGTAGAAGGTAGGGGTGCGGGGTGTTGGTGGGGTCAGGAGGTTGATGGAGTCAGGTGAAAGGTTTTGTAGGGGGCCTAAGGTTCTGAGGATTCCTTGAAGCTCCGCCTGGACATCAGGAATGGGATTACCATGGCAAACTTTGTAAGTAGTGTTGTCTGAAAGCTGACGCAGTCCCTCAGCCACATACTCCCGACGATCAAGTACCACAGTCGTGGAACCCTTGTCCGCCGGAAGAATGACGATGGATCTTTTTAAATATAAAAAGAAAGATGATGAGACTTACCAAACAAAAGTGCTGGCAGGTCGATAGACACACAAACAAACACAAACATACACACAAAATTCTAGCTTTCGCAACCAACGGTTGCCTCGTCAGGAAAGAAGGAAGGAGAGGGAAGTTTGGTAAGTCTCATCATCTTTCTTTTTAGATATATTTTTCCCACGTGGAATTTTTCCCTCTATTATATTCATATCAGTATTTATAATGTTAATGTCTTGACAATTTTTCTGACAATCTGCTCACAGATGTAAGACAAGAGTTTGGAATGCCTGTCAAGTTCATACAGGTAAGTAAAAATTTCATGTGAAATAATATCAGTTTGCTACATTTATGAAAGGGGTAAAATTAAGTTATCATCTTCACAACTGATAACCAACTGTAATATGTAATCACATTGTTTTTACTGGTGCCTTGTAATGATACAAAGTTTTCAGGTTTCCAGCCAGATAAGCTCACCAGTGACATTTCAATGAGTATCACTTTTTTCATCTGATGGGAAATTCAGTACATTTATTTATTTATCATTTGATGAGAGGAGAAAATTCCAGACAATAAATGTACATGTTTCTATACAGACACACACACACACACACACACACACACACACACACACACACACACACACACACACACACACACACACAACAATCTCAGGTTCACAATGAGTTAATAGCCCTAAGTTCACATCTGTAAACCAGCCAGAAACTTCTGCAAACTAACTGTAAAGGTCTTTCAATGTTTCTTTGAAGGCTCTGAGGGAGCATTCAAATGTTATGTGATGTACAGTTTGCTGCTCTTCACCGCATCGCATTGAGGAGTGGGCTTCCATCCCCATTGGTACAGCAATATTTTGCATTTGCACTGGTCAGTTCTGATGTGATTCAGTATTCACCAGTGTTGTTGGGGTAGATGAAAACCTGCTGGTTGCTCCCAGGGAATTTTAATTATTTGGTGATTAACCAAGGAAATCTGCTCCTGCCACTCTCTGATTGTTACAGTCATGTTGAAATGAATGTTCTGCAGACTGATTGCTGTGCAAAACAATGGTTTTCCAGACCTCATTCCCCGGAGTTCTGATAATGAAAATTCTGAATGAATTGGCAATTCTGGATTTTTTTTAAATTATTATTGTCCACACATTTAGAAATTACTGTGGTCTTCTTTGCCTAGTCAGCATTGCGGGTCTTCTGTATCATTCCCTATGCTCCTCAGAGTACGGGACATCATCATCATCATCTTATGGATGGTGGTGGAATATTACTAAGAACTGGTGGTCAGTGCATGTTTGTGGGGTGAATACACCATGTAATGAGGTACACGGCTTTACTGAACTCTGTGTCAATTACTTTAGAGTGAGCACTGTTTAACATTATGGAGCAGTAGTACTCTGCAATTGAGTATGAAAGAGCTAAGGCTGATGATCTGATAACTGTTGCAGTGGCACCCCAGGAGTTCCTGTTAACTGCTGGAATATATTGTTCTGAGTTTTGATTTTAGCTGCCACATTCCAGAGAGGTGTTTTAGTTGTCAGTTGTCTACCTATGATCACACCTAAGTATTTTGGAGAGTATTGGAAGGCCTGATCTCTAAATGTGATGTTATGTCTGTAATTTGATTGTTTATTCCACACGCAGAAAGTTGATACAATAGTCTTTCCACAAGTCAATCAGAGAGAATTATGTTTGAAGTATCCACCCAACATATTCAGGTCTGATATTAGTGTTGTTTAATCAAAGTAATATTATCAGTGTAAATAAATTTCCTAGACTTTGTTTCTGGAAGGTTGTATGTATACAAATTAAAAAGGAGTGGACTCAAAACAGAACCTTGTGGGATACCATGATTTATTTTATGAACTCTACTTTTACTGTTCTATGAGGATGCCTGGAAGTAACTGTTGTTCAGCATGTTGCCAATTAATGTGGTTAATTTCCAATATGGAATGACATTGATGACTCTGAGGAGGAGTCACACCAGATGATTTCATTGGCTGCAGTTAGGTCTAAGAATACCTCCGCCCTCCAATGTTTATCTTCTGCTTCTCAAAGCTGTTATCAATATAGGTTGCTATTGTCAGCACCTCTTCTCATATCTTCTTCCTGGTCAAAGCCCAGCTTGGTTTATAGTGACGTGTTTGTTGATGGCACACCAGATTCTGTTATGAATGATCCTCTCCAAAAGTGTGAATGTGATACTAGGAAGAGCAATATAGCAGTAGTTTTCAACTTTTGAGGGATTGTTATTTGGCTTTAATCTAGCAATGATCTTAGATTTTTGATGAGTGGCAAATGTCCTATCTCTTAGATGACTGAAAAGAAGTTGTTCAGCCATTTGACAGCAGAAACTCAGGGTAAATACCATAAATGCCTGCTTCCTTTCCAGATTTCATGATCACTGTAGCTTCTGTGTTCTCCTATAACTGAAATGAAATGGAAAACTTGATGTTTTTGGAGCTGTCTGTTTACTTAGTTTTAACTTCTAAGGGATGCCTAACTTCTCATTTGATGGGTTATCTTTTGTTGGCTTGGAGGTGGAGATCACATAGCTGCCCGTATAATCAATATTTACAATGCATTTTTGTCTGGTGATGGCCCAGGCCTTCCCAATGGAGTAGGTATGGTCCAAGAAAGCTGAAGTTTCTTTCCATCTGCTTTGTATGCTCTCATTTAGTGATTGTAGAAGATCGGAGGCAGTTGCAGGATTAACACTGTCTTTGCTTTACTTGAGAAGCTTTTTGCTGTCTTCTTTCCAGCCAAGAATATTCTTCGTGGTAAACTCTTGGTGTGCATTGTCTTGCTGTTCTTTTCAGTAGTCCAATAAATCTGTTGTTGTTAAAGGTGAGTTTTTATCTCTCTGATGTTGGCATCTGGTTGTTTTAAAAATTAAAAGCTGGTTTTTTTGAAGTTATATCTCAGTTTTGGATAAGAGAGGCTAACAGGAATGAACAATTCTGTCTGAGAATGCTGACTGTGGAGAATATGGTTACAACTCTGCGGCACACTTGAAGACTGTGTGATAAAGCATAGGTCAAGTCTGCAGCCCATTTTCCATCAGATGAAAAAAAGTTGCCTTGACTTTTGTACTCTACATAAATTTGAGGATTTCTGTTCATGTCCAGTTAACAAGTTTTTGTGCATTTGCATCGCTTTCTTGATATTCACAGCGTATATGGTGACTGTTGAAGTATCCAGCAATGATACATGGTTGTTGTGGTGAGAGCAAAGCTGGAGACTGTCAGTTACCTCTTGGTGGTCTATCATCAAGTTCTCCACAGGTTACTAATCGATATTTAGGGTGACTGTCTGCAGTTACTAGCTTAAAGCCTGAGATTCTTCCTCTGCTATGAAGTTATTCATTGCCTTCCACTGCATTTCTTGGAGTAAGATAATGTCAAGTTGGTGCTCTTTCAATGTTTTGAATAAACATTTACTACTCTTTGGTTTGCTTATGCCTTCTATGTTCAGTTGGTAAACTGATATTGAATCTTACACACCTGGCCGTCTTGAGAAGATACTCTTTAGATGTCTTTCCTTTTTAATCTCTGACTAAGAGGTCATTTAAGGTAGTCCACTCTCATCTTAGTAGTTGTCAGTTGTTAACAAAGCTGTACTAATAAATTTATGGAACTTAAAATATTCATGATATCCACAACGTGAAGCAAACAACTGTTTTATTTTACTAAAACCAACTATTCTGCTCAGAGTAAAGATTTGGAAAAAAAGAAGAAGAAGAAGAAGAAGAAGAAGAAGAAGAAGAAGAGGGCAGTTGATTAAAATGACAGCCACTGAAATGTCGCACTTTTTATAAGTTCACCCAGTTGGAAACCTGATAACTTTATGTTAAGTGCAATATGTTTTCCAAATATGGTTCTTCTATTTACTATGTTCATGTTTAATCATCAAATCTTCCAGTATTAAAGGATTCAACTCCAGTTTCCTCATATATAATATTCCACATAAATGTGTTTGCTGTTTTAAATTTCAGTAAGGGGCAATAAGTTTTTATAACTGCCATAAGTTGTTCTCCAGGCATTGGCATGGAATTCAAACACTTTTGCATGATGGTACTATGGTCAACCAGAACTGTTATAGCATCACAAGGCTTCATTAAATACTTATAAATCGAGTTTTTTATTATTATTATTATTTTGTTTACACAAAAGCGTATGGTCCGCAATGGCTGATTTGTTCAGTTGGAGCTTGCTTGTGTAGTGCACATGTTTCTCCAGTCTCTCTTACAACACTCCTATTATCTGTCATTTGTACTTCTTTCCACAGTTGCATGGGATTCAATAATATACTTCTGGTTTTCAAAGTTTGAGGCCATGTTTGACCATGCCAAGGGGCATTCCACAACACATATAAGACTAACTCAAACTCAGAAAACCAGGACTATATCACATTCTGAGCAACATCAGGCACACCATAAGAATGGTGTAAGAGAGACTGGAGGAACACATGTAGCCCAAAAAATCAGTGGTACCTGTGACCAAGAAATATGGAAGGTGTTTTTGTCTGGGGGATCAGGGAAACCCCTCCCTCTATTTTGTACTAGTTGCTGCTCAGATGTTCTTCAGTGCTTAGGAGTAAAGATTACATATTGTTTCCACAATCATCACACTTGGTGTTTGTCTACTATGGCACTCCACAATGAAGGCTGCCAGATTTTGGTAACCAAGGCAATGTTTAACTGTCTAATACAATATGGCCATTTCTGTTACTGATGGGTTGAAACAGACTCATAAAAAAGGCTACCTTTGTTACTCGGAATGCCCAATGGCATTTGAGGGCTGTGTGGTTTATCAAAAATGAAACCCAAAAAATGGCATGCATGCCACCAATCTGGCATACAGCAGGCAGCCCTGATCAGTTTGTGTACACAGGTTCACAGTTCTAGGTGTGCTCCAATGGAACACTTGCAGTGTTTAGGTATGTTACATACTTGTGCACAATATGACAGTAATCACATTCTATGGTCATATTTCATGATTGTAGTCTTCACACAATGTAGAATGATTTCCTAGTTGCAGTTTTACACATCCATCAATGTCAAAGCAACAAACCCTGGATGAACTCACATGTTACGGCATATAAAATCACTTTCCAGGATTCCGGTCATTCCATCCTATTCACAAGCTGATGTGGAAACCTTTGACAGTGAGGATATATACAGGAATTTGCTTTCCATTTTCATTTCATTTCACTGAATCAGTTTGGAATAAGCTGACTTCACAGTCACACAAGAGGTGCATTTCTGAGCCCACGTTTCACCAATGTACTATTTTAAAAAACACCTAATGTTCAGATACATTCAGGACATTCATTCAGTGTGTTGGAATTTTTAAAAATGTTGTTTCATTTACTGTAGAAAACGTTTCTTTTACTTTTTAAAGGAAAGATGTGGAATAAATTTTCTTAAGAAGTTGAAGATAGTTTGAGCTGACATCTGATAAGAGTGTGACAAGCCCTGAAGAGGAATTAGTGGTTGAATGAAAGAGAGAACACATTGCTCCAATTTAGAAATACCAAAGAGAGACAGCTGTTATTTCAAGAACCACAAATGAAATTATATACAGCAGTAAATTTGTAATACAAAGGTAAACTCAAAAGTTAAAAAAAAAATAAAATGAATTAGTGAACAGAACTTGATGACTTACAAGACATCAGGACTTTGCTTTGTGTGAAATAAAGCAGTGAAGTAAGTCAGACAGTTAACACACTCAAAGGAGATTATCTTGCCATTTTAGTTAAAGAACTAAATAATTCAGAACATATTTTAGTTAGAATGTGTAATCAGTAGCAATAAAACAAATATACCAAAGGAAATTACTTGTCTATAACACGTAACTACTCATGCATTTAAAGAAAAGAAAATGCACAGAGGTCAAGAATGTGCTCAAACACAGCTGGGAATTGGTTGCAGTAAAAATAAACAACAGAAGAAATTCTAGTGTTTGAGGGAAGAGATGCTACTGTTGCAGAATATGTGGGAAACTGAATGACCCACAACCTATACACAGTATTTCAGAATACTAATCAAACCAGACTATTGTGTTGCAGTAAGCTGCCAGATCATGGTAATACTAGTATAAAATTGAGAAGAAAGACAGAAAAATGACTCAGGAAATCTTAGAAATCAAAGGAAAATAAAAATTTATGAATCAGAGGAATGGTTTACAGATACAGAGAAGAGAAAATGCACAATGACATAAACAGTATTTCCATTTGATGTCCTGAATTTCCATTTTATATAAACATAGATAAAAGCAAGATAGCTCTCATATGCAAAATAAAGAACTTGAAAGCATCAGATTACAGCATAGCAATAAACCTCTAAAGCTTGTCAAATAATATAAAAATTTGGGGATATTACCACAAAGCAATATGAACTCGAACAAACATGTGAAATCAATAGTACAGAAAGCCAATGGAGACTTAGATTTGACAGAGTTTTAAGAAAGGGCTGAGCATCTGTTAAGGAAATCACATACACGACCCCAAAGTAATCTCTTCTAGAGTACTGCACTTACTTCAATCAGTCTTAAGGAAGAAATTTAAAAAAATCAGACTATAGTACTAGTACTGAAATAAGATATGTATAGCCTACACAAAAAAGTAACAGACAACTTAATTGGAAATCCAAAGAAAGTTGTTCTTGCAGAAACAAGTAGAGTAAATTTAGAGAACTGATACTGAGAAAGGTTGTGCAATAATTCTACTGATTTTGTTATGCATCTCACGGAGTTATGAGAATAAGAAAGATTAGAATGTTTACAGAGACATGTAGTCAGCATTTCCTTATTCAGTGCTTGACTGGAAGAGGACAGGGAGTAACTACTACTTGTATACAATACTTTCCATTGGGAATCTATTGGGGCTTCCAGAATACACATGCTAATGTAGAAGAAGATCAGAGACATAATGAAGAAGAGCCAGTCAAGGTCAGGGAAGTAATCAAAACTTTTTTTTTCTTTCAGAGGTCTACATGAAGGACTATCTAAATGTTGATCACATTTTCCACAATAAACCATAATACTACATGCAACATTTAGAATGTGGTTGAATACAATACAAATAAAGATATTGTTCAATAGCCAGTGCTGCATTAGGACTGCTGGAATGTGTTTAACAATGCAATAAGAATAGACTACAGAAGTGAAGGATATTTGGGATTTAGTTCCCATCCAGCACAATGTTTTGAACTATCATGAATGATCTGCTTATAATTTTTACTCTGAATCAAAACAAATTCAGTTCACCAATAATGGTGAGAAACACAAATAAATAAATATCTAAAACTTGTGTTGAGTGCAGGAAGGGGCTAGGGCCGAGGGGGCAGATAGCTGAAGAGGAAAATACACTACTGTTATCTTCTGAAAAAATTGAACACAGAGAGAAAAGTAAGACTTAACCACAATAACTGTCTTGCTGCTTAAATAATATGCAGTCAACCCTTAAGGAATAAAATAAATAATGCATGTATAAAATGCAAACGAATGATCAAAACAAGGATCAGCACATATTTTTGAAACATTTTCATCTTGCCTTAAAATGAAATATCGAAATAAAAATATAAAAATCTTTGCTCTGACTATGAAACATCCATCAGCTAAAAGAAGACTAACAGGACACCTGTAAAAGTATGTAAGACAATGTGATTTCTTGTATTCATAGCATAACTGTTACTTAAGTTGAGCAACTTGTGTAATCTATTAATGCCATGAAATATAATGATGTACTGGAGAACTAAAATCATGATGATACTGAAAGAAGGAAAAAAAATGTTAACATTAACTTACAAAGTTTTCGTAGTAGAATGATCCAACAGTCTTCATATCCATCTGAAAAAGGAAAATAATGTAGTAAATTAAGCATCAGATAATAATAAAATATCACCATTTAACTGATTAAAATACAATGCTGCTTAAGATTCAATATCACTACATGAACATTAAATGCTTATTTGCACAGAATGTAGAGAAACCCTATATTAAAACTGATTTCCTAATACTCTCATATTAGCTTACAAAGGAGCAATAAAGTAGAGTCTAACATTTGTCTGATCTAAACCCTTTCCAGGTGATGATTTGGATTTGCAAGAGTGCTTCATTCTGGACAACCGAACACAAATATGATTTTTCATTAATTACCTTAAATATAACACATGTTCTTTGAGGTAATTAGTAGAGGACAGTCATCAGTATTCATACTGGTAAAGTAATTATAACTGAAAAGGATCTAAAAGTGAATATTTATGCAGATTAAATTTAGTGTCCTGCTTCTGGCACCAAAATATTTTAGTCCAAAAACATATGTAGCTCTGGCCATTGGGTACCTGCATTTAACCCCCTCCCGCCACCAATTTCCCTCTCTTTCCTTGTGGCCATTACCCATTAACAACCAGTTTGTTCCTAAAAATTATCCGTTTTGGGAACCAGGAAAAAAGGGAGGGAGGTTGGCAGAAAAAGCAACAGAAGAAGGAGAACAAATGGGAGCATGGAAAGGGTAGGGCCATATGGGTAATTGTTTTAAATTTGATGTGACAATATGCAGTAAAGCAGTACAATTCTAGCAATGTTTTGCAAAGCTTGCTGTTCCATTCCAGCATGAAAACTGATGCACAGGAATAGGACTTGATGTGAATGATTACATGACTTCACTTACCATAAGAATAATTAGTAGCAGTTTTATTACTTTAATCTTAAAAACAGGAAATTAAGGTAACAGGTGTATATAAGGACTGAAACAAATCACAAGAACAGAACACAGATCAGAGATTTACATCAGTTTGGTCCAATGACAGTTACTGAATGTTTTGCCTAGATAAATTTATCATCAGTGTTCCACAACAAGGTAAGATGGTGCCAAGGATTGCATTTACTACAGTGCAGCAAAGCGTCACTGGGAGAAGAATCACTTAAAACAGTCAACGAGAAGGAGTCGAACAAATTCAAATCCATCACCATAGGCACTGTTCCCACCATTCTCTGCCAGCAATTACAACTGATTCTTTTTTTAAAAAAGCTTTACATGCATTTTGAAAATTATCAGATCCTAATTGTCTGATACTCAGATGAAAGTTCCTATATTCCAGGGACAGACTGTATAATTTTTTATTTGGACAGTTAGGAAAAGGCAACAAAAGTTGAAGAAGTTGCTAGAATGTTGTGTCTTACAATGTGATTCTGATTCTAAAGGGAGCAGAAGTAAATTGATAACATGCCAAACACGCGCGGAAAACACTAAGCCATTATTTCAATAAGAAGCGATTTTGTTGGTCTTTGGAAGGATCGGAAGCACACCAGCATTGCAGGCCTTGCACAACATGCTAACAACTTATGTTTCCTCTACTATCTTTTTTATACTACATGTTATAAATTAACATCTGAGCTACATAATTTTGTACTTTGATATATGAAGCGAAGTGATAAGTTTACTGTGCAAAGTACATAATTAAAAGAGCATGAAGCATGATCACATGACAGTAAAGCAATATAATCTTCTCCTTGCAAACTACAGCAACAAATTTTAGATTAGCATTACAAATTTGAAGAGGCATTTGAAAGAGTGACAGAAAAAAAGGAAAAGAAAAAAGTGACCACAGCTCTATAGTGCTGTATTTGGCATACTGTTGATGTTCAGAACTAAAGCATCAACAAATTAAGAATTGCTCACAATTACAATTAAACAACTACCCATCCATTCAGTCCTTTCATTTCTTCAGCCAGTGTTATATCACAATACAGATGTAACCTGTAATGTAATTCACAGATAAATTTTTATGAAATAGCATGGGAAATCCATAACAAACATACAAATGATTTTTATATGCTTGCGAAAATTTCATCTCTCTTCTGAATGTGTCCACAGATTTTTAAAGGCTTACACATTAGTAAATAGCCTATTCATTTGTCAGATTTAAATTAGAAACTTAGTGTCTTTCGACCGATAGCCATGTGACCCTGCTTACACTCAAGTTGAACTACATCTACTTGGGAAATCAAAGTGACATGCAAAGCATTATGGTACCAGTAGTATGTCATCACTAGGGTCGCGGGCGCGTTTCTTCCCCACTTCCACGCCGCCAACAGTTGCCACGGAAACGGGCTATTAGTAGCAGGCAGACAAGCAGCCAAGCATCGGGGAGGCCCGAGTGGGAAGAAAATGAGCACAACAAATCAGAAAAAAAATAAAAACTTTAGAAAGGCAACCATCAATTAATCAAAGGTAATAATGATAATAATAATAAACTATAATGAACCAGCACAGAAGTGATCACTCAATCACACTGTGTGAAAAAGTGCTGGGCAATAATAAGACATGGATATTGCACAAAATGATAGAAGAGCACATAAAAAGAGATGTAAACGAGTGTCTTTAAGTGAAACAAGCCAACCGTATGTTGGTATACACACATACAGTAGAAGAGGTGTGGTACATGCAGCTCTTTGTTGTTACTGAAACAGAACTGGCTGAGATGAATTCTGACACAAGAGCAGTAAAAGTGAAATCAACATTTACATTCATTTAAGTTAACTACACACGTGACAGTATATGTCTTCTTAGTTTCACAGTTAAAATGTCTCATTACACAGTTAGAATGCGTTAATAAATTTCATTCAGAAATTCATGCTGGAGACTGGTTCTATGTGAAATTAAACAAAAATCTGTAGTCATTTCAATATATTCTGCTACCATACAAAATATATTTCATGCTCTTGTGTTTTAATGCATCTGTCAACAGCAGGGAATATAAGAGACATGACTTGATGTGGCCCATAACCTACAGCACAGTTTAAATTTAAATAATGGTAGCAGCATGCACACCTGTAAAGCAAGGAAACACAACAACAATGACAACAACAATCATTAACAATCAAAGCACCTTTGCCAACTGTTCAGCACTCAAGCATATACTTAATTCAATACAGCGTGTAGGATCTAGCTATTGTGGTGAGCTGGATACAGGGATTGGTGATGAGTTTTAGTTGATGAAAGGAAAGAGAAATGAAGACTGTAGGTGTATATCAAATCTAACTTACAAAGACATAAAACTGTAAAAAAAAAAAGAGTTTACTTTCTTTTAGATTTCAGATGTCCACAATCAGGCACAGTTCTGATGACTGATGTGAAGGCATTCATAAAGTGTGGGTTCTGTGGTATGCTGTCTATCAATGTAAAATAATTATGAAATATATTAATTAGACAAACTTCAGAACCATTATTTATATACTACATGCCTTCACATACCCTGAAAAACAGAAATAATTTAGACCTTAACAAAAATTTAACATAGAGACAGGAATGCCACAATAAAAATACTACAATATGGAATGTAAGTATAAAAATCATTTATTTTATAGTACAAATAATTATTCTATAAACAAACTCATGAAAATTTGTAGCAGCACCTTTCACTGCTAACAAGCCCTTCGCTGGAGCAACACAGCATCTCTCTACCTTCAGCTTACCTACTGTTGAAAAATTTATGGATGGTGCACTGCCCAACTTCAGAGTGGTTTACTGATGGAGCAGCTTGCAGAGGTGATAGTAAAAATTGGTACCTAGATATTACACATGAATTTTATTTGCTCACTAATCAGGTTCAGGTGGAAGAGATCAGTCAGACCCTCCACTAAAAGATCTGTACTGGGTAATTTTGCAAAGGCCTCTGAAAGTAATAATTTTATACAGTGGCTAACAATTATCTAAGAGGGTGGCACTGACGCAAACTTGATGGGCAAAGAGAGCACTCAATAACTACAGTGGCAACAGCTATACAGAGTGACCAAGAGAGACAGAAAAGAGAGAGACTGCAAAAGTGCACGCGCACACGCACCAAGCTGATGATGGGCTAGGCAAGCCAGGGGTGGGGTGCATTACAAACCAGGTGCAGGACATATGACCACGGCCCCAAAACCTTGTGGTGATCTGAGCGCAGGGCTTGTCAGCACAGAGGAAAAGGACAGTGTGCAGCACACGAGAGCTCCCGGGGTGAAACGTCTCGTGCCGAGCCTACGGTAAGCTACAGTTAGTTTTACAGGTTGCAGGAACAATTGGGACAGGTAGCACGCTACATTTCACCCCGAGACAGAAAGAGACAACAGGTTTAAAAAATTCAGAAACATATGGGAAATGGTACTTAAAAACAGTCTTCTGTTGGAACACACCCAGTTATATGCTGGAAAGAAATAGAGTAAGATAGAAGAAAAGAACAGTAGTGATTTGCTACAACTAACATTATAGAGAAGAGGAAAAAAATGATAAAAATGAACATAATTTTCTGCATACTACTTGAAAAATGAAACTAATAAGGCACAAGACACAGAGAAAAATAAAAAGAAAAAAAAAAACACATGTGACAGCTAGGCGAGAGCAGAAGAGCGCGGGGGCTCCGTGAATGCCTACCGGGCTGGCCCGAGACTGTGCGGCCTTGATATGGGCTTGGAGGTGCAGAGGGGGGTGGAAATAGCGGCAAGGGTCGCGGTTGCATCGCCCCTTCACTGCGTCCATGCAGACCGTGACAGTGCCGTCTTCGTTGGCCGTCACGGTGTCGGGGGGATGCGCAAAGCGGCACTCACTTTCAGCACGTTTGCACGCCCCTCGTTGATATTCACGACAGACCTATAGCAGAGACGAATGAAGCAAGGCTACAGCTACAGCCAGGTGATAGGAAAGGGCAGAGGGGCAGGTCAAGGCTTCTATTCTACAAGGATAATTGTAGTTGGGCGATTTGTGCAGGCTTGCTTAAAATAGCATTGCGATTGTGATTCAAGCAACATATTTCGATTACTTCAACACAGAGAGATAATGAAATCATGACTTAGCTATTCCTGATATTCTGAGTTGCCAAAGTTATTCCATTTCCAGCATTTTATTGATATTCAGTGAGATATGTCTTGCAGAAAGTGAGCTAACTGAAGTTATCACATTGGCAAACTGTTAAAATACATAAATAGAAATTCATTAAGTTTATTATTTAATTAGTATTTGTGAAGTGATACAGTAAATATTTAAGGATAAGCTTCACAACAACACAATTTAATTTATTAGCATTTCAGTGACTAAAATACAATTGATTTTCAGCATGTTTAATTCCAGTCACTTTCAGATGGATAAAAATTAGTCATTCTGTTAGTTGAAACCGAGTTAGTGTGATAATAATGTGGCTGGAACGTATTTTGGAGATGGATATTTCTAACTAAAGATTTGGAGACTGCTAAGAGCAATGTTGCAAATGGTTAGTTGATAATGAAAGGGTAAGCATATAGGTGCAACTGCAAGAACCCTCGCAGAAATAGAGCACAACAGAAAGTGAAAGTCTAAGCTCAGGTTTACACAAGAAACTACTATACAACTGCCCTCAGCATTTGCCACCACCATAATATACTGGTCCCTTGGCACACTCAAAGACACGACACAGGAATGAGTTCCACCCAACAGTTAATGTTAATTTCTAGTTCAGATTTCATAACTGTGTTAGACATTTCTTCTCTGTTGATAAGTTATCTTTATCAGTTATAAATTTAAATGCACTTACTAAATATAAATAGTTCAGAAACAACACCAAGATTAGTGTATTTATAATGCCATCTGAAAGAAACAATACACTGAAATAAAACTACCATATAAGAAAGTGCTGTTAAGTACAACCAAAACGAAATTTTATTACAACAAAAAAAACCATGCAGCCGAAGAACACAATCACCAAACAAGGGCCCTAAAATAAAAACAAGTGTAAAAAATACTGCTGAAGGCTGGAGGGCGAATCATCTTTGCGGCGATCGAGCTGCACTCGATGAAATAAAATAAAAACATACGAGTCAAAAATTAAAATACTAATTACATACAACATGAAACAGGCTACAAATAATTAAACAAATTACACAAGAAATAAAGTAATACAAAATAAAGCTTATTAAAAAATCAAATAATGCAACAAATGAAATCTACTGTCCAAAACAAAGCAACAATTAAAGAATGAAGAACAATGTCAGCACATACCTCTAGCCTATCAGAACGGGGCATCTTCTGTTGTGCAACAACTGTTTGTGGCACAACTGAGAGTGGAGAGCCAACTGATGCAGGATCTGGGCCCAGAATTGCAGGCATCACTGGCCCCGGTGTGAAGTATGGACTGAAAGTGCTACCCACCTGAGGCATTCCGGTCAGGTATGGACTGGTGGCCTGCTGGGGCAATCGCACAAGGCACAAAATTTTTAGTGAAAATAAAATGAAAGATATTTACTTTGGAAATTTAAGGACATAAGTATATATTTTTATTATTCTAAAATAAAGTTCCCACTTGTGAATGAACTGAAGGAACATTGAACAAGAAACTGAAGTGCAGTGTAGCAATCATATAAAACTGGATCAACTTTTTTCTACAGTGCACTGGATAAAGTGTTCTGCTCTAAAGTAGTATTTAAAATAATCTGATAAACACAATAGAGTCCCTGAAATGATATCTCTTGATACACAAAGTGTGTGAAATAGTGATCTTAGTGATATTACATAACATTTTTAAGTTACTGACAAAATGAGGAGTCTAAGATTCATGCATATGATGTAAGCTTATAGAAGTCAGTTTCTCCAGATAATCACATTAATATTTTTTGTTGTTTCCTAATACTGCTATTTTGTAATTGTTCTTCTTTACAGAGTAGTTACTGGCCATTCCCTTAGCACTGAAATCATTTCAAATAGTTTTCATTGTTAAAATCTTAGCCATACGATGGCAATATTTGCACATTACTAAAAACTGGACCATAACTCTTACCATTAAGAAGCAACTGCCAAAAAAAGCTGTTCATTAAGCATACACTCAATATAAATCTAAGCTATAGTGTGAAAGCCACTACACAGCATTTAAAACAGGTGAGTCTCTCAAACTGAGAAGGCAAAGAAGTTTCATCAATATTAAATTAATAGTTTTTCCCTGGGAAATGATTACCCAGCATTAACTTAGCAACAGTTTTAATCTCATCTATACGGTTTGCTGTTACATTTACTCCTTCTATTGTTTGTATGCCACCCAGGACATTCCCATATGATATTAACATTTACTTTGCTGTTTCAACTGTTCTCATAAAGTATGTTATGGGGAAAAGAGATTATTGGAGTTGTATGGAAAAGAAAAAATTCTGAGTCAATATTTCCAAAAATACAAATTAAACTCACGTAAATGAGCATTCGCTTAACAATCTACCAGCTCCCCGTATTCTCCAAACTAGTATAATACCAAACAGGCAATCTCTTATTGTTTAAGAAATTCTTCTTTGGCTTCTATAACTTAATCAAATTTAACAGCTTTTCACATCTATATGTACATATGAAAGAAATTATGGAATATATTTCAATTAAAGCCCATCATATATCATGTGACTTCCACATATACCAAGAGTGAAGAAGGAATGTATAGATGACATGGTATATATCAGCAAGAGCACCCCACTAGTAACCATATCATACAACAGCTAAGTGATACAACAGTGCATTGATTATATCCTCTGTGGCACAAAGAACATCATAACCATTCATTCAGCTTGCACCATGAGTGAACTGATCCTCTTTATCACAATATTTTGAAGCATTCATAAATAGATAGGCAATGAAAACCAAGGAACAGCTCAATGATTCACTAAGTAATTCTTAGCATTTTTCCCTGAGGGATAATAGTACAGTATATTACTATTTCTGTTGGCCCACACTCCTCACTCTACACAAAACAAAATAAAGCCAAAAGATGTTGCACTGACAATCTAAACAAAATACACGCAGAAGTACATGTTAAAGGTTCCATGGCTCTATTAGTATAGGGCAGTTTTTCTTTTTCTTAAATCAATACCCTTCCCCACCATTAAAGGGAAGGCAATGCTATTTCAGTTTCTTGACTACCTCACTAACATGATACTATAAATGGAGATTACACAAATCTAAACAGACACACTGGAATTTGAGCTTTTCTCCTTCAAAGTGTGCAACAATGTTTTGGCCACTATTTCATAGCCATAGTGAGAGAGGAGGTAGGCTGTACATTTGTAAGCAAATCTGTCTTAAAGAGTTGGTGGTACAATTTACAACCACTCACTTTAAAGAAACTGACAGGCAAATTTTTATAAACTACTTATAATTAATGGAATGCTTTCTGTTGTTCATCTGAGTTGTTGATTCCATTTTATGCTTAAAATGGAATAAACAGCTCAGCTGCATACTTGAAGGAATACCATTAATCAGTCATGGAGAAAACCTGAGATGTTGCTTATATTTACATTATAGAAAAAAGGAAAATAATGAATTCAGTTATCTACTCCTAAACCATTTTAGGAAAGGGAAGCCCCACCACTTGTTCACTTTAAACTAGATTATAAACTCAATCTTCCACCCATAACTGATTTGGCAAGACAACTGGATATGCAGCATCAACATATTATAAATTTCAATATCAACTGTTTTTTCTTGTTCTTTGATATTTTGCACTCTTATTTCCACTGCCAATTATCCCAATATGTTGTTTAAGTAGTATGTTCTCCACAGGCTCTATCAATACAATGAATATGTATCATTTACCACTTCCTAATTTTATGCTTACCACTTACCAAAATGATCCTCTACCATGTACTGCAGAATTGTATTATAACCTTTATTATAAGAGTATTCTGCTCGTATTATAATTCTCACTACTAAAAAGCAATGCACCTATGCTGGTACCTATTATCAGTGTTCAGACTGCAAACATTCCAGTAACTGAATAATGCAATAACAGCACAGAAATAATAATTTTATTTTAAGGGCACTTATTTCAATTCACATATTTTTAATGAGCTGATCTGCAAATATTTGATCCTTGCTTTGAAGGCTCTACATATGACTTGTGGCCTATGAGTGTGGAACAGAGCTGGGAAACAAATTTTCTAACTTCTCATACCCAATTACTGTGATCTAATTTGTCTACACTGGCATATGTACAATGGAATGCAAAAAGTCAGTATCTGTGGGCACATACTGCTACAGTCTTCTTGCACAGTAGCCTGACTGGAATAAGTAATGTCCACAATGAAGCAGATGTAGTGAACATGGAAGACGCATGGAGAAGTGAGGCAAAAGGGAGAGGGGCAACAAGGACTATGGAAAGGAACCTTACTCAAGGCTGTCTCCCTCTGCTTATTTATCATTTTTTCTGCCCTTTGATCCCTCAATATTCATCTCATTCCCTCCATACAGTCACACTGACACATGTGTGGATATAGTGTTGAAGTTTTTGTTTATGTGCCTATACAAAGTAGAATACTTCCATTTGCTATACAGTGAGTGCATATCTTTACTCATTCCACTGTTAGTTTTCAACCCAGAATTTCCCATTATCACATTCATTTTGTTTGTACTGATTATGATAGTCAGTGCTCCAAGAGCTAGAGCACAGTTGTACAACAAGAATCTTCAAGAATTTCTAATAAAACACATACTCCATTACTGAAATATATTTCCCAAAGCATATTAATGATCCAATGTTAAACTATATACGACTCTCTGTGAGTGATAAATGGCTGTACATGCATAGTTCATTTGTTAAGAGTTATAGATTAATTCTTGTGGCACCAAACTTTATAATAATGCATTGTCATTGGTTCTACACATTAAGACACAAGCCACTACAAGCTTTGATAGAAAAGATAAGAGAGCTGACAGTGAGAAGATTACAGAAGCCAAACCATGTTACCATTAAAGGCTGCCCAAGCGTCAGTGGGGTAGCAAACGGCAACTTCCCGCCAACCTCAAAAATAAAGAAAAATGTGAAAACATAGCAAAAATATCACTTAAAGTAATTAGGAGTGCAAGACATGGTGAACTACAGCATTCCACAATACTGTTACACTATTATGAAAAAGAGGGATAACTCTTGTCAAACTAAGCAAAACAAATCATACATATGGGGTATATCAGAACCATGCTATGAAAAGAACTTTCAGGAGAATGTGTTAAATAACATTTTCTATGTCTACAACAGTCTCAGTGTTTCACACTCTGCCATATTATACAACTCATAACATGGCTTGACATGAAAGCTAGGTAACTCAGGCAAACTTAGGCTGCCTGCAGCATTACTTGGATGTTGTTGCAAACTACATTCTTAAAATTACAACTTTTTACGAAGAAGTGGAGTGTTCTAATTGCTAGAAGTACAGTAAGGCTACCTAAACCAACATGAAAATATTAAATTATGGTAACAACTAATATATTTATTGTTGAAACAAGTGTTATACTTAAGCTGCCAAGTACAAGCGAAACACAGTTTTTCTTCTTATTTGCTATTAGTCAGTAACAAATACATGCCATGATAAATCTAAGTATGTACACAAATCTCTGTACTTAATCATTCTTTCGTCATCACTCTGAAGCTGGGCTATTCCTACTGCAACTGACCCTGCAGAGCACCTCAAAATACTAAAAGGAAATATAAAACATATTGCATATTGAAGGACAACATCACTCAATAGTAAGTGAAAGTACAGCTGCTGAAACAGAAAAATAGAAGAAAGGAAAGATGGAAAAAAATGTGGCTTGTAAATGGACCTAAACCATGATTCAGGTTCATGGTCAGTTATACTGTAAACTGAAATATTTGTATTGTGAAAGTCTTTTTACTTAGCTTAAAAATTTCACAAAATTATTTAACTAGATCTTACTGGATTTCTTATTGATTGGAATCACTTCATATGAATTCATACCAAGCCCCATGATAGCACAGTACATCAGGGAGAGGGAAAAAAGCCAATAACTTCCCCATATCCCTTTATTTTATTGTGCTCATTATCAAAATAAAAATTCCTTGTGGATGCCTTAATTCAACAAAAATACAAAGTTATGGTGATTTCCCCATGATAGCACAGTACATCAGGGAGAGGGAAAAAAAGCCAATAACTTCCCCATATCCCTTTATTTTATTGTGCTCATTATCAAAATAAAAATTCCTTGTGGATGCCTTAATTCAACAAAAATACAAAGTTATGGTGATTTCTTTTACAGACTAGAGTTTAAGAATTAAGTGCAATGTCAAATTTGCTGAGGATTTATCAGACGAGAACTACAATCTTCTTTTTGTGGCTTCTGGGCTCAGCATCAGTTGCAATTCTGTGGCAAATCACATTATTCTGTATAGAACCACAGACAGCCAAGTTGCAGCAAATAGTGCTATTGCTTATGTTACAGGTGAATCATAATATTTTTTCGATATATCTCATGTTATTTAATATGCCAACTCTCTTGACCAAAAAGAGAAAAAGAGAAAATAACTGCAAGTTCAGCTGTGAGTGCTCACAGAAGAGATGTGTCTAAAACAACAATAAAGCAGTAACAGAGTCGGCAATAGGAGGTAACAGAGGGGATGGATCCAAGGATAAACAGAAGCGCAAGCATGCTGGTGAGTCTAGCTATGGTGGTCCGCACTTACCACAGTGACCTGGCCTGGGATAATGGGCTGCCCAGGAGGCGTCAGCCCCATTTGCTGCATCAGAGCGTTCTTTAAGGCCAAGTGATTGCGACCGTTAATCAGCAGCTGATCCTTCAGGTGCTGCGGTGGGTGGAAATACTTGCAAGGAGGCTTCTCTCGGTTACACCGCCCCTGAAACAGTACACACAAAATACAATTAGCTCATTACCAGCAAACCCAGATTCCTTAACGAATTGCAGTCCCTTGCATAAAATGGCTTCAAACATCTGATCACTTTACAAATGAGTTAATGTGTTCAATTTTTTTACTTTACGTGTGTAAGTGAGAAAAAGTTATTTTTCCCCCAATAGATCATATTTTACAATGATATCAGACATGTCATATTGGCAGTTCTTCAAAATTTGTCACTGACACATATAGCACCTGCACCAATGATTTTTATGGACTGAATACCACCAAACAAAACTGAGATAAGTGATGTAATAATAATGCCCTTAGGAAATTTGCACGTTAATTTAAAATACAGTAGACAAATAAATTGCAGTGACAAGTATTTCTCCGTATACCACCAGAATGTCAGGTCAGTCACAAACAAGGTATCAGACATTGAGATTTTGCTAAACACTAAACTTCATTTTGTCAATGTTCTATGTTTCTCAGGACATTAGTTAAAGGCAGATCAGATTGCTTCATTTATAATACCAGGTTACACACTTGCAAACTACTTCTGTAGAGGAAAGTACAAAAATGGAAGTACTGCTATTTTCATTGAAAGTGGGCTGAAATTCAAAACTATTGAAGTTTTCAGTACCTAATACAGAAAGAGACTTTGAAGCAACAACTGTAGAGCTCAGTGGTGCAAATACAGTTGTCATTTGTATCTATCGCTCACCAAACTGGAACTTTGAGGTATTTATCAATAAACTTAAACATTACTAAATAGGATACATGTATGCAAGAAATCAATAGTGCTGTGTGGGGATTTCAACACTGACTTTCTTGCAACAAGCAGGAGAAAAGGACTGTTGCTCAACCGAACAGTAAACTTTCAATTCAAAGCAAACAATCACAACCCCAATAAGAATCACAAAAACTTCTGCCACTACTGTGGACCAAATATTTGTTAACACACCCTATACAGCAAAATGTGTAAATAAAAATTTTAGTGATCATGAAGCTCACGTGTAACCCTCTCAGACTGTTTACTATCAAGACAAAATCATAAAAGTACTGTGACTGCAAGAAGTTTCAACACACAAAACACGGAAATATTCAATCACTTGTTATCAAGAGAAAGAAGTTTCTCAGTTGCGTGACACCAACAAAAAGTTTGAAAAATTCTCTGACATCTTCAACTATTGTTTTGAAGCAGTATTTCATCTCAAATCACGGGTGGTAAGAACACAAACCTAAAAGCAAAGTCATGGATAACAAGAGGCATAGAAGTCTCAAGCTACACAAAAGAAAATTGCTCAAAAGTAAATTGCTCAGTTACAGGAAAAACCACAACATAGCCTCTCCCCTTAACAGTTATATCACAAAATATATTCAGGTGTATAGAAAGGTCATATGTTAGGCAAAAATAATGGCCAATGTAAGTCTACATCAGAGTCAGAAAATAAAAGCAAAACAATCTGGAATGTAATAAAGCAGGAAGCAAATAGTAAAAAGGAAAATATCACACTGAACTGTGACAACAAGAGAGTTACTGACCCACAGCAGACTGCAGATCTCTTCAGGCAGTACTACGAAGACAATACAAAAAAATCTAATAATTAATAATAAGAAAGATAGCCAATTAACCAAAAGAATAAAGTAAATCCTTGCCTCCCACTCAGTCCATCTCCATGACACATCCTTGAATGACATCTTTCACAGAAAACGCTTTAGAAGCACTGGATACTACAAAAAAGAAATGCTGCTGGTATTTTCTTAGATCTAAGCAAAGCTTTTGACAATTTGGGCGACAGAATGCTGTCGGAAAAACTCCAAAAGTATGGCATTAGAGGCATCACATTACAATGGTTCTTCTCATACCTGACAAATTGGAAACAAAAAGTAGTAATAATATATGAACTAAATGATAGCAAAAGAACATGTTTTTCAGATGCAGGCAAAATCAAAACTGGAGTCCCTCAAGGTCCATTCTTGGGCCTTCTTACAGGGTAAACACAAACACAGTATGAGAAAATATAAATCAAGCTACAGACCAGATAAGTGGTTGGTTTGGAGGGAATAAATTAATAACAAACACTTCCAAAACAACTGTGCTTAATTTCTGTTTGAAAGGGGAAGCCTGTAACACTTCTGTAACAATAAATGCCAGTGGAATTACACCCTCACTGAAAACAAAATTTTTAGGCATATGGTTTCAAAATGATTTTAAATGGCAGAGGCATATAACAAAAACAAATACAACAATGAAAAAAGTATGCTACAGCCAATGCTTACTTGCACAAAAAACAAGCTTCCACACTATTAGAATTGCATACTTTGCCCAGTTCCACAGTATTCTACAGTATGGAATTATATTCTGTCATAGCACAGCTGGCCAAGCAGTTCTGGGCCCTTCTATCTGGAACTGCACGACCGCTACGGTCGCAGGTTAAAAACCTGCCTCGGGCATGGATGTGTGTGATGTCCTTAGGTTAGTTAGGTTTAAGCACTCCTAAGTTCTATGGGACTGATGACCTCAGATGTTAAGTCCCAAAGTGCTCAGAGCCATTTGAATCATTTGGCAGCACAGCTGCTAGCTCAGTAATCTTCCTGGCCCAAAAACGAGCTATAAGAGCAATGCACCATGCAAAACAGACTGACTCATGTAGGTCCCTCTTTCAGAAGTCTTCCATCCTCCCTCTCCCCTGTCTTTATATTCTAGAAAATTGTAAATATCTGAGGAAAAATATCAAAGAGATTAATAAAAACTGCAATGCACAAGAACATAACACAAGGCAAAAAGACAAACTCCATGTTTAATCAGTAAGGACAACAGCCTTCAAAACCTCCAATACAAATAGTGAAATGCAAATGTGCAATAGTCTGGCACATAGAATTAAAGTTATTTCTTCATTTTCTCTGTTTCACAAATCCCTAAGGGCATTCCTATTAGATCACTGCCTCTATTCAGTGGCAGAATTCTTAAACCATGTGAAGCACAATAGACATGAAGCAAGAATATTAAAAAACTACTACTGCTGCTACAGCAATATCAACTATAATGAATTTATTGTACTATTAAAATAAATTTTGAAGTTATATGTAACTTGTGTGTGTGATGAACAAATGACACCCCACAATCTGTAGACACATACTGGATGAATAAATAAATAAATAAAATTAATAATAATGTTAATAGATAATCAGTAGTAACCAGCTACTGCAGATATGGTAAAAAAAACTCAGAGAAAACTATATTTTTAGTAATACACAGTTACGATAAATACTAATAGCCTGCACTAATTTATGTTATAGTCTTGGATAAATAAGCAAAGTCGACAAATCTATATGTTTTTCCATACTGCAGAAAATACTAATACCTTTATACAAATTGAAAACTAATTTTTTAGATCATACATATCAGGCATACTGCAGAAAATATTTAGGCATTTTTATATCTGGAAAACTCTTTAAAATCATATTTGCACTAATACACAGAATCAGGAACAATTTTCGACTTAGTCTGCACGTTCCTTTCTGTATTTTCAGCACTACAAGGTGTCTTCCATTTTTCCTTCTTTTGGGGAATTTGATACCACATAAAAACGAAATGTTTTACTCAATTTCCAACTTCAAATTCACATTTGTCCTGTGGTAGATAACCGCCAGCACTGCTTCCCCCTAGACCAACATCTGGGGAGGAAATGTATCTTCAGTTTTCTTTTGAAGATGCTCGATTCCTTTATGCTCTTTATGTTAGCTCTTGGCCTGTTAGAAAATGAGCTCTCTGCATCTGTAGGGTGTTTATTTGTCATTTTCAAACTTTTGCTGCAGATATGGTAATTTTCTCCAGTTCTTGTGTTACTGTCAAGAAAATCTCTGTTTAGGGGTTGTAGTGCCTCAAGAATTTCGGGATAAATTCTAGAAACACTCAGCCTTCCATCATCTTGAACACCCGAGATTTTAGGTACGAGTGCTGGAGAGTGAGAACGTTTCTACCGATCCACCTGTTTCTATGTGCAGGTCGGAAGTTTGTTATTAGAAGACTGTAAGAAGGGTGAGTCACTGACAATGACATGCGTTTGCCACCAGTGCCACAGAAGGCATGATGAAAACTCAGGGAATAATTATGTAGTGTCGTCTGATGTGTTAGTGTCTGTGGTGATTGTAAAAAAGACTAATGAACAACTGAATATAGATTTCTATGCACATTCATGTATAGGACTCGCTAGAGACTTACTTTATATCTTAGATCTGCATGAGACAGGACACATGTGATGTCCATTAATTATTGGATTGTTACAACATATGATATTATACTTGTGTTTATTGAGTCTGACATTTAAAGACACCAGATGGCTTGCCAGAGTTTACTTAATTATGTGAAAAGGAGTAAATGTTGCTTTGTGTTTGAGAGATGAAAATATACCATGAATGAACTGAAAGTGTTCCACAAGTACACAAATTATTTCAAGAATAGAGATGTAGCTTAATAAATTCCTGTACTCACTATAGTCTTTGGAGAAGAAGCTTTTGGGAGATCGACATAGTTGATTACCTGGAGAAGAGGATCGGCTCCACACAATACATAAGTCAACTGCGAGAGATGTGCGAGTCTTGCGCCCCAGTACCACACTGTCTCATGTTGTCAGAAAAATGTTAGAACATGCTGTGCAATTTACTATTAAAAAAGTATAGTCTGTATATGTACAAAATTGGCACAGATGATATTTAATATTCTTTTCATTTCTTTTTACAAGAGTCCTGTGGTGTTTGTTTTGCTAAGCATCTGATTGTTTTCTTTTAAAGTTTTAAAATTCTCTAAATGTGTAAATCTGCTATTCCTCCCCATGTTGGCATACAGTACAATATATGTCGGAAGATAAACCCATATTACATTTTTAACAATGTTTCTGTATCCACCTTACGGCATTAAAAATATATTTGTACTTATTTTTAACATATCTTAAAACTGATGTTTTCTCATGTCAGAAATTTGTCCACCTTTATTCCCAGGAACCTATTGCAGTCCATTTCATCTAAGTCGATGATTAGGATAAAATCCTCTGACCTGTTAGTTTGTTTTAAATTTTGTAGGCTGCCCCCCCTCCCAAAACAAGCCTTTCTGGCATTTACATGCTAAGAAGTGGTTCTCTTTTCCAAGTCCTTCAGTGAGTGGCTACATACTAGTAAAGTTGAGTCATTGGTATACTTAATCACTTTTTCATTTACTGCAATAGGCATATCATTTATACACAAGATAAAGAGTGAAGGTACTAGTAATGAGCCCTAAGCTATGGTATTCCACATTTTACCTGCAGAAAATCAGAACAGACATTTTCCTTTGCATTTACAGATTTCATTTCAGTATACTGTAGTCTATTTTCAATAAAGGTTCTTATAATACCCACAGATAAATTCTATGACAGGCAGAGTCAAAAGATTTGGAAAGGTCTAAGTATACACTAGATTATAAGGGCTGATCAAAAAGTTTCTGTCTGAGGACACTGTTACACAAACATGTAACAGAGTACGACTACAATGCACCAACATGTAGGTGTGGGATTGGTGTGGCTTTTGTGTCTTCTGATGTGCATATGAAAGACACAGAAATATGAACTGTGGCAATGTTAGTATCAAATGCTGGGCGCTGTTATTCTGCTGAAGGGTAAACAATGACAGACATCCTTCGGAGAATGAAGAATATGTATTGGTCAGCACGTCTGTCAAAAACCACTGTTGTGGAATGGTTGTTGCTGCTTCATGATAATACACACTCCCTTACTGCAAATGTCGTAATGCAGATGTTACGCTAACTCAAGTGGCAGACACTCGAGCACCAACCTTAGTCCTGATCGCCCCTCATGTGCTTATCATACCTTCAGTCTCTTGAAGGACTTAAAGGGTCGATAATTTCTGTCAGATGAGGATGTGCAGCAGTGAGTTAAGGACTTCTTCACACAGCAGGATGGACAGGGTGCCTTACCAAACAGGTATTTTCAACCTGGTGCATTGGTAGGCCTGATTGGTGTACCAGTTCTGGACTATACGAGCTACAAACAGAAACTTTTTGATCGTCACTTATATTACCCTTCGATGATCCCAGGCCTCAATGATGCGTGTTATGAAGTTTTCCAATGCAGTCTTAGTGTTGTGTCTCATTTAACATGTCTTGTTTCTCTATGAAGTTACCACTTTTATATTTTATGACTGTTTCTACTACTTAGACAGAACAGTTGTGATCGTTATGGGTCTATAGTTTCCTGGATCTACTTTACCCCCTCCTTTAAATACTGACAGTACCTTGCAGCTTTTTAATCATTTTAGAATACTATTTCTACCGTTACTAAATTTATCAGGAATGTCAGAAGCTTTGTAAGATACCTAGCACAGCGTTTTATCACTTTTGTTGATATGCCTTTCAGTTCTTCTATATTTTTATTTATGTTGATACTGTTTGCAAAATAGGTAGCAAATGGAGTTGGTAGTAAAGAAGTAATAAATTAAAACGTCAGCTGGACTGCATGAACAGCGGAAATGTAGTAAGCGATAGAATTTTTTGTCTATCAGCATTTTGTGGAAGAGTGTCAGCGAGAAAAAGTTTCCTAAAGGTTTGAAATGATGTATAAAAGTTGTTGGAAGTTACTAAGTGCCCAAATACTGGACAAATAGAATCCGGGTATTTGCGCGCGATGCCGCTTCAGATTTATACTATACCTGTCTTATTGCGTTCAACTTTTATCGTAACGTTATACTATTAGTACCTCTAAGTGGGTATATTATAACAATATTTTAAATTCGATCAATAATTTCGTGAAACATTGAAAATCAAATTTTTGTTGTCCCTGGATGGCGTTACTTAGGCAACTTTCAACTGGAATGCGTTCCGAAATAGCGATTTAGTAACAGATTATACAGCTGATAGTATTTACAGTTCAACCAGCTGCCAGGTTATGCTTCAACAACTGATGATTATGAGGATGTAAACGTTAAGCGTACTCCTTCTATGTTAAGCTTTCACACTAATTATGGATAGCTCGTGAACGAATCGTTCAAAATGAAATTTTCACTAGTATGAAGTGTGAGGCAAACACTCAATTTCAATGAACTGGTGTTTCAAATACTTCTTGGTTCTCTCATAAGTCATTTGATTCGGCTGCAACAATCTCACTCTTGCCCTCTCCGTCTTCATCGTCGCTGTGTCACTCATCGCCCTTCTCTTCACCGTGCTATCCTGTCTATCAGCTGTGGTCTTACGCCATTAAGGATACAAATGAAGACACTGACAGTGTGAACACAGCCAGCATGCAAGTAAAATGCGTACTTTCTGAGCCTCGAAGTGAAGCATGTGCAGAATCCATGGCAGAAAGAAAACTCTTCCTGTAGGTATGTTTATTTCACGCACAGTACTCAAATAATTACACTAAATGACACTCTGGGGATTAGCCTGATTATAAAGATACTTCTATGAGTAATATTAAACGGACTAGGTCTCACTTCTGAAGCGAATGTTTAGATATTTCCGTTTAAAAACATGATACACTCATTTCCTATCCTGCCTTCGAGAACCCTCTTTCACATATCGTAGAGGTTGCAAAAGTACACAGTCGCATATTTGCGAGTTCAAAAAGTGAGAGCTGCACTGACTGCCGTTCAGAACATCACAGAAGCGGACAGCCTTGCCTCTGTAGGGGGGGTTCTAGCAAATACAACGATGGAAAAAAATCGTAACATCAAGAAGGAATTGTGCGACTTAAACGAAAGTTGGTAGGCGTGTTTTTTAAAAGATCATGTCTATTCAAGTTTTAGCGTCAGTCGCATAGGATTAGCGCTAGTAGTGCCACTATGAGGACGCAGATCAGGTCTTCATTCAAATACACAATGTAATGGCCGTGAGCGTTATTTACTATGAGATTGGACGCGGTTGGTTGAAGTTCGTCAAGAATCTCTTTAAGGCGACAAAGACGCCACTATCAACACCTCACTGAATTGAACGAGATCATGTAATAGGGCTACAAAAGCTGAAATGTCCCTTCTGTGAAATTGCGGAAAGACTTGGCAGGAATGTAGTCCCGCATCTACACCAGCAATTGGCTCCACCGTGATAACAAACTGTTACAAATCGGTTACTTCAAGAACAGCTCCGAGCCAAACGCCCAGTAGATTGCATTCCACTGATCAGAAACCACCGCCATTTGCGACTTCGGTGGTGTCAAGCGAGAACTCATTCGAGGTCAGGGAGGTCTGTTGTGTTTCCTTATGAAAGCTAGTTCTGCCTCGGTGCCAGTGTGTTGGTTAGAAAGAGACCAGTTGAGGGCGTGCAACCAACCTATCTGCGTGATAGAAACACGTACACCTGGAGCTATGGTCTGGGGTGCGATTTCATTTGACAGCAGGAGCACTCTCGTGGTTAAAAAAAAAAAAAAAAAAAAAAAAATGTTCAAATGGCTCTGAGCACTATGGGACTTAACTTCGGAGGTCATCAGTCCCCTAGAACTTACAACTACTTCAACCTAACTAACCTAAGGACATCACACACTTCCATGCCCGAGGCATGATTCGAACCTGCGACTGTAGCGGTCACGCGGTTCCAGACTGTAGCGCCAAGAACCGCTCGGCCACTCCGGCCAGCCTCTCGTGGTTATCATATGCATCATGACTGCAAATCTGAGCGTCAGTCTGGTAATTCGACCGGCTGTGCTGTCATATGTTTTCCAACAGGACACCGCTCGCCCACAAACCGCTGTTGTAACCTAATATGATCTACTGAGTGTCGATATGTCCCTTGGCCTGCTCGATCACCAGATTTATCTCCTGATGGGCCTATATGGGACATCGTCAGACACCCTGGTAACGCTAAATGAACTAACACAACTGGCGGCAGACCGAACGAAGAATTCCTGCCCCACATCAGAGTGAAACAGAACGACAGACAAAGCGCTATGCAACTGACTAAGGATTTCGTACCGTGCATCCGAATCTGCCATTTCAACATTGAGGACATATTGCCCTCGCAAAGTCTGGTCAACTCTTAATCGCATCAGAAACTGTGGGAGATGCGCCGACTCCTCACACAGATGGGGTAAACTTCCTTCGGCCGCTTGCGACTGTGGCGCTGAGAGACAGACGGTCAAACACATCGTGCAGGAATGCCCACTAAGGCCATATGAGGGTGACCCACAGGATTTCCTAATGGCGACCCAAGAGGCAATCGACTATATATTATCTAAGCTGGACGTTTGTGATTGCTCTTCTGTGAGTGTAAATTTACAATTGGTGGTGTCCTTATATACAAACTGTTATTTATTGTTCTGTTTGTACATATGTGATTTTTTTTAATCGTGTTGTTTCTTAAATTTTTACTATGATGTTATGAGCCATACGCTAAATAAATAAATAAAATCCAGCACCATCCACAAATAGCATTAACCACCCCTGTATTGATCGACCAAGTGCAACAGGCTTGGAACTCCATCCTACAAACTGACTTCCGACACCTGTACGACACAATAAATGCCCGTTTGCATTCTTGCATTCAACATTCTAGCAGTTACAACGGTTAATGTACCTGAAGTTCACATTTGCAATAGATTATCTTGCGCTTGCATTGACCTGTGATCTTGCAATGTTAATCACTTAATTATGTTACCTAGACAAATGTATTCCCGAAAATTCTTTACTCTACGTTAACTATTTCGCGGAGCTTCGATTTTTTTCCGTCAGAGTATATTTTCACTTCCACTATTGCAGCAGCTCTCGGGTGTGGATTACACTACAGCCTGGAAAACACGTCATCAAATTCAACCCAGAGACTGGAAGTATATTTGGTAAATGGAAAGGTGATTTTTGAAGTAGCAGTGAATGCGTCCGTCATGTGTTTCTCCCAACGCCTTATCAAGTTTAATTTTACTTTCTCACCGGAATTTTTTTTTTTTTCAGAAAATTCGTGTAATTTGAACCAGGATAAAATAAAGTTGCTTCTGCCAAAACTGAATTAGCCTCTCTACTGCGAAATCATTGGTTTAGCTCTTAAGCTAGCTTCGCAGCCATCTGCTGACCACCACCACGAATTTCAGTGTTACTGACAAATCTTTAACACCATCTAGAAAGACTGAGGAGTATAACTTTCCATGAAATGGTCACCATTTCACTGCTGAATTCCTCAGTATAGTCTTCAAAAACTTTGAATGCTTCACTGGCTTGTATTATACTTACAGTGTCATCTGTAGTCAAATTTGGAAGATCCCGATAAGCGATAGTTATAAGCGACACCAGGAAATTCTTGACATCAGCTGTTCTTTGCAGCATATCAAAGGCTGAATTCCACGTTGTAATGGTATCCTGTTTTAATGTATTTAAAATTTCAACATTCCTGCGACTTTTTGATTTTCGTGCTGATCTGCGAATGTTTCTCAAAAAAGTGGGATTTTTTTTTGCTTTATTCAAAATTAGTTGAATGTTCTGAAGGCCATTTTAAACAATTAAATTCAGGCAGTGTGCAAAACAAAGTATGTGTTTCCAATCCGAATATTAGCAGCATTGTCGCTAACTACACACACGACTTTTTCTCCGAATCCATTGCCTGTTAATACGTCACGGTTCTGAAGTGTGGCTTTCATCGTATTTAAAGCATTCTACGAGGGCAGAAGCCAGCTTTAGCTCTTTAACAAAGTGTGCTGTCATCGACAAACAGCTCTCATTTCTGACTGACAAACTGAGCAGCTTCGTCAGGCTTTAGCACTTCATGAACGATCTACTGCAACTGAACGCTTCACAGTAAAGAGTTTGACAAATTTCAGAGCCGTGAGTACAGGAAGATAAAAGACTTTGTATACTTTTAGTTTAGTCTTGATGTTGAGTTAATCACCTTTCAGCAGCGGGTACATTTGGTATAAGGATTGATTTCCTTTGCTACAGATGTTAATTTAGAGCCGTTAATGAGATGTAGGTATTGGATATTGTTTTTCCATTGTAGGGTGGCTCAATTTGTAATAATTTGATCATCCTGTGTTATTCGTTTGTTGGTAAACATAATAACCCGAGTTTTGTATTTATTAATTGCAATTTTCCAAAGAAGAGCACCTTTCTGGATTTCTTCGAAGTGTCACTGTAATTTGCGGCGATGGTTTAGGTTTGAGTAGCGTCTATAAATAGCTGTATCGTATGCAAACAACAATAGTCGCCACCAGGTCGTTGCAAAATGTCGTTAGTGCTGACAGAATAAAGGGTAGGGACGGCCGGGGTGACCGAGCGGTTCTAGGCGCTACAGTTTGGAACCGCGCAACCGCTACGGTCGGTTCGAATCCTGCCTCGGGCATGGATGTGTGTGATGTCCTTTAGGTTAGTTAGGTTTAAATAGTTCTAAGTTCTATGGGACTGATGACCTCAGAAGTTTTTGTCCCATAGCGCTCAGAGCCATTTGAACCATTTTGAATAAAGGGAAGGGTTAATAACGAATCATTGACGTAGAACAGCTTTCTATTATGCACAAATGATGATGCAATTTTACTAAAAGGCGTAGGCAGTTGAGTTGAAGTAATCCACAAATGAATCCTAATGTCACACATGATTAAATCCTTTTCCTGTCCTGTGCTTTATTTGCTAGGCTATGTAGATGTGTTCAAAAAGTCTCACTGATTGATAAATAGTGCTGTGTCTTCCACGGAAACTGAACTGCTGTGGAGTGGTGATTTATCTTGAGTTTTGGAAATCGCGGAAAAAATTTTGGATATTTTTTCCAGAATTTTTCCAAGACAGCTTAAAAGAGAAACTGGTCGATGATTTTGCAGAAACAACTGATCCTTCCTGATTTTGGTTGGGTTATAACTTAAGCAAGTTTCCATACTTTGAGGAAGGAAAATTTATTAAATACAGGTGCCGTAAATATTTGTAACGAAGTCGCTACTATTTGGAGACAGATGCTTCCCAGAGATTTAATTGACCCGCCTGGCATATGACTGATTGTGGGAATACAGTTGTAAGAGGGGGGTGAGGCTCTAAACGCTCTCGAAACCGATCTGATGACCCACTGGCTCAGAGTCAGTCGAGGTGTAGTTAAGGCGTGAGGGTGGCCTGCCACAGCATGCAAGTCTCGAGCTGTTACTATGAAGAGCAAACTATGATTTCAATTGAAACAACGTGTGATACACGCGAATGGAGAGTGACTAATTATACGAGAAGTAAACTAAGGTGACAAAAGTGATGGGATACCTCCTAATATGGTGACGGACCTCATTTTGCAGATACTGGACATGGCATGGATTCAACAAGTCGTTGGAAACCCCCTGCAGGGATCCACGCTGTCTCTATAGCCGTCGTTAACTGCGAAAGTGTTGTCGGGGCAGGATTTTGTGCACGAACTGACCTCTCGATTATGACCCATGAACGCTCAATGGGATTCATGTCGGGCGATCTGTGTGTCCAGATCATTCACTCGAGTTGTCCAGAACGTTCTTCAAACCTGTCGCGAACAACTGTGGTCCAGTGACATGGCGCAATGTCATCCATAAAAAGTTCCATCGTTTTTTCGGAACATGAGGTCTATGAATGGCTGCAGATGGTATTCAAACAGCCGAACATAATCATTTCCAGTCAACGACCTGTTCAGTTCCATTTAAACACAAACCACATCATTATGGAGCTACCACCATCTTGCACTGTGCCTTGTTGATAACTTGGGTCCATGGCTTCTTGGGGTCTGCGCCACAGTCGAACTCTACCACCATCAGACATTACCAACTGAAATTGGGACTCATCTGACCACGCAACGGTTTTCCAGTCGTCTAGGTTGTAACTGGTATGGTCACGAGCCCCGGAGAGAGGGTGCAAGCGAAGTCGTACTGTTAGCAAAGGCACTCGCGTCGGTCGTCTGGTGCCATTGCCCATTAACTCCAGATTTCGCCGCGCTGTCCTAACGGATACGTTCGTCGTACGTCACGTATTGATTTCTGCTATTATTTCAGGCAGCGTTACTTGTATGTTAGCACTAACAACTCTACGTAAATGCCGCTGCTCTCCTCGTTAAGTAGAGGCCGTCGGCTATTGCGTTGTTCGTGGTGAGAGGTAATGTCTGTAATTTGTTATTTTCGGTACACTCTTGATACTGTGGATCTCGGAATATTGTATTCCCTAACGATTTTCGAAATAGAGTGCACCATGTATCTAGTTGCAACTACCGCTCCGCGTTCAAAGTGTGTAATTTTCCGTCGTGCAGTCAAAATTACCTCAGAAACCTTTTTACATCAATCAGTGGAGTACAAATGACAGCTTCACTAACGCACTGACTTCTTATGCCTTGTATACGGGATACTATCGCCATCTGTAATATGTGCACATCGCTATCCCATGACTTTCGTAACCTCGGTGTATATACGCATTCATGCAGCACTGAACACTGTCAGTCAGGCGATACCACTACTCTTTCAAGTTTCATAATATGATCAGACAAACAAAAATGACCACATCCGTAGCCGAATGGTCGCCGGAACGTTAGCTCAATGTATTAGGTCAGGGGACGAATCACGCTATGTAATAGAAAAAAAAAAAAAGAAATGAACTTCTCACCGACAAAATTTGAAAGATGTATTGCAGCATCCGCACAGAACCACTGACGATTAACGACGAAAAAACTGATCGAAAGAAAGACGATAGAATCGGAGGAAAAGTTAGCGTCACTGCCTTTGGTTATGAAGGACCCGCATTCGATGCCTCAGATTTTTCTATGAGATATGGAGGTTTGGTACGGCACCCACTCAGCCCTTTTAAGGCCAACTGAAGACTGCTTGAATAAAGAATAATCATCATGATTGATCAATTGGCAATAACACATGGAAGGTTTGGCGATATGTTGATCACATTTTCCACGATCATAGATGATGCCTCGCTTTGTCTTGTAGGCAGCAGTCGGCCATCGGAACAGGCGTAATTCGTAAATAGTACTTGCTTTTATTTTACAAGCAAGAAATAAGTACTTAAGGATACAGGGTACTTATAAATGGTGGAAAAATCGAATTTTTTATGACTTTATTAAATTCTGTAGTCTTTCCTGATTACATTGCTATATGCATTAAAGGGTTTCAAATGAAAAATTACCTATATATACCAAATTTTAAAGTTACAGTCATGTATGCCGCCATGCCCCCTTTATTTCTATTACAGGAACCAGTATAATTTCGAAAAGAACTGTGAACTTCCTGTTTCCAGCGATTATACGTGTGATACATTGTATGTGTTGGTAATAGTGAAGGTTTCTAGTGTCTGAGGCGCTGCAGTCATAGACTGTGCGGCTGCTCCCGGCGGAGGTTCGAGTCCTCCTTCGGGCATGTGTGTGTGTGTGTTTGTCCTTAGGATAATTTAGGTTAAGTAGTGTGTAAGCTTAGGGACTGATGACCTTAGCAGTTAAGTCCCATAAGATTTCACACACATTTGAACATTTTTTTCAGAGGCGGGCTGTTAGATTTGTTACCGGTAGCTTTGATCAGCCCCTGGGGCAACGCTGACGCTCTTTTCGCGACACACTATTGCGGAAATTTAGAGAACCAGCATTTGAGGGCGACTGCAAATCGATTTACTGCCCTCCGCCCTCCAACGTACATTTCACGTAAAGACCACGAAGATGTGATGAGACAAATTAGGGTTCATATGGAGGCATATCACTCACTCCGTCTTCAGGCCACAAGTGGCCCATCGTGACCATCCGACCGCCGTGTCATCCTCACATGAGGATGCGGATAGGAGGGGTGTGTGGTCAGTACACCACTCTCCCTGTCGTTATGATGGTTTTCTGTGACCGGAGCCGCTACTAATCGGTCGAGTAGCTCCTCAAGTGCCATCATGAGGCTGAGTGCACCCCGAAAAATGGCAACAGCGCATGACGGCCCGGATGGTCACCCATCCAAGTGCCGGCCACGCCCGACAGTGCTTAACTTCGGTGATCTGACGGGAACTGATGTATCCACTGCGGCAAGTCCGTTGCCATGGAGGCATATAATAGTCATTTTTCCCTCTCTCTATTTGCGAGTGTAAAAGTAAAGGAAACGACTAGTAGTGTGATACGTATTACCCTCCGTTATGCTCGGTGGCTTGTGGAGTATGTATGTAGATATGGATGTAGATGATATACACTGAGGTGTCAAAAGTCATTGAAACGTCCTTTGAAGTGGAATGATCATATAAAATTAATTGTTGGTAAGGCGGGTGCCAGGTTGAGGTTCATTGGGAGAGTCCTTAGAAAATGTAGTCCATCAACAAAGGAGGTGGCTTACAAAACACTCGTTCGACCTATACTTGAGTGTTGCTCATCAGTGTGGGATCCGCACCAGATCGGTTTGACGGAGGAGATAGAGAAGATCCAAAGAAGAGCGGCGCGTTTCGTCACAGGGTTATTTGGTAACCGTGATAGCGTTACGGAGATGTTTAACAAACTCAAGTGGCAGACTCTGCAAGAGAGGCGCTCTGCATCGCGGTGTAGCTTGTTCGCCAGGTTTCGAGGGTGTGTTTCTGGATGAGGTATTGAATATATTGCTTCCCCCTACTTATACCTCCCGAGGAGATCACGAATGTAAAATTAGAGAGATTAGAGCGCGCACAGAGGCTTTCAGACAGTCGTTCTTCCCGCGAACCATACGCGACTGGAACAGGAAAGGGAGATAATGACAGTGGCACGTAAAGTGCCTTCCGCCAGACACCGTTGGGTGGCTTACGGAGTATAAATGTAGAAAAAAAAAATATCGTGTCGGATCACCTTCTGGCCGGGTGGTACAGCAGTTCAACGAGGCATGGACTCAACAAGTCGTTGGTAGTCCACTGTGAGCCACCTTGCCTCTATAGCTGTATACAATTGCGAAAGTGTTGTCGGTGCAGGATGTCGAGCACGAGCTGAATTCTAGATTATGTGCCATAAATGTTCGGTGGCATTCATGTCGAGCGATCTGGGTGGCCAAGTCATTTACTCGAATTAACCAAATTATTCTTCAAACCAACTGTGAAAAATTGTGGGCCGGTGACATGACATCGTTATTTGTGAACATGAAATCCATGAACAGCTGCAAATGGTCTCCATGTAGCCGAACGTAATTATTTCCAGTCAATGATTGGTTCAGTTGGACCAGAGGACCCAGTCCATTCCATGTAAACACAGCCCACACCATTATAGAGCCACCACCTTCTTGCACAGTGCCTTGTTGATAACTTGGGTCCATGGCTTCTTGGGGTCTACACCACACTCTAACCCTACCATCAGATCTTACCAACTGAATCGGAACTCATCTGACCTGGCCACGGTTTTTCCGTCTTCCAGGTTCCAATTGATGCGGTCACGAGCCCAGGAGAGGCGCTGCAAGTGATGTCGTGCTGTTAGCAAACAACTCGCGTCGGTCGTCTGCTGCAATTGCTCAAATTTCGCCGCTCTGTCCTATATGGATACGTTCGTTGTGCGTCGCACATTGATCTATGCGGTTATTTAACGCAGTGTTGCTTGTCTGTTAGCATTGAAAACTTCATGCTAATGCCGCTGCTCTGGGTCGTTAAGTGAAGGTTGTCGGCCACTGCGTTGTCTGTGGTGGGAAGAAATGCCTGAAATTTGGTATTCCCTCTTGGCAATGTGCATCTCGAAATACTGAATTCCCTAAGGAGTTCCGAAATGGAATGTCCCATGCGTCTAGCTCAAACTAGAATACCGCGTTCAGTGTCTGTAAATTCCCGTCGTGGGGCCATAATCACGTCGGAAAACATTGCACATGAATCACCTGAGGATGAATGACAGCTCAGCCAACGTGCTGCCCTTTTATACCTTGTGTATGCGATTCCATCGCCATTTGTATATGTGCATATCGCTATCCCATGACGTTTGTCACCTCAGTGCATACACATACTGAGAGAAGCAAGTCAAAAGTAAAAATGCTATCTCTATTTTCAAATGTTTCTTCGCGAAAGAAAACCCACTCGCACCACTTCAAAGATGAGTGATACACATCTAATTGTCAGTGGAGTCGACAAACTGCTGAACTGGTTAAAACTGGAAAAAACTCCAGAGCCGTATTGAGTTCTTGCCAGTTTCAACACATAATCTGCAACTGTGTTAGTCCCCTTTTTAACCGTAATATACTGTAAATCCCTCGAATAAATACAGTGTCCAGTAGTAGGAAGAAGGCACAGAACACACTAGCCTACAACAAGCATAGTAGAAGTGAAGCAATAAACTATCGTCCATTATCATGACGTACATCTATTATAGAATCTTAGAACATATTTTGAGCTCAAGAGTAATGAAGTATCTGTGCCACTGAATGTTCGTCACGCAATGTGGTTTCAGCACGATGGTGCACCACCTCACTCCTCTCGAGTGGTTAGGAGATATCTCAACAGACGATATGGTGAAAGATAGATAGGCCGTGGTGGCCCAACGGCGTGGCCGCCACGATCGCCGGATTTAGCTCCTATCGATGTCCGCCTGTTTAGCTGATGCCGGCACGGTAGCTCAGCGTGTTCGGTCAGAGGGTAATGTGCCCTCTGTAATAAAATAAACTGAGTTAATCGATCAACAACGAACTTAAATGGATGTCTTACGACATCCGCCCCGAGAAGATGCAACGAACTAAAGCGAACAAAATGAAAATAAAAAAAAAAGCTGAGTGGTAACGTGCTTGCCTCCCATGCAGCGGTTCCGGGTTCGGTTCCTGGCCAGATTAGAAATTTTCTCAGATCGTGGACTGGGTGTTGTGTTGTCCTCATCATCATTTCATTCTCATCATCGGCACGCAAGTCGCCCGATGTGTCGTCGACTGAAATAAGACTTGCACTTGGCGGCCGAACCCGAATGGGGGCCTCCCGGCCAACAATGCTATACGATATTTTCGTTCTTTCACTCCTATGGACTACTTCCCTTGGGGTCCCATGCAACGTTTAATTTACGAGACTCCTGTAGGGACAGGGAAAGATCCGGTAGCGTGAGTTCTGGCTGCCGCGTGGTTTGAGGCGCCATGTCACGGACTGAGCGGCCCCTCCTGCCGGAGGTTCAAGTCCTCCCTCGGGCATGTGTGTGTGTGTGTGTGTGTGTGTGTGTTTTACTCTTAGCATAAGTTAGTTTAAGTAGTGTGTAAGTCTAGGGACCGAAGACTTCAGCAGTTTGGTCCCTAGGGGTTCACGCACATTTGAACATTTGAGTTGTGGCTGCTGCACTAGAAACTGAAGAGACATCAGGTGGGATATAAAGTGTGTACCAGAACATGCTTCGTAGATACAACGTCTGTAACAACGCTGGTTGTCGTCACATCGAGCCGCTGTTGAAATGCATCAGTTCTTCTCTATAAGTACAGTATGCTGGGTTTTTCTTCGTTTTGGAATAATATAAACAAGCAATGTTTAAGTGTTGATACAAACGAATGTGCTTAAGTGATAAGTGGATGTTTCGTCACGTTTCCTTTCGAATTGTTACCTAATGACTGTATTGCGCCACGAACTAATTCAATACCTCAAGCGGAAGTCGATCAGCTAAACACCTGAACTGAAACCGTCATAGAACGGAAACGCTACGTTTCCGGACATCTGTTCCTATACAAAATATTATGCATTCACTCTCGCCTACAAGTCCTAGAAGTTTGTAACGTGAATTTCCGAACACCCTGTATAGAGTCCAATCTACAGATTGACTTTTAGTGTAGCTCACAGAGTTAATTTATCGCTGGAACATTACTTGGACAACGCAATTGCTACAGCGCTATCGCAGGTCGCGTACGATCGTTGGTCGCTGGAGACCGCGTGCAGAACGCAGCTCGAGGGGCCCGCTGTACTGGAGGAACGCGAACTGGCGTGCGAGCAGTCGCTCGTGCTCGGACGGCCCCAATCAGCTAATTGGTCGCATAAATCTATCCAGCGCGGGGGCGCGCCCCATCGCTTCCGCTGCAATCCAATTTATGCCGTGCCGGGATGCCACGGAGACTTCCGCCAAGGGCGGTGACGCACGAGGACTCCACCGCCTGCAGGTCACGTCATCCTAGTCTCAAGTGTGTCGTCTCTCCGATATCGATGCCACTGAAGATGAGGCTCTTTTGCCCCAACAGTGGAGGCCTTGGGAAAAGATCCATGACCACTAATCTCTGACTGATTCGAGAATGTTCGTAAGCTCACCGGGGAATTTTTTTGCATTGCATTTAAGTTACCTTGCACTTAATGTGAGGTTTTTCTCACGAACGAAACGATTAAAACTACAGAAAATACTAGGCCATTCGCAAAGGAAGACGCAAAACTATAGCTGGGTGCATCTTTGTGGGATGATATACACGATTTACAATGGCATTCAGTATTAGATAGTTTTCAGAAGGTTGTTGGTCCATCAATTGTTCTACTGTCCATCTAGTTCACGCACTTGCCTCCAGAAGCGCTGCTGTTGTTCATTCGCATATTAAATCAGCTTACATGATAGGAATAGGAATGATGTCTAAGCCAGGCGCGGATCCAAAGTTTGGTACTGAGAGGAGGGCTCAGATGTTTACTTCGTAATATCACATACCATCACATCCATATTTAACGTGCCACAAATGTCTTGGAGTTTAATAATAATAAAAATTAAATATATTAATGTAATCATAGTAATTAGTTTACTTTGGAGGTTACTCTAATGCTTCTGCTTTTTTCTTTCGGGAGGGGGGAAGTAATGCCCCCCATTTACCCCTCCTACAATCGTGCCTGCTCTAAACAGTGGTGTGTTTGGTCCAAATACATCTACATCTATAAGGGTGGTCAAATGGAAACGAGACAGATGTAAAAAGCACGTAAACTGTTTATTTTTTAAAAAGTAATCACCATAACCGTAAATACATTTATCACACTGTACGACAGACGCTCAATCCCTTCATGCAAAAATATCTGCGGCTGCCTAAGGAATTGATTGTTCCCAGTCATGCACCTCGGCCACAAATATCGTTCTTCATGGCATGAAAAATGGGGACGTATCGGGGCTGTATGGAAGATGTGTAAGGGCTTCCCAGCGAACTACTGCAGCGTAGGTCGAAACAACCACCTCAACATGTGGGCGGGCATTTTGTGGGCAGGTTGTTTTGACTACGCTGCCAAAGTTTCGCTGGGAAGCCCTTACACATCTTTCATACGGTCCCGTTACCTACCCATGCGATATCCATATTTTTGGAGCCCTGAAGATAGAAAACTGTTGCCGTCGATTCACTTTGTCTTGTCTCACAATGAGGTAAATGCATTTATGGCGATTACTTTTGAAACAATGTGCTAAACTTTCTTAATTGTTTTCCATCTGTCTTGTTTTCTTTTTACTTATACGTCTATAGCATGAAAACAACTGTGAAGTAGATGGCAGAAGGTACTTTCCATTATACCAGTTATAAGAGCTTCTTCCCGTTCCATACATGTATGGCTTCTTCCCGTTTTGTTCAGGTACTGACCGCGGGGAGAATGGTTGCTCGAATGCATCTCTGTGCACTGTAATTATTCTCATCTTGCCTTCGTGATACCTCTCTTAATGCTGGTTTTGAAACTTCGTAAGTAGGCTCTCACGGGATAGTTTGCAACTTCCTTCAAGCGTCTAACGGTTCAAATTTTTGAGCTTCACCTTGACGCTCTCCTATGGGTCGAACAAACATATGGCCATTCTCGGTGCCCTGATTTGTGTACGTTCAGAATTCCCTGTTAGTCCTGTCTGTTAGTCCACACACTTGAACAATACTCTCAGAAAGGGCTGCACGAGTGTTTTGTAAGCAATCTTATTTGTGGGCTGATTGGATTTTCCCAGTAACCAGTTAATGAACCCTAGCCTGCCACCCGTTTTTCGTATATCCCTACAAATTGTTATATCCAAGTGATTTTACTCGTCAGTCACTGATATCACAGCCATACGATACTATGTTTTTCCTTTTGTGAATGGTACAATTTTACATTTCTAAACATTTAAAGCGAACTGCCAATCTCTGTATCATTTAAAAATTTTATCAGTATCTGATAGAATATTTGTACAGTTTTTTTATATATGTTTCATTACAGATAGCCTCATCGTCTATTAAAAATCTCAGGTTGCTATTAATATTGGCAGTACGAACAGCAAGAGGCTCAGCACACTTCCCTTGGACAAGCCTGAAGTTACTTCTACACCTGTCGATAACTGTCCATCGAAGATGGCATGCTGCGTCCTCCCTACCAAAAGCCGGCCGCGGTGGCCGAGCGGTTCTAGGCGCTTCAGTTCGGAACCGCGCGACTGCTACGGTCGCAGGTTCGAATCCTGCCTAGGGCATGGATGTGTGTGATGTCCTTAGGTTAGTTAGGTTTAAGTAGTTCTAAGTTCTAAGGGACTGATGACCTCAGATGTTAAGTCCCATAGTGCTCAGAGCCATCTGAGCCATTTGAAGCCTACCAAAAAATACTCAGTTCAGATAAAAACTTCACTTCATACACTGTACGACTGCAATTATGATAATAAACATAAGTTAGGTACTGAGTCAAATACTTTCTGGAAGTCGTATCACCGATTATTCGCTCCACTGCACCAGAGATGCTGTTTTTCGAAATCATCTAAGTGTCCTGTTAAAGGTGCAACACACACAAGATCACTGACATATCTCCACAAAGAGAAATCGACGGGAGGTTAAATTAGCTGGCAGAGCAGCATCGGCGTATGAGATTATCAGCAAAGCCGCGCCAGCATCCTGGTAGAATGGCATTCAGGCGATCACGAGCAAAATTAGCAAAATCACCTCCTAGTTGACGTAGTAACTCTATGTCTGCTAATCGCACCAAATACACTGATTTTTGCCGAGTCTCTCTCTTACTTAAAAGTAACTACATAGATTTCTGAGTCTCAGATCCGAAAATGTTCGTCATTCACCTTCCTGCTCAGGTTGAATGTTGTCTCTTTACTGAAAGTTATCTAATCAGGCTTGTTGAATTAATTACTGCTAATCAATACGTACGTAGGAGAGTATTACCGCGTCTTTAACATCACTTTTCCAGTCCATAATCGCATTCTCTGAATTATGCGGAATCTGACTCTAACGAAATTCTTTAAAATAGTGAATAATTATACCAAGTGACGTCACATTGGTCCCAAAATAAGTTCAATTCAAAGGCAGTCTATTTGGTGCCATCGAAGGTAACTCAGAACCAGTCATGGCACTACGAGAAATGCAATGGAAATGCTATTCAAGAATGGGAAGTTCATCATACGCTTTTAGACAAAAACATTCAGACTCTGCTTTTGAGAGAATGAGAGAATGGTTTAGTAGACTATAGTGAAGTTTTCATTTATTTATTTTTTATCATTAGCATATTTAAAAACTGGAAATTTGTGGTAAGGTCTTATGGTCGTCGGTCCCTAAGCTTACGCACTACTTAATCTAACTTAGACTAACTTACGCTAAGGACAACACAGACACCCATGCCCGAGGAAGGACTCGAACCTCCGACGGGGAAGCCTCGCAGACCGTGACAAGACGCCTCAGACCGGCTAGTCCGCGCGGCAGCATATTTAAGTCACCACGACTCAAAGTATGATTGTTTTCGGTAAATAGCTTTTTACTTAGCTTGGAAAAACGCATATTTAATCTGTACGAGGAAAATATATCATGCACTATGAGAGAAAGGAAATGTGTAAAACCGTTTGTTCAAAATTCCTGAGTCTGTGTACAGATCATAACTTATTGTTTGGTACCGCTGGACCCAAAACAAAATAAACGAACTGCATTTTACGGTATTCGGGTCGGGTAACGTGATGTTCCTGACTTGCCACTTTGGAGGCCCCCCTATTGGATTTAATCGTAGTTTCTTGTTTCTATATTACCACTTGCGTGTCGCGACAGTACGCCGTTTCAAGGTAATGGCACACTGAGAATTTACCACAAACGTTACTGTTGGTACTATTTGTTACAAATAAATGTCTGTTAATGACACATCGGTGGAAAAAAGCCTTTAGGAGATTAGAAGATAAATAACAGCAATGTTCTAAATTGTATGTGATCTGGGTGGTCTTGTGGTTAGAAACGTATGATTATGAAATCATAGGATGTAGGGTCGCGTCTTGTTACATCCTCATATTTTTTTCTTATCTTCACATTAGTCACAGATTCTGGTTCTTTCTTATTCATGCAGCAAAAGTATGTTTTATAATATTCGATGTTGTTTACGTGTAAGAGCTCTTAGGAAAGAGTACCTTCAATTTTGTGACTTCAGTCTGATTAAAAAATGAAACATGAAACACCTGTAAGTGAAACGACCAGCAGTGATATTTGTATTCTTGATTGTCACAAATACTTCCTCATATGCGCGATTTCCGAGGATGTGGTTTGGCAGGAATCTAAAAGGGCAGCTTAAACTGCTGCAAGTGAATCGAGCAGGAATGACGTTCATATTCTTGCTTGTCACAAATATTTAGCTGCGACCGAATCGTTAACGCTTTCGTAAATTCTGCGATCAAGACTAAGCGAGCGAGGGACATCGTGTGACCTGAACGCCATCGGAATGCCAGTTGCAGCTTCCGAATATTAGTACTTGTCCGCACAGAGGCTCTACCGAAGCAGTTCTATTGGGTTTCGCTACCCTGAAAAGCTACTGATTATTCGTGCTTCGGGCCGAGTTTTCCCTAGCGATAAGTTTGATCACATTATACAGATCTCCTCAAACGCTGGAGTACAGCAAAATTTGCTCGACATGTAGCTACTCCTGAAAGTATTAGTAAATTTGCATACTTTGCATTCATCAGTGTCATAAGGAACAATTTTTTGAGGCAATTCCGCACATAATCACAAAGTATTCATTACACAAAAACGTGCTTCTAGGATAACATCCGGCGTCCATTCTCGAACGATTAATCGTTTGACGTAAGTTGCTTGTTGGTAGTAGTTTATTTTACGGGCTAGTTTCTGGCGCTCGCCAATCATAGGCGGTATCTTGTACGTAATGCTTTTTAGAGTATGCCAGTGATGATATTTCGTAATAATCGTGTAATAATACGATTATATGTTTTATACATGTACATATATGCCATCAGAATAAGGTATTTTTTACGAAAGTGTATGCAGTCGTCAATGGCAATTGCCGTTCATGTAATTGCCAATGACAACTTTTTGTACAAGACCTTTAATTTTTCTACGTTTTCACAAAAGTTCTTATTTAAAATTACTGTTAATTATTTGTTACAATTTTGCAAATGTTTTTCACTTTCTTTTCCTAGAGCGTAATCAGCTTTCTTATGCTTCACGTAGCCGTTTACAGAGATCGGCGAGAACGGGGATCTGCCCTGTGGTACGTCTCATCTTACCCCGTAACTTGTCTGCAAGAAGCAAATTTGACATTACACTTGGTGAGGAAACACTTGTTTACCGAAATTCCATTTATTTTAAATTTTCACCAGCTTTCGAGTAACTATCCAGCAGGCCCTGTGGTACGTCTCATCTTTAACTTGTCTGCAAGAAGCACATTTGGCTTTACACTTGGTGGGGAAACACTTCTTTACCGAAATTCCATTTATTTTAAATTTTCACCAGCTTTCGAGTAACTAGCCAGCAGGCAATTTTTTCATTGTACAAATCGACAAATGACTAGTTACGTGAGATGGTGAATTTTGGCGCCTGAACCACCTTTTATCACAAAGGCATCCACAACTACGACACACTCCCCAACTTACGAACGCTAAGCGGTGGAGGATCCACCCCCCCCCCCCCCCGCTCCATCAATCCAACCCTGTTTAATTCACGGATGCTACATAGATCGAACTGTCGAGGGTACGCTTCTGGGTAAGATCGATTTTCTATGTTGGCGAAACTGATATGTTTCTTAGCTCGTCTTAGCATATTGGCTCACGGAGTTTCCTAGCTATGTTTTTTCTGGATGCACAACGCCTGTCTACTCTCGACTACTGCTTGGGTTCGTCAGCATTTCTGTCATGTTCTTGCGCTGACAATAGAAGCCTTCAACGTAACTCTTTTCTAATATTCCATTAACCCAACATGCTACGAGACCACGTGAAACGAACAAAACCTAAAAATTGGTGGTACAAAAGACTGTAGACTATCGTTTTCGTACTCCTCAAATGAATATCAGTATTTTTTCTATAGCTATATTTATGTGACCATTTAACTTTAAATTGTTCCGGATTGGGAACTCCAGGTATTTGATGGTAGTGTGATCAATGATCATTGATGGATAGATCAAACTAGTTAAAGACTTTTCGGTCGTTTGGCTGTGTGTCATCATGCTAGTTCCAGTCCTCTCTCGTGCTGGCAGCTGATGTTTCTGACGCCGTTTCGGCTTTCGAAATTACATATTTGTTCTCGAAGACGGCCCCCGAGCCGTGCTGGCTCAGCAGCTAGCGCTCGGTCCTCTCCTGCGACTGTGGAATTCGTTCATTACACGACTGCGCTTTCGTGAGCGGCTGTCGCAGAGGGCTGCCGGCTTATTAATGGTCGTGTTTTTCGCGCGGCGCCCAGAAGTCAAGTATTATTCGTTTCGGCGAGCACCCATTTATCAACGCCTCTCGCCGAGGATGTACTTGTTCCTATACGCAGAGCCCAACCTAATGCGAGTTCTGTGCGGTGACAAATTCTCCCAGCGTATTTTGCGACAGATAGTTCTCCCCTCTTACGCCTTAGAGATACTGGGTGCACATGTCACTAAAGAATGATCAGCTAACAATAAAAAAATCTTCCTCGTGAAAATGTCCGTGTTACAATATAGGATACACTTGATTTTAACCTGAAGTAGCTGGCCCATGCCACTCAGGAGCTGGTTTGTAATTTTATAAATTATTTTAATAGTTCCATGGAGTGACAGTTTTTCATTCGTGTTAGAAGAATTTTAAGCTGATAAAGAACCAAGCAGTCATAGGATCGGCAAAATGAAGATTTCGTTCAGATATGTAGTTCTTAACGCCAACGAAAGTCGAGTCGGCAGCCATTACGATCGCAGTGAATAGCCTTCAGTATCAAACTTCGACAGAAATTTAAGGGCATACGAATCAACGTTTCGATTGCTTCTAACAGCTATCGTGGAAAATTTTCTGCAGTTTTACTCCTGTAAAAAAAAAAAAAAAAAAAAAAAAAAAAAAAAAAAAAAAAAAAAAAAAAAAAAAAAAAAAAAAAAAAAAAAAGAAAACGCTTCTGGACAGACGTCCCTGCTGGATTTTCATAAGTCTGCGAAAAGAAAATTAATTACCTTCATCAAGAAATCATACAATTCTCAGGTCGGAACCAGCAAAGTGTAACGCTGCCAGTAATATCATACCCTGTTTTCTTCTTAACCTAAGTCGACGAGCACGTTCCATCGCATATGTCTGTAGTATCTGTCTGCCCTGCTGCATAGCATAATGCAAAAATCGATATGTGATTCTATCGGGAAATAAACGTTGTTTAGTATTACGGAATCTCCACTGATCTTCTCAGTTGGAAGAGGACAGTTGTGTACTCTACGTGTCCTCTGGTGTCCTCAATGTGTAAACAGATCGCCCTCGGTGCAATGTGATAACAGATTCATCAAGTATCCCTAATATTACGTGCGTCCACCCTCTGATGTGCAGTTATTGCGTTACTTACACCATTAAGGTATCTTCTTTGTATTCAGCTGGTTTACTAGAGGTTTGTCAACGCTGTACCATGGCTGTTTTGTTTATGTAGTCCTCGTCATACTATTTTCTTTGACACTGTACTCTCTGCACGTAAATAAAGCTTAGCAGATGCCTTTGTGGCACAAGTCGTCGTATTAGAAAGTGACATTCCTTAGTACTTCCCTCATTTCCCTATCAGGAAGTTTTGTTTTTCTTCCATTACTGTGATTAACAGGCGAAGTTACCAGTTGTTTTCTGCCATGCAGCATCACCACGTACCTCTAGGAAGATGTCCGACTATTTTCATGGATGCATAACGTAAATGGGCATCGACAATTAGTCCTCGCTAAGAGTTCACATTATTTGTCCAATTCTGAATGAATGCAAAAGTATTGCGAATCTGTTAAAGAAGTATTGTTAGCGTTTGATCTACTCTTATATATATACAAATACACTAAAAAATAATGGTGTTAATTTAACGCACCGATACCGGATGTCATCTTTGATCCATGACGTAGTGATGATTTGACGCATGGCGTCATTAGTGCGCATACAGGGTATGAACAGAACACTAACATTATTTAGTTTGAATCTACACTATGGTTCGAAATGTAGGTACTGGCGACAACGGATTTCTATCACAGCCCGTATTATAGGCAAAGCTGAAAATTGATGGTCTGGTTGTGAGCTGGTGTTGTTCACGAATGCAAAGTCACGAAACTAACTATAGTTCTTGTGATCGTCGTTGAAGAAACAATATCGCGTAAGTGACTCCGTACAATTTGCCGCGTAAATACAAAATCGTGCGCATCCACAGCACGCTGATTCTGCTTGTTACGAATCCTTACCTGCTGGAAAGCAGTTATTGTGTCAACGCTCCAATTGGCGTTTCACAAAACGATCTTTTCAACGAGTAATAAATCGTTGCTTACCTGAAAGTAGCGCATGCAAGTGGAGATTTATTTTTGTGAGTGATTGACAGCGGCCAGCCTACACCGGTGGCAGACATTGCGAAGCATCAAACTATGTCATCTGGAAAATCGTGGTGTTGTTTCGTTTCTGTTTCATATTAAATATTTTTAGAATGAGGAATGAATCTCATCTTTTTGTGCATCCACTTTCCTGCGGTTAAATAAATAAATAACGTCTTGTTTGCATTTTCTATTAAGAGTGCTACAACTTTTATTGGCCGCAGTGGTCTAAGCGATTGGCTTCTGATCATTCGTCCGAGATAGGTCAAGGTTCGAATCCCAGTGAGGGGTCGGCCAGGATGGCAGAGCGGTTCTAGGCGCTACAGTCTGGAACCGCGCGACCGCTACGGTCGCAGGTTTGGAATCCTGCCTCGGGCATGGATGTGTGGGATGTCCTTAGGTTAGTTAGGTTTAAGTAGTTCTAAGTTCTAGGGGTCTGATGACCTCAGATGTTGAGTCCCACAGTGCTCAGAGCCATTTGAACCATTTGAACCCAGTGAGGGAAAGACTTTGCGGTTGTCTAAAGGCAGCGGCTCTTTCCGTTGCTAAAGTTTCGTACTTAATAACGGCTGTTGTAGTACTGAGGTAGGTAGATTCAACGAGTTTACTTTCGTTCAAGTAAGTAAAACTTTATTAAGTACCTGTCCCGTATGCTTTTGGAAACAGTTCGGTGTTTCAGTTTTTCATCTTTTCCATTTTTTTCCTCATCTGCTCACTTTTTTTCGCTGACCGATTTGAAATTAATTTTTTTTTCCTTCCTTTGCCACCTCTAAAATTTTTCCGCTCTAGGCGGCCGCCTAGACTTGCCTAATGGTAGAAACGGTCGTGACCACAACTACGGGATTTCCCTGACCCACGTCTTTGAGGATGTCACGTGAGAAAAGTGCAATTTGCGTTTCACACGATGGATGTTTTGGATATCCCTACTGGCTGGGGTGCCCTGTTTCGAAATAATGCTGCTCACGTGTGTGAGGAGAACAGCAGCACAGCTGTTCGTGACTGAGGTGGGGCGGCAATGCGCAGCGGTGTTCTGGAGGAAAGCGAGCCGTCTCTGCCGCGTTCGGCTTGGCGGGCAGGAGCGGAGGGCAGCCGGGATGTATTCTGCGCACACGAGGGACGCGGGCGCCTGCCGAGAATCCTAAAGGAAGCCACCGCGCCGCTCCGGTGAATAGAAAATGCCCAACTGATCAATAACGCATCAACGGCGCGCGAATTACCCTCCGTGGTTCTCGACGGCGGTTTCCGCCCTTACAAATTACCTTCACTAATGGCGTTGTAAAGGATCACGTTAATAATGCCACGTATCCTTCTTTGTATGTCAGAGGCTTTGGACCTAAGTGTCGAAAGAACAAATGTGTCGTAATCGGTATCATCTTGATTCTTACTTTGGGTAAAAATGATTTACGATAAGAGCCTGTCCTTAACGAAAGTAACAAAAATATGTACTCTAATAAAGAGGCACTGGGAACTAAAAAAAGATGATAGGAGCAGCAACTGCGACATTATGCAGATTACAGTGTAAGTGTATAGCACGTGGAAGAAATGAGAAGATTATTTCCCTTAACGGTAGTAAAAAAATTTCCTAGTGCCACTAGGCGAACTGAGTTACGCCGCAAAATTAGAGTATACACTACAAAACTCAGGTGATTCTCCACCAAAAGGGGTTGCACAAAAATATGTAAAATACGTAAACGCAGCGAGAAATGCATGCTTGAATGTAAATTCAGATGCTAGCCAAGCCTGCAGGTTGTGCTGTTGTGTTTGTCTTACGTCCTCAATACGCTGTTAAGTGTCAGTCGAGCTTAAACAGTGTTCTCTGTAGCTGCGAGTGCATCATGTCGGAGGCCAGTGCATTTGAAAGTCAGCAAGTTGTTAGCGACTGTATGGTGGGTGCTCCGGTAACCAAAGTACCTGAAGTGTTTGCTGTTTGAAGAGGTCTCGTATTGAAGATTTATACCGCGTGTAGGAAAAGCGGAGTAAGTCACTAAGCGGACGAAAATGTGTGTTGAGTGATTGCGACAGACGGTCACTGAAGAGGATTATGATGAAAAAATTGCGACTAACAGTCATTGAAGGGGACTATGATGAAAAACAAGAGGATGACAGCTGCAAAAGTTGCTGCAGAACTGAAATTCGCACTCGTAGCCATATCGTGGTATTCCATGGGCCCCATGGTTGCGTTACTTCCAAGCATTATGTGACCATTTTGGATGATCAAGCCCATTCCATGACACAATATTTGTTCCCCAATGGTGATGCTGTGTTCAAAACGACAGGGCATCTGTTCATACAGCTCGCATCGTCCAGGTCTGGTTTTGTGAGCACGAGCATGAATTGTCGCCTCTTCTGCGGCCACCAAAATCACCAGATCGCAATATTATTGAGCATGTGTGGTCTACTTTGGAGATCGCTATCCACCTCCATGATCGTTATCTAAAATTGCCACTATTTTCCAAGAAGAATGGTATAAGATTCCCTTGAAAACCTTACAGAACCTGTATTTATCCATTCAGAGGCGACTGGAAGCTGTTTTCAATACCAACGGTTTCCCTGTACCGAATTGGGAATGGTAATGTGTTGTGCTTTTGGTGTTTCGATATTTTTGTCCATCCCTTTACTGTCTCCACGTGCAACACTACTTTTTTCAGCGTCGTTATGTAGTGTCCGATCTTCGTTCGCTCTAACTTCTTTTATCGTTATCAAACAATTAGCTGTCACATCTTCATCTCATCTTACATTCTCTCACTACTCCTATTTCTTCCTATTATGTATGCCTCTATGTACTTAAAGTGTGCTACGTTTCTGCGGTGCCTTACAGTGGTTACTAGTCTCCAGGGGTGTTCAGCGTCGTTTCCTTACTATAGGCTATTCTTAGTTCTATCTTTCTGGCTATATTGTTGAAGCTGTTAGTCCACAACTTCTTTTGTCGCACTTACCACGCCTACGTAGTCCGCGACGGATAAGCAGTCCACCAGTGCTACCTGAACTATCTTACCCTGTGGTTTTCTGGAATACCTATTCTCTCTTCTGTTTTATCGCTTCGTCCAGTGTTGTGGTATAGATCTGTCCCTGCTTGACGATGGATTTTTTTCTCAAATTCTTCTGATTCTGGTCTCCTTACAATTATGTCTGACAGCATCACGGTTATAATTTCTCATGTACTGCTGTCTAGTCCTATTTTAATTACTAGACTCCCTGCGTCCATCTGCTAATCGACTATTGCGCCGCGAAGCTGACAAACATCTTTTTCGCTTCTAAGCCCTGTGGAATGTATGTTATGTTACGTTAACCGGGGACCTAGAAACGACGGAGAGGCTCCGTGCCCGCCGCAGCCGCGGTGGTCTGCAACCCCACGACGACTACCGCAGTCCACTTCACCTCTTCGCCGCCCCACACCGAACCCAGGGTTATTGTGCGGTACGGCCCCCGGTGGACCTCCCAGGGAGCGTCTCGCACCAGACGAGTGTAACCCCTATGTTTGCGTGGTAGAGTAATGGTGGTGTACGCGTACGTGGAGAACTTTGCGCAGCAATCGCCGACATAGTGTAGCTGAGGCGGAATAAGGGGAACCAGCCCGCATTTGCCGAGGCAGATGGAAAACCGCCTAAAAGCCATCCACAGACTGGCCGGCTCACCCGACCTCGACACGTATCCGCCGGGCAGATTCGTGCCGGGGACCGACGATCCTTCCCGTGCGGAAAGCCGTGCGTTAGACCGCACGGCCAACCGGGCGGGCCTGTAGAACTTAAGCTGCTTCACGGTAAAGATCTATTCTGTGCACCGCCGTCCTTTCCCAGAGCCAACGTCGTCATTTCCTAATTACTGTCTCTTGTTTTGTTTAGGTGAAGTCTCGACACATATTCTAGCAGGTTTCTAGAAGTGATATTCATCTGTAATTGTTGAATCCCTCGTGCTATTCTTGATATATACCGATATTATGGTCGCATTCTTGCTGTACTTTACTTTTCAACAAGATCTGGTAAACGTCCTTGGTCATTCTGTCTGCCAAATCCCCGTCTCTCCATTTTTACCAGACACCCACAGCCAGCTACAACATCCTGAGGATACGCAGACTTTGTGAATGGGACCGAAGGCTTTCATATCAGCGTTTCACATCGGCTGACAACGAGAGAGGTGGTGCAGTGATCAGCACACTGGACTTGCATTCGGGGGAGGACGAAGGTTCCAAGTCAGCGTCCGGCCGTCCAGGTTTCGGTTTTCCGTGATTTCCCTACATCGCTCCACCAGGCATATGCCGGGATGATTCCTTTGAAAGGAAACGGTCGATTTCCTTCCTCCATCCCTGAAAACTTCCGATATTGTGTCTGTATCTAATGACCTCGATGTCGGTTAAACCCTAATATTCTTTCCTTTTTCCCAACGGTTTCGTAGTAGATGGGACGTTAAACACCAACATTCCTTCTTTTAGATAGGTTGACGTCAAATGACCTATATACGAAGGTCTCGGAACATAGCCCATGATACAAAAAGAATACATATAGGAAACAAACACCTGTCGGAAAAGTGTCTTAATAAGAATCGGATGAACACCAAAAAGTAATTAATTTCGGAAATACATATATCTAGGTAACATATTTAAATGATTAACATTGCAAGATCATAGGTTAATGTAAGCGCGAGATAAACCATTGCTAATGTGAAATGTGTAACCGGGAGAAAGTTGAACGCAAGCATGCAAACGTGCGTGCTTTATATTATACAGGGCCGGATGTCAGTTTGTGAAATGGAATTCAATGCCTATTGCACTTGGTAGGTCAATACAGGGACGGTTAATGTTGTTTGTGGGTTGTTTGTCGATGACACCGAAATTGATGTCTGATGATGTCCCATATGTGCTCGATTAGAGACAAATCTGGTGATGGAGCGGGCCAAGGGACATGTCGACACTCTGTAGAGCGTGTTGGGTTACAGCAGCGGTATGTGGGCGAGCGTTATCCTGTTGGAATAAAGCCCCTCGAATGCAGTTCACGAATGGTAGCACAGTAAGCCGAATTACCAGATTCACGTACAGATTTGTAATCAGGGTGCGTGGGATAACCACGAGAGTGCTCCTGCTGTCATACCGGCCTCCTCCTAACCAACACACGACCATCACTGGCACTGATGCAGATCCAGCTTTCATCAGAAGACACAACAGACTTCATTATCGGTTGATACTACTGAAGTTGAAAATGGCGGTGGTTTGGAGTTACTGGGTGTCATGCTCGGAGTTGTCCTTGAAGTAACCGATTTGTAACAGTTCGTTGTGTCACTGTGGTGCCAACTACTGCTCGAATTGCTGGTGCAGATGCAGCACGATGCGCCAGAGCCATACGCCGAACGCTATGGTCTTCCCTCCCAGTAGTGCGACGTGGCCGTCCGGAGCCCGGTCTTCTTGCGACCGTATATTCTAGTAATCACAGCTGCCAGCAATAATGTACAGTCGCTATATTCCTGCCAAGTCTTTCTGCAGTATCGGAGGAGGAACATCCAGCTTCTCATAATTCTATTACATGGACTGGTTCAAACTCAGAGAGGTGTTGATAACGACGTCTTTGTAGCCTTAAAGGCATTCTTGACTAGCATCAACTCACCATCTCCAATCTCTTAGGTAACTTACGCTCACGACCGTTATAGCGTGTATTTCCTGCAAACCTGCTTTGTATTCTCATAGTGGCGTTACTACCGTCCCTGTTATGCGACTGGCACAAAATCTGAATAGACATCATCTTCCATATGTACAAACACTTATGGGTGCTGCGATTTATTTTTTCCGTCAGTGAATTTGAAGTTGGACTTTCTGAAAACAAAAAGGCGTGATCAAAAAGTTTCCTTTCGAAGGTCGCACATCCCAGAATTGGTATGCCAAACAGGCAAAATCGACGTGAGCATTGAGGCAACTATCCCAGTGACGAAATGGCTTGAAGATACACGTTTGGTAAAACATCGTGTTTTGCTACGTGAAGAAATCCATAACTGCTTGCTGTACGTTCTCATCCGACAGGAATCATCGACCCTTCAAGGCCTATTTTAAGGGACAGAAGATGTGATTATCGCTTTGAGGAGAGTTCAGGAGCGGGTGCTCCAATGTTTCCCACTTGAGTTCTTTGTCCGATGGATGTCTACCGGTGTTTGTCCTTCGGCAGCCAAGAAAAAAATAACACCACTTTGGTCCTGTTTGGATGCATTTGATAACAATGTCGCCGTAGTTCGGGTTTCTGCATTTACCGTGGGGGCGTCGGAATTACACGAATGCCACACCAGTCCATTGTCTTCATGTCGGTGCTTATGTACCCACATTAAAGTCACGCTACGTTGGATATACGCTGCAGCAATGCCTCAAACGGAAAGTTTTCGATGGTCCGTTATACAAACCTACACCCCCAAGAGGAAATGAAATTAGGACAACAACTGCAGTATAGTACATGGAGAGCACTGAATAGACTAATGACACTAGTCGCTGTAAAGTAAACTTGATCAAGTGGGGCTACTCTGAAGATGACCAGTGTAAATGTGGAGAAACCCAGACTTGCTCATGTGCCTAAGGATGGAGTGTGCTTGCACAGCAGATCTATTTTTATGCAATGACAAGACTGCTAAGGCACCAGAGTTTTGGAAGAAGGGAGTTTAGATGTTCTTGTCCGGACACGGAAAGTAAAATAAAGTAAGTAAGTATGTAGATGGGAATTAATTAGGAAAGATGAGAGGGAATGTAGAGGGAATTAATTAGGAAATGGGACACTAAAAATTAATGTAGTACACGAGTTTTACTATTTGGGCGGAAAAATTTCTGATGTTGACAGAGGTTGAAGAGGTAAAAATATAAGCTGGTAGCATCAAGGAAAACTTCCCTGAAAAACATTAATATTTCTATACTTATTAATAAATTAAGCGCCTGCTGCAGTTTTTTGTCTGTATATTACCGGTAATCTCAAGTATTACTATAAGGATTTTGATACGGTTTCCACTATTAGCTAGACTGTTGACGAGGAAGGGTTGTGTAAATAATTTATTGTCTATAGTAATACTGAGTGTGTAATATATGTAACGTAATGTGTTCCATACATAACTGCTGTTTGGAATGACATCGCGTGGCAAAAACGGGGGCTACGGCATGGTTAACTAGAGAGCAGGCGCTGTCTAGCGTGTAACGTATTATTTCTCTATACATCTTGTTTTGTTGACATTTTAAATTTAAATGAGGGCAATAAAAGAAAAAAGACATTTGTGCACGCTAAGCAAAAGCCGATTACGTTTACAATTGTATCTCTATGTAACCATTGCAAACACAGTGGTCTCGTAATGAAAAGGCCAGACAAACAAAACGATTTAATTGATTTTTTACACTGTTAAAACTAACTACGTTTTTTAGCCTAGTTTTTAGCTCGTTTCCCTGCTTGATAGACCACAAGTGTCCTGTATCAAAAACTGCTTATTATTCACTTCATAACAATAAACGACCTAACTGACAGTACAACAGTGATTACGTAATGGGCACTACACTTCCATATGTCTGCACTGTATTATTATTATTATTGTTGTTGTTATTAGTATCAGTGGCGATGGTCAGACACAAAGCAGTGGCAGCCTGAAGTATTACAGTTTCTGCCACTTCAAAAGTAAGGAGTCGAAGACAGAAGTGACTTACGATAGTGGACCTAAACATAGAGCACACGTTGTAATTTTAATGAGGATGCATGTTGTGCGTGAAGCAAGTGCCGCTAGAAAGAGGAGTGTAACAGGTGTCTACCCTGAATGTGGATAATTGGCTTTCTTTTCGGAGGAGATGGTTTAGGTCACACTCGCAATGCACTGACAATTACTTCTGCTTCATCATTCTATAAAAAAACGGTCATTACAAATAAGGGGTATCAATTGTCTCTTAGTTTAATAATGCACCTACAAAGACTACCATTTATCTTCCATCATTTTAAAAATTGATAAAAGAAATTTCTTTTTCATTCTAAAGTTTAGTTTCGCGCTGAACTTCATATCGAGAGAGAAAGAGAGAGAGAGAGAGACAGACAAGGCGAGGTGGTGCTAGGTAATATCTGGCTACATTCTCGGGTGGTGCTTTCCGAAAGGTTAGAAACCACTGGCCCCAGTAGGGCATAACCCGAGGCATCAATGAATCGTCAATTTGGTAATGGAGGGAAGTGTATCTTATAGAGAGGAGTCTTAAAAATTGCAGAGGATGATCGAGGATTGATTGCAGTGAACGGGTTCAAATCGCTGCAAGTCGCAGTTGCTATGCAGATGAAGAAGCTTGTACGGGCTAGACTAACGTGGAGAAACGTACCAAACGAGTTTAGGGGCTGTAGACCACAACAGCAAGCTTGGACACACTGGCCAGTCAGTGTAAGATACGTGTTTATGAAGTTTCGCCCGTAGCTGGACCGTGACAAGTTTGAGTTGTCGTCGGCAGCGGCGCGGCCCGCCGCCTTCCGTCATACGCCGTGGCTCGCTCAGCTCTCGTTAGCCTGCCGGCGCGGTAACAAGCACTCCGGGGAGGGCGCCACGTGAGTTACGCGGACACCAACGGCCGGCTGGGGACCTGTTCGCCCGCCAGCGGCGCTGCCTGCAGCCATCCTGATTGGCTGCCACTGCGCCCGTCTCTCATCTCCTCTCTTCCAAGAGTATTTTTTTCCATTTTCCGTTACATTGCTATCCGTCTGATTGTCACAACCTGAAATGTTTTGAAATTTGAGGTACTTTCGAGAACACACCTTAGTGGATGAATGACGCTTTGAACCAGTCTATGAGATCTATTTGGATATCTCCCTTAGTAGTACAGTCCCCCTCCCTTTAAACCTATTCTCTCTCCGTACTTTCAGAAAGCGAATCCGATGGTTTAAGTTCCGCGCCTACACAACCAGGCTTCTTGATATCAAGGTTCTGAGCCCAATGAGAACGTAGAATTTCGGGGCTGTTGTCGATGATGTTAGATGTCATTGCGTATTGATACCGCGTCATCCTTGCATAATTTTCCGATCCAGATTCTTAGCCTTCTTATTGGGCTGCACGTCGCATGTAGCCGGTTCCCAGAAAAACGTCGGTTTCGAAGACTCTGCAAGAATGACGTGGTATCAATACCTAACAACATCTAACGCGTTCTCTATGTACTTGCAACCGACAGTCTACTTCATTTCACTTCTGAGCCAAAACCACATGTTCCTGTTTCTAGGTTCCTAGTAGCGAGATAATGACGCTGATAGGAGGCTGTGTTCGTTGTTAAAGATTAACGAGTGCTTCTGGTAACTTCCACGTGCCATTTGCTTCAGAAATCGAGATTTCAAACTAGGATCCCGCAGCGTGAAGATCGTTAAGGCCTGAGCACTACTTTACCTGGAAGAAGATAGGGAAGCGATATGCCGTTGCCTTATCGAAGAGCCAGTCCCATAATTAGCAGGAAATGTTTTGAGAGAAATCACGGAAACTTGTCGCAGTACAAAATTAAACTACGTTTAATTTCCTACAAAAGCGTTCATTTTTTCTCAAGGACTAATAGGTTGCGTGAAGAGAGTATGCTCTGTAGCTTAGGTAGTTTTTGTAGGCTAATTCAATGTAGTTTCCCGACTTGATAGACCGCAGTTTTCCAGGATCAAACTGTTCGTCTCAACTTCCTCTACACTGCTGTGGTTGCTTAAAACTGTGACAAGGTCTGGATAATACAGAAAACAAATAACAAGGTACATTAAATGTGTTATATCTCAGAAACCATTCAGAATATGGCATATGCCCATGTGAATTTTTTATTTGTTCAGAATCACCATAATACTACCACCCCTCAAAGCATGTACCTTTCCTCCTGACTCACCCTGCATGTAATATTCACATCGCCGGTTTCGACGCCAAGTTGTTATCTTCAGTTGTGATTAATGCACTAAGAAGCAAAAATGGCTCTGAGCACTATGGGACTTAACATCTATGGTCATCAGTCCCCTAGAACTTAGAACTACTTAAACCTAACTAACCTAAGGACATCACACAACACCAAGCCATCACGAGGCAGAGAAAATCCCTGCCCCGCCGGGAATCGAACCCGGGAACCCGGGCGTGGGCACTAAGAAGCATTGCCAAGTCATTCAACTGTTATTGTTACATACATTGAACACCTCGACGTTTAGAATACGTCAATGAAGATACATGACGTCGTCTCACGCTAACTTCCATTTGGAAATGTGTCACTTTTTTAAAAGTACTTCGAGGAAATGGAACTTGCGAAGAACACGTCACGAAACAAAGGTTACTCTGACCTGATTTCACACTGAGAGCAACACATTTTGACATGTCGCGCTCAACGGAACTCGTCAGAATTCCTCAACAAATAATACAAATCGTCACATCACATGATGCTATACCACATATTAAGAGCTCACTGTCATTGCGTATCACTGTATGCACGACGGGTGTTCACCTGTATTAAACGGTTATTTGGTGTAATCCATGTGTGTTTGTAAGATGTTAATACATCTTTGGGTATGGAGTGTAATGCTTGGTCAGTAATCACAAATTTTCCAAATTTTGTTGATTTTGATGAGGCGAACTGAAGAGAACCGAAACATTTCAGTATCCAGCAGCGCAGTGCTACGTGTGAAGGAAAGACTGACATGGCCTTTGCTGACAGTGACAGACCGTGGAGTTTTGCGTCGAATGGGCTCTAAACGTAACGTCGATGTGAAAACGGTGCTGCCTACGTGTACCACACTATGAGATATGCTGTGCTTTCCCTTGGATAGGATCCCTATGTCTCATTCTGCAGTCATAGTATTAACAGACAGATGAAATACCAGCAACTGGGATTTTTGTTTTACACCTGCTGTAGCCTGCCCTAAATCTGATGTAGACAAAACTGTAATCGAATCGTTGCTACGCTTTTCATCTGGTCACGACAGTAACCTCTACCTCATGAAGCTATCTCTATAACGCTAAACCCCAGCTGCATTACGCCCGAGTGCACATCATTCACAGAACACCTGAGCATCGATGTTCTCCAGTAGACGGTTTTACTCAACCACGCCATGTAAGTAGCTTGGCGGGCAGTATGGCGACGGATTGCCGACCTTCACGCCGAACTGAACATCCCACGCATCTCCGATCACATCACATATGCAACGCCTTCATAGAATCGATGAACTCAGGCCCACTACCCGACACCCGGAGTACACCGGTTCTATCGCGCCACAACGGTGGCGCCGAGTGCGGGTCCCTCGTGCAATCATCGAGGCCCGCCAATAACTGGATTCAACGGTAACCAACACCTTTAGTAGGGCCACGGGCTACGAGCCCTCCCCCCTGCTTACGTCTGAATAAAGCGTGAATAAATCCCTGTACCCAGACATCCCAGAAGTCCAGCCGTAATGCAAGGTAGTACTTCGGTTCACCTCACACACGCAAAAAAAAGTATGCCGGACACACACCCATTATTTCTCTGAATGTGTAATTATCGACGTAAAAGTAAGTGAAGTTGTCCTCAATGCGAATGTTGGTCTGAACACTGCGTTGCTTTACTGAGCATGAGCCTAGTGGATGTGTTATAGCGTTGCCTTCTTCCGCCAGGACCTTAGTTTAACGTGTTATTCAAAACACGGCGCAGCTCGGTAGTTTTCACTTTAACAGATCATTACCATAGCTGAAAGAAGCGACAAGTGACAGAAAAAGCCTCAAGACCGGCGGGAGATGGAACCGGGACCTCCAGCTTTGCAGTTCGATACTCACCCACTAAGCCCTTTCTTTGTCTCCTTCCTCCCTTTCTGTCTCATCTTTCACCCTCCTTAAATAGCCACCGAGACACACATAACGATTTTAATTGCAAGCAGTGACAGCTTAAAATTACCCAGCACTCTCTTTATATTTGTTTTCACTTTATTCATTTATTTGTAAAAGTAGTAATTATTTATGCTATTCACTTCATGTTTCTATACTATAACCCTCGCAGCGTTTTTTTCTTTTTTTTAAACTAAGTAATACAAGCCGCGGGAGTATCGATAATGTAGTGAAGTGGTTAGCCCAGGATCAAGTGCTAACCATAATTCTATAAAAAGCGATGTCGTGGTAGAAAGGACTGAATAAAACTACAGTGCACTTATCACACATAACGGAAACGAATGGTGATATACTGAGAACATAATGTACGAAAACAGAACAGATAATTTACAAAATTAATAGAGGACAACCACCATAAATTACCGACAGTGTGTGTTTTCGGCGTCAAATGGAAAACGAACTGTCGACCGGAAAAGTATGTGCGAAACACACAAGACGTAAACAATTATTTAAATGAGGCATAAAATGCAGAGAAACCTCGTGGTAGAAGCATAAATCCTAACGAATGTATCGGGAAGATGGCGGAACACACGAGTAACCGACCCAGTATTCGCTGAAGACAGTGAAACTCTCAGTTCTATCACGACAATGCTGAGCATATTGCTGCTTCACTACCTGCCAGCCCTCTAAAACCCACTCAATAAATAAAGTCATAACACTGCACTCGTCTAAAAGTATTCCTCGTAGAGATTTAATATTTAGACGCACCTGCTAAACTGCACACAAATAATGTCGCCCAGCTCATATATGCGTATGGGAGTTCTGAAACGTAGACACTTCGACAACTCGCATGACGAACATTTGTTCTACTGCAAGCAAACACGTGTAGAACATTCCTTGTGTGTACTATTTAGTTCCGTACTTCAACTGGCTGGTGCCAAGCTTTCAAGTAGTTACAAAGTCGTCCTATAATAGCGTTAAAAGTTCACTGCTAAAATGATTGCTGAAATCTTATCTACAAAAGACAATATGGGAAAGGCCTGCGAAGGAGTGGACAGCCGTCGTCAGTTCACAAAAGAAGATTGTAGGATCCAGCCATACGCGGAATGAGCCCTGTAGTTTGTGCTCCTCTCCTGAAACTGGGATCGATCGGAGCAAACAGTAAATTATTCGCGGGCTGTGGGCGTGGCACCGGTCACGCCTCCATCTACCGGTGACGTCAAAAAGTAACAGCCTGCTATGAATAGCCACAGCAGTTCTCTCGAGCAAAGGTCACCAACGCAGAACGAACAAGCACACGCCCACTCCCTCAAGCCTTTCATACTGCCTCGGTTTGCTTAACTAATTGTTCTTCCAATCAGATATTAAATGAACCGCTGAGAGAAAGGGCAAATGTGTGGTGGTCTTAGAACATCGATGGCCTGAAATGATTACAAGGTGATTGTCAAACACAGAAAACACTGGCTTCGATAACAATATCATGCCACTAAAAAAGGGGAAAAATTATCATTGTGAACGTATCAACAGAAATGTAGGCTGCGCGTGGTTGATAGAAAGGATTCTTACAGCACTCATATTACCGATATGAAATCAAAATTTTCTGAGGCTTTTGCGAACTACAAAGAGCTTTTTTTCGTCATGAAAGGGAAGGGCGATGCTTAGATTCTAGCAGGCTCTTTTGATCGGAACAGACAGTCAGTTCTAAAGAACACAGATATTCCAGCTACTGATCGACCACAATCCGTCCACACCCAACGAGTGATATCTGGCAAAAGACAAGCCAGGTAAGTCGTGACATATGTTGCGACATTCCAAGCAACACGTGGGCCTAACTGGATACTGTGCTGAAGGGAATCGCATCTTCCTCGTTGTAGAGTCTGCTGTTAAGACAAACTATTATTGCTAGTAATATTCGCAGCAGATGATACCTAAACGCTTTTGCCATTTTGCATTTTAAGTTACTTGCGTATCGAACTCTCCACAACGTCAAATATATGGGTGCTCTCCACTGCATAGACCAAGATCAACTGAGTCATCTGAAAACACGATCTGGTGCCAAGTGCAACACTTCTGTCCGTATTCATGAGTCTTCCCCCAAAGGTGAATACTTTCAGTAGTAACACATACCTCATGGAAGTTGTACAGGCGAAGCCATCATTCAATTATCTGCTGAAGATATCTCAGGACAACACCACGTCCGAAACACATTGCTCGAAATGCTCAATGTTATTTCCACTACATCGCTAGGATTCAGTCACTTGGTAATATCTATTTTGATGACAAACCTGATGTTACAGAATTTGTTTATAGACGTGCCCATGATGAAAAAACACAAAGAGCAGTCTGAAACTGAAACATCTAAAATGTGAATGTCAGTGCCAGTCAATTCGCTTAATCAAGTACAAGATTATCTGCTAATGCCATGTGTTGAATTTAAAGCATCTCCGCATTATCTTACGTTGTGAAAGTGGGTCCAGCTTTCACTCATTTTCGTTGTTTCATTCCATTCTCACTCGTAACAACACAAACGTAGCATTAAACTGCACAAACTGTACAGTTGTCAGAAAATCCATTCGATTATCTGCATCACAATTATTCACATGTGGAACAAGTTCATACTTATCTGGTAGTTTATTAATAACGTTGCCATTTTTCTTGTGGTTAGAGTATACGATAGCTGTGCCCACGTAAATATACTGGGGAAAAATAATTTACCTTGACGATACAGCTAAAATATTACCCGTTACTATAGTGCTGCAGGTTCCGCGATTACCAACGTAAGGAGCTATATCTCCCTTCTCACCCTCGAACAATTTGACGTCAAGATTCCGTCATCTTAAAGATTACTTTCTGATTCGTGTTTTATATTGTCGTTCTTAATCGATTTTTTAATGACTGTTATTAAATTTTTAATGCTGCTGAAAATATTTTTAGTGTAGTAATATCTTCTAAATTACTTGGCTGGTACTTAAACACTCTCTCTCTCTCTCTCTCTCTCTCTCTCTCTCTCTCTGGGAGGGAGAGAAAGAGAGAGAAAAGAGCAACAAGTGAAGCAGTCAAAAGTTCTATAGGGATAAACAGGAAAGGATGCATGTTTCGCAAACATAAGCGATAGAAGACGGTAGAAGACGGAAGTTTTATCCTACATACGATGCAAAAATGAAAAAAGGTAAATAACTGATCGTGAGATGGGAATTGGAAGCAATACAAGTTATCAAACAAAACAAACCATGACGCCAAGATCAGACAGTTTCGTTAGCTACACTCTCTTTGTCGTTGACTTCACGAACTTCAGTGCTTCAGCCGCTGGAATTTTCATCTGACAGCCAAAGGAGCGCCGTTAAAACGACTATAAACCGTTTCTTAGTGGATGAACTTCATTCTGTACACATTGTTAAGAGTATTATTTGTATCAACTGAACATAGGTCAGTACATAAAGAAGATTATAGGACGGGGTTGTTCATATTTACAGTTTCGAGGATGGTTTTGGGTACGTGAAAGTAGGTTTTGTCATTTTGCCTCTATGTAGTAAACTGTGTGATGCTAGAGAAAGTGTTGAGGAACACCTCGTGAAAGAAGTGAGACAAGTGAACGACATTATACTACTTTGCATCGTGCCCCCTACATATTGTGTCACCACGTCACAGTCAAATCTCACCTGGATAAAACTTTAGTTGGCAGTAGAAGACAGAAAAGAAAAACTTGAGGATCCCAAGCCTACAGATGCAGTATCTGTGAATTACAGAGGGTCTTAAAGATGACGCAGGTACACCACAACGTTGAAGGCACTAGATATCACGAAACCTGTGACTATGACAGTTAGTGTGTTTGTGGCCATGTAAATCACAGTTGCTGTTTGGCACTGTACTGGTGCGTTTGAAGATCGGACTTAATAGCTACTCTTTTAGATATATTGACTTCAAGAGATCGCCTTTTAAGATCATTCACATTCACTCATCTGATCTTGTCATGTTACATTTCTGTATGATACTGGAGAGGTCACTATCTGAAATGTAATCGAAATTGGATGTTTGACCTGTTCACACTTCACTACAGAGGACTGTGCGGGAATAATTAACAATTGTAACTGACAATGGAGGTAGCAGCACACGAAATGACAACAAAGTAAGAGTTAACATCGAGGTGTAAGCGGACTCGAGTCTGCGGCTCGCCACAAATAAAATTATGTTACCAATTGCATCCGTCATTTTCTCTAGAATGTCAATGCTTCTGCGACGCTAGCTGCTCGTTCCATCAACTGGGTGTATCCAGAGTCGCGCAGATACATACCTGAAACAAGAAAAACACTAGTTAATCTCACGTGTGCTTGTAAATAAAAATACAGTGAAAATTTAACAGACAGGCTCTAGTTACCAATATCGTGACAGAGTTTGAGAGCCTGATGCTCAACCTAAAAAAGTACACGAGGTACGAACGATATCTTCCACAACGTACCGCTGTGGTGTAGGTGACACTGAGACAAACAATTGGATACAGGGCACTGGTGGTCTATCAAGCCGGGAAACGACCTCAAACTGAGCTACAAAACGTAATTAGTTTTAACAATGTAAAAAAAACAATTAAATCGTTTTGTTTCTCTGGCCTTTTCATTACGAGACTACTGTGTTTGTAATGGTTACATAGAGATACAATTGTAAACGTAATCGGCTTTTGCTTAACGTGCACAAATGTCGTTTTTCTTTGATTGCCCTCAAGCGCAAGTTTAAATTAAAAATGTCAACAAAACAAAATTGTTAAAAAAATCTGATCGATTAAGCCGGTGTTGTAAGAGGGTGAGAGGACAATCAAAATCTCACGCGGTGCGTGTGCACTGCATTTTGGGTGGTTTTTTGTAGGCCAGTGTGAGGTTGTTTGATAGACCATGGGTGTCCTATATCAAACTGTCTGTCTCGACTTCCTCTACATCACAGTTGCACGTTGCATACTGTTATCGTTTACACGTTGCATGTTCTTGTAAGGGCGATATTTTCCGTGGACTTGTTTCATTAAGTGTATTGGAAGTTTCCACTCGAACCAGGACAGTCAAAGAATTTTGAAAGAATGGTCCTCACTTGTGACATGTTATGGTTTGAGTACGAAATGTGCCGAAAACGTAACGCAGTGAAGATTCATCGTAAATCTGTTGCTTACTTTAGCAAAAGGAATCAGTGACAGTAGGTATGAGATAACGATGAATGATTTATATATACTTTCACGTTACCACAGGCCTTAAGGAAAGAACGACGATATCGGAATACATGTACAGTTTCGAGTACACACCATGTCCGAAACACGCGAAAACAGTAGATCGTTCTTGCAAGTTAAGAAACGTTACAAATTTTGCTTATCTTTATCTGTTGGCTTTCTCAAAATCCGCGAAGTGGGTAGCCTTCTTCCGAAGATGTGAAGCACACCCCTATGCTATTTCTTAAAGCGTTTTGTGAAATTTATGTCTTTAAGCAAATCAGTTATCAACTCGAGGGTTTGTTTAGAGTGTTTTAGTAGAGAAAGAGCTATTGGAAATTTCCTTCGTCCGGCCTAAGAACGTACTCAATGTGGAAGTTATACGAGGACCTATAGTTCAACGGTGAATGAGGACCATAGTACAACTTGATTTTCCACGTAAATAAAGTATTTTCGGAAGTATCGTTAAGTGTCGTCAACAGTCGTAGCACCAATAGGGGTTTCATTTCTAGAATTGTAGTATAGCACTTACCCGTAAACTGAAGACTGAATGACATTACAAGACTCAAGGCAGAGATGATGAGTGAGCATTTGTCTGTTGCAAGTGTAAGGTAAAATAACCCGACAATGTGGCGCAGCTCATCATCATTTGTTCCTAAAAGGGGCAGACAGCTTCCCGTTGTTGAGGAACGCTGGTGGCTTTATCCTTATTTTTCTTCGACCTATCTGAACAATAAGGTCGTTACTGAACTGGGCGAATGACATTCACAGCCACTCAGCCAAGCGATAATTAGGTGAAGAAAAAGTGTGAAGTAAAATAAAAACGGGAGCCGAAGCATGGAACTCTGCAGGAGGCAGAGCACACGGAGAAACGGCTGCGGGCAATTCTCCGGCAACTTGAAACTTGCATGAAGGCGGGCGGTGTCCGCCCGGCCGGCGCAGCCAGGTGGGGCTCGTTGCAGGCTCCCGCGGGAGCAGTTACTCACCCTGAGAACTTCCAATGCATTTCAGAACACGAGCCCTCCTTTACCAAGTTTCTAATTTCGTAGCGTACGCTGCTGCCGTCGCACAGCGTAGGGGCGAGACGAAACGTTTCTCGCGGTTGTGACTCTCTCAGCTGCCACCTAAGCCAGAGCCTGTTTTACATAAGACTCGTACGCAGTGAGACGCTTAAAAATTCTCTGTTTAGCGAAGCTCTTAAATCCAAGTCTCGTTTCAGTCACGGGACGCAAAGCGTGTGGTATCATCCCCAAGATGTCTGTGCGAATAAAACTTTTGCCCAAAAGCTTGACCAACGCAACCGATACTTCTGCTGACAGTTCTTCTGAAGTGTCAACATCTTATTCTCCGTACGGCGAAAGGAAGTTCCCGTCAGCTAACAGCGCTGTTGCCAGCTTACAACTGCGAAATGCAAACGGCTTTCGCAACACTGACTGCGACGCTGAGACATTGCCAAGAAACGTAAACAAAATTCATTATATATCTTCGGGATGTTATTACAATGAAATGGCATTTCCGCCTTCGACTATAATGGCTGTTTATTTCCCACTGTTGCCCAGTTTTGGCTATTATGGCGTCGTCAAACGATGGTTGGTGCGCATGCGGGTAGATCGCCATGCCGTCCGTCCAACAGCATGTGGCGGGAAACCAATAAAATGAGCCACTTTACACGTGACTCCCCCCATGAACCATGGACCTTGCCGTTGGTGGGGAGGCTTGCGTGCCTCAGCGATACAGAGGGGCAGCAGCCTTTTCAGTAGTTGCAAGGGCAACAGTCTGGATGATTGACTGATCTGGCCTTGTAACAATAACCAAAACGGCCTTGCTGTGCTGGTACTGCGAACGGCTGAAAGCAAGGGGAAACTACGGTCGTAATTTTTCCCGAGGGCATGCAGCTTTACTGTATGATTAAAGGATGATGGCGTCCTCTTGGGTAAAATATTTCGGAGGTAAAATAGTCTCCCATTCGGATCTCCGGGCGGGGACTACTCAAGAGGATGTCGTTATCAGGAGAAAGAAAACTGGCGTCCTACGGATCGGAGCGTGGAATGTCAGATCCCTTAATCGGGTAGGTAGGTTAGAAAATTTAAAAAGGGAAATGGATGGGTTAAAGTTAGATATAGTGGGAATTAGTGAAGTTCCGTGGCAGGAGGAACAAGACTTCTGGTCAGGTGACTACAGGGTTATAAACACAAAGTCAAATAGGGGTAATGCAGGAGCAGGTTTAATAATGAATAGGAAAATAGGAATGCGGGTAAGCTACTACAAACAGCATAGTGAATGCATTATTGTGGCCAAGATAGATACGAAGCCCACACCTACTACAGTAGTACAAGTTTATATGCCAACTAGCTCTGTAGATGACGAAGAAATTGAAGAAATGTATGATGAAATAAAAGAAATTATTCAGATAGTGAAGGGAGACGAAAATTTAATAGTCATGGGTGACTGGAATTCGAGTGTAGGAAAAGGGAGAGAAGGAAACATAGTAGGTGAATATGGATTGGGGCTAAGAAATGAAAGAGGAAACCGCCTGATAGAATTTTGCACAGAGCACAACTTAGTCATAGCTAACACTTGGTTTAAGAATCATGATAGAAGGTTGTATACATGGAAGAACCCTGGAGATACTAAAAGGTATCAGATAGATTATATCATGGTAAGACAGAGATTTAGGAACCAGGTTTTAAATTGTAAGACATTTCCAGGGGCAGATGTGGACTCTGACCACAATCTATTGGTTATGACCTGTAGATTAAAACTGAAGAAACTGCAAAAAGGTGGGAATTTAAGGAGATGGGACCTGGATAAACTGAAAGAACTAGAGGTTTTACAGAGTTTCAGGGAGAGCATAAGGGAACAATTGACAGGAATGGGGGAAAGAAATACAGTAGAAGAAGAATGGGTAGCTCTGAGGGATGAAGTAGTGAAGGCAGCAGAGGATAAAGTAGGTAAAAAGACGAGGGCTAGTAGAAATCCTTGGGTAACAGAAGAAATATTGAATTTAATCGATGAAAGGAGAAAATATAAAAATGCAGTAAATGAAGCAGGCAAAAAGGAATACAAACGTCTCAAAAATGAGATCGACAGGAAGTGCAAAATGACTAAGCAGGGATGGCTAGAGGACAAATGTAAGGATGTAGAGGCTTATCTCACTAGGGGTAAGATAGATACTGCCTACAGGAAAATTAAAGAGACCTTTGGAGATAAGAGAACCACTTGTATGAACATCAAGAGCTCAGATGGAAACCCAGTTCTAAGCAAAGAAGGGAAAGCAGAAAGGTGGAAGGAGTATATAGAGGGTCTATACAAGGGCGATGCACTTGAGGACAATATTATGAAAATGGAAATGGAAGAGGATGTAGATGAAGATGAAATGGGAGATACGATACTGCGTGAAGAGTTTGACAGAGCACTGAAAGACCTGAGTCGAAACAAGGCCCCCGGAGTAGATAACATTCTACTACTGACGGCCTTGGGAGAGCCAGTCCTGACAAAACTCTACCATCTGGTGAGCAAGATGTATGAAACAGGCGAAATACCCTCAGACTTCAAGAAGAATATAATAATTCCAATCCCAAAGAAAGCAGGTGTTGACAGATGTGAAAATTACCGAACAATCAGTTTAATAAGCCACAGCTGCAAAGTACTAACATGAATTCTTTACAGACGAATGGAAAAACTAGTAGAAGCCGACCTCGGGGAAGATCAGTTTGGATTCCGTAGAAATACTGGAACACGTGAGACAATACTGACCTTACGACTTACCTTAGAAGAAAGATTAAGGAAAGGCAAACCTACGTTTCTAGCATTTGTAGACTTAGAGAAAGCTTTTGACAATGTTGACTGGAATACTCTCTTTCAAATTCTGAAGGTGGCGGGGGTAAAATACAGGGAGCGAATGGCTATTTATAATTTGTACAGAAACCAGATGGCAGTTATAAGAGTCGAGGGACATGAAAGGGAAGCAGTGGTTGGGAAGGGAGTAAGACAGGGTTGTAGCCTCTCCCCGATGTTATTCAATCTCTATATTGAGCAAGCAGTAAAGGAAACAAAAGAAAAATTTTGAGTAGGTATTAAAATTCATGGAGAAGAAATAAAAACTTTGAGGTTCGCCGATGACATTGTAATTCTGACAGAGACAGCAAAGGACTTGGAAGAGCAGTTGAACGGAATGGATGGTGTCTTGAAGGGAGGATATAAGATGAACATCAACAAAAGCAAAACGCGGATAATGGAATGTAGTCGAATTAAGTCGGGTGATGCTGAGGGTATTAGATTAGGAAATGAGACACTTAAAGTAGTAAAGGAGTTTTGCTATTTGGGGAGCAAAATAACTGATGATGGTCGAAGTAGAGAGGATATAAAATGTAGACTGGCAATGGCAAGGAAAGCGTTTCTGAAGAAGAGAAATTTGTTAACATGGAGTATAGATTTAAGTGTCAGGAAGTATTTGTATGGAGTGTAGCCATGTATGGAAGTGAAACATGGACGGTAAATAGTTTGGACAAGAAGAGAATAGAAGCTTTTGAAATGTGGTGCTACAGAAGAATGCTGAAGATTAGATGGGTAGATCACATAAATAATGAGGAAGTATTGAATAGGATTGGGGAGAAGAGAAGTTTGTGGCACAACTTGACCAGAAGAAGGGATCGGTTGGTTGGACATGTTCTGAGGCATCAAGGGATCACCAATTTAGTATTGGAGGGCAGCGTGGAGGGTAAAAATCATAGGGGGAGACCAAGAGATGAATACACTAAGCAGATTCAGAAGGATGTAGGTTGCAGTAGGTACTGGGAGATGAAGAAGCTTGCACAGGATAGAGTAGCATGGAGAGCTGCATCAAACCAGTCTCAGGACTGAAGACCACAACAACAACACGTGACTATTGTTATAAGTGTATTGCCGTAGGCATGGGGTCATAGAGATTGGACTGCGGATCAGTGGAAAAATATCGCCAGTTCGGATGAACGACGTTTTTTGTTGCACCAGGTCGATGGTCGTGTTCATCCAGCCAATGGGGTGCTCGGAACGTACACGCGCCAAAGATGCAGGCCTGTGGGACAGTATTATGCTGTGTTGGACATTCACCTGGTCCTCCATAGGACCGGTGGTTAAAGGCCCCATGATAGCTGCCGACTACGCGAATATTATTGCTGACTACCTGTATCCCATTATGGTTCATGTGTTCCCTGACGGCGATAACATTTTCCAGCAGGTTAACTGTCCGTATCAGAAGACCAGAACCGTACTACATTTGTTTGAGAAGCACGATAGTGAACTCACGATGATGTTTTTGCCACCAAATTCGCCTGATCTGAAATCGATGGAATACATCTGGGACGCTACTGTGCGCCAGCTTCCCGTTCTGAAACTACCAGCCCGCAACTTATGACTGCATACTGTACACAGACATCTAGCACCCCATATCTCCGGAACTTATCAACGACTTGTCGAATCCATCCTATGATGCTGTATTGTGTTCCAAATGTATGTCAACGCGTTATTAACTAGTTGGTTATAACTTTTTCGATCATCAGTGTATGTAGGGTGTATCAAAAACAAGGAACAGCTCTTAAGGATAAGATTTCTCATGTAAAAATAAGAAGAATAGTTGGAATCAATAAGGACCCGGAAGTTACGAGACCGTAACGTACAGCACATCAGTTTATGCAACTTTTCATTCCGAATAATTCACAACAGCTCACACAGAGTGTTCAAAGTGGCCACTTCCACGCGAATACGAGCTGCAGGAAGTTCTAACACACTCGGACACCGGCATAGTGCGTACTGTCTCAACTGGTTTCAAGAGGAGATGTTTATTCATGCAGAGGTGTTTCGTAAGGCATCGACCGGACATAACTACACACGAAGAAGTCTAATGGCTTTAAGTCAGGTGAGTTTGGAGATTAAGGAATCGCTTGATCTACTAAATTGAACAGCGCTACCTTGCATAAAGTACATCCTTCGAAGATTTCTAATTGTACGTCATCCAAGTTCATCTATTTATTGAGTTAATGTATACCCTACAGAATTATGTTTTATAAGAACATACAATTAAGTTAATATAAGCTGGATATAAATACAGATATTTTTATTCGTGACTGGGGACAGTGTACTGAACAACATTACATCAGTATTTACTTCATTTGCAGACTAGTAATGATAGTTATTAGGAGTAGTATGTTTTTAGGTTGGTTAGTACCTCCAATTACATGTGGAAAGAGCAAGCCATTAACGTTTATTTTCCCTGGGCAGCACGTCATGATTGTGTCGATGTGTGGTTCAAAATGTTTAGCTGTACTGCAGGCGCAGTCCACTTTGTGGTGCAATTATCACCGCGCAAAAAGCATTAGGAAGTCAGTTATGTGATGTGTTTGTAGGAAGACTGTTTGAGGCAGAGAAATAACAACCAGCACACTGTTGTGCGTACATATAAAAATACCTGCACGTATACCTATTACAACATATACATCGGTTGTGTGTTTAGGTAATAATGAAAGCTGGGGAACCAGCACTAACTAAACGAAAATGAAACAGAGTCGGACATCCAAAGACTCCAGTCAGTTAGTTTCTGCAGGCATTGCGTCTCCGAAGTGTTTCCAGGTACTCATGAATTTTATTTTTGAGCAGTCGTGCAGAATGTGCTCCAATGTTAGTTCTGATGTTCCGCAGCCGCATTGGTCGGCATCGGTAATTCCCCACTTGTGTAAGGTTTCTTTGGTCACAGTGTGGCCAGTTCTGATATGGTTGAGAGAGCTCCATATTTTTCTTGGTTGGTCAGCTCCCAGGGGTTGGATCTATATTACTTAACTTCTTATGGTCATGTGTATCCTTGAGTCAATTTTTTTCGGTGCGATTCCCAGTCTGCTTTCCTCAGATTGCAGCGTGGTTTCTGGCCTGTTCTTGTTAAGGGAATTTGTATGCCAATGTTTTAACAACTGTTTTGTGTCGGGAATGCAGGAACCTAGGTGGGACTTTCCTCGAGTTACCTACCGGCATCTTGTGGATGTCAGTAGTTACTAGGCAGAGATCAGGTTTTCTTTCGCTTTGCTATCTTGCTGGCCGGAACGTTGGAACGTTTTTAGATCTTTAGCAGGGTAGACAATTCGTTTTCTTCCACGCATTTCACTAATACTTCGCTGGTTGTGTCGGTTGAGGTATATCCCCAGTTGGTATGATGACAGTCGAAATCTCAAGTGTAACTCACTTGGTGCAGTAAAGTTGACAATGGCTGATTTGTTCAGTGTTAGGTAGTTTGTAAATGGACATTACACTTAAACCTTGATAATTCGAGGGAGACAGGCTCTATCTCTTGTTCTCTGTTAATGTCAGTAACTTCATATTGTTTAATATTGTTACAAAGATACATTATGGAGCCGTGACTTTCTGAGGCTATGCTTCCAACAATTTTAATCCAGGAACTTTTGCTCTGGATGACTGTTCCTCGTCCAGTGTGAAGTATAGAGAATCAATTGAAATACACACGAAAGGAGACAGAAAGTATAGCTGACTGTATCGTAGCTCGGATACTAAGCACTTCCGAACCCATGTCGATATGGTATTTTCTTATCATTATCCGATTCCCAAGACCTGCTCAATGTTGTCAGTACACCCTACATATACAGTTGAGCCAATACATCACATTTAAACATTTATGTTGTAGAAATAATATGTGAAACGTTAATTTATATCATACATTATCATGCGGACGTACACGACAAAAATTGGACTGAATCATCGAGACTCGCTAACAGCGTCTCAGAATGCGATAAAAAATGAAGCAAAGCATCTGAATTCTCCTGAGAGCAAGAAATGTTGAAATTTGTCTTTAAGAACTATGCTTCCACTTACTGCTCGCACTCAGCTATTTTTTTGCTCTTCTGTCGGCTGTTATCTATGGCTAACAAGAGTGTAGTAAGACAGGAGAATGCAGAGAATGAGGAGAAAAAAAGTTGTGTGTGTTGTGCAGACTGGAACGCACGATCCTCCACGGCACGTGTGTTATGCTAAAGCAGGGCCGCACAAAAGAAACCTGGCTTCTGTTAATTGCTCGTTTTTGCGACAGTGGGATTAGGGTGTGCACTGCCGCGTACCTAGCTCTGCTTCCTTCACAATTAAAAGCCAGCTGGTGTCGGCGTCGTTGTCGCCAGTTTAGCCGGACTCGTGCTTTTAGTCCTCTGCGTTGTCTCCATAGTAAGCTCCATCGCGCGCTGCCGTCTACTCATACGCTTGGAAGACGACGAGTGCCAAGCGGTAAGATACGCATTTACGCTGTCTGAATTTATTTTTCCACAGCCGTTCTCTTAATTTAGAACAGGGCTCTTATAATATATCAAAACCAAATTAAGATAGCGGTACCGGAAACACTAATATTAACCACACAAAAAGATATTATATACTATGGCAGTGGTTCCACTGACTGCAGTCAGATATTAGCTACTACCCTTCCTCCTCCCTTCCCCCCACCCCTTAATTAACGTTAGTGCTAATTAAGCTTCAGAATGAAAAAGAATCTTCTTCGAACGCTTTCTTTTCTGAAATGACGAAAGGTAAACGATATTTAGTTTTTGTAACCTTTCATTAAACGACGAACTAATGAGTCAAAGAGACCAATCGGTGCTGCTTATTTCTAACAACATTTTCTTATTGATTGATGAAGCAATTCTCAGTGCATCGCGAGTGCCACCTATAAATTCTTCTCATAAAATAAAGTTAACTGCCCACATTGAAGTTAGAGACCAGTTACAAAACTGCCTTTCACTGGACGACTCCTCTCCTTACGGTACTTCCTTCCCCCACATCTTACTCTCCCATTTAAAATTATCCAAATTAAAATGTGTGTTCTATAATTGGCGTACTTCACTTGATTTAGCAAGAGTAATAGGAGACAGATATCAGACTACCTAACAGATCAAAACGAAAATTTCTGTTCCGACACTGACAATGTTGAGTGTTAATGGAAAAAGTTCAAGGCAATCGTAAAATGCGTACGTGCCGAGTAAAACAGTGAGGGTCGGGGAAAACCCACCGTGGTTCAACAACAACAAAGTTAGGAAACTACTGCGAAAGCAAAGAGAGCTTCACTGCAAATTTAAACGCAGCCAAAACCTCTCAGACAAACAGAAGCTAAACAAATGGTTCAAATGGCTCTGAGCACTATGGGACTCAACGTCTTAGGTCATAAGTCCCCTAGAACTTAGAACTACTTAAACCTAACTAACCTAAGGACATCACACACACACATGCCCGAGGCAGGATTCGAACCTGCGACCGTAGCAGTCCCGCGGTTCCGGACTGCAGGGCCAGAACCGCACGGCCACCGAGAAGCTAAACGATGTCAAAGTTAGCGTAAGGAGGGCTACGCGTGAAGCGTTCAGTGAATTCGAAAGTAAAATTCTATGTACCGACTTGACAGAAAATCCTAGGAAGTTCTGCTCTTACGTTAAATCAGTAAGTGGATCGAAACAGCATATCCAGACACTCTGTGATGATAATGGCATTGAAACAGAGGATGACACGCGTAAAGCTGAAATACTAAACACATTTTTCCAAAGCTGTTTCACAGAGGAAGACCGCACTGCAGTTCCTTCTCTAAATCCTCGCACGAACGAAAAAATGGCTGACATCGAAATAAGTGTCCAAGGAATAGAAAAGCAACTGAAATCACTCAACAGAGGAAAGTCCACTGGACCTGACGGGATACCAATTCGATTCTACACAGAGTACGCGAATGAACTTGCTCCTCTTCTAACAGCCGCGTGCCGCACAAGTCTCTATAGGAATGGAAGGTTCCAAATGATTGGAAAAGAGCACAGTTAGTTCCAGTTTTCAAGAAGGGTCGTCGAGCAGATGCGCAAAACTATAGGCCTATATCTCTGACATCGATCTGTTGTAGAATTTTAGAACATGTTTTTTGCTCGTGTATCATGTCATTTATGGAAACCCAGAATCTACTCTGTAGGAATCATGTATTCCGGAAACAGCGATCGTGTGAGACCCAACTCGCTTTATTTGTTTATGAGACCCCTAAAATATTAGATACAGGCTCCCAGGTAGATGCCATTTTCCTTGACTTCCGGAAGGCGTTCGATACAGTTCCGCACTGTCGCCTGATAAACAAAGTAAGAGCCCACGGAATATCAGACCAGCTGTGTGGCTGGATTGAAGAGTTTTTAGCAAACAGAATACAGCATGTTGTTCTCAATGGAGAGATGTCTACAGACGTTAAAGTAACCTCTGGCGTGCCACAGGGGAGTGTTATGGGAACATTGCTTTTCACAATGTATATATATCTGATCTAATAGATAGTGTCGGAAGTTCCATGCGGCTTTTCGCGGATGATGCTATAGTATACAGAGAAGTTGCAGCATTATAAAATTGCAGCGAAATGCAGGAAGATCTGCAGCGGATAGGCACTTGGTGCAGGGAGAGGCAACTGACCCTTAACATAGACAAATGTAATGTATTGCGAAACCATAGAGAGAAGGATCCTTTATTGTATGATTATATGATAGCAGAACAAACACTGGCAGCAGTTACTTCTGTAAAATATCTGGGAGTATGCGTACGGAACGATTTAAAGTGGAATGGTCATATAAAATTAATTGTTGGTAAGGCGGGTGCCAGGTTGAGATTCATTGGGAGAGTCCTTAGAAAATGTAGTCCGTCAACAAAGGAGGTGGCTTACACAACACTCGTTCGACCTATAATTGAGTATTGCCCATCAGTGTGGGATCCGTACCAGGTCGGGTTGACAGAGGAGATAGAGAAGATCCAAAGAAGAGCGGCGCGTTTCGTCACAGGGTTATTTGGTAAGCGTGATAGCGTTACGGAGATGTTTAGCAAACTCAAGTGGCAGACTCTGCAAGAGAGGCGCTCTGCATCGCGGTGTAGCTCGCTGTCCAGGTTTCTAGAGGGTGCGTTTCTGGATGAGGTATCGAATATATTGCTTCCTCCTGCTTATACCTCCCGAGGAGATCACGAATGTAAAATTAGAGAGATTCGAGCGCGCACGGAGGCTTTCCGGCAGTCGTTCTTCCCGTGAACCATGCGCGACTGGAACAGGAAAGGGAGGTAATGACAGTGGCACGTAAGGTGCCCTCCACCACAAACCGTTGGGTCGCTTGTGGAGTATAAATGTAGATGTAGATGTAGATTTCTGGACTCCTTACTTCTGAACTGGCAGACACTGGAAGACTTCAGGCTGCCAATGCCTTGTGTCGGATCATCGGCACTAACAACAACAGCTAAAATAAAATAATAATAATGACAACAATACACCGTCCAGTCAACATTCAAAAGGCTAAATAACCACGTTTTGCATCGTGGACTGCTACGAGACATGCAGGAAGAGTCAACGAAGTTCTGGAAGGCACCTGCAGTGATGTGGGGCCATGCCAACTCCAATGCCGTATATAGCCGCGCTATGTTTCTCGGTTGAGGATCCATGGCGCGTACAGCCTGATCTAGATGGTGGCCAGATGGGTACGGTAAACTCATCCTCGTGCTTTTCGAACCAGGCATGTACACTGCGAGCTGTGTGACACTTCGCATTGTCCTGCTCGTAGGTGCCATCGTGCCGAGGAAAAACGAACTGCGTGTGGGGGTGGACAGAAGCATACTTGCATTGATTCATTGTGCCTTTCAGAATGATGAGACCACCCAGGGAATGCTACGAAAACATTTCTAAGACCACAACGCTGCCTCCTCCGGCCTGGACCCTTCTGACAATTGTTGCAGGCTGATTGCCTTCTCACGGTTAACATCGTACACACTATCGGCCATCTGTCGGATGGAGTATAAAACATGATTCTTCTGAAAAGGTCACCTGTCGCCGCTCAGTGGACGTACAGTTGCAGTAATGGTGTGCACGTTCCAGCCTTCTTCGCCGATGAATATCAATCAGGATGGATGCATGTCATACGCGCCTCCTGCGGAGGCCCATACGTAGCAACGTTCCCTGGACGGTCGTTGACGAGACACTATTCGTAAACCCTCGGTTCCTCTGGGCAGTCAGCTGTTCAACAGTTACGCGTCTTCTCGCCCGTACACATCTCCACAGCCGTCGTTCGTCCCTGTCAATTACGGTCCGTGGGGCACCACTGTTGTCTCAGCGCCGGTTTTGGACAGCGCCATTTTGTCATGCACCACGGTATGCTTTAAACACGGCAGCAAGTGAGCAGCTTACAATGTTAGCTATTTCGGAAACGTTTTCACACTTGTCCCGAAATGCAATGATCATGCCCCTGGACGTCAGCTAGATCACTCTGTTTTCACATTAAGACAACAACTCCACTTTTTTTCCGCGTCCCCTCGACACGCTTTATATACCCTCCACCGCTAGTGCTGCCACCTACCGTCTGTGAGTGGTTACTGCACGTTGTCGTCGAACATGAGCGGTGGTCACGTTAATGTGACTGGACCGTGCAATACAGTGTAGGCTCTACAGTAGTGTAGAAGCCATTACATAGTTACTGTTGTATTGTGCTGTCAGTTAGTTCGCTTATTGTTGCGAAGTGAATAATGAAGCAATTTCTCGTCTATTTCTGGAGGAGGTATTTTCATGAGATATTTTAGCACATGTGGTACAAAGTATGTGTGTAGGAGATTGTTTGTTCTGGTCTTCAGTCCAGAGACTGGTTTGATGCAGCTCTCCGTGCTACTCTATCCAGTGCAAGCTTCTTTATCTCCTAATAACCACTATATCCAACATCCTTCTGAACCTGCTTACTGTATTCATCTCTTGGTCTCCCTCTACGATTTTTACCCTCCACACTGCTATCCAATTGGTGATCCCTTGATGCCTCAGAACATGACCTACCAACCGATCCCTTCTTCTAGTCAAGTTGTGCCACAAATTTATCTTCTCCTCAATTCTATTCAGTACCTCCTCATTAGTTACCTGATCTACACACCTAATCCTCAGCATTCGTCTGTAGCTCCATTCTCTTCTTGTTTACACTGTTAATCGTCCATGTTTCACTTCTATACATGGCTACACTCCATGCAGATACTTTCAGAAAAGACCTGTAATGTTCTATTTGTTAGGAACTCTTCTGTACCTTCATAAAGTTCGTCTGATATTCAGGAGGCTCGTATTTTGTTCATTAGGGGAGAGTGTGTGACTTTTTCAAGTCAAGGAACGCGGCATCAACCTGGACACCGGTATCTACTGCTTTCTGGGTCTAGTGGACAAACAGAGCGTGCCAGGTTTCACAAGATCCTTGTATGTGGAATTTTACGATGGTATTTATTACTTAAACATAACTTACATCATTAAAATAATGTGGTACTTTCGCACAGAGTAAATAAACCTATCACTTTATGACACATAGATCAGTAAACAATAACAATAACATTGCTTATAGTTATACGGAGCTATGTTCACAGTGGGGTCGAAAATGATTGTATTGACAACATATTGAAGCCGAACAAGGATATTTATATTCGTTTTGTAAATAAAAACCACCTTTTTCTTGCTACAATGTATTTTATTGGTCCAGACGCTTCTCGCCTTTTACTTTAAGGAATATTCAGTGGAATAGTTATTCGAATTTTTGGCTGGCATCTGCGTTTCCTCTCATCTGGTCGTATGCTGAACGCAGGTGTCAGCCAAAAACTCGAATAACCACTGCACTGAAGATGCCTTAAAGTAAAAGGCGAAACGTGTCTGGAATAAATAAAATACAACGCGGCAAGAAAATGGCGAGTTTTGTTAAAAAAAAAATTCTGTGCTTGCTGCGTATGATGGCCACGCAAACGAACTTGTAAAGAAAATTACTTGAATTAGTGTAACAACTATCAGCACAGACTGAATGCTTTTCTTACAGTTTTCACAAAGCGTATTACATATATTACAAAATATTCAATTTTATTAAGAATCGACTCGGGATTGATACAGGTATTTATGATTTTACTGAAGCAGTGAATCAGGCAGCCAGCTGTGGAAAAGTTATTGAAAATGAGCCACATTACTTCTTTCTAGCTTGTCATTCAGCAATTTATTCCCGTGCTTTGTGCTATTTATGATGGTGTAAGTCCACTCGATAAACTTTGATAATATGTCACGTTAAAAAAGATTATGACTGCAACCCACTGAATTTCTCCATACAACTTCACGATCTAACCACACTGGCACACACAACAAAAACATCTTACCCGTGGCGTACGTAATCACACGAAATAACGTATAATAAATACATTGCACCTCAAACAAGTCGTGCGGAAGTAAATATTGCTATTAAACGTGACTCAACCAGCAAATGTGTCGCTTGTAAAATTCTTAAGTGAATCGGAGACGTCAACCAAATCCATATGACATGGATACATTCAAGCTGTTACGGAAGAAGCACACCGCTCCCTTAAAAAAAATTAAAAATGAAAAAATAAAAAAGCGTTGTCGCATCAACATCGTTTTGGAAACCTTCAAACCCATGAATCACACAGTAAGTTAATTTCGTCTTTGTGTACTGTCAAATGCGTTTTTGATACTCTTAAACGATAATAAGGTATTAGTGGTGATACAATTTAAGTGTTTTACACTGTATACTGCCTGATTTGTGTCAACACACGGTGGGAATGCGCCCCATAAAGCTAGAATGTTTATTTTTACTAACAATCTGGAGGAAAAGTTGAAAAAAAAAATGAAATGCTACTACCGGGTGCAAGGAAGCAAAGCAAAGTTGGGTTTGGAAGAGGCGCTGACACGTGGAAGAAGATAACAGGCAATAAGGAAACGACTGCAATTAGCGAGCGGGGGAGGGCGCTGGTGAGGGGGCGGTCCCGGCGCCAGCCGTCTGGGCGCCGCCTCCGGCGCCGCGGCGGCACAAACAGGCGGCAACCTGGCGGCGCGCCCGCCGATGACGTTCGAGCCCGCGAATCGATATCGTGGTCGCCCCTGGCAACGCAACTACACTCCAACTATTGCGAGCGGGGCGCGACATCAGCTGGTCGGCCCTCTCCTCCCCCCGCTCCACCACTAGCGCCGCTTTCCGGAAGGGCCGCGTGTTGCCGCGGGCACGCCCCCGCCAACGTGGCGGTTGCTTTGCAGGCGCCGGCGCCACTTCACGACATCGCGGTGCAACGGATGGCACGTGAGCGTCTTCGTGACGCTCCTCTGCGCATACAATGTGTCCCAAAAGTACACAGTTGGTGATTAAAACTGTAATACCAGGAGGGACAGGGTACAACGAGATTTTACTTATTTCGTGTGTACTTGGCGGGTGGTGGACTTTATCAGACCAGCCAGGAGACTAAATAAAAATAAAGAAAAAACAGTATAAGAGGAAAATTAGATGTTTATTTATATACAGACTGAATCGACGGATGAAAATTTGCACCAAGATCGTGGTCCAAACCCGGGTCTCCTGCTCTCTAGGCAGATGCACTAACAATTACGCCAGCCTGGTACAGTCGCTTTGCACTCCTGCACGGACTAGCTTTAGTGTGCGCCCTCCTCAACCCAGATTATATTCATGTGGTTACCGCAACTGTCTAGTGAGCAGGAGACTTGGGTTCGAATCCTAGCCTTGGCACAAACTTTCATTCATCGCTTCAGTCTCCATATATACACCATAGATATGTAAGACTTGAGAAGGTGTCTGGCAGCATATCGTTTTGTTTGGTTAAATTTGTAGCTAATTTGCGGGTATAGTGTGCGAAATTTATTACACAGTGCTGTCACCTATGGCAGTCTCAACAGCACTAACCCGGATGGGCCTCGAGTCGAAATGAGCTGGTAGTTGCTTCAAGCGCACGTCCGACGTCTTCTATAACAGTGGTTGGCGTTTGGTGGTAAGCCAGTGTCTCTGCAACCCTCGACTAGATATTTTCACTGTCAGAGATCTAGAGAACGCGTTGGCCCTCTATACTGAGGTCAGGACAGTATAGACAGTTAGGACAGTATGGAAAACCTGCGGTCTTGTGTTATCTTGTTGAAAGATAACATCGCCGGCCGGAATGGCCGAGCGGTTCTAGGCGCTACAGTCTGGAACCGCGCGACCGCTACGGTCGCTGGTTCGAATCCTGCCTCGGGCATGGATGCGTGTGATGTCCTAAGGTTAGTTAGGTTTAAGTAGTTCTAAGTTCTAGGGGACTGATGACCTGCTGTCCAAACTACCGGCTACGTGAACCTGAAATGATCGTATTGCGTACCCAATCGCTCTCCATACCATCACGCCAGGTGCTTGGACCCTAATTATGACGATGACGCACGAAATGAGTCAACGTTCGTTCTGCGCCTGAGTCTCCACACGGTGATACGTCCATCGTGATTTGGTACGCAGAACCAGAACTCGTCTGAAAAGACGACATCATCTCACTCCTGTATCAAGTGTTGTCGTAGGGCGCGACAAGATCGGTGTACCATTCTCATCTGTCGCACCAAGGGAAAACGCAACAATGGTCACCGTGCTGATAGCACGTGGTCCTCCAACCGTCGTAGCACTGCCCGTGTGGATACTCTGACTTGCTGAAAAATTCCCTGATTCAGTGAACGTGACGTGGCTGTACAATGCTGCACGGCCAAAGGAGCAATATGACCGTCCTATCGGGCGCTAGACGCGTGGGGCCATTAATATCCAGCCTGGAGTTGCGTACGGCCCTTCTGAATCCATAGGTTCCATATTGACATAGCGCTTGTAAGATCCCGACCTACGTGACCATCAGACATCGCTGAATGATTAACCCCAGTCTAAAAAGACCGCTATCATGCGCTTTATGGCACTAATCATAGCAACTTTGTGCGGTTATTCAAAAATGCTAATCGTTGCATATCCAAGCGTGTACTTTCAAATTGCTCTGAGCACTATGGGACTTAACGTATGAGGTCATCAGTCCCCTAGAACTTAGAACTATTTAAACCTAACTAACCTAAGGACATCACACATATCCATGCTCGAGGCAGGATTCGAACCTACGACCGTAGCGGTCGCGCGGTTCCAGACTGTAGCGCCACTCCGGCCGGCCGAGCGTGTACTTTACTACATGCTACCGCCTTCATGGTGTTGTAATTTTAATAGGCACCGATATTTTATAAATGCACATAAATTGTGTGGAAGAAAGAATTGCAATTGATCCTAATGTGAACCACACTAAGACAAGCGCAGGAGAAACTAAAGCTGTCGCACATTGCCGTCATGGGCCATGTCCTAACGGAGGTGCTTTCCACTGCCTTCCTTTGCACAGATATACAGCGTGTACTTATTCTCATATAGATGACTGCGATGAGTCACTCTACAATGCAATGTTGTGCTTGTTGTTACGGACGAATTTGGAATGAGACGAAGAAAGGAAGAATGGCGGAGTGAATGTACGTCACAGGTGCTGCCAATCATAACATCTCCACATGCCCTTATTCTATGACACGCTGCGGGGTTCTTCCGAATTTAAGCATACGACACAGTGCAAAGTCTGATGATCGGAAACTTTGCGTAACTACCTCCCTCCCCCCTACGGGTCAAATATTGGCGACGGAAACAACACCAGGTTTTTAAATTTTTTATTTCATTTGTTTGATGCTGAGTTCACTTGACTAGATACCATTATATGTCACAATGAGACTTAAAACACGACATCTGTTGGACTTTCATTGCAAAACATTAGACACGATTTATAAATTAGAATCAAATTATGTAAAGACATGAATACAATTATGTGAGTTATAATAAAAGCAGTTAAACTTTTTGCCGGCCGGTGTGGCCGTGCGATTCTAAGCGCTTCGGTTTGGAACCGCGTGGCCGCTACGGTCGCAGGTTCGAATCCTGCCTCGGGCATGGATGTGTGCGATGTCCTTAGGTTAGTTAGGTTTAAGTAGTTCTAAGTGCTAGGGGACTGATGACCTCAATAGTTAAGTCCCATAGTGCTCAGAGCCATTTGACCCATTTGAATTAAACTTTTAATGATCCCTTTCACAGTGACGGATGAAGCGACAACTCCATTTAGCAAGAGAACTATTTCAAAAAGTAAGAACTACTCTAAGAGAACAATAATCAGTGGTTTTAAAACATTTTACAGTGTAACTGTTTATGGATGGTTGTATTTATCATATTCTATTAAAATAGGTATAATGCCCTTTTGAGTAGGGCAGGACTCACAACGCGGGAATTCGCACAAGATAGCAACATTCGAGCGTCGCCGCTCTACCGTGTGTTATGATGTCTTCATCAGCAGAGTTAATTCATTGTTGGCTGGAGCCTTATCAATCATTTTGACAACCGTCTGGTAAATACTGTCTTCTATAGAATCCAAAAAAATCAGTCCAGTGCTGGAAGGTGATGAGGCCTGAGAGATCTGAATTAGGCGACATTTACCACTTCAATGGACAAATGCGTTAGTTCATCAGGCTGCTGCGGAAAGACCTGCATTTGATGGTCATCTCACTGAAATACAGCGTACAAATAAAGTACATCAACATAATTTCTGGCATTAACTGTTTCTTATGTGTGAAAGAGAATCCCAGTAATACTATCTATTACAAGATACAGTGGCGGTCAAAATAATAGAGCCACCTGGCAAAGGTTTGGAATAAAGTGCACATTTATTACTAGACATGTTTGAACTATGATGGAAACCATTACAACCGAGTCACATTGTACTATAGTCAGTTATATCGATAACACAACACAAAATAATCAGTAATAATCAATAATATTCAAAAGAATACCAGACCACAGGGTCAAAAAAATAGAGCCAATTGAAACAAATATATTGTACTTGATCTCAGTCTTATGAAACGTACAGGAACAGTCTTTTTTGCATAGGACTGCATTAGTACTTCGTGGGGTAACCCTTATTTTTGAGGATTGCCCTGCACCTCTTACCCATAGAGTCTACTAAACGCCTGCATTCGTCACTACTGATCGCATACCAGGCTCTCTGGATTTCTTCCCACAGTTTTTCTGAAGATGTAGCTTTTGAGCGGTCAATTCTCTTGTCTAAGATCTCCCATAAGTTCTCAATGGGTGATGCGTCAGGGGACTGAGGTGGCCACTCTAATACTTCGATATTGTGCTCTTGAACAAACTGCCTTATGATCCTTGCAGTATGCTTTGGATCGTTATCGTGCTGAAATTTCCATTTCAGCGGCATTTCCTCTTCAGCATAAGGCAGCATCACATTTGCCAAGATGTCTTTGTACATTTCTGCGTTCATTATGCCGTTGATATGGTGTATTGGACCAATGCCGTACCACGAAAAACATCCCCATACCATAACACTTCCGCCACCGTATTTCACAGTTTTTAAAGTGTACTTGGGATTAAATTCCTGGTTTGGTGGGCGGCGCACATAGACTTTTCCGTCTGAGGCAAACCTATTAAACTTGGATTCATCGGACCAAAGGATGTTCCTCCACCAAGTATTAGGTTTTTGTTCATTTCTCCGGGCAAAGGCTAACCTTTTCCGAACATTAGCTTGTGAAACATGTGGCTTCTTTCTTGCAATGCGCCCATTCAATTTTGCAGATCTCAGTCGTCTTTGAATCGTTGAGGTTGATGGTTGAACATCATGTTCGTCGCTAAACAAAATGGCTTTCAGTCGTGGTGTTGACAAAAATGGGTCTTTCTTCACTTCCCTAGTGATGAGTCTGTCTACGCGAGGAGTAGTTACACGAGGTCGCCCCCTGTTCTCCACCTGCGGCTTTGTTTGTTTTGACCGTCTCATGGCGTTCTGGACTCGTTTTCGCGAAACGTGCAAGACATTGGCTATTTTATTCATGGACATCCCACTTTTGAACATCCGGAACATTACTATACGCTCATCTTCACTGGTATGCTTTGCTCTGCCCATCTAGACGAATGTAAACAAAACCACACGTCAATTTACATACAAAACAACTGCATAAAAATCAATTTAAAGGCACATGTGTAAAGCGGCTCTATTATTTTGACCCATAAGATTCTTACCTTTATGCCTCTTGTCACACGTCTAGCTCAAACGCTTCCTTTCGGACGACTAAAGATAGCAGCAACGTCTTCCCTGATGTTGTCTACAAGGGACTGACAACACGGCACTCGTGGCGATTTCGCGAACTAATAGATATCCTAGTTCTTAATCTCGTCAATAGAGGTGGCTCTATTATTTCGACCGCCACTGTATATACTATGGGCCGGCCGCGGTGGTCTAGCGGTTCTAGGCGCTCAGTCCGGAACCGCGGGACTGCTACGGTCGCAGGTTCGAATCCTGCCTCGGGCATGGATGTGTGTGATGTCCTTAGGTTAGTTAGGTTTAAGTAGTTCTAAGTTCTCGGGGACTGATGACCACAGGTGTTAAGTCCCATAGTGCTCAGAACCATTTGAACCATATATACTACTTCGGTGTCATGCACCACTACTCACAGTGCATTTGTGTTCGCTGGACTTAGAAGCGTATATATGTTTATCTGCGTTTCCATGCTCGTGAAAAGTTTGCTGCAAGGAAAACTTTCCCTACTTTAGGAAATGTTCATAATTTTCAACACCAATTGCGTGCGGCCCAGGCTGTCATCTGGTTTGACTGAAGTCGGTATAGGTAAGGTGCAGATGAAAACGTTTTCCCAGTGCCCTATGATGTGTGCTGTCGTACGAGACGTATATATTTTCGGTGATAATCTACGAAAAGGTTTATGTGGCGATTGCTGGGAAGTGTTCGATGTCTTCATCAGTTGTACAATGTCTGTCACTGTGGTGCTTCACGTCAACACTTCCCGTCTCCAGGAACTGGTGACATCAGTATTGTGTTCCGAAGTTTTCTGCAGCCTTCGTCTGATTTGGGAACAATGCACGATACTTTGCCGGTAATTTTTCAGAGTTAACTTCAGTTACCGGAAACATAAACACGAAAAATACCCGTTGTAAGCTGGTGTGTCAGGTGGGCAGCAACTCGTTCGTGTACGATTACTGGACATTACTGGATTATTCAGTTCAGCTAATTGTGGGTTGGCTGCACATGCTACGAAATGAACTTACAGGCATTTATCTTCCTTCTTATTTCAGTTTTACTTTGTGGGGACTAAAGCATGCTATAAAGTATTATTTAGGATTTAATGCAATTTCTCTCAATCGGTTGCAACATTCGTGACTCGTAGACTTTCGTCTTTCGGACAACAGTTTGCTGCGAAATGAATGAAGCATTGTCCTGAGCTAATCGGGTGCTGCATTCTACACATTCCTTGGCACAAAGCCATCCGTCCTCTGGACATGTCACAACAAACGCTTCTTACGCAAAGGCTTGCGTACCTGTTAAATCACCTTCTTTCGCTTTCATTCTTACTAGCAGTTGTTTACGTCATACGTACTGAAACTGATCTCGTGCACTACATTTTTTCTCTCTGCTGCGGTGGTTAGTTACGTGCACTAAGGCGAGTTATCTGGAACCAAAGAGAGGATTACACATCTACAATCACGAACAGTTGACCAGAGTAATGTGGGAAATGATAAACAATGACTCCCATGCGACTGGACGAGGTTTCTACTCTCCTTCCATCAGACTGATTTATTTGCACCGAGTCGCCCTCTACCTCTAAAGTACGGTACACGAATACGAGAGTGGTATCTACGTCGGACTCATAGTCACTTGTATCCCTCACCATTTCCTCAGATTATACACTGACGGAAAAAAATCGCAACACGAAAAAACAATTAATGTAGAATAATGAAATTTCGGGAAAATGTTTGTCTAGGTAACATACTTAAGTGATTAACTTTGTTAGATCACAGGTTAATGTAAGTTCTGACGTCAGTTTGTGGGCTGGAGTTCCATGCCTCTAGCACTTGATCGGTCAATATAGGGGCGGTTAATGTTGTTTGTGGATGACGCTAGAGTTGAAGTCCGAAGATGTCCCATACACTATGTGATCAAAAGTATCCGGACACCAGGCTGAAAATGACTTACAAGTTCGTGGCGCCCTCCATCGGTAATGCTGGAATTCAGTATGGTGTTGGCCCATCCTTAGCCTTGATGACAGCTTCCACTCTCTCAGGCATACGTTCAGTCAGGTGTTGAAATGTTTCTTGGGGAATGGCAACCCATTCTTCACGGAGTGCTGCACTGAGGAGAGGTATCGATGTCGGTCTGTGAGGTCTGGCACGAAGTCGGCGTTCCAAAACATCCCAAAGGTGTTCTATACTACTCAGATCAGGACTCTGTGCAGGCCAGTCAATTATAGGATGTTATTGTCGTGTAACCACTCCGCCACAGGTCGTGCATTATGAATAGGTGCTCGATGGTGTTGAAAGATGCAGTCGCCATCCCTGAAACTCTTCAATAGTGGGAAGCAAGAAGGTGCTTAAAGCATCAATGTAGGCCTTTGCTATAATAGTGCCACGCAAAACAACAAGGTGTGCAAACCCCCTCCATGTGTGATGTCCTTAGGTTAGTTAGGTTTAAGTAGTTCTAAGTTCTAGGGGACTGATGACCATAGATGTTAAGTCCCATAGTGCTCAGAGCCATTTTGAACCCCCTCCATGAAAAACACGACCACACCATAAACACCACCGCCACCGAATTTTACTGTTGACACTACACACGCTGGCAGATGATTCACCGGGTATTCGCCATACCCGCACCCTGCCATCGGAACGCCCACATTGTGAACCGTGATTCGTCACTACACACAACGTTTTCCACTGTACAATTTTCCAATGTTTACGCTCCTTACACCAAGCGAAGCGTCGTTTGGCATTTACCGGCGTGATGTGTGCTTATGAACATCTGCTCGATGATGAAACCCAAGTTTTCTCACCTCCCGCCTAACTGTCGTAGTACTTGCAATGGATCCTGATCCAGTTTGGAATTCCTGTGTGACGGTCTGGATAGATGTCTACAGACGAGGTCGACCTGTACGCTTTTGTGCTCTACGTGTCCCTTCACGTTTCCATTTCACTATCACATAGGAAACAGTGGACCTAGTGATGTTTAGGAGTGTGGAAATATCGCGTACAGAGGTATGACACAAGTGACACGCAATCGCCTGACCACGTTCGAAGTCCGTGAGTTCCGCGGAGCGCCCCATTCTGCTCTCTGACGATGTCTAATGACTACTGAGGTAGCTGATATGGAGTACCTGGGAGCAGGTGGCAGCACAGTGCAACTAATATGAAAAAAGTATGTTTTTGGGGGTGTCCGGATACTTTTGATCACACAGTGTATGTCCTCAACTGGAGACAGATCTGGTGATCGAGCAGGCCAAGGCAGCATGTCGATATTCTTAAAGCATGTTGAGTTACAACAGCAGTATGTGGTCGAGCGTTATTCTGTTGGAAAACATCCCCCTGGAATGCTGTTTATGAATGGCAGCACAACAGGTCGAATCACCAGACTGACGAACTCCTGCTGTCATACGAAGTCGGACCCCACAGCATAACTCCAAGTACAGATCGAGTGTGTCTATCATGCAGACACGTTGGTTGCAGGCCCTCAACTGGCCTCCTGCTAACCACCACACCGCCGTCACTAGCACCGAGGCAGATCCAGCTTTCAACAGAAGCTTTTTAATAGACAGTCTCCACTCCTTCCGATCTGATCACGTAAGTGTAGAAAAGATGTGGAATGATTTCAAAGAGATTGTATCGACGTGAATTGAGAGATATATACCACATAAATTAAGCCGGCCAGAGTGGCCGTGCGGTTCTGGGCGCTACAGTCTGGAACCGAGCGACCGCTACGGTCGCAGGTTCGAATCCTGCCTCGGGCGTGCATGTGTGTGATGTCCTCAGGTTAGTTAGGTTTAATTAGTTCTAAGTTCTAGGCGACTGATGATGACCTCAGAAGTTAAGTCGCATAGTGCTCAGAGCCATCTGAACCATCTTGAACATAAATTAATAAGTGATGGTACTGATTCGCCATGGTACACAAAACGGGTCATATCGCTGTTGCAGAAGCAACGAAAACAGCATGCCAAATTTAAAAGAACGCAAAATCCCCAAGATTGGCAAAGTTTTACAGAACTAGAAATATGGCGCGTACTTCAATGCGAGATGCTTTTATTAATTTCCACAACGAAACCCTGTCTCGGAATGTGGCAGAAACCCCAAAGAAATTCTGGTCATATATAAAGCACACCAGTGGCAAGACGCAATCAATACCTTCACTGTGTGATAACAACTGTGAAGTCACTGATGACAGTGCCACCAAACCAGAGTTATTAGACACGATTTTCCGAAGCTCCTTCACCAAAGAAGACGAAGTAAATATTCCCGGATTCCAATCAGGAACAACTGCGAAGATGAGAAACGTAGAAGTAGATATCCTCGGTGTAGCAGAGCAGCTTACATCACTTAATAAAGGCAAGGCTTCCGGTCGAGATTGTATACCAATCAGGTTCCTTTCAGAGGATGCAGATGCAATAGCTCCATATTTAGCAATTATATACAAACGCTCGCTCACAGAAATTCCCGTACCCAAAGACGGGAAAGTTGCTCAAGTCACACCAATACCCAAAAATGGAAATAGGAGTAATCCGCTTAATTACAGGCCCATATCACTACCGTCGATTTGCAGTATGGTTTTGGAACATATATTGTATTCGAACATTATGAAGTACCTAGAAGAAAACGATTTACTGACACATAGCACGGATTCAGAAAATATCGTTCTTGCGGGACACAACTAGCTCTTTATACACGTGAGGTAATGAGAGCTATCGACAGGAGTATCAGAATGACTCCATATTTTTATATTTTCAGAAGGCATTCGACACCGTTCCTCACAAGCGTCTTCTAACCAAACTGTGTGCCTATGGAATATCGCCTCAGTTGTGCGACTGGATTCGTGATCTTCTGTCAGAAAGGTCACAGTTCGTAGTAACAGACGGAAAGTCATCAATTAAAACAGAAGTAATATCCGGCGTCCCCCAAGCAAGTGTTATAGGCCCTCTATTGTTCCTGATCTATATTAACGACATAGGAGACAATCTGAGTAGCCATCTTAGATTATTTGCAGATGATGCTGTCATTTACCGTTTTGAAAAGTCATCAGATGACCTAAACAAATTGCAAAATGATTTAGATAAGATACCTGTATGTTGCGATTGACCCTCAATAAAGAAAAATGTGAAGTTATTCACATGAGTACGAAAAGAAATCCGCTAAATTTAGATTACGCGATAAGTCACACAAAACTGAAGGCTAGAAATTCAACTGAATACTTAGGGATTACAATTACAAATAACTTAAATTGGAACGATCACATAGATAATGTTGTGGGCAGAGCAAACCAAAGGCTGCGATTCATTGGCAGAATACTTAGAAGGTGCAACAGATCCACTAAAGAGGCTGCTTACACCATGTTTGTCCTCCCTTTTCTGGAGTATTGCTGTGCGGTATGGGATCCTTATTAGGTGGGACTGACTGATGATACTGAAAAAGTTTAAAGGAGGGGAGATAGTGCCATAGACATGAACGTGAATTGGAGTGGCAATCATTAAAACAAAAGCATTTTTCGTTGCGGCGGGATCTTCTCATGAAATATCAATCACCAGTTTTCTTCTCCGATTGCGAAAACATTCTGTTGGCACCCAACTACATACGGATAAATGATCATCACAATAAAATAAGATAAATCAAGGCTCGCACAGAAAAATTTCAGTGCTCGTTTTTCCCGCGTGCCGTTCGAGAGTGGAACGGTAGAGAGGCAGCTCGAAGGTGGTTCATTGAACGCTCTGCCAGGCACTTAATTGTGAATAGCAGAGTAATCACGTAGATGTAGACAACAGACCTCCATCCTGCCCTCCAATGAGCTCTCGTTTGATACCATTAAAGTTGAAAATGGCGATGGTTTGTGGTCAGTGGAATGCGCGCTACAGGGCTTCTGGCTCGCAGCTGTCCTTGCAGTAACCGCTTTGTAATAGTTAGTTGTGTCACTGTGATGCCAACTGCTGCACAAATTGCTGCTGCGGATGTGGTACAATGCGCCAAAGCCATAAGCCGACCACGGTAGCCCTCCCGTCCAAAGTCCAGTTTTCTTGCGGGCGTACCTTCTCGTGACCACCGCTGCCAGAAATCATGTACAGTGACTACATTCCTGCCTAGACTTTCTGCAATTTCGCAGAAGAAACATCCGGCGTCTCGCACCCCTATTACACGTCCCCGCTGAAATTCGGTGAGGTGTTGATAATGGCGTCTTTTTCGCCTCAAAGGCATTCTTAACTATCAACTAACCACGTCCAATCTCAAAGCTAACTAACGCTCACGACCGTTACAGCGTGAATTTAAAGCAAGCCTGATTTGCATCCTCATAGTGGTGCCATTAGCGCCACTCTCATGCGACTGTCGCGAAAATTTTAATAGACACCATCTTTAAGATGTAGATGTCGCGATTTTTTTCCACCAATGTACATATCACTACCGCGACGAAGGTGGCGCATTGTCACGGATTGTAGATCTCACAGAAATATGGCAGCTACAGGTTGTGAAAAGGAAGATTACAGCTTTGGGTGCCGTTGCATCATATATGGCTTGAAAGGCGGCGGTCAATAAGACAGGGGGATTAGCAGAGTCAAAAATACATTAGAGTCTATGGGCTACGCCAGGACGACAGGAGAAGACCACGGACCTCCAGTAACATCTATCTGTTACAGATACTGCAATATATCACAAAGCTTTCTTCTCTTAATGGAATATCAGCATGATGCGTCTAGCTTTCTTCTCTTAATGGAATATCAACATGATGCGTCTATCTTTAATATACACTGTGTTGGGTAAATGACAATAAGAGGTCTTCACTTTTAGCAAATCCCAACAATATGTTTCCGAAACGTTTCAATCTGAAAACTGACAACTCTATTATCAATGTAACCGTCTTTCGAAGAGCAATGAAATGTTGTTAGAGAAAGCGTTCTTTAAAAATTGCGAAGTTACTACTGTATTTCGTCAAATAAAAAATTGTGAGTATGAAACATACAGCAACGAAACGCTTTGCATACTATTACTTCTCACGTCATTAGTTTGATATCTTGGTTGCAGTCACATTGCTTTGGACATACTGTTTATTTGGTAAGTGTCGCAGGTTTGGACTTGCCATAAGGAAACAATTCTCTCCATATGTACTATAGCATGCAGTTGTTTTGTTCTGCTATATTTTATATGATTTAATGCAAATCTTACCTTTTTAATTTGATTATTTTCCATATTTCTGATTTTTCTATTAGATGATTTCGAACTGCTGTTAAACTCTGCACTGTTGTAACATCAGGGTTTGTATTGAAATGGGAGCTAATTCTAAGATCTTACGATCCGCTATTTTAACCAAGAGAGCAGGTCGCACAGTTACGCAGCATACAGAAAGCTATATCGGTAAACGTGATGCATAAGATATAAGTTGATGAATAATGTGCCTTTTGCACACAGGAGTGTGGAAGGTGGGAAAAAATTTGTGTACACCGCCAGACTCCTATGAAGTGAGTGGCCCCATAACTTTTACAGAGCACCGTCAATTAGCTGCCCATCTTTTAACGTCCGCGGTTGAATTCTGTCACTCACTTTGCCATTCCTAGTAGCATCTAGCACTGTATTTTGCAATATGACACGTCAACCTGTCCTGCACAATCAACTCCCTGTCGGGAGCTGTTGAAACTATGTTGGGTGCGCTTACCTGTATCAGCCCCTTTGTTTAGCGCCGGCGCCTCGTTCTCAGCCAGCCAAGCACCGTACAGAGAGTACCTTGTGCATATTTTAAAGCATTTGCGAGAATAAAGGTACAAACATACAGGCACTATGAACCACATGACTACGGCATTTTTCTGTACGCATCTAGCTGACACTCGCAAAAAATGCGATACGTATAACCTTCAGAAGAAGAGCACAAAGTGCCAGAAACCGATGAAGAAATTAAATTTCTTTTATACAACTGGTTACTTATTATATCGTTATATACACTATATTCAGTGGAAACAGGGGCGTGGTGTTCGGGGGTAGGAAATGAGTCCTTTTACTCTACGCAGGACCAAAGGCCGCAAGTGAACAATTGCGTACATCTGGGTAGACAAAGCAAGGACTTACTCGAGTTCTGAAAAAATAAATTAAATGTGAGGTATCCTGCTGATATAACGTGTCACTACACGCCCCCTGTATTTTGCGAAATTTTTATTTTAAAGAAACGGTGTTAAACGAATATAGCAAGATAACGTACATACAGAACGCGATAATGACTGTGTAGAGACCTGCTGCTAGCTAACCATTCAATAGAGCTGCACAAGGGTATATACTATGTCAAAACTACTTGTAATCGGAGCGGCTGACCGATGTGCAGTTACTGTTTGCCGCTAACGCTACGGGCGCACGAATGATATGCTTGCGCCAACATGCAAACACAGCATTTCATGAGTGCGCGAGTATATCTGATTACCGACAGTAGCGAGTGAATCATGGAAGCGTGAGGCCATAATTTGATTCGATCCGAGGAGCAATGGTGTAGAGAGCGCTCTGAAGAATGAGCGAGATGCAACGATGTATGGTCCTCTCTGACGTATTGGCTAATGCTAAGAGCGTTGCATATGTCGCAGCAACTACCCTTTATCGCGCGGTCTAGATTTTGCAGTTCCGTCTAACTGCTCTTCGTAACTCCACAAAACACTGGCTTCAAAATGAACTGCAAAGCGCAATTCTGCGCTCTGAAGGTTGGTTTGCTAATTTTTAGGGTATCACAGTCGTCTCACAATAATTACGAAATTGGGAAGTAGCCATTCGTCCTAATTTCCATTTTTCTCGTTCGCTTAAACAGCACAGTGTAAAGGCATGGTCTAGCTAGACAACGCGCGTCTATAGAACATACCTCTTGACACGTCAAGAGAGAGAGAGAGTAAGAACGAAAAAGAACACAAAGGGGAAGTAAAGAAAGAACTATTAACTAAGAGAAAGAACTATTAACTAAAATATGGAGCAGAATTTGCATTGGTGATTTACATCGTAGGAAAAAAAATGTGCCTCAGATTCACACGAATTTATCGAAGGCGTGGATTTATCTATACGGATAACGAAACTGTAAAACCGGTGCATATCTCTCTCTCTCTCTCTCTCTCTGTCTCTACATGCTAGCTAATATCCAATTTACACTGGGTTTCATAGGTAACTTGGGCGTAGCTTGGGGCAACGTACGGGCTGAATTTGATCAAAATCGGACCAGGAATAAAAAAAATCGTGATTTAAAGTTAATCTAAAATCGCCTGCTCAGCTTAGCATTTTTAACGTTTAATCATCGTGGCGCAGAACATCAAAGAACCAATAGATGGGGCTGTTAGTTATTTAACTCATTGTCAGTCACATGTATTTTCGGAGGTTTACGTCGGAGACAAAATTAAGCTCCGAAATCTTACCTTTACGAATACAAACTAACATCGAATTTTCTTGGATAGGATATAGGGATTTACAGATTTCTCTTTACGTATTAAAAACTTAGCGACATTAATTTGCTTCTTTCGATAGGTTTTATTTGTATCTGCTTTTTTCCCACAAAGAGTTTTTTTAATCTCAGTGACAAAAGTATTTGCGGAAGTTTATGTCAGTGACAGAATTAAGCGCTGCAATCTTATCTTCACGAATACAAACTAATTGCGAATCTGCTTGATTAGGATATAGGGATTTACTGATATCGCTTCGTGTATTAAAAGCTTAACAACATTGATTTGCTTCTTTCGATAGGTTTTACTTATATTCTTTGCTAGGAAAAATGAATTTATTAAGTTTGATTTGTATTTTGCGTGCCAACTCATTACATTGTGATTTAGTTTTGTTTAGTCTATGAATAAAAATGCCAAGGAAACGATCACATCTTTCTGAATACACGAGAACAGCTAAAAGACTGAGGCCTATGCGATCCCAAGAATCCAGTCAGGATCGTGAGGCGTGAGTTGCTGCGGCTCGAGAACATCATGACTTTAAGTCGCCCTTTGGAAACTTCTCCCGAAAGCGAGGCGCGACGTAGCTCTGATCGAGAGCGTCATGAATTATCTCGCTTCCCATAACACGCACTCAAAGATGCTTGAATTTACTTCTCTCCAATGTAACATCATAGAAGCGAAAATTTTAATGAGAAAAGGCGCAGGCAAGCCAGTTTTTTTTCCCCGCGAAACCCCCTAATTCCTAACAGTTTACCATAGCGCATTGAAAACGTACAATTCATGGTGAGATTATGTTATGTCATGACAACAAACAAAGCACAATGCCAGACGCTGCGTGTTGCCGGCATGGGCCTTAGTGTCAGTGGCTCTCTACCGCATTAGTGAAGTAAACAAGCTCTTCATTCATATCCCCAACCATACCAATTCAAACGCTGTATCCAAAGAAGCTTTATAAGTCAAAAATAAATTCCACAAGCACGAAGTCTTGGACACAGCTGTAAATAAATACGCGGGCAACGCCGGGTTTGCTCCACGCGTTGGAGGTTCGAGTCCTCCATCGGGCATGGGTGTATGTGTTATCCTTAGTGTAAGCTAGTTTAAGTTACATTAAGTAGTTTGTACGCCTAGGGATCGATGACCTCAGCAGTTTGGCCCCATAGGAACTTACCACAAATTTACAACGCCATATTTCTCAGCTAGTATTGACAATAAACCGCATGATTTGCGTTTGGTGAAAACAGTCAACACAAAGTGCTTTTGCAAATCTCAATCTGAAGAATGATACTGGTTCTCATTGCAGGGCTATTGAAAATAACTTTTCATTCAAAACTGATTAGCCTCTAAAGACTTTAGGCGAGTATGGGTTTGTAATAATCTTTACAGTTAAATGATGGTGGTGTTAATTTAATGACTGATTTCATACATTTCGTACGCGTGAATTGCTACCAACACAGTTGATTTGCAGTCGTAATCTCGATTTGCTTACTCAGACCGTGTTTGGCACACCCCTTCCCGTGAAATCACAATTTTTATTTATGCCACAGAGCAGAGTGTGACATTACAAAGCGGTGGCGTCGTAAAGGCGACAGATAACGTTGCAGTTTAAAACATACTGCCTACTGGTCGCTGTGTGACAGGAAGCTCAGAAATCGCTGCAATAATCCTGCGGAGCATTGACACAGTGAGAGTAGTTACTTCGAGATAAGGCGACAGACACTTCTTAGTCTGATATGGTCTGTCTAGTACAAGTTTATACAACACAAATTTAGATACATCGTCAGTAAAACAAATTCTTCGGAAATAAAACCCGAAGTTCTTTCCCCGATAAAAATTACATGTTTGGAAACATTAGAAGAAATATTTTTTCTGATTTAGAATTTAACATCTCATCAACAGGGATGCGTAAGCTAAGACTGGGATCAGCGTGGCATCCTATTATTGAGGGAAACATCCTGTTCTTTTTTTCCTGAAGCGCTTACTGAAATTTCAGAAAAAAGAAATTTCAATCTTTAGGACGGCTACTCTTCTCGCTTCGCGCACTGAGAAAGGTGTTACTCTCTTCTCGCAATTTACTGTGTTTTGGTAATATATGAAACACTGCAGCAATGACAGTAGTATTTTTAATTAACCAGTTTCTCTAGCAACGAAGAACAGTTTACTGTAGGCAATATGGCATTAATTTTTAGGGGAGGGAAAAGTAAATAAAACAATGATATTCATAAAGTAACACCTGAGACGAAGAGGAATGGATGGGAACGGAGATATGGTCAGAAATAAATAGAGCAAAGGAAGGTCGGATCTCAGGACAGAGTTCATTGTCTGGGAGAGAGGGATTGTTGAAATTGCGTTGGGAGGGAAAGTGGAGAGTGTGTAGGTGGGACGTTTTGGAACAAACGCGATAGAGTACCAGTATTGCAATTTGTTTGTGTGTGTTGAGTGGGGGGGGGGGGGCAGGGATGGAGGGAAGGGTCGAGGTTGTGAGATGTACACGAGAATTGCGCTATTCAACGTGGGTGAGGAGGAAGTGATTGAATTTTAGTAGAGTCTGAAGCGAGGCGAAACTGGCGTACGTGATATTGCATCAAGGCTTTGTAAAGTGGAAAGGTTGGTGGGGTGATGTGAGACTCATGTTCATCCAGCTAGTAGTTTTCCTTATTTTGAGCATTCTATTGAATGGCTAAGAGCCCCGATGTTTGCTGCCACCGCTCATAAGAGGCATTACAAATCTCACTACAGTGCAATTAAACGTTACGAGTTCTGTACAACGGACTCAAACGTAGCCTATATCGAGCCCGTGGTCCTACGACGCAGCGAGTAGGGGGTTATTTCCGGAACACTAACACACCAGCTATCCGCTCAGTGCACGCATCACACGCACGTTATAGCGACAGCCATCCGCACATATTGGTGCGCGCAATAAAACAGCACTGCCGTTGGCTCTTTATTCACGCGGACTCGTGTGTATTCGGAGCCATGCAAATGAGACGCTATTTGCAGTGTACATTGCGTTAGAGCTGTCACAATCCTCTGCGCAATACCTTCTCAATTACGTTCCGGCCGGACGTAGCGGAAGACACGTGCGTAAACAACGACACAAACATTGCTCGCGTATCAGCTTCCGCAGCCACGCCATGTGATACAAGCGGAGTAAACGCGGTGATGAGATCGTACTTAACAGAGAAGCTCTACCCTCTCCCTATCACAGCACCGCAGCTGCCACGTACAAACGAGCCACCATTCCAGCACGATTTTGTTGGTCACTCGTTCCTTTCCGCATTATTCAAATAGACAAGCTGCAGAAGTTGGGTTCAGATCTCCGTCCGACCATCCAGATATAGGTTCTTTGCGGTTTCCCTAAATCACTTCCATGCCCCATGGAAGAGCACCTCTTAATGCCATAATATGGCACGCGGAATGTAGATGGAGATGTCTAAAAGAATCTGAATCTCGACGCGATGCTGAACCTTTACCTCCTCTGTATCAGCACTATGCATCTGTTTCGTAACTTCTCTGAAATTTTTGTTTTTTGTGAAACAGTCAAACCCAGGAAGGACTTGTATAAGGAAGGCCTTAGATTCGACATTGACACTGACATCTATAGGTTCAAGCACACAGCTTCTCATTAAGTTCACAGCCTTAACTTTGAGGCACTGTCAACTGATAACCAAGATACGATCATACGAGGGGCAGACAAATGAAGACGAGACAGATGGAAACAAGTAAGTGGGCTATGCATTGTTTAAAAAGTAATCGCCATAACTGTTAAAACATTTATCCCACTGCGAGACAAGACAGTCAATACCTTCATAGAAATAGGTTTGCGATTACCTGCGGAATGTTGATTGTACCCAGATGTGCAAGTCTTTGTCCAAAGCAAATCGACGGCCACGATTATCTTTCCTCAGGGCTCCAAAAACATGGAAATAGCACGGGGGGAGATGGGGGCTACATGGAGGATGTTCAAGGGCTTATCAGCGAAACTTGTCCAGCTTAGTCGAAACACCATGCTAACAAAATGCCGCCCACATGTTGCCATGGTTGTTTCAAGTACGTTGCAGGAGTTTCGCTGCGAAGTCCTTACACATCCTGCATACAGTGTCGATCTCTCGCCATGCGATTTCCATATTTTTGGAGCCCTGAAGAATGACATCCGTGGCCTTCGATTTGCTTCCAAAGAAGAGGTGCACGCCTGGGTACAATCATGGTTCCGTAGGCAATCGCAAACATTTTTCCATGAAGTCACTGAGCGTTCCGTCTCACAGTGGGACGGAGATTACTTTTGAAATAATAAGCAGTTTCCAGAAGTTTCATATCAGCGCACACTCCTCTGCAGAGTGAAAATCTCATTCTGGAAACATCCCCAAGGCTGTGGCTAAGCCATGTCTCCGCAATACCCTTTCTTTCAGGAGTGCTAGTTGTGCAACGTTCGCAGGAGAGCTTCTGTAAAGTTTGGAAGTTAGGAGACAAGGAACTGGCAGAAGAAAAGCTGTGAGGACGGGGCGTGAGTCGTGCTTAGGTAGCTCAGTTGGTAGAGCACTTACCCGCGAAAGGCAAAGGTCCCGAGTTCGAGTCTCGGTCTGGTACACAGTTTTAATCTGCCAGGAAGTTTAATAAGCAGTTTACTCACTTTTTCCTTCTGGCTCGCTTTCATTTGACTGTCCTTATAGATAGCACGAGGATGTGCTGAAAAGTAATGCTCTGAATTTTTATTATGAAAACTCTAAAAGCTTTTCAAATAAAACAATTATTATTTTCACTCTGCATCTTTACTGTTCATAGCTACAAATTTATTTTTCAGCATAGTCATCCCGGCGATGAACACATTTCTCCCAACGAGAGACCAATTTATTGATACCGTCACTATTGAATGTTTGACTTTGTTGATCGTACCACAATCTCACGTCCGCTTGGACCGCTTCGACACTATCAAAGTGAAGTCACGAAGGTGTTCTTTAAGATATGGAAACAGATGAAAATCGGATGGGGCCAAGTTGCGACTGCACGGAGGATAATCGATAATAGTGAACTCAAGGCGTAGGACTGTTGTAGATGTTGTGTGTGGTCTGGCAGTGTCATGCTGAAGGACAAGGTGGTGTGTGGTCCACCTCTTCAAATTCGAAACTCGATTACATCACACTGCTTCTCACGCACCTGCATAGTTACGTTACGCACCGCTATGTTACACGCTACAATTCAGAGCCCTCTAGCAGCAGAAGGCTGCAAATATGTAAACATGTAGAATAAATATGTAGAAAGCTAATAACGTTTGTTGTAATTAAAAACGTTTAAGATTTTTCACGTAAAAAATTCGGAGGCCTTACTTTTCAGTACTTCCACGTAAATTTCTTATGTTTTTTAGTCTAATTGGTTAACGTGTTTGACTGCTATGCAGAGAACCTGCCTTGAATTCCTGATAGAGTCGGGCATTTTTTTTATTGGTGTTAATACTGAAAATTGATATACTCAGCCTCGTGTTGCCGATTCAGGAGCACGCCACATGAAAGGCGCAGCGGAACTTTGCAGCTGTCCCCGATCCAGACGACTTCTTTACCGCCTAATCGCAATGGGCACGTGCATCATGTATCAGCATGTTTCCGGGCCAGCATAGCAAACAGTGAAAACATGTGGATTCACAACCACCGAAAAAGCAGAAGATAGTTTTTGCGTGGAGGGGGGGGGGGGGGGAGGCAGGAAATGTCCTTCCACGCTGAGGTGCTAAGAGATTATGCTCGTAAGGGACAATCCGTCACAGGAGCATACTATCTAACTCTCCTGACGAATTTACGGTAGGTCATCAAGACCACTATGAGGATGGATTTACTTCCACGATACTGCCCCAGCTCATTCTGTATACGACTCACTCACAGATACTGCTTGTTTGGATTATCAAATTTTGCCTGAGCCCCCCCACCCCCCTCCCACACCTAGTGTGCTGCTGACACGACACCAAGCGTTCCTACCTCTTTCCTCGGATTCAGAAACTGTTGTGATACAGGCATTTCCAGAATGACAACGAGGTAATTTTCCAGGTGGAACGTTCACTAAACGGCCGAAAGGCAGACTTCTACACCAGTGTTTCCGTCAAGCCATCCAACGTGGAGGAAAACGTGTCGCACTGATGGGTGATTTCGTAGAGACCATACCGTGTTAGATGGTCGCAGTTTCATTTCTGGGTGATAATTAGAAATTGATATCTACTCCTCGAATGTGGACGAAAATGTAGGTAAAAATCCTTCGGAACAGGAGTGTAAAGACGAAAATGTAAACAATAAGTAAATATTTTGTTGGTAAGATGTAGCATCCAGAGAGTTAACTGAAGCTCTTGTGTGTGTGTGTGTGTGTGTGTGTGTGTGTGTGATGGTATACACCGTAAAACAGCAACGGCGAAGGCTTACAAAGGCAACACGGCGAGCTTATTTACGACCTGAAGGAGGCAGAGGTCTCTGCCTCGCCCAGGCACACCCTGGAGATCTGCAGTCCCATCGCATCGGGATTATATGATATCTGTGCGCAGCAGAATTGCGGTCTCTTCAAGATCGGGGAGGAACGCCCCCTTTCCTTCTCCCTATCTCTTTTTCGACTCTCATCTCTTCCTCTTTTGCCACTCCTCCTGTTTCTCTTTCACTTATTTCCTCTTTTTTCCCTCACTGCGAAAAAGCCGACGCAGCAGCAGCAACGGCGGTGGAGGCGTGCCGCCCAGTGTGAGTGAGAGAGTGAGCGGCGGGGTGGGTGAGTGAGTGAGTGAGTGAGGGAGTGTAGGGTCGAGGCGAGACGAGGGCCGCGCAAAAGTTTGAGGCGCCCCAACCCCGGCGGCCGGGGCTGTACGTCCGACGAATACCGAGTGCCCGGCAGCCTGATTAGCGGGAAGGTGCGTCGCGCGCGGTCTCATGAATTTTACATCGCCGCCGGCGTCTCCAGGGCTTAAACGCTGATTGATGCTACTTCCGTCACTACTGGGTCAAAAAACCGCTGCCAACTTGGCCAAAACCAACTACACAGCCAATTTTGTCTTCGATATCGCTCGCTTCGTACTTTTATTCTATAACAAATTCATCACCTTCGTTATATATACTATGCAAGCAATGTTTTTTTAATTATTTTATTGCTTATTTAGCCTGATCAGATTAGCGTCTTCAGGCTGTCTCTTCCACTGGACTAAGAATAAAACATGTCAACATATACACACACAGTAATAAACATACATATGTAATAACAGTAACTGGCTTTAATCTACAAAAAAGTATGTATGTGTGTACGTACGTGTATGTGTGTGTGTGTGTGTGTGTGTGTGTGTGTGAGTGTGTGTGTGTGTGTGTGTGTTACACAGTTCCTCCGAAACCACTGAACCAATTTCAAACAAACTTGGTATACGTATCCCATACTGTCAGACAACAATCGCTGTAAGGTTAAGAACCATCTACCTATTATAGTTCAGGAGATATGACGTTACAGACAATGAGATGCGTGGAGAAGCTGCCTCAACATCCATAAGTCTAACACTATTCACAATAAACTTCGCAGGCGGTATCCGCATATGCCACAAAATGAACATACAAACTTGTGTTATCGTACCCGACATAGTGCAGGAGATATGACGTCATAAAAATTGAAATGTGTGAAAAACTACCGTATTGTGGACGACGTTTAAATTTTATTACTTCTTTGCTACTAACGGTATTAGCAACACGTTTTGCAGACGGGGTCCACATATGCCGCTGGATGTACCTACAAAATTATATCGTTTTATGTCACATAGATCAGAAGATATGTCGTCATAAACATTGAGAAGCACCAAAAAATTCCCCATCAGCGTGAACTTTTAATAAATTCATTCTCTACTACTAAGACACTCGGCAGTCGAGTCAGCTTAAGGAAATTGCTGGCATCTGAGAGCGCTTTTGACAGCATTCAACTGCGAAGTGCAAACGGCTGTAGGAGATAACAATAGCCGACTATAGAGCTATAAAGAGGCGTTGCCATAGAGACAGTTATAATATCGCGTTATAGACACGTAAAGCAGCTGCGCCCAGCGAGCTGAAAGTGTGCGGGATCATCTCACATCGAGTCTATTGCACGAGTACTTATAAGGATGCGTTTCTAACAGGTTTGTCAGCTAGTAATGCTAATAACTACAGAACGTTGAGAATAACAGTATTATTGATTTTCTTAGCATATTTGAGGCAGTGTTTAGTATTTTCATAAACGGAAGGGAAAGTGAAAAAGGAGAAGACTAAATATGGGACTGACAGTAGCTGCTAAGGAAGAGCAGTATTTCAGTAGAGGATTATATGACAAGGGGGGGGGGGGGGGGGGGGGCAAAGGAAAAGTGGAAGAGGAAGGGGTGTTGACAAGAGTGAGATACGAACAGGTACCGCGTCGTTATTATGAAAGTGCAGCTGCTGACAGAGATCCAAGTGTGGGCTGTAATTATCGCATGGCAGCTAAACTTGGTATATATTCTAGTGCGTCAGTGCGGAATCGATTTACGATGAGAAAAAATTAGTTGGTCATCAGGTGCAAACGTGTCGCTGTGATTGCAAGAAAGACGTATAAAAATGTTTCCATACGTAATGGGTTTGTAACGACATGGGCAGAAAATGTCAAACAAGTAAGGAAGGCATAAAGTTGATTTTATTATTAGCCGGGGTCGTAATAAAAACGGTGAATAGCGCCATATTCGCTCCTGACGGCCAAAGTTGGAACTTAATTTTTTTTTTAAAATCGGTTCCACATTAACGAATTAGCATATCTACCAAGTTTCGCTGGCGTACGATAATTACAGCCCAAATTTGACCTCTGTGGGTAGATGCACATAAATTATAACCACCCGGTATATGGAGAGGCTTTTGTGATAGAAGGTGCACCATTAGTTGTCTTTCGTAGTTTGAAAGGGATTTAATTTCTCTGATATTTTGAAGAAGACCATCCCAAAGTCGAGTTCGTGGTACAGAAAATGATTTTAGGAAGATGGCTGTGTTATGTAGTGGTACAGAGAGAATATTACTGTGTTGAGAACGAGTATTTCTGCGGTGCTGTTCATATTGTAGTATAAGAGTTGATGAGAACACGACAGAGCAAAGGCAGGCTATGACAGTCTCTACACCTATTAGCACTTAGCCATAATAATTGTTTGTAGACACGGGTCATATGACGAAATAGCGAATTTCACAAATGCGTCGCACACAAGCATTACAGCCGCCGTAAGTTCTCATACGAAAGTGCTTGAAGACTATAATCATGTATGTGGAGTATTAGTGACCCTTCGAGTTTCTTGTTAGGTCCGAGAGGAAATACTTTTCCATATTTCTGTAGTGAATGAAGTGATGCTGGCACCTTCTTGTAGACTGCAGTTGTGTATTCAGTCCAGTCTAAGTGATGGTCCAGAATTATCCCCAAGTTATTTGCAGAAGGCAAACCTTATTTCTGTGCCATTTATCATTAGGAGTGGAAGAGCTTCTCTGACCTGAGGAGTGATTAGGCTTCTTTGAGCAATTTATTGGGTTTCGGACGGATTAAGTTTCAGATGTTTTGCGCCCACTCCGGAAAGGCAATTAAGTCGCCATTAACAGGCTCGATGGCTGTGCACATGTTGGATGGAAGACAGCGGCTGCGACACGAGTTTGGCTATTGGAAATCAATAAATGCCTCAACCTTTCACTCTTCCCGTTTAATTAACCATCGACGACCCTTTTCTAGCAGATCTCTTCTAAAGCTTCCCAGACCTTGGAGTCGCTACTTCTACCTCAAGTACCCTTCCCCCTTCCCCCCAGTTCGCATTGCGAGGCTGGAGACACCATATTCCAGTCTTCTCACCGATGAAAAATTCCTACCAGTACCGGGAACTGAACCCAGGTCTTCCGCTTAGAAGGCAGACACGCTGACCACTTAGATAAAGAACATAAGCGGTTTATATAATTATAAACTTCAGACCCACGTAACTGATCTGAAGCGTGAAACTCAACACAGGCGTCAAAAATAGGATGTAAATAAAATGTTGTCCACCCAAAGATTTGGAGATATCTTCTACAACCATGTCGTGGATAACGGAGGAAACGTCAAAAAGGGAATAGTTGTAATGCTTATTGGCGTGGATAACAGAAGAAACGTCAAAAAGTGAATAGATGTAATTGTTATTGATTTCCAGTGAAAAAAAAAAAACATTAATCGCAGCTGCTCCATTCCAGCTTCTCAGATACTCTCCTCTGTAACCGAGGTCGCTGCCGCTAACAAACGCTTGGGTGGCGACGGTCGAATAGAATGGTTCCCAGTTTTATACTATTTCCATTAACGATATGTAGGGAGGAAAGTAGTAGCCTAAGATTCCTGATTGCAGGACGTTGCACCAATGCTCATTATCAACATTGCTCCAGTGCCTCATGTGATGAAGTCATGTGACATTGTTGTTGATAAATCGTCAGCTGAATGGGAAAGTTAAGCTTTCCGGTTGCTGTTTCATCCTGTTTCAGTCATTCCTATCTCAATGTTAAGCCCTATCTTCATTCATGAATCAAAATAAGAGACACTTAGAACCACACATCTGTAGCGTTGGACACGTAAGTTGCCAATACGCCGAACAAATGAACCATTTACACTGGACGATGAAGAACATGGAAGGTATGGACCATATAACATATAATTGCTTGATAGAAGAAAACCGTAAAATTAAGAAAAAAGTTGTCTGCTGTCCGCTGGCGAACATATTAAACACTTTCACACAGATTCCGCTCCGGACATGCACCTGATCTACTGAAAAAAATCTTTCGATTAATCAGTACTTTCGTACTTTCAACGTTCGTCATTAGAGTGACAAGTAGAAATGAAAGTTTGGAGTTCAACGTTTCGTCTTTATTGAAGATTCAGCACTAATGCAGCTGCGCGTGGGTGAACCAGATTAAAGGAAGAATCGCGCCATTGGTCTGAAGTTATTTACAGAAATCTACGGGAAATTTACGGGAAATCTAAAAGAATGTATACAAAGAAAATGTATAACAGGCGATGTTAATATTGTCCAGCTATTGTAGTACTGCGTAGCTCACCATTTTATAACCGTGCGGATAAAAACTGATTAGCTTAAACCCATTCGCAACAAAATAATTCCTTCTCTCCGAAAATGTAACGTAGGTGCAAACGGCAGAATTATTCCATTTAGTGTTCTAATTGTTCTAAACAGTTATCTGGAAACCCAACAGCAGGGAGTTTTAAGGGAACAGAATGAAAGGACCCGTTATTGGCGAGATAATTTTTAAGAAGATAACATTCAGAGCTGAAATAAAGTGGGTATCATATGGAATCTCTGCAGTCTCAATGAGGGAACGCAACAAATAGCAATAATAATAATAATAATAATAATAATAATAATAATAATAATAATAATAAAAGCAAGGACGGACATAGTGTCTTTAACTCCTTACCCCAGTCGTGTTTTCTGTTGCCACTTTCGGCGTCTCGGAAAGACTGCAAATGGAAACGACAATAGTATGTGCAACCAAAAAGAATACAACGACGGAATGAAAGAAAACGGAGTAAAAGGCTGCATTCCTATGATGTTCGTCACGAATTTCGATAAAATTTATTACCCTTCCTAAAATTCCAGTGCGTTGACAGATTTTACGCTAAAAAGTTGTCGAAAAAGCGTTATCTCACCAAATACTTTGGAAATTGTTTTTTCAGTCCAAACATTTCCCATGCTGTAAAACTTTCGTAAGGAAACAAATAAATAATAAATAAAATAAAGCTGTTATCTTATCCATTCCAACAAGGAACTTCATCTGCGTGTCACATGCTTCGCCGTAGTCTCAAAGAATTTTTCCGCCACATTCGCCACGGAGAGGCATTAGCCCGACTTTGCATTCCAATGCAGTTCCACAGAAATCTCGGCGGCCTCCCGCGAATACAAATGCGGCGCGCATCTGAAGCAAAGCTTGTTTCTGTGTCTCGCGTTCCGCGCATGAATGTATGTATGCTTCTGTCCGAGCCAAAGAAAAATGTAGTAGCGTAGGGACATTAGGCAAATGGTGGAATTGAAGGAAAAGCGGTACGTAACCCTTGGAAGCACTCGCTTAGGGTACTGATGAACCATCGCGAAGATGGATGAGAGCAGTTCGCCAAAGTTTCTCCGTGTAAAGACTTCGCACTAATGCACTAGACCACGCGTTTCTATTGAACAAGTTAGCCACAGCTAAAGAGCTTTTCAAGACAATCAACCGATCAATAAATTCACAATTTCAGAACTGTTTTATCTTTAATTATAATCACTCCTCAAACATGTGAAAGGCATGACAACGTATTTTTTCGCGGCAACATTACTATTGCTTCAATTATTTCTTGCCACGTCAAATTTGTACGCAATCTCAAGTTTATGACTTCCTCCGTCGTTATCCTCAGTAGTTACGTGTAGGCCGTGTCTACGAATTCGGCCAAAAATAAAGTATCACAGACCTTCTGCTTATTCAAATATTTTTTCGAATGGTTACGTTAACATTGTCCTTTCTGATACCCAATCCTACCTTTGTTTTCCTCGAAGATAGTGGCAAATTTCTTCCCAGTATTGTCGCACATGTTGTATGATGTTGACCGTTATGAAACTTAGCGGTTTACCTGTAAGCACGAACGGAACTCCCACGTAAAAGACAGCTTAAAACGTATGATTAATTTAAAAATGAATTAATATATTAAATCTTAGACGTTAAGCCTCGAAGGGAGATAAAGTTTATAAAAGGTTAGAAATTATCTTTAAAGTTTCTTGGACGTCGCTAAGTGCTCTCATTAGTAAACACTGGATGGTTGTATTCCAAGTAATCTGCGCTCCGTTTTAAGTAAAAGCTAGTTATGCAAGCGTCTCAACGTTTCTGACGTCATATTTCCCGCAAAATGTTTCGTACGGTGATATAATTTTGCAGCTGCTTTCAGTAGTACATGTGAATACTGTCTGCAAAGTGTGTTACTAATGGAGTTTGTAGTAAAGAAGTAATAAATGAAAACGTCAGACCGGATGCTGAAGTGTTACTGCATAATTTTTTTACCATTAGTGTGAGGCGTCAGCGAGAAAAAATTTCGCAGAAGTTTCAAATTATGTGTAAAAATTTGTTCGAAGTCGCGAAGTGCTCTCTTTCTTAAATACTGGATGAACATATTCTGGGTAATTTTCTCGCACTGAGTGACACTCCCTCACGACATATGATGGGGTGCTACTGTAATAAGTAGCTTTTAGCGTCAAACCTTTAACATAAGATTAGACCTCTGATGAGTAGATTAAGACAGCGTTTGAAATGTTTAAATTCGGGCAATAATTTTATGAAATATTGAAAATCAAATTTTTGTTGCGGCTGGTAGCCGTTAGATGGGCAACTAGCAACTGTGTTTTTTTTGCACCATGAACCACGTAGCGGGATAGCCGTTTAGTAATGTATATGTAAGAACTCTAAGATTACGTGTTGCTTCACCGTGCTACTACAATGACATTCACACTCACAATGTCCAAGCTATCGTGAAAACCAAGTGACCGCAGAACAATGAAACTTTGTGGTAATATTAATTGTAAGGACATGCGGAAGAGGACTAAAGAATAAACCCTTGAAAGAAACACATTTTAATTTTTACGTGAGAGGGTAACATTTGTTAACTACCTGCCATATTTACGTTCTAGATTAAAATCGTTGTTCAATGTGACGACCATCTGCATCCACGAGAGCCTGGAAACGCACTAGAGATACCACTTCGCAATTATTCGTATCAGTTTTCGAACTGTGGACCATGGAATGTCCAGATATAGTGACACAGCTCGTGCACTACCTGAAATCGCACATTGCGTCCAGCATTCTCAGCCATAGCGGAACAATTTGTGTCGCAATTTGTCGCCGGCCCCTCTCAGGAGTATTTGCCAAATCGCCAGCTAATTCGAACTTCCGAACCACGTTCTTCAACGCCGGTGCGAAAAGGGGACCTCTCTGTATTCCTTTAAGGCGTAAATGGTCGCGAATGGCAGCAGCGCTACTACAGTTGTTTCAATAAAACAACATTACGAGTAAAGCTCTGCCCACCTCGTCCAGACCCATGTTGGCTGTCGCAACTATAATTCACTCTGTTGCTTGTGTTTCAGCCCTACGTCAACGCACCAGCACCGGCGCCTAACAGAAAGTCACGACACAAATGCTACTAATTACGCAAATCCTGCAGCGCACAGTCGGGTACCGATAGGGTAAATAGTTTTCCGTCTACACTGGCTCAAGTAGCAAAAGTTTAATTATAATCGCCCTGTAGACTGCTGCTGGTAGCTTTTTGTTGCTACACGTTCTGCTGTGAAAGATTAATTAAGACGACGTCCCCAGACGGATTACAAGCCACAGTCGAACTCGCTATGCGATTGTGACTGAAAAGAAAGTTGCTTTATCGAACAAACTGCTTCATCTCTGACAGAATATGAGCAGATGTGTGCGACAAAGAACTAGCGTGCAGCAGCAACAAAGATCGCAACTACAAGGGGCGTTCAATAACTAATGCAGCACACTTTTTTCTCGGTAACTTTCGGTTGAAAAAATGCAGAATTTGTTGAGGTACATCAGGGAATATTCTCGCTTCGACCTCTATAGTTTGACGAAGTTCCGATAGTTGGCGGCGCTATATGTAACCTTCAAAATTGTGTCTGTAATACAGATACGTTCCAAGCAGAGAGCTTTCATCGTGTTTCTTTTGGCGGAAAACCAGAGCATTGGAGATGTTAATATGCGCTTGCAGAAAGAGTAGGAGACCTGGCAGTGAACAAAACCACGGCGGGTCGTTGGGCGAGGCGTCTGTCGTCATCGCAAAGACGCCGCACAAACGTTCCCGACCTCCCACGTGCCGGCCGGCTCCACATAGCTGTGACTCCTGCACTGTTGGAACGTGCGGACACTCTCATTGGAGGCCATCGACGGATGACAATCGTACACCTCGCTGCTCAGCGGGATGTCTGCATTGGTAGTGCTGACACAATGGTCACCCAATTGGGATACTCAAAGGTGTTGCCTGCTGGTTTCCTCGACGCCTTAAAGAGTAACGAAGGACCGTCTGCGTGAAACTGCTTGCGCATTACGGGGATGATCGTGGCAATTTTTTGTCGACACATCGTCACTGGCGATGAAAAATAGCTTCATCGCTTATAAATCGGAAACAATACGGAAACCCATGGAGTGGCGTCACACCACGTCTCTTCCGAAGAAAAGCTTCAAAGCCGCACCCTCAGCCGACGAAGTCATGGCGACTGTCTTCTGGACACTGACGACGTTTTTCTGTTGGTGTCGTCCCTCATAGTGCAACGATCAACTCTGAAATGAGTCCTGCCTTCAGGACTATGAAGATACGACTACAGCGCGTTCGCCGCCACAAAAATGCAAACTAACTTTCTCCTCCTCCATGACAACGCAAGGCCTCACACAAGTCTACGCACTCGACAAGGGCTCATAAAACTTCATGGGACTGTTCTCCCTCATCCACCCTGCAGCCCGGATCTCGCACCTTGCGACTTCCATCTGCTTGGCCCAATAAAGGATGCCCCCCCCCCCCCCCCCCGCGGGAAGCAGTACCTGGATGACGGGGAGGTTATGACGCAGCAAGACTTTAGCTCCGACGCCGTCCAGTAGTGTGGCACCATAAGGACATAGAGACCCTCCCAGTAAGATGGCGAAAGGCCGTCGCACTGAACGGGGATTATGTTGAAAAATATGTTTTTGTAGCGAAAAGAGTGGGGAATAATATCGTGTACTGGAATCCTGAATAAAACCAACCTGATTCCAGAAAAAAATTCTTTCATTACTTATTGTATGGCCCCCGTACTTACCACATGCAAACTCTTGACTCAGCCGACTGCGGTTCGCTGCGGACGAAATGGAGCGTCGAGCGGGCACGGGCTGGCGCTATCTGCGCGGCCGTTCCCTTGTGGTGCTCATTTCTCTAATTAGCGGCGAGCAGAGAGCGGCTACTCGTAAAGTTGGGAAGGCCAGCCTTCTGCGGCTGACGTAATGAATTGCCCTGTGGTTGGACATTTGCGGGCTTTATACTACCGGCCCTGGACGCCGACTCCGTGAATCCCGGAGCGGATGACATGTCAGATATGTTTGTTGTGCTATTACTCATTCTGTCACGCAGACCACTAGCTGTTACAACAGTCAGCGATTGGCTTATTACGAAATAGATTATATTTTTACCAATGTCTGAAAAAATCTCGTGCAGGAGTTTACGAATAGTATACTACGAAATGTTACACAAAAAAGATGGCAGGAAAATACACATCAGAAACATCATGAAAGTGTGGTCAAGGGGCATTTCTTCTGATGGAGAGCTAGCAACATAACTCCAAGCTTTTACAACCAATGACACAAACGTGTTCGGAGTTAGCAGGTTCGAAACGTGATCGTTGAAGAAATTTCCATCGTCAGTTCTGGGCGGCAACAGGAGATGAAATGGTGTCATAAGTTTCTTGCTCACAAGACTTAATGCCCTGGGTTAAATTTCATATCTGTCTACAATAACCCATGCAATGAGGGCATGTGACACTCCTGGTTGTGATCCGTGTCAAGTACAGAGACATTAAACTCGGCCGTGGTCCTTCTCGAGAGTAACAGTCACCGGGTTTCACTACCTTCTACATGCCTTCATCACAACCATGGCCATTTTACAGTTAAACATCTCACACGTCGAAATGGCGTCTACATCTACATCTACATTTATACTCCGCAAGCCACCCAACGGTGTGTGGCGGAGGGCACTTTACGTGCCACTGTCATTACCTCCCTTTCCTGTTCCAGTCGCGTATGGTTCGCGGGAAGAACGACTGCCGGAAAGTCTCCGTGCGCGCTCGAATCTCTCTAATTTTACATTCGTGATCTCCTCGGGAGGTATAAATAGGGGGAAGCAATATATTCGATACCTCATCCAGAAACGCACCCTCTCGAAACCTGGACAGCAAGCTACACCTCGATGCAGAGCGCCTCTCTTGCAGAGTCTGCCACTTGAGTTTGCTAAACATTTCCGTAACGCTATCACGCTTACCAAATAACCCTGTGACGAAACGCGCCGCTCTTCTTTGGATCTTCTCTATCTCCTCTGTCAGCCCGACCTGGTACGGATCCCACACTGATGAGCAATACTCAAGTATAGGTCGAACGAGTGTTTTGTAAGCCACCTCCTTTGTTGATGGACTACATTTTCTAAGGACTCTAGCAATGAATCTCAACCTGGCACCCGCCTTACCAACAATTAATTTTATATGATCATTCCACTTTAAATCGTTCCGTACGCATACTCCCAGATATTTTACAGAAGTAACTGCTGCCAGTGTTTGTTCTGCTATCATATAATCATACAATAAAGGATCCTTCTTTCTATGGTTTCGCAATACATTACATTTGTCTATGTTAAGGGTCAGTTGCCTCTCCCTGCACCAAGTGCCTATCCGCTGCAGATCTTCCTGCATTTCGCTGCAATTTTCTAATGCTGCAACTTCTCTGTATACTACAGCATCATCCGCGAAAAGCCGCATGGAACTTCCGACACTATCTATTAGGTCATTTATATATATATTGTGAAAAGCAATGGTCCCATAACACTCCCCTGTGGCACGCCAGAGGTTACTTTAACGTCTGTAGACATCTCTCCATTGAGAACAACATGCTGTATTCTGTTTGCTAAAAACTCTTCAATCCCGCCACACAGCTGGTCTGATATTGCGTAGGCTCTTACTCTGCTTATCAGGTGACAGTGCGAAACTGTATCGAACGCCTTCCGGAAGTCAAGAAAAATGGCATCTACCTGGGAGCCTGTATCTAATGTTCTCTGGGTCTCAAGAACAAATAAAGCGAGTTGGGTCTCACACGATCGCTGTTTCCGGAATACATGAATCCTACAGAGTAGATTCTGAGTTTCCAGAAATGACATGATACACGAGCAAAAAACATGTTCTAAAATTCTACAACAGATCGATGTCAGAGATATAGGCCTATAGTTTTGCGCATCTGCTCGACGACCCTTCTTGAAGACTGGGACTACCTGTGCTGTTTTCCAATCATTTGGAACCTTCCGTTCTTCTAGAGACTTGCGGTACACGGCTGTTAGAAGGGGGAAGTTCTTTCGCGTACTCTGTGTAGAATCGAATTGGTATCCCGTCAGGTCCAGTGGACTTTCCTCTGTTGAGTGACTTCAGTTGCTTTTCTGTTCCTTGGACACTTATTTCGATGTCAGCCATTTTTTAGTTTGTGCGAGGATTTAGAGAAGGAACTGCAGTGCGGTCTTCCTCTGTGAAACAGCTTTGGAAAAAGGTGTTTAGTATTTCAGCTTTACGCGTGTCATCCTCTGTTTCACTGGTATCATCATCCCAGAGTGTCCCGGGAAAGGTTTGCACCAGTCCATTAGCTGCAAGGGTAACAAGAAAAATAACAGTACAACTTCTCCTAGTCCACAAACAGCAGGTATCCTATGGTTCAGTCATTGTCACAAGATCGTTAAAATTTGAGCAGAGATTCAAACACTAAATTTACGCGATTACGTGGTATGTAGTTGACATTAGATTTTGTGGAATAGTGGTTGTTGTTGTGTTCCTCTGTCCGAAAGCTGGTTTTATGCACCTCTCCATCAACTCTCTTCATCTCTGTAGAGCCACTCAATTTTCGTATCTACATCTCCTTGAACTTGTTTGCATTAGCCAAGCCTCTGTCTGTCTCCACAGTCCCCCCCCCCCCCCCCAAAAAAAAAGAAATAAACACATAAACATAGTAACACACTTCCCTTCAGTAATAAATCATACGTGGATAAGCAGGAATATAAAACTGAGGTTTATGAGAAAACCGTCGTCATTCATTCGATATAATCATAACCAGTTCCTCTCCTGTAACCATCAACTGCTTTATAGAAGGAATGTTAATGGAGTTAAAAAATAAATGAACCGAGATGTAGCAGTGACACTCACTGCTCAGTACTAAAATCTCGTCAGACTAGTAATATTTCCTCCCGCTGCACTGTGCTGCCTCTCCAAGCACAATGCACACTACGTCCGGCAGATGGATATAGTGGGCGCATATAAATGTGTCATCAGGTTTATTCGCGAGTGGCGAGCGGAGCGCTTTCCAGGGTGGAGGGGTTTACCCCATTTCGTGCACTTGCGCTATTACGAGTATTGCAGCCAAGAGCAAGGCACGTTGGCGCAGAATAATAAAGGAGCAAGATTGCTTTCAGCACGCGAGTATTTTCAGATGCTTCTCGTATATTTTAGCGCACCGTAAATGGGAGTCCTTGACGCATGAGATATGCGGCACGTGTCGGCCCACGGTCGGCACGCACGGGAATAACACACAACGCGCAATTTCCATGCCAAGTGGCGACAGCCAAGTTAAGAAGTTAGTCAAGCGGCGGCGCCCTCCACCGGAAGGTTACTGTGGGATCTGCTAGCACGCGCGTGAGTCAACGCTGCCGAGGTGGTCTCTGTCACGTCACATGCCAATTTGCCTTGTTGCGAGTCTTTCTATGTAAATGAGCGAACTGCTCAAAAGACACTGTCATTTGTTACAACGACATTTCTTAATAAAACGATAGAATTTTTGTGTACGAATTACTGTAACATTGCTTTCGAAGCGGAGTTCGCTACCACGTGACAGTGCGGTGGCGGTCTACCGCAGGCGACTCGAGTCTTTGCGGTGCAAGAAATTTCATCAAGACTATTTCGACGCCGTGGTGGTGGCGTTAAGAACCTGATCACCGGATCTTACGCCACTGTCCTTACGAAAACCTCGTTCTTCCTATTCTTGAGTACTGCTCGCCGTTCTGAGGTCCTTACGAGGTAACATTAAAACAGATGCAAGTGAAGATTCAAAGAAGGGCGGTGCGTTTCGTCACCGGTTCGTTCAGTACGCGAGAGCGTTGCAGAGATGCTCTTTAAACTCCAGACAGTTTGACTGTTAAAGTACAGAGATCATGCGTTCCAAGAAGATTCAGAGAATATATTATGTCGGTCAAGAAACATCTCACGAAGTCAGAGAAATTAAAGCTCTCCTTTCCGCGTACCATCACGAAGAAGGAAAATAACAGTGTTAGTCAAAGTAACCCACAACACACATCATGAAATGTTTTGCAAGATACGCGAAATGATTCCCGTACCAAAGAGATGCAATGCTAATCAGAGTAAAACTGTAGGACAGTTAGTTTTATAAGCCATGTTACAAGACTGTGAACAGAACAGTGCTGAGAATAATGGGAAGGAAAATAGAGGAGAATATAGGACATCAGTTAGAATGTAGAAAAGGGAGAGGGACCACAGGTGGTACTGGGTGTCTGAGGATGATGGCAGAAAGATTTCTGGAAGTGAGTAGAGAAATGTATGTTTGTTTTATCGACTGGGAAAAAGCATTTGACAGAACTGACTGGTGTTCACTGTTGAAAATTCTGAAAGCTACTGGTATAGATTGGAAAGGTCGAAGATTGATAAAATAACTCTATATGGGACAGAAAGTGGTAGTTCGAGTAGAAGAAGATGGAGATGAAGAGGTGGGTTTTTTTAAGAAATGTGGGACAGAGTTGCTGTGTATTACCAGCACTCGTCAATATATATGCTGGAAAACTAAGGCCTTGAAGAAATCAAAAGGATCTGATGATACTGACTGTGCTATCAGAAACGGAGAATGAGCTCCAGGCAATGACAGAGAATATTCTAAGTGTGGTTTAAGAATTCGGAATGAAGTGCTAAGAATCGGAAAAGAAGACGACGCGATTAATATGTCACTGGACAGAATAGTATTAGAACAGGTTCAGTCATTCCAGTATTTGGGAAGGTTGATACATTCCAGCGGAAGTTGTTCAGAGGAAGTGAGACGCAGAATCTCCATGGGAAAGAGAGCTTTGAGGAGAGTGAAAGGTTTGCTGACGGGCATCGGTATCCCCTTTACACTTAGGAAGAGAATCACCAAATGTTTTGTGTGGAGTGTGGTATTTTATGGTTCTGAAACATGGACATTCAGAAAAAAAGAACAAACAATATTTAGAAAGTTTTGAATTGTGGTTGTGGGGAAGAACGGAGAAAGTGAAATGGATCTTTAGAATGAGAAGTGAGGAGATGCTGAGGAAGGTAGGTGAGGAAAGGAACTTCACGAGGATGACACAGAAGAGGAAAACGTCTTGTAGTGGACACATGTTAGGTATAACCTATAGAGAATCATGGAGGGAAAAGTAGAACGAAAAAAAGGGGGAGGAATAAGGAGGTTGGAATGCTAACAGATGAGAAGGGAGAAAGAAGTTAGAAGAAAATGAAAGAGGAGGATTAGGACAGAAAGATACTGAGGAATTGCATTTGATACCTGTCTGAGGACATATTTACTAAAAGAAGAAGAAGCAACGTCCCGAATTAGATTCCAAACCTCTGTGAGTGCTTCATAGAGTGGAGATATGATTGTGACGGCCCGTGATACACAAAAGCAGTTCAGTTTTAAAAACAACTTCTTTTACACCCTCTTTTCCCTCACCATTTTGTGCTATTTTCTCAGTCACAAACATTTCAGGTAGACCTGGACATAGGAGAGGGTTTGGTGCATCCATATTTTGCATGGGAACGAGGAATAGCTGTATTCTCGTTTCCTCCAAAGATCGCTTCTGTTACTTAGCTTTCTTTTAGTCTACGCTTTACGTGAGGCAATACCATCAAATTTGATGGAGGAGTTCCAGACTGTGGTGAGTTAACTCTACCATCATCAGCCGAGTACTTCCCAAATTATTGTGCTGTATTTGGTGTCTACTGCAGAAGCGTTGTGCTACAAAACTGACGTAACTTCTGTTGAGCGTTGATGGATTTTTCTGAGAACTGGGCAGATGCCTCATGACCTATAAGGGCGATCAAGAAGTTTTCCGTTCGAAGGCCATACAGTTCAGAATCGATATGGCAATCAGCCAAAATCGCCCTGAGCATTAATGCAATCAACCCACCGACGCACCCCGGGTTGAAGACACCCGTTCGTGAAAACATCGTGTCCAGCTGCGTGAAGCAGTAGGTAACTGCCTGCTGCACATCCTTGTCCGACATGAATCGTTGACCCTCAAGTCCTTTTTAATGGAACGAATGCGCGATAGTCGCATGGGGGAGGTTAGTGTGCTCAAGTGTTTCCCGCTTGAGTTGGCGTAACTTCTGCGTTACATTTGCGATATGGGGACGTGCGTTATCCTAAAACAGCAGCACCCTTTGTCTCGCAATATTCCACAACGCTTGTTGATCGGCTCTTATACTACATTACTAAATAGATGTAACTGCCTTCTACATTCTATGCATGATTCTCTCCAAGTTCCTTGACAATAAACAGGGGCAGTCTTCATTTCCCTCCCTCCTCTCACCACCTTATCGTTTGTCATTTCAGCCATCATAGGCGTCTTATCTTCAAGCACTTAGACGTGTTACTGTTTTTTAATTTGTCCGCCATAGCCATCAAGCTTGTCTCAAACATTTCTCTCATTCACGCATCACACAGAAACACATTCCACACTGATTTGTACAGGGTGCTTCATAATTAATAGCGACAACTATCACTGGTGAAATTAAACGATAATAGAAGAAAAAATCGCTAAATATGGCTCCGAACTCGAGCTTTCCCGAGAAAGTTGCAAATGTGTGGTTATGAGTCGCCACTGATTTTAATAGAATATTGTCCTAGTTAGTGCATATGTATTTGAAATGTAAACTTCTCGATTAAGTCCCCATTTAATTGGGCTCAAATTTCGCCTATGGTCCATGGTTGAGGAATGTGTTACACGCACGACGGATGTGTGACGTCTAATGCGCCAGTATGGTCAAAGCAGAGCCTGTATCTCGTTCTCCAAGATAAAAAAAGTGAAGAGTTTAGCGCTCCCTTTGTTATGGTTGAAGAACTTGAACAGCAAATTTTACAATTTTCTCAAGAATTATCAGATGATCTGTGGCTGTTTGATACAACTCATAACTAAATGTAGAGAGTGCAAAGACGACACGTGGAACACCTCCTTACAGTAAATTGTGAGATATAGTGCACTGATGTAGTATGTTATATCTTGCTAAGGTAGGTTACGGTTGAAATTTGGGCCCAATTAACCGAAAAAATTAACGTTTAAAAGGACAACACGGAGGCAGATGGTCACGTACTACCAATAAAAACACCGCGTCTGTTGGATCAATAATCGAACTACTTTCAGCACGTACTACCTGAATAAAAATACCGTGTCTGTTGGATCAATAATCAAAAGACTTTCAGCTAGCTCGTGCTGGCAGCAGCTACTTTCTCTCTAATAGAGAAGTATATTAATTTAGGCGGTTCTTTGAACAGTCTCTAGTCTGAAATTCCCTCTAAGGTGATTGGTGTAACATGAACATGGTAGAAATGACCGGATCGACGCTCGAACAATTTCTTTTCACTTTTCGACTTTTTGCCAGCGAGCATTTTAGCGCCAGAGCTCCCGCTGCAAAACTTTCCTAGCAGGTTGATGCACGGAAGTGTGCGTGAATGTTGTGCTGAAAGATAAAGTTCCGCGTAGGAAGAAAAAGAGGGCCGGGTCGCAGGTCGATGGCTTGCTGGTGGCGCAGTGCGTGACGGTAGCCATTTCCACGCGGCGCGCCGCGACGCCAGACATCGAGACGCTGCCCTTCCGAGCACTTATACCGGTAATTTACATGCAACGTCGCAGTCGTAGCGCCCGCGAGGGGAGGGCAAGTGCAACGCTGCGCAACGTATTGCCCCCGATGGAAATAAACAGAATGGTAGTGCCTGCGCGCCGCTGCCTAGCAACAAACAAGTTGGCGCCGACGCCCGGCTCGCGCATGCGCAGATCTGTGCACCGCGGTGCGGGGATTAAAGCCGCCAATTTATATTCGCCAGTGCTGCAGCCAGCAGCCCGGTTCCCAACATTTCACGCACGCCTGCAAAACAGTGCCCGCGCTCACGTCGCATCGAATGCAGCCGCAATTAAAACTTGTCCCGTCGAACTGGCAATCGATGGTGTTCGAGACGGGGCGCTCTGACGTAACGTGCTAACCATGACGGTTCAATATCTGCTTACTCTCCAATGTGCTACCGGAAGTTACAAGTCACCTTATTTTCCACTAACAGTCTACCCTATCTTCTTCATTACACCTGCCAAATGCCTTATAGACGCGCGGGGTAGCCGTGCGGTTTGAGGCGCCTTTCATGGTTCGCGCGGCTCCCTCCGTCGGAGGTTCGAGTCCTACCTCGGGCATGTGTGTGTGTGTGTGTGTGTGTGTGTGTGTGTGTTGTTGTTCATAGCGTAAGTTAGTTTAAGTTAGATTAAGTAGTGTGTGAGCTTAAGGACCGATGACTTCAGGATTTGGTCCCATAAGACCTTACCACAAATTCCCAAAAAAACTTTTATTTTATTGGTCTCTGGAGCAAGTGACCAGGGAATTATTTGGTCGTAACTGCCCATCAGACACTTGTTTGTCAGTCAGGAGTACGAGCCAGTCAAGGGTCGTACACCTAGACGTTATTTCCGGGTGGTTAGCAATGGTCTACTTCCCGTTTCCACCCACAATAACGTCATGAGAATATTACCACAACTACAAGCCACTACAATGCATCCCGAAGAGAGAAAGCTGATCATGTACATAACTAGCTGAGGACCCCGCCTTGTCTGTGCTTGTATTTATTGCAATCTTCCATTAGTCCCTCTCCTGCCTCACACTCTGCTCATCTCCTCCTCTCCCCTCTCTTCCTCCTTCCTCTCTCTGTCCACCTCTTCCACTTCTCTCTCTCTGTCCATCTCTTCTTCCTCCCTCACGCTCTCCTTCTTCTCCTCTTTCCTTTCTCCGTTCATCTGCTCCTCTCCCCTCTTGCTATGTCCAGTTTTTTAGCATCTCAGTGTTTATGACGTTAGATCCCCTGAACTATGTGTCGTACACTGGTATAATTTTGTAGGTATATTCAGTAACCTACGTGGATAACATGTGTTGCAAACACAGTTAATAGTAAATAATTAATAAATTAAAAAGTAAAGCTTGATGCGGCAGTTTTAGTGAATTAACAGCGAAAACGTAGTAAGCGTCAACATTTTTCTTTCATATTTTACGGGGGTTGTCAAAGAGAAAAAGTTTCGTAAAGGTTTTAAATGATGAAGTTTGTTGCAATTCACTAAGTGTTCTCATTCTCAAATACTGGATGAATAAATTCTGGTTATTCGCGCGTATTGAGCTACACTACTTTTTCATACCCATCCCCACCCCTTGATAGCTATGTTGTTCTTACCCCAACAGCGATTCTTTCCAGACAGTATGCGTAAGTGTCCCAAATTTGGTTGAAATTGGTCCAGTGATTTAGGAGATGTGAAACAAATATACAAATATACATACATATACATACATCCATTTTGATAAATATGTGTGGATTCAGCCATCATGATTTAGATTTTCCAATGACTTTCCCAAATCATCCCGGGTGAACGCCGTAATGATCTCCACTAAAGCGCCGAAACCTTTCTCTTTCCTTGCCAGTTATTAAGAGAAGTGAAATGAACTAAATACTTACCTATAATATATTATCATAATCGTCTTAATTTTCAGTGCTATTTCCATTTCGGAATTTCATGATTACATGTTTCACTGCTCTGTTTTGTCTTCTTCCAACAAGTTTTTTGCATGTAATGTAGTAGTATTTTTTTCGTGGTGTTCTTCCTCACACAGAGACTTTGTATGCGGTAAGCTGTCTTTATTTGTAACGCAACTTACTTCGCTGCTACGAGTATTCGTCTTGTTCATTTAATCCTATTTTTCTCTGGTCTTTACAAGACTATTGTCAGCTTAGTGGCCAGAGGTCTACCTCTTCTTCTTTTATTGAGGCTTTGGACAGGAGTTCTTCATACAGAAATCATCTGATCTCCACAGGACGTGGATGTATCACCTCAATCCAGACTCTGGTTTGATTTTCCTTATCCTTGAGAGTAGTCATAGAACACCAACAAACTAGGGATTGGGGCTTGAAAGTGTTGACCATGAACGAGAAATTCCCAATAAGCGCGAGTCATAAACTCACTTCTACCCATTCAATAATTTAGTGAGGTCTTCGGATGAGAAGGCACGAGTGACTCCTTTGTTGTTGACGTTACTAGATATATGGTCAAACTTGATAATTTAGATGAAGTAGGGGAAGGCGGGGCAAGACGGGGAGGTGGGGTAAGACGGGGAAGGGCTATAAGCTACAGTTAGAGTATTGCCATCCGTGGATAGCTACGTCAACGTCATCAGTACACAGGTTTCAGTGTGTTGACATTGCTGAACCTTAGTTTCGCGGCGCTTTCTGTGACCTTTGCAAGGTACGTACAATTGTCGTACTGATTTGCAATGTTTTACACCTTTCGAGGTCCTAAAACATGTGGTTCGTGAACATTTGTCCAGACTGTATATATAGCACTGAATAGTACGTCTTGTTAACAGTAAACTGCTTTGTCAGTAGTCAATGTTCACTTAATAGTGTTCATGTAGGCGTAATATAACCTGACAGCATAGTAGGGGGCAAGACGGGGTGGGGCAAGATGGGGAGCTTCCCCGTCTTGCCCCTACTATTTGTCCAACCATTACGTTCTTATCGTCTCGCTGCGGGTTTTGAACACGTACATTATGCGTTGAATACAACTGTAAATGGAATGGTATTCGTTATTCCAACGTTTCCTAATTAACTACAAAGTATGCCTTAAGCTATATGGTGAATAAAAATATACAAAACGTGCAAAGTCAGTATTCTTGCTATGCTTTAACGACTGACTATTGGAAATATGGTATTTACTATATAATATGGATTACCAGGAATGATCTGACTCAATAGTACGTTCCACGTGTTTTATTTCAGATGGTTCGCAAGTATCGGCGACAAACGTCTAGGCAAGATTGGTCATTGGAGTCAATGGAAGGCGCTGTAAATGCTGTTATAGAAGGTCATATGGGTTCTTTCATGGCTTCTCGACAGTTCAACGTGCCACAGAAATCTGTGTTTCAGCGTCGGGGTGCCCACGACACTTGTGCAGCGACAGAAAGTGATGATGACGAGGCTGTCAACACTTCTGTACTATGTGAGTGTAAGAGGCCTAAATAAAACGTAATACCTGATTCTACAATTCGCAGAAGCATATTTCGAAACCTTATCGACACATGATTTCATTATTCCAGTCCTTATTGAAGCTTTAGAGATGAATTGATGCTAGTTCCCCATCTTACCCCGCACATGGGGCAAGACGGGGAATTGGTAGTTTATGTTTCAAATCGGGATATTTCTAACTAAACGTAACAAGTTTGCTGGTTTCTTTGCATGCTATTGTAATTCAATGGTTAAGTAAACAAATGATAATCAAACCTAGTTGAATTTGTTTATTTTTGTCCCTTTTGTAAGGGTTTAAAGTTAACTTCCCCATCTTGCCCCGTCTTCCCCTAATAGTCGTTTCTCATTCACAACGGCAAAAAACATAGTGCGCTCTACCAACTTTTACTAAGAAAACGTATAGTCTGCACAAACACAACACGTTTTTTCCAAGGTCTCTTTCTCACTTTGCGTTAAGGCGTGTGTAAAGGTGTTACACTATTGCGAGCATAATCATTCAATTCAGTACTTGCAGTGGCGTTATGATTTGTTCAGTGCTGGTGCTAATATAGGGTTCAGTTAAGTGTCTGTGGGCTAGTATACGGGTTTGTAAGGTAGCCCCGAAAATATTTATGCGCAAGTACAAAAAAAAATTTGAAATGTAAGTGCGCGACCGCTGGACAATTAATATTATTTTGTTCTGGGTAAAGGCTGTCTATTCATTACGTAACTATTCCATATTGGTCAAAAACAAATACAATTTGAAGAGGTATTTTATTTCGACCCGTGCCTATCACCAAACATGTGGTGGATAAGTACGAAAATATTAAATAATAAATTAATAGGTATTCATTCACTACATTATAAAATTTATGTAGAGATTTGCGGCATTGCATGGCCTTTAGTGGCCGAACGTGGAATTTGTAGTAATGTAGAGCTTTTTACCAGAGCATTAATTTTTAAATAAATGAAATATGAGCTAGCAATCTACTTTAATTCATTTAATATTATTTTGTTTTATAGACTAATTTGGACTAGTTCTTGATACGGATTTGGCTCCCGAACTAGATAATGTTGCTAAATCCCGCTTTATAGTTGGTAATTGCTCATCGAGATACAAAATATTATACAAGCACGGGCTGTTTAGAATCAGTTTTGAGAGCGAAAGCGAACCCGCTCCTCCTACTCCACCGTCCGCTTCAGCTGGCGCACTCTGATCTTCCACGCTTCACTTTACTACTCAGTTACTAATATTAAAAATCAATGAAACATATCCTCGTATTTTTTCTTGAAAATGTAAGTACTGAATATTAACCCCCGTCAAGCGCATCACTGAAAAATGTTAATTTTGTCAACTAGATTTTTTTTATAGAAAGTTGTAAGTAGGCTGTTTAGGTTCTTATATTGGTAACGCCGCCGCCATGTAGCGCTCTCTGTATGAAAATCACTGGCTGTGCTGTGTGCAGTCTGTGGCTAGTTTGCATTGTTGTCTGCCATTGTAGTGTTGGGCAGCTGGACGTGAACAGCGCGTAGCGTTGCGCAGTTGGAGGTGAGCCGCCAGCAGTGGTGGATGTGGGGAGAGAGATGGCGGAGTTTTGAAATTTGTAAGACTGGATAGCATATATATTATGATTATTAAGGTAAATACATTGTTTGTTCTCTATCAAAATCTTTCATTTGCTAACTATGCCTATCAGTAGTTAGTGCCTTCCGTAGTTTGAATCTTTTATTTAGCTGGCAGTAGTGGCGCTCGCTGTATTGCGAGTATTGTATTGTATTGTATTGTATTGTATTCGAGTAACCAAGATTTTTGTGAGGTAAGTGATTTGTGAAACGTATAGGTTAATGTTAGTCAGGGCCATTCGTTTGTAGGGATTTTTGAAAGTCAGATAGCGTTGCGCTAAAAATATTGTGTGTCACTTTAGTGAATGTTTGAGTACGTTCAGTTTTGCTCAGCTGTTTGAAAAGCAAATAATGTAAGAGGTTTATCAGCACAGTAATTCTAAAATTGTTCTAAGGGGACGTTTCACAGTTACCTCGCTTCAGAAGTTTGTAGACAAATTTTGTTTTTAAAATTCATGGGAAAAGTCAGCTATTTTTTTAAAGTTTTTTCATAAAATAAAAATTTAGATAGTTAAAAAACACACCCATCAAAAGCGCAAGTTTTTCATAGTCGATTTTTGATCCTTACAATTAATAAAATCGCAAAAATTACTTAATAACATGGTAGCACGACTCTTTCCGAAGAAAATTACGTAAAACTGTTACTGTACGGTCACCCACTGAGAAGATCAAATCAATTATCGAGAGCGCTTTTTTTTTCAAAAATCGATGTAGCTCGAAAAACAACTATTGTTTATTAATTTTTTAAACGAGTACTTCTTTAACTTACCGTGGACTATACTTAAAGTAAAAATAAGTATGGGAACGTGAATATTGACGGTTTATAAAGACCCCCACTTTAACGGCTTTTCCGATGTCTCTCGAAAGGAATCGATACTTATAAAATAATATATAAAGTAAAATAATCCAACTTTCTCATTTAACAATTTTCGATCACAGTTATAGCTGTTTACTTTTTTACGAATAACAGTTTTTTGCAACTTCTCGAACTTTTTTTGTTTTTGCCATGTTCGCCATCTTGCATCGAAGTCGCGTAAGCGGTATGCGCCAATTTTAACATAATTTGGATGTTGTATCAGTGCTATAATGGACACTATCAAAATATATGGAAGTCACAAGTTTTGCAGGACTACTTTCTTTAATGAAGCATTTCGATTTATACATCACCAGATTAATCAAGGTTAAGGAGAACACGTCATAGTCACCGCGCAACCTGTGACTTGCATAAATTATTTATAGCGCCCATTATAGCAATGGATACAATCTCCAAAAAAGAAACCATTTAAAACTTAATTTCCTATACCTTCTCCTTTTTTTCAGGTAATAATTTTTGCAATCACCTCTTCATAATGCTTGGACTACTAGTGAAAGGAGGCAGCACAACGGCCAGCGGTAAGAACCGCACAAGCATCACAATTACCTGTGCCTTGCAAGTTCGTCTGCAATGTTAGCATTCTATGCGCGGGTCCGGCACGCACTGCTGGGAAACCGAGCACTCGGGGGCGCGTCACGGTTTGGGATTCGCGACAGTTTCTCGCGGGCCTCCCGGGAGCAGCGGCACGACGGACTGCGCTCATTAAGTGCGAAACTTTCCTCGGGAAACCTCTTCCCGTCCAATCAGGACTGCGACGCGGAGCGACGGGTCGGGGGCTCACCTTGATGAGTCGCGCAGGACAAAAGGCGGCGTAAGCAGCGACTAAATTACGAATGTTATTCGATAAAACTCGAGAGGCCGTAACAAAGGGCTCGGCGTTGATTACGGCGACGAGCGATATGCGGATTCGATTACGTCTCGATTTCATTAGCGCGCTTCGCCTCGTCTCTCCTCGCCTGGAGTGACGTCCAGGGACACGCCGCCGGAATGACAGCTTGCGCCTTATCGCCGGCGAACTAAATGTGGCGCTGCGCACGCCGCCAGATGAAATTCTCCCCGTCGCGACAACTTCTTGCTGTACAGTCTCCTGTCGCTCCACATTTCTCCGGCACTCACAATTACACGCGTCTCATCATCCTTCTCCCTCTTCCTCTCCTTCGTCGTCTTTCTCTTTGGAATGTGGCTGACTGACTGGAATCTTGAATCCCATACTCTGCATGATCACAATGTGTAACGCCTCTAGCGAGAGAAGTGGGGCATCAGTTAAGAAACTGCACTCGTATTCGAGAGGAACGAAGGTGGGAACCGTGACTTTGATTTACGTTTTTCCCTACGATACTTTGCACGTTGTTCGATCCTGTATAGAGGATGTGTTCTTGGTGTACACATTCGGTCAGCGCATTTCGTCGCTCGACAAACAATAACGCAAATTGTCTGGAGATTTTAAAGTGGCATTCGGCCGCGTGCATAAGTGAACGAAAATTAGACTGCTGGGGGAGCGGGATGGAGAGGAGCAAGCACCCCAAACGAGGCATTCGTCCTGACTCCCACTGCTTCGACGACTGTCACCACAAGAACAGTACCACCACTTCCACTTACCCGGGGAAGAAACCACCTGAACAGGGAGTGAAATTGGACGCCCAGCTACTAAGCGGTTTCAAGTTTACTATGGCGACAAATAAAACCCGCCCTTGCAGCTCACAAGTCAATGACCTTGTCGCAGTGGCAACACCGAATCCCGCCCGATCACCGAAGTTAGGCGCTGTTGGGCTTGGCTAGCATTTGAATGGGCCGGGCCTGCAGAGCGCTGTCGGGAAGCGGGGTGCACTCATCCTCTGTGAGGCCAATACTAAGGAGCTACGTGACTGAGAAGTAGCAGTTCTGGTCACGAAAACTGGCAACGGCCGGAGAGCGGTGTGTTGACCTTATTCACATCCAGAAGATGACACGGCGGTCGGTCGGTACCGCTGGGCCTTACGAGACTCCGCTGACAAGACAAACGCCTTTGCGTGTGTCTCTGAGTGAAACTTCCGGTCAACAGAGCAAACTGTCAACCAGCGGTACAGGCAACTGGTCGACGACAGACTTGTGTTCTTACTTGTTGACGAAAACGAAGAAGAAGGTATCACGCCTACAAGTGACCGAGAGCTGATTGCACATCTATGTCGCCAAACAACAAAGCAGCAGGACACAATGACACTGACGGCAGGACTCTCAAGTCTCTCCTCCACTAAACTCCTTTATAATCCGGATCTTCAATACCATCATCGCGAAGAAACAATACGCTGACGCTTAGAAGCGTGCAATTTTGGTGGCAATCGCGAAGGCAGGCAAAGACTGTGCAGAACCTACAGATTAGCTTCCTATTGGCCTACTCCGACTAGTAAGGTTTTCGAGAGTATTTTTCTTACTTGCCTCAACAGACCGGCTCCAGCCGGCCGCGGTGGCCGAGCGGTTCTAGGCGCTTCAGTCCGGAGCCACGCCAGCTCGTGGTCGTGCGGTAGCGTTCTCGCTTCCCACGCCCGGGGTCCCGGGGGGGTCAGGGATTTTCTCTGCCTCGTGATGACTGGGTGTTGTGTGCTGTCCTTAGGTTAGTTAGGTTTAAGTAGTTCTAAGTTCTAGGGGACTGATGACCATAGCTGTTAAGTCCCATAGTGCTCAGAGCCATTTGAACCATTTTTTTGAACCACGCGGCTACTACGATCGCAGGTTCGAATCCTGGCTCGGGCATGGATGTGTGTGATGTGCTTAGGTTAGTTAGGTTTAAGTAGTTCTAAGTTTAGGGGCCTGATGACCTCAGCTGTTAAGTCCCATAGTGCTTAGAGCCATTTGAAACGGCTCTAAATGGGCGGAATTTTGCTGCAACATCAATTTGATTTCTGTCAAACCCCTTCAACCACCCAGCTGATATTCCGCGTTGTAGAAGAGGCCACCCTTGCATTCAGTGACAAGGAATATTGTAGTGTCATATACTTTGATGTTTCGAACGCTTTCGAGAGTATATGGCGTAGGGGGACTGCGGAACAAGTTATTTTTTCAAGGCCCTCCACCAAGCTTCGTCCACCTCATCGCAAGCTATATCCATCGAAGAACGTTCGCAATCCGTGTTCGTACCGGGCTCTCGACTGTAAGAGAAACCAGACCTGGTTTCTCACAAGAAAGTGTGCTCTGTCTCACTCTCTTTACCACGTACACGACGTACCCACGTCACCAAAGTTAGCAAGGTCATGCATGCTGACGATACTGCTCTATTTACCAGGAAGAGACGGACTGAGGTAAGCAGCGGCGACTGCAACAGACTTCCCACGACTTGGAACAGTGTGCTCTAAACTGAAGAGTTGGACTAAACACCTCTAAATCCCCAGGAATGGTGATCGCAATGAAGTACCCAGCGGACATTCCAAATATTGTCCTCTTCGAATAACACATTGAATGGACGAGGACGGACAAGCAGCTTGGAGTAGTACTCAGGTGTAAACTCACTTGCCGAGAACACATCCACCTCGTGCACAAGAAGAGAGCAGGGTGTTCTGTAAACACTCATTAACGAACATTCGCCCTGCTGATAAGCAATGGACTTTTACCGTTCTGAATGTGTATAGGTACTGTCATGGACTATGTCTGTGAGGTATGTAACAATGCTGTCGCATAATACATTAAAAAACTGCAGGGACTGCAAGATAATATTCTCAGAACAGTGTTCTACGTTCCGAACATCTTCCCACATCAATATCTTGACTAAGATGGTGAAGAAAAACTGGTCACTAAGCGGTTTTGATAATGGCCACGAAACTTCTGCACCCGCTCCAGGAAAAAGTGTTTGCCGACATAGTGTAACTGAGGCGGAATAAGGGAAACCAGCCCGCATTCGCCGAGGCAGATGGTAAACCACCTTAAAAACCATCCACAGACTGAGCGGCACACCTGACCTCGACACTAATCCGCCGGGCGGATTCGGGCCGGGGACCGGTACGTCTTCCCATCCAGAAAGCAGTGGGTCAGACCGCACGGCTAGCCGGGCGGGCTGGACGAAGGTTACTCTTCAGCGATTTGGTTAGAAACACTGCAATATCCTTCGTACAGCCCGGATCTTTCACCGTGTGATTTTCACATCTTTGATGACCTGAAGAAGGAGATGTGTGGATATCGGTTTCAGTCGGACGAGGAAATGCAAGAATGAGTGCGGTTGTGGATTCGTCAGCGGCCGACCGCGTTCGATGAAACAGGAATTGGTGGTATCCTCTCCCTGTAGGATAAATGTCTGAATACATGTGATTATTACTTTCGAATGGAATCATTCCGTGGTCCCGTTATGCACGTGTTCAGTTTTCATTTAACTAGCCCTAATAATTGTACAATACACCAAACTGAGATTATTTCACAGTGGCTAAAGTTAACCTTTAAACGTTGTTCCGAGAGTTTTCCACAATGTAACAATCTAAATTTCATGAGTTTTTTTTATTTGAAACAAATTTGTTGGCCGCAGGTTGCGCTGAAAGTAATTTGGGAAGAATAAACAGTGCTTGCATCGAAGACGGATCCATAAATCCAATACCGTTTTTCTCAGATAAATCAGGAGAAAGCCTGCAATTATTGTATCAGTCAGGCCTTTACCCACGTTGGTGAGCCACTATACCGCAGCACTTGTTGCAAATAGTGCAACTGAAATGCGGTACTTCAATCGGGAAGTGGTCGCTCACAAAACTGGCCACGATGCCGAACAAAACCATTACCTAACTTCACTCTCTGTTCAGTTAACACCATTATTCACTTCGTCCCAACTATGAGTCGATCTGGTCTAGTCACCTCACATAGAGGAGCGTCCTCGGCAGATGCTGAATAGTAACTGCAGTAAGTAATTCAAACATCTGGCATCCAAATAACGTATCACTTGCTTTCACAAACACTGCTTCACTTGTTATCAAAAACTGAATTTCATGCTACTTTCAGATCGTGCCAGACGTCTCACGGTACACAACCTAATCTGTATGTCCTTAACACAAAAACAATAACTAACTGCATTACTAACGGCTATCCCGGTTCGTGGCTCATAGTTCACTGTCACAGCTGAGGTTGGCTATCTAACGGTTCCCAGGGGCAACGAAAATTATGATTTTCACTATTTCGCATTATTATTTACCGAATTAAAAATATAAAAAGCTGCCATAACCTATTCATAAGAGCTGTAATCTTATGTTAAAGATTTAACGCAGTAAGACAAGTATCACAGTTAGAAACTGTTTTTATGTCTTGAAGCAGCGTAGCTCACGGAGCTCAAATTATCCAGTCTAAATTCATACAGTATTTCCGAATGACAGCAGGGCCCACAGGAAATCAATACGTCAATGAAAAGGTACCCACTACGGGTCTCAACTGTCTTTCTCGTGGGCCTCAGACACGTGTAAATGACGTTGCATCGTTCATTACCGTTGAGCAGATTTTCCGATCCGTGCGATAAAACGTAAGTGCAGATCCCGGAAGACAGCGGAAGAGTAGCGAGCACGCACCTAGGACCGGGGGCGACGGGCTGGCGCGTCGCATTGTCCCGCGCCGTAAGCAATTACGCGCCGGCCGGCGGCGTGCGCGCGTGACTTATGGCTGACAGGCAATATCTCATTATCGCTGACGCGGAAGCGGCCGCCGACAGCCGGCCAGGCCGCGGCCACGCACGCCGCTAACACCACGATTTAAGCCTGCTGCTAGCGCCTCCCTTATGCTAATTCAGCGCCTGCGCGGGTGCGGTGCAGGTGAAGTTTCGCACGAATGCACCATTTATCGTATTCCTTCTACGTATGTAAAGTACCTTCACTCACAACTTCGCGCAAATCTGATGATGGGAATGCAGGTGCGCCCAGCGCGTTAAACAGATGACCACCCAATTCGTGTAGGAGACGGCAAGCAGAAGACTGGTCGGTGGTCTGTCCGCACTGTAGCACCACGAGGACGGCGAGTTGTAGTGGCGAATCTCTCTTGACGTAACTATCCGCTGATAACTATGTGTCAGTGAATCTTCTTCTTCTTTGTAATTTTTTTTTGTTTCGACTTTGCGTTTTACTAGCGACCCCGGCAATGCTTCGCAATTGCTGAATGTGTATTGGAACTGGATATACGTCCTAATCTCATTCTCCCTCCTTTCTCTGTCCGTCTGCTTCTCCCACCTTACTCTCCATCTCCTCCTGCCCCAGCTTTCTTCTCCGTCCATCTCCTCCCCCCTCCCACTCTCTCATAACTTGAGCTTTGTTTACTATTGAAGCAAACGAGACCTTCAGTGGGAAATAAAATCGCTTAAAATGAACCGGTAAATCGATTGATATCACTGGTATATGTGGCCGAGCGGTTCTAGGCGCTTCAGTCCGGAACCGCGCGCCCTGGTATATCCTGAAGATTGACGTTGACTGTGGATATTGTATCACAGACACACTCCCTTTGACTCACTAAACACGTCCAAAGATGTAAACAACCATGCATGAGCAGCACCTATTAGACGGAGGGGGACTGACAGCCGATCAGTTCCAGTCATTCCACCAGGAAGGAGGTATACAGCTCGTGTTGTCTGTAGTTCAGCCATGGCTAGGCTGCCAATACCGAGTTCGATCGCATTCGCATTGTTACTTTGTACCAGGAAGGGCTCTCAACAAGGGAAGTGTCCAGGCGTCTCGGAGTCAACCAAAGCGATGTTGTTCAGACATGGAGGAGACAGGGAGAGACAGGAACTGTCGATGACATACCTTGCTCAGGCCGCCCAAGGGCTACTACTGCAGTGGATGACCGCTACCTACGGATTATGGCGCTCCGGCTGGGGTGGCCGAGGGGTTCTAGGCGCTACAGCCCGGAACCGAGCGACCGCTACGGTCGCAGGTTCGAATCCTGCCTCGGGCATGGATGTGTGTGATGTCCTTAGGTTAGTTAGGTTTAAGTAGTTCTAAGTTCTAGGGGACTGATGACCTCAGAAGTTAAGTCCCATAGTGCTCAGAGCCATTTGAACCATTCTTTTTTTTTTTTACTATGGCGCGGAGGAACCCTGACAGCAACGCCACCATTTGAATAATGCTTTTCGTGCAGCCACAGGACGTCGTGTTACGACTCGAACTGTGCGCAATAGGCTGCATCATGCGCAACTTCACTCCCGACGTCCATGGCGAGGTCCATCTTTGCAACCACGACACCATGCAGCGCGGTAAAGAAGGGCCCAGCAACATACCGAATGGACCGCTCAGGATTGGCATCACGTTCTCCTCACCGATGAGTGTCGCATACGCCTTCAACCAGACAATCGTCGGAGACTTGTTTGGAGGCAACCCGGTTAGGCTGAACGCCTTAGACACACCGTCCAGTGAGTGCAGTAAGATGGAGGTTCCCTGCTGTTTTGGGGTAGCATTATATAGGGCCGACGTACGCCGCTGGTGGTAATGGAAGGCGCCATAACGGCTGTACGATACGTGAATGTCATCCTTCGACCGATAGTGCAACCTTATCGGCAGCATACTGGCGAGGCATTTATCTTCGTGGACGACAATTCGCGCCCCCATCCTGCACATCTTGTAAATGATTTGCTTCAGGATAACGACAATGCTCGACTAGAGTGACCAGCATCCTCTCCAGACATGCCTGGGATAGATTGAAAAGGGCTGTTATGGACGACGTTGCCCACCAACCACTCTGAGGGATCTACGCCGATTCGTTGTTAAGGAGTGGGACAATCTGGACCAACGTGCCTTGATGAACTTGTGGAGAGTATGCCACGACGAATACAGGCATGCATCAATGCAAGACAACGAGCTACTAGGTATTAGAGGTACCGGTGTATACAGCAATCTGGACCACCACCACTGAAGGTCTCGCTGTATGGTGGTACAACATGCAATGTGTGGTTTTCATGAGCAACAAAAAGGGCAGAAATGATGTATATGTTGATCTCTATTCCAATTTTCTGTACAGGCCCCGGAACTCTCGGAACCGAAGTGATGCAAAACTTTTTTTGATGTGTGTATATGAACTAATTTCAATATCCACGAAAGTGTTTACGGAACCTGCGAACTTCCACAGTCAGCGTCTTGAACCGACCTCGGTGAATGTGCACAGGTGCTTCACAAAGAATTTTGACTTCAGTTGCACCACATAATGAAGCAACCCGTTAGCCGATAGCAGACAAAAACCTTACAATAAAGGTACCAGTCATTCTTTGTGGCGAACAGGCATTACGACTACTCATTTCAGCCAGCCGCAACTTGAGTCTAGCAGCTAGCAGTCACTGGCGTGTGTCTGTTAGTGATTAAAATACGACTCGCGGAAGTCTCACACAAAACTTGGGCTACATCTATACGCACCGTAACAAACGTTAAGTAGAAACAGAATTCTGAAATGAGATTAGCGACAATTACCAACAGAGAAAGCCCCAAGACAGGACGAAATCTGACTTGCTAACGCAGTATCTGGCGTGTGCCGGAACAGAAAAATGCGGCGGACGTAAAATCTCCGGACGGTGAGAATTTAAAACAGTGCCCTGGTAGCCGTGTTTGTTTTTTGAGTTGTGGCGCTGGAGGCGGCGCAGCGGGAATACCTAATGATGTGTACGCCTTCTCCTGCTGTGCTCATCCGGCATCCGATATAATTAAGACGCAAGTTTTAACTAATGAAATTTGCCCTGATGAAACTGAGACTAATAAGGAAGTTCTGCGCAACCCTACCGGAAGGATAGTTAACCAGCACGATGCGCGGACTCAGTGATAGCCGAAATCGAATCACGAACCACGTGACCGACCTCTCGTCGGCAAGTCCCGTGAGCACTTACTTGAGCTGAACTGGTCTCACATTAACTTTTTGTATAAGTTCACACGCTCAGAAGAATGTCGAGCGTTTAGGGAAGGTAGTAAATACATGCGGCAAACACGTTGTAATCTTGCATGAGCAGTGGAACCAGGTGCGACTAAATACAGCGCCACGAAAATCAACATGACGTAAAGGAAGACTTATTAGATATTCTTTGATTAGTAGAAATAGCATGATAATTCGAAGCCATGTGGTCAACAGGTATTTAGGTGTTTGCTTAGAAATTTCAGGCACAAACAGAATATGCAGCAAGGAAAGATGTCGCATAATGAATAAAATTATTGATATAGGACAAAGGAGGTTTCGTTTCCCTCTGAATGTAATTAGACTTCACCAAGGGTCTATATCAGTTGGAATTTTTAGCTATACTGTCAGTGCTCGGGTGCACAGCCTACGGCTAGTCAGACCTGCTGCTGCGATCTGGAAGCACAGTGAGGAATGGTAATAAGCTGGTATGGATTCATCAGCAGCACATCTACAGACATCCCCACTATATTAGTGGACGTTTGTCTGTTGGACCTACAAATCAGAAAAAGGGCTGCCATCTATTGGGCAAAGAAACAACAACACGAAAAAATACACGACGTCATTGGTGAACCACCAACGAATTCGTTAGTCAAAAATAATTTAACATTTATATAATGGCAGCAGATATGAAATTTCCCAGACGCAAAAAGGGTAAAAAACATTGTTTCTTACTGATATAAATTAAACGCTTTAGCTAGCACATTTTGGGTAAAAAACCGGACATGCGCCCTAAAGAAATGGCAGGTGAAGGACGATCAGCTGTTACTGTGGTGCAATTAATGAGTGTAAGTCGAAAATTATTCGATGTTAATACTGTTAGGTTCCAATTAAAATAACGTCCATGTGCAGGAATTACCGAAACGCTAATCTTTCTTCCGAAGAAATTAACATTTCTTGCTGATAAACTTGGGGGGAAAAAAAAGGCGAGTAGAATTTCGCGAAGTCACCGTCAAATAAGCAACGCAGCGGCAGCGCGCCTGCCACACGTTACTCCTACTAAAATCTCGAAAGGTACGTTTTCAGCCCTCACTGCTGATTTACAACGCCTCTCCACGTTTTCGGGCGTTAATGGCGGAAGCGGAACGCCATGTTTACGACGGACGATCTGCAAGTGGGACGAAGAATACCTGCCATATCTGTGCGGCGCTCGTAAAACCAGTTAACAAAAGCGTTATCGTCGCAGCCGTAAAAAACACCAAGTTTTCTGGTTACATATCTGGTGACAAAAAATATTTATAGGGGGAATGTGCGCCAATTGCGACAGCAGCCGAAAAAAAGAGCGTAAAAAAGGCGGCTGCGCCGTAAAAATGTCGGCTGGCGGCGGATCTGATAACGGACAGCCGCTCGCTGCGCCCTGCGCTCCGCTCCCACGGCACGGCCTTCGCGCTCCGCGTCATTATGGCCAGGGCAGCCTCCGGCTGCTGGTGCGTGGCATCCGGGACACACACAGAGCCGTGCCGTTTCGTAAACGGAACTAAAACCGGTGAACGGGAGTCATCGCGATCACTAAGGGGCTTCTAAAGAGAACCTTCTACACTACTGGCCATTAAAATTGCTACACCAAGAAGAAATGCAGATGATAAACGGGTATTCATTGGAAAAATATATTATACTAGAACTGACGTGTGATTACATTTTCACGCAATTTCGGTGCATAGATCCTGAGAAATCAGTACCCAGAACAACAACCTCTGGCCGTAATAACGGCCTTGATACGCCTGGGCATTGAGTCAAACAGAGCTTGGATGGCGTGTACAGGTACAGCTGCCCATGCAGCTTCAACACGATACTTTTTCTGCATCCAGAAAAGCCCGTACAGGACCTGTAACATGCGGTCGTGCATTATCCTGCCGAAATGTAGGTTTTCGCAGGGATCGAATGAAGGGTAGAGCCACGGGTCGTGACACATCTGAAATGTAACGTCCACTGTTCAAAGCGCCGTCAATGCGAACAAGAGGTGACCGAGACGTGTAACCAATGGCACCCCATACCATCACGCCAGGTGATACGCCAGTATGGCGATGACGAATACACGCTTCCAATGTGCGTTCACCGCGATGTCGCCAAACACGGATGCGACCATTATGATGCTGTAAACAGAATCCGGGTTCATCCGAAAAAATGACGTTTTGCCATTCATGCACCCAGGTTCGTCGTTGAGTACACCATAGCAGGATCTCCTGTCCGTGGTGCAGCGTCAAGGGTAACCGCAGCCATGGTTTCCGAGCTAATAGTCCATGCTGCTGCAAACGTCGTCGAACTGTTCGTGCAGATGGTTGTTGTCTTGCAAACGTCCCCAGCTATTGACTCAGGGATTGAGACGTGGCTGTACGATCCGTTACAGCCATGCGGATAAGATGCCTGTCATCTCGACTTCTAGTGATACGAGGCCGTTGGGATCCAGCACGGCGTTCCGTATTACCCTCCTGAACTCACGGATGCCACATTCTGCTAACAGTCATTGGATCTCGATCAACGCGAGCAGCAATGTCGCGATACGATAAACTGCAATCGCGATAGGCTACAATCCGACCTTTATCAAAGTCGGAAACGTGATGGTACGCATTTCTCCTCCTTACACGAGGCACCACAACAACGTTTCACCAGGCAACACTGGTCAACTGCAGTTTGTGTATGAGATTTCGGTTGGAAACTTTCCTCATGTCAGCACTTTGTAGATGTCGCCACCGGCGCCAACCTTGTGTGAATGCTCTGAAAAGCTAATCATTTGCATATCACAGCATCTTCTTCCTGTCGGTTAAATTTCGCGTCTGTAGCACGTCATCTTCGTGGTGTAGCAATTTTAATGGCCAGTAGTGTAATAATACTTCGCAATACTAGCGTTACGACCAGGGTGGGCTTAAGGTTCGAGCGAAACAAGCAATTGTGATTACGAGCAGCCAACGTATTCAGTACGGAATGTTATCGTAGTTAGTATAAAATCTGTTTGAAATCGAAATTTTTCGATTAACTACGCTTATAATTGTGCTCAAATTTCACCCAAGTTCCATTTTAACCCCTTGAGCCCCTGAGCCCCTGTGTTGCCTGCCGCTACCCATCATTTGCAATGGGAAGGAAATAAAAACGTTGAGGTATGTCGATGACGCTGTAATTCTGTCAACACAGAGAACTAATTGGAACGTACCTACACCAACGAAGAGAAGGTAGAAATGCTAGTACACTATTTGACATACATGTACCCGTATTGTAAACAAGAAATCATTGTTGAAATTTGAGAATGAATTTTTACTCTGTGGCGAAGTGTGCGCTGCTTTGAAACTTCCTCACAGATGAAAACTATCTAGCAAAGATAGCCAAGGTTTGACTCCCGGTCCGACACACAGTTTTAATTAGAAAGTTTCAATTATTGCAATTACAGTTCTGCTAACTTACATTGTCCACAGACGAATAGCATTTCTACCATCCTTTCGGCAGAGGAGATTGTGCTTATAAAAACGTTCAACTGAATGACAGGTGTACATTTTCCTTGTGTTTCCATTTGCTTGCTGCCAATTACAGCACAAGGACGACTTAGTTTATCCCAGGTACCTACAAAGTCAGTTTTGTGTTATGTTTGTAATAACAGCCGATGGCACCGTAATTCTGTCAAAGACACCAAACGAATTGGAACGTACCTACACCAACTACTATGGTACATGTTAATTCCTATATTTGAGGAGCGGAAGTGGATTACCAAATAAAAAATGCAGTGCTCTGTTTAAAAATAATGTATCTTCGTAACGAACAAAGTTACAAGAAATTAAATTTTGTTGGTTAATGTCCCCTCGGTAGCAAAACAACAATTGCTACTGTTGATATGTTCTTTATTTTGATTGCGGGTAAGGAATTATCTGGGGTAGCTAAGTTAAATGAGACAGCGTATATACGTTATTGTGAACGGCATTTGATATAATGCATATTAAAATAGCTACAGCGGGCGATCAAAAAGTTTTCGTTTGAGGGCGTTGCTATATTGTATATGCAACGTAGTGCGTCTTCCATGCGGGTATATAAGCACTGACATGTAGGCAAGGGATTAGTGTGGCATTCGTGTCTTTCCGACGTGCGTGCGGCAAATGCGGAAAAGTGAACAATAGTGACGTTATTACCAAATGCGTCCAAACAGGGCAACGTGCTGTTTGTTATTCCTTTCTTGGCTACAGAAGGACAAACACCCGTAGATATCTAACGGAGAATGAAGAATGTGTGTGGGGCAGCATTTCTGTCGAAAGCCACCGTTGTGAAATGGTGGTTCAAATGGCTCTGAGTACTATGGGACTTAACATCTGAGGTCATCAGTCGCCTAGAACTTAGAACTACTTAAACCTAACTAACCTAAGGACAGCACACACACCCATGCCCGAGGCAGGATTCGAACCTGCGACCGTAGCGGTCACGCGGTTCCAGTGAAATGGTGCGCCAAGTTCCGTGCTGGTCGCGATTCACCACAAGACGCACGTACTCATGTAGCAGATGCCGTAATGTAGAAGTTACGCCAACTCAAATGGGAGACATTCGAGCACCCGACCTACAGTCGTGATGTCTCCCCATGCGATTATCACGCCTTCGGTTCCTTAAAAAGCTCCTTGAAGGGTCGACGATTCCTGTAGGTTGAGGATGTGCAGCACGTGGTTACGGACTTTTTCACACAGCACGACACGATGTTTTACCAAAGGTATCTTCAACCTGGTGTGTCAGTGGTACGTTTGACTCAATACTCACGTCGATTTTGCCTGATTGGCATACCGAGTTTGGACTGTATGGCCGTCGAATGGAAACTTTGAGATAGCCCCTTATATTAAGAATTTGAGGGGGGACGGAAGGATATACATACCATCCCACGCAAACTGAAATACAGTTCTTTGAACGAGTTATATTACTCGTCAGGTTTCCGTCTCTTACTATGCCATTGTTGGGTTTAACTGCAAAATTACCGCTACTAGATTCAGCAGCACTTGTACTCGCTCTTGAGGTGTCCTTTGCCATTACGAGATACTTTCCTGAACACAAGCAGGGCAGACAGACTACGGACACCGTTGTAAGATACACGACAGAATATAATTTATGTGCGATAAAAATAGCTAGGGTGGCGTAGGACGAGCCTGAGGGGTTATCGAACAAGGACATGGGAGAAAAAGAGGGGGTGGGGGCAAGGAGGGGTCACCGACTCTGCGGCGGAATGGGATAGTGGAAGCGCGTGCGAAAAAAAAGAGGGAAACGAATATGCAGGAGCGCGTATTTGCGGATGCAGTGTAAGAGGCGAACAGGGGAGGAAAGCGTGGAAGAGGCGGCAAGCTGGCGCGGGGAGAATTACTGCGTTGTCCGGTAAGAGAGGGCGAGGGCGTGACATGGCGCCGGCCATTAATTACGGCGACGCTGGCTGGCGCTCGCAGCGCGGGGGCGACGCGACTGGCGACAAATTAACGCCGCCGCTGATGGTCGCCGCCGCCGCCACCGCTCCAATTTCTGACACAACAATTCCCCGCTGCCTGTATTTATGGCCGCTCCGCGCTAAACCTATACGGCCCGCGGCGATTGGCCTCGGATTTACCTGGCGGCACGCCGTATCTGTCTTCATTCCGCGCTGATCTGCGCCCTAATGGACTACGCGCCACGTGACACAACTGGAATTAAACCCTTATCGCTGCTGGCTCCCTCGTAGTGCAAAGTCCCTGCATCGCGTTTGCCGATGACAGGGGAGCATCGCCGCTCGCTACGCACTAGTAACTAGCTCAACTGCAGAGTAAGACGCGGGCACACTACAGTTGAAAGCAACATCTGACTGCCTTAGCACTTGACCTGGAGGTACCTGGTTCTCCAAGTGATGAAAGAAATCTATAGCACCATTATTTGTCCGGCAGGGAGAGAAGAGGTGAGTATATCACGCTTTGCGCAAAATACTTCAGTGTCTCGTGGAATGAAATCCTGCGACACAGTAGTAGTAATTCGTCCGTCAGACTAAGATGTTAACCTCGTCTGCCCTCTTGGTGTGTAGAAGAAATCGGCTACATAATAGCCTGTGCTGTAAGGATGCTTCGGAAGACAACCAAAGGGGTCCTGCTATGATAGGAAATGGTTTTGCAGACTATTATCCTGGTTGTCGGGCAATATCGTGGACATGGTGTATATGGTGGACAAATTGGTATCCCACCGCCGTCTGGGGCATCTTAGCTGTTCATCGGGGCTCAGTTCGAAGCGGAACTCATCACTCACCAGACAGTTCTGCTCCAGTCAATGGTATTCCAGACAGAATGTGCTCGACATCACAGCAAACGGGCTTGTTGGTGTACAGAAGTCAATGCTAGCGGCGGAAGAGGCGCCGTGAGCTCAACCCCCTTTCTGTGAGACGCCCCTTAATGGTCCTTGTGGTCACTGAAGCACCAGTTTCCAGTCGGATCGGTGGTAATGATGAATCCGTGGCTCTGAGTGCCCCTCTGGCGTCTCTCTAGGTGGGCCGCTTTCTTCTTGACGATTAGTGTGGCCTGGTTCACCCATTCCTGTCAATATCGTCGAATAGTGGTATCCCTCCTACAGAACTGTCGGAGGTTTCACCGGTTACTCCAATCGGCTTCTTTGAGCCCAACTATACGTCCTCTCTCTAATGCTGGCACCTGCATATATCGTTTACGCGCCTGTCTGCGAGGTACAGTTACCGTCCAGCAGAGTACATGGAAAGAAATTCGCAAAGACTTTATGCCCTGGTATCCACGTCTCCTCTGTTCACTGCCCTTACCAGCGGCCGGTGAAATTGCGCTACAGCGTCACACATTCATTCACGGGCCGCCAAAGTGTACAATTTTGCATTTACCGTCGACATCTGTACGAATATCGGTTTGCGACCAGTTTGCACAGGTTTTTTTTGTCTTAGAGTCTATTTACACTTAAGGCTCAACATTTCTATTTCACGTAGAAAACGGACCAACTAACGCCAAAATAACAATTTTTTTACGAATTGCAGACCTCTCAGTTGACAAGAAATCATCTACGATCTTAACGGGAAAACGTCACAGTCTTTGTTAACTACTGACGTAGAATCATAACCAATGAGAAATAGCCGGCTGGTTTTATGTACTAACTTCGTTACTAAAGTAAGAATAGCTAGACTGCATTTTGACTTCAAAAGTTTTGAGTCAGTGCTCACACGGTATTGTTTACTGGCAATACCGGTTCCAAACGTCAATCGTTTTCAATAGCCCATACTACTTATTAGTCGGTAGCTGCGTCAGAACGCAAGAGTGCACCATGAGTAAGCATCTCCAGGGCTCCTACTAGAGGACTGTAACAGGAGCCTTGAGGAGACTATAATTCCTACTAAGTTGTGACGCAGCCATCGGCTAACAAGTAAGACTATTGAAAATTACAGACGTATCGAAACCGGTTTAGCCGATAAATAAAATTGTGTGAGCATTGCTTCAAAATCGTTGCAGCCAAATTTAGTCGTTCACGGACGCCTTGCGCCACAAGGCTAATGTTAACAAAAAAAAGGTGTAGACTGCAGATCGTAGTGGACATGGCGAATCTACGAAGAGAATCTTTAAAACTACGTTTGACATACTCGTGAAAACTCTTATCATCAGCATCTTTTCAACGCTCTCTAAATAAAAAGATACAACGAAATCATATATGCACTGAAATTTACGATTCCTTGAGTTGGCGTTGATTTGGGGGAAGAGACCAGACAACGAGATCATCGGTCTCATCCGATTAGGGAAGGATGGGGAAGGAAGTCGGCCGCGCCCTGTCAGAGGAACCATCCCAGCATTTGCTTGAAGCGATTTAGGGAAATCACGGCAAACCCAAATCAGGATGGCCGGACGCGAGATTGAAACGTCGTCCTCCCGAATGCGAGTCGAATGTGGTAACCACTGCGCCACCTCGCTCGGTCTACGATTCCTTAATTTAGTCACTACGAGAGATACAGATGTTCAGAAAATTGACATGGGGAAGATACACTGCATTCGGGTAAACTGGCACACAACATTTCGAGAGCCAATGTTCGAAATAAATGCTGAAAGGTTTTAAATACAGCAATTTCGTAGACGTACAAAATAGCACTGAAGACACCATTTAACAGGTATTTAAATTTTCCAATTCTCTCCATTTATAAACACGATGTTTGAATAAAAACATACAATATCTTCATTATTTCAGAATTTAAAGCATTCTTTTAAGTGTCAGAGTAACGCACATGGACTGGAGGTGATGCAGCAATTGAAGACCTCAATTATTCTCCGAAACGCTTCCTGAGGAATAAAATGATCAAAACGGTGCTTGTTTATAGTTTTTTCGTCGTATGCAAACGCATGGTCTGCCGAAATTCTGAGATACATAGTCGGACATATACTACTCGCAGGTTTTTAGAATGAGATGAAATTTTCATCGCCTTTATTTAGTCGGCAAAGGGAGAATAGCTGGCAGCGTGAAATTAGTAATGACTAGACTCTGCTCAGTGTCCTGGGCTACATTCCAAGCTTGTCGACAGTGTCTCAGTGGTAAGGCCATGCGACATTGTTGATAGTGACCTCTACGTTGGATGGGAACGTTAAAACTCGCTGGCTTTCTCGGTGCTATTCGAGACGACTATGTTACGTGCCGGGGCCGAGTTCCGGTCCTTTCCCCTTTCTGACATCATCATAAACAACAACACCACCACCACCAACAACAACAACAACGCCAACGCGACGGTAGACTGTATACTCGTACGCACTCATTATAGTCTCTCACGGAAGACAGCTGCTCTCACGAGACCTGAAACTCAAGTCCACCAAGTGTCGTAAACCAGTAGGACTTCCACCGGGCCAAGAGCAACGTGTGTGTGTGTGTGTGTGTGTGTGTGTGTGTGTGTGTGTGTGTGTAATGCAATCTGGATAGTCACCTGAGAACAAACTGAAGTTCGTTACGCGAAGCAACAAATTAAACACAGTAATAACTTGCATGTTGTCTGAGAAATTATATTTTCATCTAATACATGCAATTTAAAACAACGTCAGTGCACTAAACAACTAGTTAAGGAAATTAGGGAGATATCTGGAAAAGAAATTAAAGTTTAGAAATAAAAACTTTAATGCTTACACTAATCATGTCAGACACAATAGTGAGCTTGGAGTTTCTGCTGGATGGAACTGATAGCTTCTTGGTAAGAGTTTATGAGATGAGTATTAATAAAAGTAAAACAGGATAGTAGAATGTGGTCGAATTACGTCAAATGATGCTGACAAAATGAGATTACAATATGAGATAACAAAAGTGGTAGGCGAGTTCAGCTATATCGACATCAAAATAATTGAGGATAGGAGAAATAAAGAGGCTATAACATATAGACTACCAATATCAAGAAAAACATTCTTGAAAAACAGAAATAAGTTAATATCGAATATCAATTTAAGTATTAGCAAGTCTCTTCTGGGAGTATTTGCATCAAGTGAGGCCTGGTATGGAAGTGAAACATGGGTGAAAAATTTTGGATATTTTTGGTAAGGTCTTACGGGAACAAACTGCTGACGTCGTCGGTCCCTAACCTTACACACTACTTAATCTAACTTAAATTTACTTACACTAAGGAAAACACACACACCCATGCCCGAGGGAGGACTCGAACCTCCGACGGAGGGAGCAGCGCGGACCGTGACAAGGAGCACTAGACCGCACGGCTACCCCGCGCGGCGAAATATACAGCATAATTTGGCCAAAACAAGGGGACGGTTGATAGGAAACACTAAGAGACTTCAAGGAATCGTCAATTTGTTCATGGAGGGAATTGTGGGGGATGAAAATCACAGAGCAAGACGAAAGCTCGAATACAGTAAACAGATACAAATGGATGTAACTTGCAGTGTATATGCAGAGATAAAGAGACTCGCATAGGATACACTAGCACGGAGAACTAGTTTCGGAACTGATGGCAACAAGTTTTGTTTGCGTACAATTTCTCAGCTTTCAACACGGCAGGGTATCGATTATCTGAGTACCTATTAATCGAACTATCAGTTAACTGAAAGAGTTGCACCCGGCTGATTTGTATTTGCAAGAGCGCCATGTAGAAGTTCGATGGCGCTGGGTTGACCAGTTTCGCCTCCTGCCAAATGACATTGTTGCTGTTCTGTGTAGACGTCTGGAACTTCGTCTCTGAAACTGAAACGGTTCCAATGGCGACTAAATTTAAAACGCATTGCTGTTTCCGATAAACGTGAAATAAAATTTAGCGACAAAATTGTAGTCTCACTTTCTGAAGCAAAAAATAATTATGGACGTCTTTTTGCAAGCTCCAAGTCTGCTTTAATAGGTTGGTTGGTTTGGGGAAGGAGACCAGACAGCGTGGTCATCGGTCTCATCGGATTAGGGAAGGAAGTCGGCCGTGCCCTTTCAGAGGAACCATCCCGGCATTTGCCTGGAGTGATTTAGGGAAATCACGGAAAACCTAAATCAGGATGGCCGGACGCGGGATTGAACCGTCGTCCTCCCGAATGCGAGTCCAGTGTCTGCTTTAATAGCCATCTGAACTTTTCAACTAGGCTATGTAGGTAATTCTCTGCGCTATTTGTATAAAGAGGGATACAAAATATCTACGTAACTAGGTCCTTTTTCTGGGAGCGAAGGAACGAGTGGAAATCGTATGATTTCGGGCCGATACGGAATGTCGTTGCCGCCCCTTGTCAACCTTAGCTACAAAACGATACAACTAAAGAATGGATTTTCAAGTGCACCACCTTTCCAAAAATATAGCTATTTTCACACAGACAAGTCAATGTAGCATTTGCGTACATGAAATGAAGCGAATTAAGTACAGTTTATTGCACCTTTTCGTGAGATTACTACATTTCGCAACTTTTCCCCTTTATACCATGCTTAAGCGCATTTCCCACATTTTTACCTGCGTTTTTAATACATTAGACAAATTTTTTTTCTTTTCTTGAATAGTATTTTAAGATTTTGTTTAATCAGAAGTCAACAATTGTCAATAAATATCAAAATACCAGTAATTATTCTTCATACCACCCTCCCCCCCCCCTTCAGTAACAACGGCCAACCTCAGTCTAAGTAACAATGATCAGCCTGCAGCTGTTAAATGAAATAAAATTTAAAGAACGATGCTGCAACAGCTGAAACCTAAATTCAGTTAGTGCTGGCATGAATTTAACGGTTCCTATATATCCATTGCGTACAGTCTTGTTGGCTGAGTTTGTGTTTTACCAGAACGAATTTTTCACAACAGAATCATGTCGAAAGTTAAGAAGAATTAGTTTCGTGCACTTTCAGAAAGATACGAGACTCAGTCCATCGAAACTGATGGCGTCGTTTTGCGATGTGCCGTCTGCGAAGTAAATATTGCAAATGAAGACAAGCATCAGAGAAACAGAATATATCCGCACATCCTGAACAACAAACATTTAAAGAATACTGAACTTCGCAAATAGAAACCTTAGCAAACTACCTTGATACACCCTTTAACTTTAGGATCTGAAAAGCAGCGGTCATTGAATGAGTTCAGTGCGGATCTTGCTATGGCATTAATTCAGTCAGGAATTCCAATCCACAGTGTAAACAATCCTGCTTTCAAATCGTTTATTGAGAAGTACACACAAAGGCCAATAAGGGATGAGAGTTCTCTGAGAAAGTTACATACATCCAATTTATGAGTACGCTTTAGAGAAAATAAGAGGCGGTTGGCAAACATGAAATGGGATTCGTTTTAGATTAATCTACTGATGAGCTATAAAGATATACTTTGAATCTGTTGGTTTTTTCATTATTCAGTGAAAGGGTAAAATCAATGCTTTTTAAAATTTACCAGCTCTAGAAGACAAATGCATGCAAGATAATGCAACCATTCAGCGATTCATATATGGACCTGTAGCCAGAGGCATACAACATGAAAAAGTCAGGCTTGTCGTAACTGACCAAGCTTGCTACATGCTTTCAGATTTCGAACAATTAAAGGGGATGTACGCAAATCCAACCGTGTAACATGTACCGTACGTGCTTTACGCCGTGTTTGCGAAACTACCAGGCATAATTTCTGCAGGGCAAATGACTTCACTGATGCTGTGAAGAACATTCCGGTAAAGGCTCCCAGTCGTCGAGTTTTGTATCAAGAAATGACAGGGTTCCATCTTCCACAGTTTCCTGTCATCCCAAAGTGGGCTACTTTGGTAAGATATGCCTATTTTCTTGAGTGGAAACTTTGATAAAATAGAACACTTCATATGTGCTATAGACTCAATGGACGCAGCAGCCATCCGTCAGGTCCAACAATTACTCAACAACAAATACCTAGAGTTGTAACATTTGGCCGAGTATGGCTATAACTATATGCCCGAGGTGATTCAGTGTTTGGAAGAAGAAAGTAAAGAGAAGAAGGAACAATGAAAGAAGTTGATGAGTGTAAGGTTTATTCCTGTGTGCTAAGTCACACTGATCAGCCACAACATTATTACCACCCACCTAACAGCCCGTATGTCAGACTTTGGTACGGATAACAGCGAGCAGCGGCGACGCGTCGTGGCATGGAACCAATGAGGCTTTGGTAGGTCGCTGGAGGGAGTTGGCACCACATCTGCACACACAAGTCATCTAATTCCCGTAAATGCCGGGGAGGGGGGCGATAAGCTCTGCTGTCACGGACAATCGCGTCCCAGATGTGTTTGGTGGGGTCCAGATCTGGCGAATTGGGGGTTGTGGGAAGCGGACAGCATATCAATTGGAACTCTCCACTGTATTCCTCGAACAACTCCGTCACTCTCCTGGCCTTGTGACATGGCGTGTTATCTTGTTGAAAAATGCCACTGCCGTCAGGAAACATGTTGTCATGACGGGATGAACGTGGTCTGCAGCAAGTGTACGATACCCCTTGTCCTCATGGTGCTCTGCACGAACAACACTGGACCCATGGGTGCCCACGTGGATGTTCTCCAGACCACGTATTAGAGCCGCCGCCAGCTTGTCTCCGTCCCACTGTCAAACAGCTGTTCCCCTGGAAGGCGGCGGACTCGCGCCCTCCTATCGGCACAACGAAGAAGGTATCGGGATTCATCAGACCATGCAACGCTCTGCCACTGCGCCAACGTCCAGTGCTGATGGTCACGTGTCCATTTCAGTCGTAGTTTCCAATGTTGTAGTGTTAACTTGGCACATGTATGGGTCGTCGGCTGCGGAGGCCTATCGTTAGGAATGTTCACTGCATTGTGTATTTAGCCACATTCGTAGTCTGCCCAGCATTAAAGTCAGATGTTAGTTCCGCCACCGTTCGCCGCATGTCCTGTTTTACCAGTCTGTCCACCCTACCTCATTCGACTTCTGTAATGATGTCCCATAAGTGTTCGATTGGAGACAGACCTCGTATTTAGCAAGCCAAGGCAATATGCCAATAGTCTGTACAGCATCATGGATTATAGCAGCGGTACGTGGGCGAGTGTTATCCTGTTGGAAAACACCCCCTGGAATGCTATTCATGAATCGCAGCACAGCAGGTATAATTACCAGACTGGCAGACAAATTTGCAGTCAGGATGCGTGGGATAAGCACGAGAGTGCTCATGCTGTCACACCGAATCCCAGACCATAACTCCAGGTGTAGGGTCACTACACCTAGCACGCAGATTGGTTGCAGGCCCTCAACTGGTCTCCATCTAACCACCTCATGGCCATCACTGGCAACGAGGCCGAACCAGCTTTCATCAGAGAACACAACAGATCACCATCTTCCCCTCCAGTGAGCTCTCGCTTGAACCACTGATGTCGCAAATGGCGGTGGCTTGGGGTCGGCGGAATGCACGCTACAGGGCGTCTGGCTCGGAGCTGTCCTTGAAGTAACCAACTGCTGCTGAAACTATTGCTGCAGATACAGTAGGACGCCCCAGAGACCAGCGCCGAACGAGATGGCCTTCCCTCTTGGTAGTGCCAAGTGGCCGTGCAGAGCCTGCTCGTCGTGCGACTGTACATTCTCGTGACCACCACTGCCACCAATCGTGTTCAGTGACTACAGTCCAACCAATTCTTTCTGCAGTAGCGCAGAAGGAAGAGCCAGCTTTCCATAGACCTATTACACGACTTCGTTCAAACGCAGCGAGATGTTGATAATGGCGTCTTTGTCGCCTAAAAGGCATTCTTCACTAACATCAACTCACCACGGCCAATCGCAAATGTAACAAAGGCTCACGACCATTACAGGGTGTATTTCAAGCAAGCCTGATTTGCAGCTCGTGGTCTCGCGGTCGCGTTCTCACTTCCCGAGCACGGGGTCCCGGGTTCGATTCCCGGCGGGGTCAGGGATTTTCACCTGCTTCGAGATGACTGGGTGTTGTCCTCATCATTTCATCATCATTCACGAAAGTGGCGACTTTGGGCTGAGCAAAGATTGGGAACTTGTACGACTGCTGATAACCACGCAATTGAGCGCCCCACAAACCAAACAGCATCATCATCATCAAAACTTGATTTGCATCCTCATAGAGACACTACTAGTGCCACTCTTAAGCGACTGGCTTGAAATTTGGACAGACGTCATTTTTCGGATGAAGAAATTCGGCTACCATCTTTCGTCATTGTCGCACAAGTCCTTCTTGGTAATGCGATGTTTTTCCGTCGGCGTACTTGCTGCTGAGCCCATTTGCAGCATTCCTCTTACTTTAAAGGTTTGGGGAAGGAAAAGAGAAGGGATAGAACTATCCACTTATCTATATATGGTGTACTGTCAGTGAGTAGCACATCCGGGAAAATGTTGGCACAAGCGAGACTTTCACAATCAAGTACATCAAGTGGGCGGGGCACATAATAACGGTGGCAGAGTAACGATTTCCTTTGCGCATCATTTAGAAAGTACGTGCGCAGATAGAGAAATATGGTGGCCGGGTTGGCGGCGCGGCGGCCGCGAGCAATCCGCAGTTAAGTGTGCAGGCGGGCCTTTGTGGCGTTGGCAACACAATGAGGCCGGATGTGCGCCGATCGCCGCCCACCATTGTCGCTAGCATGGCGCGCAGGCCTGCTCTCACGGTGCCAATTCACCTTTCGGACGGGTTCTTGCCGAATGCGACAAGCCGGATATTTCGTGACCAGAATCCAACGGCAAAATTTACGCCCACAGCCATTAGTTTTCCAAACGGCGAGCCCAGCGCGTTACAAAAATGCTCTGTAGTAGAGTACATGCAATTTCGCTGCGGTGGCAGACATTAAAAGTGCAGAATGTCAGGCTCTCCATAACGCAATGTTTACTCCTTCAACCTTATTTTACGAGCGTCATTCCGAAACTAATCCTTCTTTTTTATATTGAATTTGAACGACCGAGCCAGATTGTGTTGGGTTAGTACAAATTTTTGAATCTTCCCGCTAATGTCCTGCTGGTTTTGTTGTCCCATGGCAGACAGCAGCAGCAGGGGCGGGATCCAAAATGTCACTTGATGTAGAGCAAAGTATCAAATAGAGACGTGTCACTTAATTATTTACTGGTGAACAAATTACGCCGACTGAAATTCATCGACGCTTGTTACAGCTGTATGGTGACGATACAGTAACTGAAATTCATCGACGCTTGTTACAGCTGTATGGTGACGATACAGTAGCTACGAGTTATCTGAGGATGTGGATATTGCATTTCAGCAGTGGTGCAAACGATGTGCACGACAACCCGAGCCAAGGTGATCCTGGTCAGCTGCCACTTCTCATAATGAACAGCGTATCGATCAACTCATCCGTGATGATACTAGGGCCAAACAATTATGTGCATAGCTGAACGTCGGCTGCTGTGTCTTAGACAAGATATTACGACATTTTGGTTATCGCGAAGTGTATGCTGAAGCTTACACAAACCAATCAAATGGAAATTTCTCGGGACCTACTTGACTAATGTACTTGACTAATGCGAGGTCGAAGGTGACAATTTTCTGAACAATATCATCAACGGAAACGAAAATTCGTGTCACCACAACGATGAGGAATCCAGAAGACAGTTCATGCAGTGGACAAAGAGGAAGCTCAAGACGCGGCCACCTGCAAGCAAAGTGATGTGCACCGTCTTCTGGGATCGGCATCGTGTGGTTTTTCTTTTTCTTTTAGATGTCTTGCAGCTTAAAACAATTATCAGTTCAGAACGCTACAAGACGACGCTGACGAGGCTGCAAGCCCGAATTTCCAGTACAGCGTCAGAGTAGAAGACAAATTCCGCTTGCAATATGGTAATACCAGGCCTCACAACAATTTCGCGATCTTGAATTTATTGCCAAATTTGGCTGGACTATCCTACTTCATCAATCGTACAGTCCTCTTTTACCGCCTTGAGACTTGCATCTCTTTGGGGCTATGAAAGATGGAGTACGTACGTTCCAGATTATGATGCTGTCGTCAAAGCTGTAAGAAGGGTTTTTCGAGTGCGGCATGCAGTATCTTACTCATAGCTGGCAGATGTGCGTAACGAATGGTAGTGACTATGATAGAAAAATTTAAATCCTGCCTCTATTGAACTGTATTATTGTGCTTTCTTTATACGTTGTTGTTCCCATGAAAATAAATTGGAAACATTCGTTTCGGAATAACCACTACATTTTGTCAAGTTACGAGAGGCCCCCGCAGCCAGAGCTACTTGCTCGAGGAGCGATACGGTGTATATTGGACGTCCCTCTCTCTTGAGGGTTACCAAAGTGTCTTTTTCCCTGGAGATTAGTAATATTTTCAGTTCAGATTTTATACTACGTAAGTGCAGTCAACCGACAGGAAAACAGTCAACTAACTATTGAAAACAGCAACCAATGTCGACTAACAACTTAGTTGTGTTTCCTACCAGAAAAAGTTGGTTCATATGTTTTTTTACGATTCTAATCGATGGTACGGTTTCAAACTGACCTGACCTTGTGCGGTTCTCATCTCAAGGGTAGTTATAAACGGTGTCCGCCCCCGATAGCTGAGTGGTCAGTGCGACAGAATGTCACTCCGAAGAGCCCGGGTTTGATTCCCGGCTGGGTCAGAGATTTTCTTCGCTCAGGGATTGGGTGTTGTGTTGTCGTAATCATCATCATTTCATCCCTATATCGACGCGCACGTCACCGTAGTGGCGTCAAATCGAAAGACTTGCACCCGGAGAACGGTCTACCCGACGGGAGGCCCTAGTCACACGACATTTATTTATTTATAGACGGTAACAGCAGAATGCGATGAACAACCAGTGTTTACAGCAGCGACTGAATACGGCTGCGTTGTGACGGTATCTGTAGATAGCGGAAAATGGCACACACTTACTAGAAACGCGATTTGCTTTTCGTGTTTTAATATCACGACATGAGAATTTTCTTGAGTTTCACATCGCAGTAGACTAATCTGACACCCTTATCAGACTCGACAGATAAAATAGCCTTGTAATTTTATTTCCAATTCTAATCAAATCTTCTTTTTTTCCGATGAGCAATGCACCATAATAAACATCCTATAAGCACTTTGTGTATAGACTAATTCTACCTGTGCGTTATAAAAACTAAATTGCAAAACATTTCTTCCTAAAAACCAGAAAAAAGCGCCTTACGCCTCTAATGCTTTTGTAACAAAGTTCAGTCTAGTTCTGACAAGTATTAAAATTAATAGAGAATAGTGAAAAACTACTGTGATACCACAGGAGAGCTTCTGTAAAGTTTGGAAGGTAGGAGACGAGATACTGGCAGAAGTAAAGCTGTGAGGACCGTGCGTGAGTCGTGCTTCGGTAGCTCAGATGGTAGAGCACTTGCCCGCGAAAGGAAAAGGTTCCGAGTTCGAGTCTCGGTCGGGCACACAGTTTTAATCTGCCAGGAAGTTTCATATCAGCGCACACTCCGCTGCAGAGTGAAAATCTCATTCTGGAAACATCCCCAAGGCTGTGGCTAAGCCATGTCTCCGCAGTATCCTTTCTTTCAGGAGTGCTAGTTCTGCAAGGTTCGCAGGAGAGCTTCTGTAAAGTTTGGAAGGTAGGAGACGAGATACTGGCAGAAGTAAAGCTGTGAGGACCGGGCGTGAGTCATGCTTCGGTAGCTCAGATGGTAGAGCACTTGCCCGCGAAAGGCAAAGGTCCCGAGTTCGAGTCTCGGACGGGCACACAGTTTTAATCTGCCAGGAAGTTTCATATCAGTGCACACTCCGCTGCAGAGTGAAAATCTCATTCTGGAAACATTGGTTATTATTTGCTTTTGGAGAACATGGTCGCAGTTCGTTAGTACCTAACGCGTTGTCTGAATACAGAATATACATGTGTACCGAAACTGGCGGTATCAAATGAGCGGTACTTTTTGGTTTGGACACTCACGTTCCAAAGCAAACAGGTGCGAATAGCTAAAAAGACTATGAAATACACTCAAGTCGTATAATGTGACTGACTGTTCCCCTCAAAAAATATTCTGTCACATGAGAGGAGTACTCGCCGGGAGATTAAGTGTGCATGAAGTTTAGCAAGGAATTTAAGCGTATTGGGTTCAAAATGGTTCTCAGCACTATGGGACTTAACATCTGAGGTCATCAGTCCCCTAGAAATTAGAACTACTTAAACCTAACTAACCTAAGCACATCACACACATCCATGCCCCAGGCAGGATTCGAACCTGCGACCGTAGCAGTCGCGAGGTTCCAGAATGAAGCGCCTAGAACCGCTCGGCCACCGCGGCCGGCACTAACCGTATTGGGTGTAAAATGCGAAATGGAATACACGTGCAGTGAACAAAGCATGTAGATAGTGAGGTAGCTAATTCGGAGGAAGAAACTAACATTCCACCACAGTCGCCGGTGCGTAAAACTAGACTGTAACTTTTTCTTGCACTCGTATAATACTGACTCTCGGACTTCTCATAGAAGATAGGTTAAGGAAAGATGTTTGTAGCATTTGTAGACTTAGAAAAAGCTCATGACCATGTTGACTGGAATACTCTCTTTCAAATTCTAAACGCAGCAGGGGTAAAATACTGCAAGCAAAACGCTGTTTACAGTTTGTACAGAAGTTATGAGAGTCGAGGGGCATGAAAGAAAAACACTGGTTGAGAAGGGAGTGAGACAGGGTTGTAGGCTACCCCAGATGTTATTCAATCTGTAGATTGAGCAAGCAGTAAAGAAAGCAAAAGAAAAATTTTGCGTAGGAATTAAAGTCCAGAGAGAAGAACTAAAAACTTTGAGGTTTGCCGTTGACATTGTAGTGCTGTCAGCGACAGCAAAGGACTTGGAAGAGCAGCTGAACGGAATGGACAGTATCTTGAAAGGAGGATATAAGATAAACATCAACGAAACGAGGATAATGGAGTGTAGCCGAATTAAATCGGGTGTCGCTGAGGGAATTAGATTAGAAAATGACACACTTGAAGTGGTAGAAGTTTTGCTATTTGTGAAGCAAAATAACTGATGATGGGCGAAGTAGGGAAGATATAAAATGACAAGAAAAGCGTTTCCGAAGAAGAGAAATTTGTTAACATCGAGTATAGATTTAAATGTCGGGAAGTCCTTTCTGAAAGTATTTGTATGGAGCGTAGACGCTGGCGCAAGGGACTGCTCAACCGTTGGTTCGGGTTCGATCCTTACTACCGCCCCCTGTCCAATGATTATACCACTCTCTTGTTCGGTTTTAAAAAACCAAACGAAGAACACGTTTGGCGACACCGACTCTGGCGGGCCCCTTGAATTTGCGCGCGCAACGGCCTCACTGGCTAACTTCAATGCTAATTAACTTGTAAACGAAGCAACGCATCGAATTTTTTCTTAACAATTATTTCTCAGCAATACCTACCCTCCAGCATCCTTATAAGTTTTTCAGACTGTTTACGATCATCATGTAGGTCTTTCGTTTTGATTTATTCATTTACCGTGCCAGAACCGTGCAATGTAGATCAAAAAATATACACAGCTGAACTAAGGAAAAGAGGACGTTGAAGAGAAGAAATAGTTAAACAACCCCAGACTAAATTTTGCTCAGATAGAATCATAATGAATATCACTGTCAGTGTATGTGAAAACATACAGAAAAATGTGACTGTTACTCGTTGGGGAAAACGGACGAAAATAATTGTGCCAGGCGGCCACTCCACTTAAGTTGTTCTACTGACTCGAGTTTGTAGAGCAGCCATCGTTTTCACACTTTTGAAACTGTGAGTTCTTGTTTATCCAAGCGAACTCAACCGTAAACAAATGTATCATGTGTTTTGAGAAAAGCATGCAAGCCGTGTGACAATGAACGAATAAAGCGGAAACCGGCAACGGTGAATTTTCAATAAAGAAAACCGAAAATAAAGTGTGGCTGGTTGCTGCTGTACGGTATCAACACTCTGTAACACGCAGTGACGCTGTGTCAGGGAGGCACCAAGCAACAGTCCACGGCGGAGCGCGGCCCTGTTTCAATGATTCGCGATTGACGTCCATTCCCCGATCGGCCAATGACCACCACCAAGGAAGCGCCAACCGCGATGTTTTGGGCGTAAGAGCGTTGAGAATGGCTTCGGACGCAGGGTGCTGGGTGCGCGTGCAGCGGGGTCACTGACCCCTGGCCGGGCCGCGGCGCCGTGAATGATTGAAGCGGCGGCTGCCCACGCGGGGCCGGTTTGTTCTCGGCTGGCCTTCAGGCAGCGCTGACTCAGGCGCGCAACCAGAGAGCTCGTCCCGCCGTTTACACAGCCCGGCCGGCGCATGAACGCCCAGCTGACAAATCACATTTCAGTCTAAATTCAGCATTTCACACAGTCTCAGCTGCAAGGTAATTCTGGTGAAAATTCGGTTTCAGTCTACAGTCGTCATGAACAGATTTATACTAGACTAGTTCAGAAACCTGGCGTTGTCCAGGTATTTATTTGTAGCAGTGCCGGAGGCTTCTACGCGTGGAATTTATTTTTTACTTATAAAGCTTCTCTCTTTACACTGAGCTAACAAAACTCATGGAATACCTCTTAATATTGTGTTAGACCTCCTTCTTCACGGCGAAGTTCAGCAGCTCGATGTGGCATGGACTCAACAAGTCAATGGGAGTCCCTGCAGAAATATTGAGTTATGCTGCCCCCATAGGCGTCCATATTGCGAAAGTGTTGCCGCTACAGAAGTTGTAAAATCATTCGCTCGAATGGTCCAGAATGTTATTCGAACCAATTACGAACAATTGTGGGCCGGTGACATGGCGCATTGTCATTCATAAAAATTCCGTCTTTGTTTGGAGGCATGAAGTCGTAGAATGACTGCAGATTGTCTCCACGTAACCAAACACAGCCATTTCCAGTCAATTATCGGTTCAACTGCACAAGAGGACCTAGTCCACTGCATGTAAACACACCCCACATCTTTATGGAGCCACCACCGGCTTGCACACTGCCTTGTCGACAGGTTGGCCCCTTGGCTTCGTGCTGTTCTTGCCGCACCCAAATGCTGTCATCAGCTCTTACCACCTTGAAATCAGGACTCATCTGACAAGGCCACGGTTTTCCAGTCGTCTAGGGTCCAACCGATGTGGTCACAAGTCCAATGCTATTAGCAAAGGCACTTGCGTCTATCGTCTGCTGCCATAGCCCATTAACGCCAGATTTCACCGCAGTGTCCTAATAGATACGTCTTTCGTACTTCTCACGATGATTTCTATTATTTTACGCAGTGTTGCTTGTCTGTCAGCACTTACAACTCTACGCAAACGCCTCTGCTCTCGGTCGTTAAGTCAAGGCCGTCGACCACTGCGTTGTCCGTGGTGAGAGGTAATACCTGAAATTTGGTATTCTCGGCACACTCTTGGCAGAATGGATCTCGGTATATTGAATCCCCTAACGATTTCCGAAATCGAAAGTCCCTTGTACCTTGTGTATTGTACTGCGTTCAAAGCCTGTTAATTCCTGCCGTGCGGCCGTAATCGCGTCGGAAACCTTTTCACATGTATACTGAGAGTGCAAATGACAACTCCACCAATGTACTGCCCTTTTATACCTTGTGTACACGATGCTACCACCATCTGTGTGTGTGTGCATATCGCTACCCCATGACTTGTCATCTCAGAGTACATCTGTATCCTGCAAACTATTGTGAAGTGCATGGCAGAAGCTACGATCATTGTACCAGTTATTTGGACTTTTTCTCGTTCCACGAACGTGTGGAGCGCTGGAGCAAAGGTTGGTTAAATGCCTCTGTGAGCGCTGTAGTTAGTTTAACGTTGTCTTCTGATCGCTATGGGACTGATACGTAGGGATTTTAATTCACTGGTATGCGAAAATACGAAAGCAACTTTCGCATGATACATCGCTGCTAAGTAACCTATCTCAATGAAACTTCGATCATAGAAGGAACTGCTACAGTACAGAACAGAAGGTACTGATGGAAATACACAATCAGACGAACAAAAATGATTCTTTTATTCAAAGACAATAACTACGTGGAAGGTACCGCTATTTACTGTTTATGGTCCACTGAACATTGCAAAAGATGGAGCATTATTCTTAATAGAGTGTTTGATCACCACGGACAGTCATGCATGCTCTGCAAAGTGCTGCCAAGCTGGCCGTAAGGTTTCTTCTGTTAGGTCGCTCTATTCCTCAATCAGCGCGGATCCCAACTCTTGCCGTATGACAATACATGCAATGCACCCAGGAACACTATCGAACATGATCGTTTTGCTGGTCCAGGTGGTTTGGTGTTGGGACGCATAATGTTGAACACGGCTGTGCGGTTCTAGGCGCTACAGTCTGGAGCCGAGCGACCGCTACGGTCGCAGGTTCGAATCCTGCCTCGGGCATGGATGTGTGTGATGTCCTTAGGTTAGTTAGGTTTAAGTAGTTCTAAGTTATAGGCGACTGATGACCTCAGAAGTTAAGTCGCATAGTGCTCAGAGCCATTTTTTTGTTGAACACGGTACACTAACCGGTCAGCGGTGACACCATACTCATTCCCCATGTACGTTTTTTCAGGAGTGCATTCAGCCTTGACTTTATTAATGACAGTGCCCAACCGCATAGAACAGAGCTGGTGGAGGAGCTTCTTGAACGAGAGGGGAATGGAGTCGCCTGCTGTAACCCCGACCTAAGGTGTGTTGGAGAGACATACTGCAATATGTCCACATGCACCTCATATTAACTTTGTAGACTGAAGGTTATTTTTTCGATTGTAATGGATATGCTTGAGTGATGGGTAAAGTTTGTGGCTTGTTATAATGGAGAGGCATAGGCGTACAGAGTAAACAAAAGCTTTGGAATGATAGCTGAAACAACGCAAGGTGGTCTCCGGAATATTTCAAAGGCATTATCTGTGACCGTGTGTCTTTATTGCTGGCAGGCACTTTTGAACGATTTGATTTCAGTCACGCTCGTGCTGATTTTTTCCCCGGGAGGATGGGATTTTTCATTTTCCAGCAAGAGAATGGGAAATTTCGTGGCAGATTAAAAGTATGAGCCGGACCGGGGCTCCACTCTGGGACCTTTGCCTTTCGGGGGCAAGTGCTTTACCGATTGAGCTATCCAAAGGCGGTTCACCACCCATCTTCACAATTTTGTTTCTGCCAGTACACCTCATCTCTTACATTCCAAACTTCACAGAAGTTCTGCTGCTTACCTTGCACTCGTCGAAGAAAGGATATAGCGGAGATGTTGCCTAGCCACAGTCTAAGCAAGGCATGCAAGAGAACATACGTCAAGTTTGGAAGGCAGGAGATGTGGTTATGCCGGAAGTACGGCTGCGAGGGCGGGTCGTGAGACGAATTGCATAGCTCAGTCCGTAGAGCACTTGTCCGCGAAAGGCAAATGTCCCAGGTTCGAGTCAGGCACACAGTTTTAATCTACCAAAAAGTTTCAGATCAGCACATACTCTGCTGCAGAGTGAAAATCCATTCTGGAAGAAAATGAAAGGTGCAAGTTTCCAAAACATACTTTAGAGGAGCACAATAAAAAAAGAAACACTTCAACGTATCTCCATAATGTCTAAAGTTCTGAAATCTAAATTGAGTAGAAAGTATGAGATCACTTCAAACGTTGTGTTCCTATGTAAGTCCACCACCACGCTCCTTTTTTTCGCTCCGGCTGTTTCATAACTTGTCAGACTGTCCTTTGAAACCACTTCCGTTTAATGGTTTCTCTGTTTTGCGCCTGTTGACGCTACGACTCAACTTATATGATAGATTAAGGAAAGGCAAACCTATGTTTCTAGCATTTGTAGACTTAGAGAAAGCTTTTCACAATGTTGATTGCAATACTCTCTTTCAAATTCTGTAGGTTGCAGGGATAAAATATAGGGAGTGAAAGGCTATTTACAATTTGAACAGAAACCAGATGGAAGTTATAAGAGTCGACGAGCATGAAAGGGAAGCCGTGGTTGGGAAAGAAGTGAGACAGGGTTGTAGCCTATCCCCGATGTTATTCAATCTATATATTGAGGAAGCAATAAAGGAAACAAAAGAAAAGTTTGGAGTAGGAATTAAAATCCATGGAGAAGAAATAAAAACTTTGAGGTTCGCCGATGACATTGTAATTCTGTCAGAGACAGCAAAGGACCTGGAAGAGCAGTTGAATGGAGTGGACAATGTCTTGAAAGGAGGATATAAGATGAACATCAACAAAAGCAAAACGAGGATAATGGAATGTAGTCGAGTTAACTCGGGTGATGCTGAGGGAATTAAATTAGGAAATGAATTTGCTATTTGGAGAGCAAAATAACTAATGATGGTCGTAGTAGAGATGATAAAAATGTAGACTGGCAATGGCAAGGAAAGCGTTTCTAAAGAAGAAAAATTTGTTAATATCGAGTATAGATTTAAGTGTCAGGAAGTCATTTCTGAAAGTATTTGTATGGAGTGTAGCCATGTATGGATGTGAAACATGGACGATAAATAGTTTGGACAAAAAGAGAATAGAAGCTTTCGAAATGTGGTGCCATAGAAGAATGCTGAAGATTAGATGGGTAGATCACATAATTAATGAGGAGGTACTGTACAGAATTAGGGAGAAGAGAAATTTGTGGCACAACTTGACTAGAAGAAGGGACCGGTTGGTAGGACATGTTCTGAGGCATCAACGGATCACCAATTTAGTATTGGAGAGCAGCGTGGAGGTAAAAATCGTTGAGGGAGACCAAGAGATGAATACACTAAGCAGATTCAGAAGGATGTAGGTTGCAGTAGGTACTGGGAGATGAAGAAGCTTGCACAGGATACAATAGCATGGAGATCTGCATCAAACCAGTCTCTGGACTGAAGACCATAACAACAACAACAATGTTGGCGGTAGGTGATGTCATGGGGGGCGAGGGGGAGGGGGCGGGAGTTGATACGCTACATACTCCACACTGGCCTGCACCACGCAATTTTGAACCGCAGAAGGAATCACTGCCGACAGTATGACGCCGGATCGTGTAGTTCGTGGTAGGTGAACAACAGTGCAGCAGATGGCAGATTGTGTTTAGACAGTGTAATGCAACGCTTTGCCTTGCCTGGGAGGCGCAGCATGGTGCCACAGAGGCTACAGTGAAATCGGCGCAGGAAGGAAAGTGTTGGGCTGACAGTGAGACGCAGAACGGAGCGCAGAGCGTGTCGGCGGCGGTTTCCCTCGGCTTCCCACCAGCGCCAGCAGCTGCGCTGCGCTCAGGCCTTTGTTCGGCCAGCGCATCCTTTCACGCGGGGCGCCAAGTAGCACACGGGGCCACCGACAAGCCACCTCTTGTTTAGACTGAGGAAGACAGCTGTACAGATCACCACCGGAAGTCCAGATCCCGACCAACTGCTGCGAGAACGTAAACGTCTTACAACATACTCTGAGCTCAAACGTAATGAAGTCTATCAAACCGAATGACCTCTACCGTGACAACATAACTCGTGTTTTCCTCACGTGAGGTCATGAAACCCATTGATCAAAGCACTCAGATACATACAATTTTTCTTGATTTTCTAAAAGTATTTGACTCTGTACCATGCCAACTCTTACTACCGAAACTACGGTCCTATCGGCTTTCAAACGAAATTCTTGACTGAATTATGGATTTATTGGCAGGAAGGGCGCAGCAAGTTATCTTGGACAGAAGTCATCGATGGATTTAGAAGTACCTTCAGGCATGTCCCAGGTAAGTGTACTAGGACACTTGCTGCTGACGTTGTGTATTAATGGCAGGGAAGATATTTTGCAGATGATGCGGTTATCTACGAGGTGTCTCAGGGATAATGGTCGAGATTCAGAGATACGACAAAACGATCTTTCGAAGCAAAGTGGTCTAGTAAACATCGACTCTAAAATGCGCACCTTAAAAGCTGTGAGGACATTTTCATCTTTGATGCTGGAAATCTTGTCTACTGGAAGCTTTTTGCCTTCCATATTTTAAGAGGTGGTAGTATGGACAATAAAAGGAAAAATATCCAGTAAACATGGGCTCTAAAGTGCATACTTTAAGAGCTATGAGTATTTATTCATCTGCGCTAATTTGAAACATATCTCTTTTACTGAACAGGTACTCAAAGTTCTTAAGGTATGCACTTTAGAGCCTATGTTTATTGGACATTTTTTTTCTTGTTTTGGTCGATACTACCTCCTCTCTAAATATGGAAAGCGAAGAGCTTTGTTTCACAGTATCGAAGATGTGCACTTAGCTCTTAGGGTGTGCATTCTAGAGCCCATGTTCGCTAGACTTTTTTTGCGTCGAATTATCGTTCCTGTCATTGCCCCGAATACTGACCTTTCGTCGCGCGGGATTAGCCGAGCGGTCTAGGGCGCTGCTGTCATGGACTGTGCGGCTGGTCCCGGCGGAGGTTCGAGTCCTCCCTCGGGCATGGGTGTGGGTGTTTGTCCTTAGGATAATTTAGGTTAAGTAGTGTGTAAGCCTAGGGACTGATGACCTTAGCAGTTAAGTCCCATGAGATTTCACACACATTTGAACACTTTTTTGCACTGACCTTTCGTTCTGTGAGACCCTGTATAATGAAGCACTGTCTCCAAAAAGCTGCACAAATATTCTACATCTGCATCAATACTCCGCAAGTTACTTGACAGTGTGTGGCGGGGGGTGCTTCTGGTACCTCTAACTGGTAACTGATCTCTCCCCCCTCCCCCCCTCTTCCTTGTAGCACTCGCGAATGGCACGTGGGAAGAATGATTGTCGATAAGCCCCTGTATTGGTTCCAATTTCTGGTTTTTCTCTTCGTTTTCATTTCGCGAGATGTATGGGAGGAAATAATATGTTGTCTGTCTCTTCCCAGAAAGTAATCTCTCGAAATTTCCGTAGTATACATCTCCGTGATGCACAACGCCTCTCTTGTAGCGCCTGCCACTGAATGTTGTTGAGAACCTTTGTAACGCTCTTGCGCTGACTAAGCGATCCTGTGACGGATCTCGCCGCTCTTCTCTCTCTCTCTCTCTCTCTCTCTCTCACTGTCTCTCTTCTATCAGTCCTGTCCTACCTGGTAAGGATCCCAGACTGGTGAAGAGTACTCAAGAACCGGTCAAACAAGCGCCTTGTAAGTCACCCTTCGTGGGTGAGTTACATTTGCTTATTAAGATTCTTCTTATTAATCTTGGTGCGTTATCTGCTTTTCGTACTGTTTGTTTTACGTAGTCATTCCACTTCAGGTCACTCTGGATACTTACTACTGGATATTACGCGGTAGATACTGTCTCCAGCAATTAGTCGTGGGAAGGTTTCATGTGACACATTTCTGTGAGAAGGGTTTCCTAACGCTGCTGTGCATTGTTCTGAAGGAAGGTAGACCTGTTGCCACAGAAGAGATCTTGGAACTCAAGTAGCGTCTCCAAGTTCCTGTTGGCACTTTCTACATAAATATCTTTATAAAATTGAGATAAGTGGAGAACAGCTGTTTCCAAGATTCACTTCAGTGAGAGCAGGATAGTACACGGAACTCTAACGGATGATTAACAATGATGTAACTGATGAATGGCGTTTTTCCCAATTTTTACCATAAACGTCAGATTCTTGTTATCAAAATCTGAGATAACGTCTATTTCTTTATTTTGATATTATCCTGATCTTTGTGTCTGCCTTTCTTCGTTCTCTGCTCTCCTCTCTCACATTTTTCTTTAAAGACGTGCCTGTTTGGGTTTTACACATACTATTTGAGCTTTACAGAAGATATGGATTGTCTGACAAAGGTGCCGCCGCTAAAACTCAGAACACGGCTTAAATAGACCCATAGTTGCTCAGTCTTGAGCTGCTGTATATGCTTATTAACTTCCTGGTCACTTCAAATGTTTGTATTTAACAATAGCTACTGTTGACTATAGTCAATGGAACCGATAAGCTTTGCAAACTACATTAAAACACTTGTTTTCTTTTGTATTTCTGGAAAGATTCTATGCAAAGAGAGATGCACAGCCGCAGCTGAGACTTGTTACAGTTTGTATCTACGCCTACATCTACAGGATTACTCTGCAGTCCACAATTAAGTGCCTGGCAGAGGGTCCATGGAACCACCTTTGCCGGCTGCGGTGGCCGAGCAGTTCTAGGCGCTTCAGTCCGGAATCGGGCGACTGCTACGGACGCAGGTTCGAATCCTGCCTCATGACCTCATATGTTAAGTCCCATAGTGCTCAGAGCCATTTTAACCACCTTTAAGCTACTTCTCTACCGTTCCACTCCCAAACGGCCTGCGGTAAAAGCGAACACTTAATCTTTCCGGGCGAGCTCTGATTTCTCTAATATTATTATAATGATCATTTCCCCCTATATAGCTAGGTGCCAACAAAATATTTTCATACTGTGAGGAGAGAGTTGGTCATTGTAATTTCGTGAGAAGGTCCTGCCGTAGCGAAAAATGCCTTTGTTTTAATGACTGCCACCCCAGTCCGTGTTGCATATCCGTGGTCCGTGTTGCATATCCGTGGCGCTCTCTCCCATATTTCACGGTAACACAAAACTAGCTGCTGTTCTTTGAACTTTTTCGATGTCATCCTGTCTAATGCGGATCCCACACTGCACAGCAGTACTCCAGATGAGGACAGACAAACGTAGTGTAAGCAATCTCTTTAGTAGACCTGTTACATTTTCTAAGTATATGAATCAGTTTAATACAAAATACTACCGGCAAAAAGAGACATAAGAAAAGTGCATGCATTTTGCAAATTTACCTTCCTTTGCCTAACATTCTGTACAAGCTTCGTATTGGAAACTGGCCGTTAAAATACAGCGCTGGTGGCTTACGTCTTTTTCGCTTTCGCCTTGACTTTCAACACTGCTGGACAGACATTCACTTTACGCATTTTTTCACCGCCTCACTAAGAGCTAAAGACATAAAAAAAGAATATAAGAGGTGACTTTCAATTTAAAGTGAGTCGCCGTTCGTGCTTCTGTCGGGGTTAAAGAGGCACGACTCTACGGCTAGCAGCACCACTAGGTTCTTTCGAGCGAATCCCTTGCTGCGAAAGCAGCTACCTTTGCAAACTACACGAGTACAATAAGGTTCAGTCGACACGAGCCAATCTTGCGAGCTACACGGCAACAAATAATAACTGGCTCACGGGGAAAGAAGACGAGACGGTTTATTTAATTTTCCTCTTTTCACCGCAAGCGTTATTGTGCTCCTCACTTCAATTACGGCGGGTAAACGCCAATTCTGGCCGATTGTGAGCGTCTGCGGGACGATATTGAATTGTGCAGACTGTGAATAGGCGCGCTCGCCGACGTCTGTGTCAAAGGAGCGCGCCACCTCGAGGGCTCTCCGAGGAAACATACTTACCGGCCTCCGAGGTGCCGCCCGCGGCCGTGCCAAGCCCTGGGGCCGAGCAGCATCTAACAAGGCACTGCTTCGCTTCTCCGCTCTGTCATACGATAGAAATTAACTACACTGAAGGGCCAAAGAAACTGATATAGGCATGCCTATTCAAATACAGAGATATGTAAACAGGCAGAACACGGCAACGCCTATATAAGACAACAAGTGACTGGCGCAATTATTAGATAGGTTACTGCTGCTACAATGGCAAGTTATCAAGATTTAAGTGAGTTTGAACGCTGTGATATAGTCGGCGGACGAGCGATGGGACACAGCATCTTTGAGGTAGCGATGAAGTGGAGATTTTCCGTATGACAATATCACGAGTGTACCAAGAATATCAGGAATCCGGTAAAACATCAGGTCTCCGACACTGCTGCGGCCGGAAAAAAGATTCTGCAAGAATGGTACCAACGACGACTGAAGAGAATCGTTCAACGTGACGGAAGTGCAACCCTTCCGCAAACTGCTGCAGGTTTCAATGCTGGGCCTTCAACAAGTGTCAGCTTGCGAACTATTCAACGAAACATAATCGATATGGCTTTAGGGCCGAAGGTCCATTCGTTTACCCTTGATGATTGCACGACACAAAGCTTTACGCCTCGCCTGGGCCCGTCAACACCGACATTGGACTGTTGATGACTGGAAACGTGTTGCCTTGCCGGACGAGTCTCTTTTCAAATTGTATCGAGCGGATGGACGTGTACGGGTATGGAGAGAAACTCATGAATCACTGGACCCTGAATGTCAGCAGGGGACTTTTCAAGCTGGTGGAGGCTCTGTAATGGTGTGGGGCGTGTGCAGTTGGAGTGATATGGGACCCCTGCTATGTGTAAACACAAGTCTGACAGGTGACACGTACCTAAGCATCCTCTCTGATTACCTGCATTCATTCATGTCCATTATGCATTCCGACGGACTTGGGCAATTCCAGCACGACAATGCGATAGCCAAGGCGTCCAGAATTGCTACGGAGTGACTCCAGAAATACTCTTCTGAGCATAAACACTTCCGCTGGCGACCAAGCTCCCCAGACATGAACATTATTGAGCATATCAGGGATGCCTTGCAAGGTGCTGTTCAGAAGAGATCTCTACCCTCTCGTACTCTTACGGATTTATGGATATCCCTGCAGGATTCATGGCGTTAATTCCCTCCAGCACTACTTCAGACATTAGTCGAGTCCATGCCACGTCGTTTTGCGGCATTTCTGCTTGCTCGCGGGGGCCCTACACGATATTAGGCGTGTGTACCAGTTTCTTTGGCTCCTCAGTATATTTCCCAAGTATCAACTTGCAAAATGAAAAATCAGCAGTTTGTCACATGTGAAATTTATTCACATACTAGCTTATTACCTGACATTTTCCGCTCATTTCTTTATCTGAGTCTTATAGTGATAGGAAACGGAATACAATCAGTTTATAGTTCTGCAGTCTGTGAGATTTCCTCGACGTGACTGATTAATGGTGTATTTTCGGGTGTGTAGCCCAGTTACTGATTTCATTTTTCTCTATCATATATCGATGACCTACGTAGGCGACTTCTTCAGGTGCTACAAGCGTACTCGCTGTCTGGATTCCAACCAGCCTGCGACGATGATCTTTTTTTTTCTTTAGAGCCTGGTAAATGGAGTTCTTTTTTGATCATTTTTTCACGCCGCCGCCTTCAGATCCCCATCCGAACCCTACACGTGCTAAAGATATCTTAGCCAAATAATATATCTTTACCAAATGGTAAGCCATACACCTCATCTTAGAAGATAGGTTGATGAAAGCTAAACCTACGTTTACACACTGCCTGAAAAAGAAATTGGAGCACTCAAAACATATGGTCGGATGACAATTTAACTTCATGCAAGAGCACAGCTTTGCTGGGTATGTAAATGATTAGAGTTGCAATTCTCTGTAGCAGGTAGAACAGACACCAGAGTGCTCTAGTGCTATTTACCAGGCATGTTAGGGTATATAAGGGTAGGGTATACAAGGGTCCTGAACACTGTGAGATGTTGAGTGATTTTGTGAAGGAGATGGACATCTGATACTTCAGTGCGACGGCGTTGGCAGCACCTGACCGACTCTGAAAGCAGCATCACTGTGGATCTCCATTTGGCCAGCTGGTCGAATTTTGCAATATACAGATTAGTCGGACTACGAGGGATGTGACAATGGACCGATGATGGACTGCATGAGAAAGTTAGGGCCGGAATACTCATCGTCAAGATTCCGGTCCCCCACGTCTGACTACAACAACTGCTCCGAATGATTATCGTCCGTGAGCGCGGCAGCGAACTGGGGAGAAGTTCCATTCTTCCAATGTTTTATAGAGGAACAGTGGTGTTACTCCTGCCGTCACGGAGCGGGGAGCCATTGGATACGCTTTCAAGTCACGACTGGCACAACGGCATGTCATGGACAACCTTCGCCCTCACGTGTTACCTATCATACGACAGAATTGTTGTGCCACTTTTCGATAGAACAACGCTCGTCCACGCATGTCACGTGTCTCTATGAATTGTCTACGGGATGTTTAGGTTCTCCCAAGGCCAACAGCATCCCCAGATCTGTTTCCAATAGAACACTATAGAACATTTGTGAAACCAGCTCGGACATCAGCTCCATCCCAGAGTCAGAACCCATTATATCGAGGACCAAATACGACATCTGCGAGCCAGCTTGACTCAGGAGGGGATTCTACGTCTTTATGACACCCTTTCCAACAGAACTAGCACGTGCATCCATACCACAGTAGGTGCAACATCATACTGATAAGTGGTACCATACCGCTAAGTTCTTTGTAAGTCTGACTCTATCTTGTAGTCAATGAAATCACATTACATACCGTGAAGTTTCAATGCGTTTCTTCCTCCATTTCTGGGGCTTCAATTTTTATGTCAAGCAGTGTATCGTTTGCACAATTAGAGAAAGCTTTTAACAGTACCGAGGGGCTTCACTTTTTGAAACAGTGAGCGTATCAGAGACAAATACAGAGAGCGAAAGGCTATGTACAACTTGTACAGATACCAGACGGCAGTGATAAGCGTCGAAGGAAATGAAGGGGGAGCAGTGGCTGAGAACGCAGTGAGGCAGGTTGTAGCCTATCCCCAACTTCAGTATGTGCCTTGAGCAAGCAGTAAAAGAAACCAGGCAGAAATTGGGAAACGCAATTAAAGTTTAGGGCGAAGAAATAAAAATTTTGAAATTTGCCGAAGACATTCATTCTGTCAGAGGTCATAGCTTTAAGAACGAGCTTCGACTGTCGAATCGTTGAGTTCGACTTAGTTGACAATACGACCGTTCCAAAAACGGAACAACGCAGCAAATGAACGCGTGATTAATGGAATGGTGTAACTATAGAAGTGAGAAATATCTACATCTACATCTACATTTATACTCCGCAAGCCACCCAACGGTGTGTGGCGGAGGGCACTTTACGTGCCACTGTCATTACCTCCCTTTCCTGTTCCAGTCGCGTATGGTTCGCGGGAAGAACGACTGTCTGAAAGCCTCCGTGCGCGCTCTAATCTCTCTAATTTTACATTCGTGATCTCCTCGGGAGGTATAAGTAGGGGGAAGCAATATATTCAATACCTCATCCAGAAACGCACCCTCTCGAAACCTGGCGAGCAAGCTACACCGCGATGCAGAGCGCCTCTCTTGCAGAGTCTGCCACCTGAGTTTGTTAAACATCTCCGTAACGCTATCACGGTTACCAAATAACCCTGTGACGAAACGCGCCGCTCTTCTTTGGATCTTCTCTATCTCCTCCGTCAACCCGATCTGGTACGGATCCCACACCGATGCGCAATACTCAAGTATAGGTCGAACGAGTGTTTTGTAAGCCACCTCCTTTGTTGATGGACTACATTTTCTAAGGACTCTCCCAATGAATCTCAACCTGGTACCCGCCTTACCAACAATTAATTTTATATGATCATTCCACTTCAAATCGTTCCGCACGCATACTCCCAGATATTTTACAGAAGTAACTGCTACCAGTGTTTGTTCTGCTAGCATATAATCATACAATAAAGGATCCTTCTTTCTATGTATTCGCAATACATTACATTTGTCGATGTTAAGGGTCAGTTGCCACTCCCTGCACCAAGTGCCTATCCGCTGCAGATCTTCCTGCGCCAAAAACAGGTTTTCCCGTTTGCGAATGAGGCAGTAAATGTGAGCGTGGTGCGAAGGGATGGGAGCGCGGGTAGCAACATCTCCGGCGAGCTCCTCGGACGCTATTCTAATAACACAAGTCGAGGCGAGCGACGCCAATATAGGCGGCCGTGGCAGTGTTAACATGTGCAGCGGTCAACTTTTTAATTACAGCGGCTCAGCTCCGCGCCGCGCATCGCAGCGCCCGAGGCAGTAATCCGGCGGCAGCAGCGAAGGCGCGGTTTGCGGGTTGAGAGCTGCGGGTAGCTAGCAACAAGCAACGGGGCAACGCCGGCGCCCATCCTCTGTAGGTGCACCTCCTACCTCCTCCCCGATGTCAGCTGCCCTCTTTCTGCACTGTGTCACAGATACCAAGAATGATACGAGTCCAAATCTTCAGAAAATTTACCTTGCGTCCAAGCCACGGTGCCAACCACAGTAGAAGGTTACGTTCCATACAAGAAAAAAAATCCAAGACTATCTGTACTTGAACGCTGCTCCACGTGTTATGAGGGAACGAAACATATTATTTACTAGAGACGCGTACACAAAAGTGATGGGCTAGCAACGTGCACATAACAATGGTGGTAGTATTGCATACACAAGGTACAAAAGACCAGTGCATTGGCGAACTGTCATTTGTACTGAGGTGATTCATGTGAATAGGTGTCAGATTGATAATGGTCGGAAGATGGGAACTAACGTTGAATGCGGGATGGTAGTTGGAGCTAGACATATGGCACATTTCGTTTCGGAAATCGTTAGGGAATTCAATATTGCGAGATCCACAGTGTTAAGAGTGTGCCGAGAATACGTTATTTCAGGCATTAGCTCTCACCACGGCCAACGCAGTGGCTGACGGCCTTGACTTAGCGACCGAGAGCAGCGGCTTTTGTGTAGAGTTGTCAGTGCTGACAGACAAGCAACACTGCGTAATATAACCGCAGAAATCATAATGGGAGTAGGACGAACGTATCCGTTAGGACACTGCGGTGAAGTCTCCCGTTAATGGGCTATGACAGCAGACGACCGACGCAAGTGTCTTTGCTAATAGCATGACATCGAATGTAGCGCCTCTATTGGACTTCTGACCGCATTGGTTGGACTCTTGACGACTGGAAAACCGTGGCCTTGTCAGATGAGTCTCGATTTCAGTAGGTAAGAGCTGATGGTAGGGTACGAATGTGGCGCAGACACCACGAATCCCAAATTGTCAACAACGCACTGTGCAACATTTGTTCGTGATTGGTTTGAAGAACATTCTGGACAGTTCGAGCGAATGATTTTCCGCCCAGATCGTCGGACATGAATTCCATCGAGCATTTATAGGGCTTAATCGAAAGGTCAGTTTGTGCAAAAAGTCCTACACTGGCAGCACTTTCACATCTTACGAATCGATTTTATTTGTGGTTTATTATTGAATACTGACGCGGAAAACTTAGGGGACGAATACGATTTTCGCATGATGTGTCACTGCGAAGTAACATAGCTCGATGAAACTTGGGCCATACAACGAAAGAACTGCTACAGTATAGCTCATAAGCTAATTGAAAGAAATACGCAATGATACGAACAGAAACGACACTTTTATTTAAAAGGCAGTAATTATAATGAAGTCAGTGCGATTTATGAGGTCCCCTGGACATTAAAAAAGGCGGAACATGGTTCTTATTATGGTGTGTGATCGCCATGGATGGAAATGCATGCTCTGCAACTTGCTACCAAGCTACCCACAAGTTTGATAGGGAGTTCTTGTAGGGCGCTCCATGCCTCCACCAGCGCGGTTGCCAACTGATACATGGTCGCTGGTGCATACAGATGTGCTGCACTATGTCTCCCGATGGATGGGGTTTACGTCGGGAGAACGTCCAGATCAGTCCATTCGACGAGTTCCAAGAGCCCCTCCATCTGCACTTTCCGATGTATTCGCGCATTGTCATCCATAATAATGAAGTCAGAGCCGAATGCACATGTTGCAGCAGTACAGTGTCACGATAGCCTTGACTGGTGAGTGTAGCGTGTTCAAAGGCATGGAGGTCAGTATGCCGACACAATATTATGCCTTTCCATACTATAACATCTGGACTACCAAAACGATATCGTTCGACAGTATTCCTGGGTGGATTGTGTCAGTATTCCTGGGTGGATTGTGTGTTCCCACCTCAAGCTATTTGAGCATACGTAATGCACCAAGAAACAATGTCGACCATCATCGTATTGGCGGTCCAGGTGTTATGGTGTGGGGAGGCAAATGTTGCACGGGCACATTGACCTCCAAATCTTCGAACACGGTGCACTCACAGCTCAACTTTATTGTGACATTTCATTCCTTTCCCATGTGCCTCTTTTCAGGGCTGAATTCACCTGTGACTTAATTTTCATGGATGACAATGCTCAGTCGCATCCAACCGCTCAGATGGAGGAGCCCTTGGAACGGGAGGATATTCTGCAAATGGACTGGTCTGCCCGCTATCCCGTCTTAAATCCCGGCGAGAACATGTAGGCTACTGCAGCTCTTCCACATGCAGCAACGACGACCCTGCCGTTTTCAGTCGCGCTGATGAAGCAATGGAACGTCCCACCACAATAACTGCTTATACTTGCCATGTGTGGTGTCCACACATCCTATTAAGAACTCTGTGACACCTTTTAACGCCCAGGGAACCATCATAAATCGCGGTAAGTACAGTGTAATTATTGTCTTTGAATTAAAGTGTTGTTCATCTCATTGCGTATTTCCTTCAGTTACCTTCTGCATTATAATGTAACAGTTCTCTCTATGTATCGTCAAAGTTTCATCGATTTCATAGAGCTATATTACTTGGTAGCGGCACGTCAAACGAAAGTTACTTTCGTCCTAAGGTTATCCACGCCACTGTATTAAATGCTTGTTGAATATGTTGTAGTTTCACAGGGATATAATGTCTGTACATGTGAGAGGTGTCTGTAGATTACGTATCGGAAATCCAAATTAAAATAAAACTAGAAACCTGGACGTCTGGATTACTGCTTCCGTACGTAACCAAGTGAGCAAGTCAGGTCTTTGCACCATTTATATGGGATTAAAGAAAATATGTGAGATTTTAGCGTTATTGTGTGCACGACTTTTATGTTTTCTCAAACTCTCGAGAGACTGATGCCTCTCAGTGCAGCAAAATCTTTCCTGAGTGGCGGGCTGTTCCAGCAACCTGCAGGCGGAGGGGTGTACAGAGAAATCAGTTAAAAGAAAGTGGTGGAAGAGATGCTGAAAAACCATTATTTGTCACTGAATAGGGAAATAGAGACAGGACAGAGGTAGATAAAAATCTAATACGAAGAACAAGAAGAAGAAACAAAGGAGAAGAGGTAACTGATAAATCGACAAATTTTTATTTTTATTTTAGCTGTCCCCCCTCTCCCTTTTTAGCCATCGACCTTCCGACAGGTTTAATGGTCCTTTTCACCTCTTCTCACGTAGCGAAACTGTCTTAGTTTTTTTTATCTTGTAACATCAGCTGCAATGATAATCCTCAATACTCAGTCTAAGTCAGTCTGTCTTTTGCTGAATCAGCTGCTTCTTCCAGTGTCTTATCACATACTCCATTAACTTCTGCCTTCTTCTAGGAAGGATTCTTCGTCTAGAGACTTCTTTATTTTCCGGTGTTACTTCAGTCTGTACTTTACTGTTAATTTTTAAGGTATATCTGTCATACGATATTTTCACTGCCTCCAATATTACTTCTTCTCTAATTTTCGAACGGCTCATGTTTTCTCCGACAGAATGATGTTTTCCAAGTGTACTGTTCCAGAAATTTCTTCTTCAGCCGCATGTAACAATTTGTTAGTACATCTCTACTGCTCAAGAAAATTTCCGTCAGCTTAACTAAAGAGAAAGTGTTAAGTTTTGTCACTATCAACACTAACACACTTTTCTAATTATGCATCCGTGTGCTCAGTGCTCCCTCTTTTGCAGGAAAGATCTGAACAGCACGCACAATTAAAAGAATTTTTGCATGAATCTCTACATTTTGATATTTTGAGACATAAAATTTGAAAGCTATCTAGCAAAGTTCTACGAAGTTGTCAAAAACTTATCATATAATTGTCATACACATATGTCTGCATTTCGACAACACACAACAGTTAGCAGTTAAAAACATACGCATGAAGACTCAAAATATAACCAAAAGTTTCATAGAAGTAACAGAATGTAAGATGTTTATCACTGCCCAAATTTTCTATCTTTATTGTTATTTCACCACATTTTCAAAAACTGGACTGAGGGGGAAAAGAGGTGAGGAGTGACATTCGTACAACGCTATATGCTCTTCAGCAAGCGCTTCAAGGAGATTTAAAAGGCAATTCAAAAACACTAAAATATTGATAAAATACTGTATAGAGTTGCATTAGAGTGACTGTGTGGTGTGAGAGCATGTATGTTACGAAGGACTGGTGACGACCAGATAGGAAGTTTTAGATGTAGATCCTGTGCTGATGTTTAGGAATCAGTTCCATTATATAACTCGTATCTAAATCACAGAACGGCGAGCTTGTAATGTCCAAATTTCAGTGTGATCTGGATTCAGCAGTAAGAAAGATACAGACATGCCACTCATACATACTCGTACATATCACATGGCTCTGGAGTTGGTTCTCCATCAAACTCATTCAGTGCTGTAGAGCTGGGATGTAAGTTACGAAAATGGCATCCGTTTTGTAGAAGGGAGAAGAAGTTTTACGATTCCGCTATGAGATGAGTTTTCGTCCATTATTATGGTGGAACGGGCGTATCGTCGTGTGTATAGCAAATCAAATAATAAATAAATAAATAAAAGCATTATCAAGACAATTTACAGTCACTTAAAAAGTGTATGAAATGCTTGAAAGATGACAGTGTGTCTGTAATGGACAGGTGGACCAAAACATATGATTAAGGAAGTCCATTAGACAGCCTTTGCCCAAATTCCGTTGAACAAAACAACTGCATGTCATGTTCTGAAAAAGTGTTAGAGGCCCTTTGCAAACGAAGTGTATTTCCTGTGGAGGCAGCAGCCAACAGACAAGAAACAACGATGCAGCCCTTCATATAGTATTTTGAACAACTTTGAAGGAAACCGTGATTTTCTGAAATTATTTTATGAAAACCATTCCGCCCTCCGAAAATACTGCGTCGAACATTTTGGGGACAGTTAATAGGAACAAGTTCTGGCTGTGATACAGCATCTCCGCTATTTTCAAGAACACTCGCCCAAGGTAACATCTACTGCGAAATGACATGTAACGTGGTGGCAACTGGGCCTCTTTTTTTTTCCCCACCGAGGGCAATTATAGAATGAGTGCGCATAAAAATGCTGACAGAGTACTCTATTCGACAGCTTGCTTAACAACAGCCACAGATCTAATTGCAGCAGGACGATTTCCCACTCCAGTGGGTGCTGGAAGTGCGGGATGCTCTTGATTGACATTCTCAGCGACAGTTGATGGGACTAGTCGGCTACCTTTTCGGCCACCACTTCCTCCGGGACTTACGTCCCTTGATAACTTCTCACCGGGTTACATCAATGATCGGTTCTACCGGACTATAACAAGTAAAGAACTCAGGGGCCGGATTGTTAATTACTCGAGATATATTCTTGTAGAAACAATAAACAGCCAATCAGTTGAAAAATGGAAGATTTATTTAAACCTATTTCCATGATTTCAACGCTTATAAAAATGTCTTCTTCCGAAGGAAACATTGACAACGGTGTTACATGTTGTGGCAGAGGTACGTTAAAATACAGCGGCAAGGTGACAGTCAAATATAAAATTTCACCTTCCAACTAATTAAAACGTGTACACAACATGACTGTTGTCAGTTGGTATTCCCTCAACAAAGTACATGTCAAATGACAACAACCATGTTGTGCATGTTTCAGTTATTAGAGTGATGAAATTTTATATCTGAGTGACGCCTTGCGGCTATATTTTAACATGCCTTTGCCACAACATGTAACTCAATTGTTACTATTTCCTTCTGAAGAATACGTTTTTATAAACGTTCAAAACCATGGTAAAGGGAGTTACATAACTCTCCACTTTGCTACTGACTGGCTGTTTATTATTTCTAGAACATTTCATCCTACTGTTGCTGTTCCAGCCATGTACAAAATTTTAAAAATATAAATAATATGTTGGTCATAACTCACAGCTGCAAAATACTAACGCGAATTCTTTACAGACGAATGGAAAAACTGGTAGAATCCGACCTCGGGGAAGATCAGTTTGGATTCCACAGAAATGTTGGAACACGTGAGGCAATACTGACCTTACGACTTATCTTAAAAGAAAGATTAAGGAAAGGCAAACGTACAAATGCTAGAAATATAGCATTTGTAGACTTAGAGAAAGCTTTTGACAATGTTAACTGGAATATTCTCTTTCAAATTCTGAAGGTGGCAGGGTAAAATACAGGGAGCCAAAGGCTATTTACAATTTGAACAGAAACCAGATGGCAGTAATAAGAGTCGAGGGGCATGAAAGGGAAGCAGTGGTTGGGAAGGGAGTGAGACAGGGTTGTAGCCTCTCCCCGATGTTATTCAATCTGTATATTGAGCAAGCAGTAAAGGAAACAAAAGAAAAATTCGGAGTACGTATTAAAATCCATGGAGAAGAAATAAAAACTTTGAGGTTCCTCAATGACATTGTAATTCAGTCAGAGACAGCAAAGGACTTGGAAGAGCAGTTGAACGGAATGGACAGTGTCTTGAAAGGCGGATATAAGATGAGCATCAACAAAAGCAAAACAAGGATAATGGAATGTAGTCGAATTAAGTCGGGTGATGCTGAGGGAATTAGATTAGGAAATGAGACACATAAAGTAGTAAAGGAGTTTTGCTATTTGGGGAGCAAAATAACTGATGATGGTAGACGTAGAGAGGATATCAAATGTAGACTAGCAATGGCAAGGAAAGCGTTTCTGAAGAAGAGAAATTTGTTAACATCGAGTATAGATTTAAGTGTCAGGAAGTGGTTTCTGAAAGTATTTGTATGGAGTGTAGCCATGTATGGAAGTGAAACATGGACGATAAATAGTTTGGACAAGAAGAGAATAGAAGCTTTCGAAATGTGGCGCTACAGAAGAATGCTGAAGATTAGATGGGTAGATCATATAACTAATGAGGAGGTATTGAATAGAATTGGGGAGGAGTTTGTGGCACAACTTGACTAAAAGAAAGGATAGGTTGGTAGGACATGGTCCGAGGCATCAAGGGATCACCAATTTAGTATTGGAGGGCAGCGTGGAGGGTAAAAATCGTAGAGGGAGACCAAGAGATGAATACACTAAACAAATACAGAAGGATGTAGGCTGCAGTAGGTACTGGGAGATGAAGAAACTTGCACAGGATAGAGTAGCACGGACAGCTGCATGAAACCAGTCTCAGGACTGAAGACCACAACAACAACGATATGTTGGTCGGGGGGTGGGGGGTGCTGTCGTTGAAGTGTTAAGATTGTTGTTGTAAAGTAAAGTATAGTTGTGTGTACGAGCTGCATGTCAGTATCTTTATTAGTGTGAACACGCTGCAAGTAGGCCATTGAGAGCCGGACACGCTATACTACGGCCCGTGCGCTGGAGGCTGACAGCGTGGAGAGACTCACCGCGTGGCTGGGTCCCGTCGGCGCGGGCAGTGGCAACAGATGCAGGCTGCACTCACCTGGAAAAGAGAGAAGGCGACTCGTAAGAGACAATGCAGTTGGGAAGCCGCCAGGAGCGCGGGTCGCGGGTTAAACGCGGAGCCCATTCATCGCCGCGCCGCGCCTCGCGACCCCGCTGTCCGCCTGACGCAGCCGCACCTTGTACAAAGCGCTGGCACGCATTGCGTGCGCACCACAGCTCCCAGACAAAGGCCTGCGCCGCCTTTTTGGCCGCGCGGTTCATTCGCCGTGTACGGTGGTCAGCAATCGCTTCGCACATCCGTCTTACGCTCCGTACAGCGTCCTCTCCCGACAAATGCCCCTACGTCAAACTGTCAATACTTCCCTTAGCTGTTCAAGCGCAGTCGGAAATTGTGAACACGTCCCTAATGGGAGGCGTCAGACAGCCACCACCCGTCCTACGCTCCCCTCCCCCCCCCCCCCCTCCCCAAAAAAAAAAAAAACAATGTGAATTACCCCAATAAAGTCGCATTTTCAAATATATGTACAGTGCGCGCAATTCGCTCTTCTTTAGGCAGAAAGGCATTAGTCTAACCTATACAGTTCAACTGAACTCATATCCTCCTCAAAACTCAAACTCCGTCCGAACAGGCCTCGAAAGGCCCAACGGTGCCGACCGATCACGTATCATCCTCAGCCGATAGGCGGCAATAGATGCAGATTTGGAGGGACACGTGGTCAGCACACTGCTCTCCCAGCCGCGACGGGAGCCACCACTTCTCGATCAAGCAGATCCTCGTCTGGCCTCACGAGGGCTGAGTAAACCCGCTTTTCAATAGCGTTGAGCAGGTCCGTACGGTCACCTATCCAAGTAACATTGCAACGAGGCTTTTGGCACACATATACATCTACATACATACTCCGCAATCCACCATACGGTGCGTGGCGGGGGGTACCTCGTACCACAACTAGCATCTTCTCTCCCTGTTCCACTCCCAAACAGAACGAGGGAAAAATGACTGCTTATACGCCTCTGTACAAGCCCTAATCTCTCTTATCTTATCTTTGTGGTCTTTCCGCGAAATGTAAGTTGGCGGCAGTAAAATTGTACTGCTGTCAGCCTCAAATGCTGGTTCTCTCAGTAGCGATTCACGAAAAGAACGCTTCCTTTCCTCCAGAGACTCCCACCCGAGTTCTTGTAGCATTTCCGTAACACTCGCGTGATGATCAAATCTACCAGTAACAAATCTAGCAGCCCGCCTCTGAATGGCTTCTATGTCCTCCCTCAATCCAACCTGATAGGGATCCCAAACATTCGAGCAGAACTCAAGAATAGGTCGTATTAGTGTTTTATAAGCGGTCTCCTTTACAGATGAACCACTTCTTCCCAAAATTCTACCAATGAACCGAAGACGACTATCCGCCTTCCCCACAACTGCCATTAAATGCTTGTCCCACTTCATATCGCTCTGCAATGTTACGCCCAAATATTTAATCGACGTGATTGTGTCAAGCGCTACACTAATAATGGAGTGTTCAAACATTACGGGATTCGTTTTCCTATTCATCCGCATTAATTTACATTTATCTATATTTAGCTGCCATTCTTTACACCAATCACAAATCCTGTCCAAGTCATCTTGTATCCTCCTACAGTCACTCAACGACGACACCTTCTACCTGAACGTTTTTTATGCAGGGTGTCCCCAGAAGGAATGGTCAATATTCAGGGATATGACAGGAATGTTCATTTGAAGCAAAATACCTCATATAGACATATGCCATATTCCGAATTGTTTCCGAAATAGAAAACATCTGATGTACTTGTTAACAAGTCGATTCGTTTTAGAAGAGCGAATAACGGGAGACAATTACTTGCATTTTTTGGAAAATTCGTTAGTCGAACACCTTGAGTGCGTCCGTTTGGCAACGCGGACTGCAATGTACTTCTAGCATGACGAATCCCCATCGCATTTTAACAGACGTGTGAGGGGATATCCGAATCGTACTTACCCTAATCGCTGGGTTGGTCGTGGTAATACAGTCAACTGGCCACCAAGATGTCCTTATCTTATGCTGTGAAACTTTTGTTTATGGGGTGGGATGAAGTCAGTGGTGCACAAACGAAAAGTGAGTACACGAGATGAACTGCTTGGTCGAGTCACGGACAGTTCAGCCCTCATTAAGAAACGAGCAGAGGCACTCAGACAAACAACACAACATGTTACAATGGAGTGGAAAAATGCAATGCATATCCGAATATTTATTGTGAACAGCCGTCAACTGACATTTACGATATTTCTAAGAGCTCGTTTGTGTTCAAAACACATATTTTTCAATTGATACTTTGTAAAACGCTTGTTGTAATGTTTACTAACTATTGTACATGTATAAGCCTAAGAAATTTACTGAATAATACAGACTACGGTCGCAGCTTCGAATCCTGCCTCGGACATGGATGTGTATGATGTCCTTAGATTAGTTAGGTTTAAGTAGTTCTAAGTTCTAGGGGACTGATGACCACAGATGTTAAGTCCCATAGTGCTCAGAGCCATTTGAACCATTTGAAATAATACAGAATATAAATAACAACGTACATTAAATGTGTTCTATCTCAGGAACTACTCGGGATAGGGTACATATCAATTTGAAACTTTTTGCTTCATATCATCGTTCGTATCATATCCTCGAATATTGACCATTCCACCTGGGAAATCCTGCAGTTGTGAACATCAACCTTAAATCCAAAAAAACAGCACTCCTGGTTAACACTGACTAAAAAAGACTTTCTTGTTAAAGTGTTAGGACAGTCTCATATCATTCTGCTTAAATAAAGCTGTACTATTCCCCGTAAGAGAGTCATCTTATGGTTTTTTTCTACTTTTGGAATTATACCTTTCTGTCCTACGAAGAAAGAAAATTTCTTTTCTGGTACGGTGAGTGTGGGGGCAGGTTGCGGGTGCAGAAAGCAGAAGAAGACACCATAGTTCCGCGCACGACGGGGGGAGCAGTGGTGCGAGGAGAGTAAGTTCCTCTTCCCTTACGATGTAGCCATTCAAAGAAGTTGTATACATGGCAACTAACTTTAAATTATTTCGTAAATCAAATTCCTAAACAATATTGCTATAAATAAAGTTCCACATAATACTTAATATGTTAAATAACACGTTGATCTAACGCGCTGTGGGTGTTAATATGCTGCAAAACTGATACAGATGCAATGTTTATTTACCGATTTCACAGTTTTCGAATTGAGGCTGGGGAGTCAAGGTGTCAATAAAAATGTGTGAAGAGTATGGCCCAACCAGGGGAAGCTATTGCTACGAATAAAAGGGGTGTATTTTGGTACTGCCTAAGATGCAGTACGTCTAATCTGCAATAGTGCGCAGTTTTAAGGCCTATACTTCGTGTTTCATTTTTTGTCAGCTACCCTAGAACACCATTAGTTTCACCTGTCTCCCGTCGAAAAACGACAAGGTACAGTATTTTCCCCATCGGCAGTCACACAATACACATCATAGCGCCATAGCTTTCGTGATTTAATTTGAGCGCAATTTAACACTCATTTAAAAGTACATCAAATTGCTGTAAAACAGTTACATGTTTGATGTTCACACGAAGCTCCCGGCAAACGCACTTTATCAACTCTAATCCCACTTACGTACTGCTGCTGACCCTTAGAGCGAATTACGAAATAAAGCTCATTTGCCATTCTTGTATGGTATTCATATACCGTTACGTTTTATTATTGTAAAGTGTACAACATAATCTCTTGTAATTACCAGATGAGGTAAAAGAAACAGGAAGAAGTAAATACATCGTTAATGTGAAAGTAATATCAAGAATGTTATCCAGTTTCCAGAAGAATGTACAAAAAGGCGTGGTATTTCTTTTCATTCATTAAATAAATGTTGACGGAACAGTGATTTCTCTCAGCGAAAGATAAAGTTTAATTTGAGCAAGTAATCTGTGTACTGATGCAGCGAACCTCAGAGCTGCGTGCATTTATACTTTCAGTATATGAAAAGTGCACACCTCGTCTGTCTACTGGTCGTTTAACAGCCAGATTACCTTATTTTACGTTTTTTGCAGTCAGCATTTTTTAAATAACATTGGGCGCCAGCCGTGGCGGGTCGCACAGCAACCTACCGGTGAAAAACGTAACTATACGAAGAATAAATATTTTCATTGTTTGAAGTGTCCCACGTATCCCTGTGTATCACTCTGAAAATAGCATCAGCCTGGTGGCAGTACTTTACGAATTATTCTTTTCCCAACTTTTTTCCTCACTCTTGGACCATTGGATATTTTTTACTGATATTGTGGTAAGTATACTCACTTCCTTCTATATTTTAAACATAAAGTTATTTTAATTACTTAAGTATCTATATTACTGTGCAGTTAACCCGATGCTTGACACCCAGTCCCAGTCGAAGGAAGCGTCTCTAACGGCATCCAGGGCGGACAAAATCTTGCTTTTCAAAATTTCGTTTGGTTACTGACCGAAGCAAAAAATTCAAAATACTGTTATTAGTAATTCATTAAGAGGTATAATCTTACATTACAGATTAAACGTAATAAGACAAGTATTCCAGTTAAAAACTTAGTGACCTCTAACAGAGGCTCGTACCACATTTACTGAGACGAAAATTTCAGAACACGTGAAAAGCCTTGGATAAATTTACATCTGAGAAGACAAAGCAATGGTCGCTAATTTTTATTACAATCTTCGTATTAAAAGGACCAAAGTACTAAAGTAGAAACAGAAATGTTAAATGAAGAACGAAACGACAGAGTCCTTATGCAAGAAATAAATTAATGAACTAATTTTGTTATCATCAAAGACCTCTTGTGGTTTGTTACAAACTGCGCATGTCATCCACTGTTTGTCTTTGCATTTGGACTAAGGCCTGACCATTCAGCGAAAGCCTCTAGGTTGATACGTAAAAATACTTATGTAGTGAAACGTGCTTTAAGATAATGTGCTCAAATACTTTTTTTGGCATTGAAGACACCGTTAATTTGTGATCTTCGGAGGACAGGAAATCAAATCATATATATTACCTAGTCCCATTTCGGAAAAAAAAAATTTAGCTGGAAACAACTGAAATAAATTACCTCAGTGTTCTTCGCTATTGTTGGTTTATGTTGTAGCATATATTTATTTGCACGCTTCGTATAACTACAAAGACTATTAAATCGTTGCACACATCAGGCGAATTGTTAAGTATTGCCAACTAAGGTAAATTTCTCTGAACAGAGCGGCTTTCAGTGATTCGCCATTACTGCATTCTTAAATACTACTACTTTTATTTATGGAAGGCGACAACAAGCTGTTGGAAACAGTGACGATTTTTTTCTGACTTTTTTTAATGTCAAGACGGAGATGAAAGAAAAGGGGGAGAGGAGGCGTACGATAAGGAAGAGGTGAAGACTGGAACTTTTCTTTACTTTGCTTCTTTTGTATCTGTTTCAAATCGGTAAGAATCTCATTAACGGACCAGGAGAAAGCATTTCGCAGATGAAATACTCTGAAGGAAGTTCGATTCGGTTTTACTCGAAAAAGCCAATGCCGTCCAAGTCTTTTTCCTGCGCGGAAAAATGTGAACAGGGAGCAGAAGGGACGACAATGCGACTGACTCATTAATACACAGCCGATGGTGACTGAGTCAATTTGCTGGCGGCTGAGCGAGCCAGACGTAACAACCGACGCCGCCCCCGTCTCCTCATGCAAATTTAATCGCCCACAGCCGCTCCTTACTACCTCGACTGTCGTGCGAAGTATTCCCCGCGGCTTGGCAGTACCGAATTTCTAGAAATAACTTTCTGAATACACTGCCGGAGAGAGCCAGATGCCGCAAGTGGATGCGAAATAATATATTTATTTTTCAAACTGACTACGTGCGGAATACAAGATCATGTTATGCGTCTAAAAAAAGGTACTACAATTAAAAAAAGCTATCTCGTGGAAGAAATCAATGTTTGGGCGCACTACATCCATAACTGCCCAAAAACGTTGTAAATTCCCGTACGGCATGTTCTTTTCTTGTCGTGAAATGTAGCTACATTTTAATGCTCCCGCATTTTAAAACCAACATTTTCGCGTAATTAACAAGATCACTTGACATTGTGGATAGTATAGTGAGTAACCAAGGAGGGACGGGTGGGAGAAGGGGGGGGGGGGGACTCGTTAATACGAGGGCGTGAAAAGTAATGCCTCCGAAATTTTTATTTGAAAACTCTTAATACTTTTTAAATCAAGCAAAAGTTATTAACTTTCTGTAACTTTGTTCTTCATATCTACATATTTGAAGCTCTCTGCCACTAGGGGGCTCAAAATTGTAGCGTGTAACATGGAGGTGTGTAACATAACTATTTCGGTGCGTGAGAAACAGCGTGCTTTAATCGAGTTTCGAATTCAAAGACCCTCTCCTTCAGAATGACAACGCCAGCTCACACACGAGTGCGATGACATCTGCAACATTCCAGCGTCATGGGTTTACTGCCATCGATCATCCTCCATACAGTCCTGACTTGGCCCCCACTGATTTTCATTTGTTCCCAAACCTTAAAGAACATCTTCGAGGATTTCGCTTCGATAGTGATGAAGCGGTGTAAGCAGAAGTGAGGTTGAGGTTCCGTCAACAAAGCCAAATATTCTTCAGTGACGGTATCAACAAGGAGGCCTCTCGTTGGCAGAAATATGTCCTTCGCCAGGATGACTATGTTGAGAAATAAATACGTAGACTCGAAGAACAAAGATGTAGAATGTTAATAACGTTTGGTTTGTTTTTCACATAAAAAATATGGAAGCATCACTTTTCAGCGCGACCTCGTATATGGATTGGCAACATGTATTAGTTAAAATTTTTATTCCACTGTTGTGATGGAGACATTTTACTACCGTTCAGTCTTTCTGTACTGATGCGTCCCTCTCCAATCACTGCGCCAAAACCTGGTATTAAATCTTCTAGATGTGTACATTTCTGCCGGGATACTGCAGCTTTATAACCAGCAGTGTAGTCCGTATTTAGATCAGGTTATTATTCATTGCTATTACCGGTTTCGAACCAAGAAAAAGTTTGGAAATTTGTGGTAAGGTCTTAAAGGATCAAACTGCTGAGGTCATCGGTCCCTAAGCTTACGCACTACTTAATCGAACTTAAACTAACTTACACTAAGGACAACACACACACACACACCCATGGCCGAGGGAGGACTCGAACCTCCGACGGCGGGAGCCGCCCGAACCGTGACAAGAAGCCTTAGACCGCACTGCTCGATCAAGATATTTCATCTTTTGCTGCAGCTGAAATAAATCCTGTTTTCCGCGAAACTCTGTATAAGTATAGCACTAAATATAAGCAGAGCTCTAGAATGCCAAGTCTCTTCATTTTATTTTCTGTTTTCAGTACCAGACAGCTCCTTGTACTGTTCATTACCAAGATAGTATTGCTAAATTTTTTACTCGCAAATTATATCCCACGTGGCTTTTTAACTGGGGTATCTTACGATTGTTTTACTAGAAGCAGTGACCACAATGACAGATGACTCAACTTTCTATTTCAGTCTTATATGTGAATAAGAGCTTCACTATTTCTCTGGTACCGCTGAACTAAAACAAATAACAAACGGTTAGTTTATAGCAAACACCAGCAGCCATGTGGAAATGAACTGTCTTGTTTAGAAAACGCTCGTACCCACGAATAATAAAATAATTTAATACAAGTAGTATGTCTGCGACTGCAGACAAAAGAGGCCGAAAAATAAAGAAGATGATGATTTAAATATTTTGCTCATTTAGTGACTGGTAACTGTTTCATGGTTCAAATGGCTCTGAGCACTATGGGACTTAACATCTGAGTTCATCAGTCACCTAGAACTTAGAACTACTTAAACCTAACTAACCTAAGGACATCACACACATCCAAGCCCGAGGCAGGATTCGAACCTGCGATCGTAGCAGTTGCGCGGTTCCGGTCTGAAGCGCCTTGAACCGCTCGGCCACCACGACCGGCGGTAACTGTTTTACAAATATCTTTGTCCTACTATACAGCCAAGGTTATCCACAACAAACCAGATTATAAACATAAATGAATCACACGCCGATACAACACAGACTCAGATTTATTTTGCGGTAAAAAGCCTTCGACAATTTTAATGCAAAGTTGTTGTGGTGATATTAAGTAAGCGACAAAATAAATAATTATGGTAATATTAACGTAAAACATAGGGCTCGTTATTTTCTAGGACGAAACACGGAGTACTGTGTCGGAGTTGCATCTGTCCAGTGGCCACAGTGGACAAAGGAGCAGATATTAACTGACGCATCACGTAATACACTGTTAACGCGGACGAGAATGCCAGTGTTTTGCAGTGAAGCACGATGCCATGAAAGCGGGCTAGGGGAGGGCCGGGCTCGGCATTTCTTAGCGACGGGAAAGCCCTAAAGCGCGGCCGGAGCGGGCAGTGGCGGCGCGCGCTGCCTTAATAATGAGGCTTTAGCGTGCGGCCGCCTCGTAGCCGGGCTGCACAGCGCTTCAGCGGATCGCGCATAACGCCGCTGCTTACATAGCGCCAAACCCCGCAGCTAATAACCTCCCCGCTACCAAAATAAAATGAGCATTTATCCACTTCAGCATCGAGTATTAATATCGCGACTCATTCGCCGCGACGTGCGGTATCTTATGACACGGATAGAAGCGAGGCAGGTGAGTCCGCCATTTAGCACACGGAAAACAACTATGCCATTGTCGTCAAAGATCAAGCAAAAGACGGTAATCATGTTCAAAGCTATCAACGAAATAATAATGAAAGGCAGTCACTGTACAACAACTGAGTGCTTTAAGCCGAAACGCCACAAAATAACATCTATTACAATCGAAAAAAACCTTCATTACACAATGTTAATACACCGTGCATATGGACATGCAGCAACACGTCTCTCCGATGCATCCCAGCCGTGCTCTACGGGATTTAAGATGGCAGAACGTGCAGGGAAGTCTAGTCGTCGAATTTCCTCTCGTTGCAAGAGGTCCTCCAAATGCGCTGTTCTATGGGGTCGCGCGTTGTCATCCAAAAAAATCCGCCAAACGCGAGTAGGTCCCGCACTCTGAAGGTTCCGTACAAACTTAGTTATCTTTATATACTGAAACTCCAAACAGATATGTAAACAGGCAGAATACGGCGCCGCGGTCGGCATGCCTATACAGGGTGTTACAAAAAGGTACGGCCAAACTTTCAGGAAACATTCCTCACACACAAATAAAGAAAATATGTTATGTGGACATGTGTCCGGAAACGCTTACTTTCCATGTTAGACCTCATTTTATTACTTCTCTTCAAATCACATTAATCATGAAATGGAAAACACAGCAACAGAACGTACCAGCGTGACTTCAAACACTTTGTTACAGGAAATGTTCAAAATGTCCTCCGTTTGTGAGGATACATGCATCCACCCTCCGTCGCATGGAATCCCTGACGAGCTGATGCAGCCCTGGAGAATGGCGTATTGTATCACAGCCGTCCACAATACGAGCACGAAGAGTCTCTACATCTGGTACCGGGGTTGCGTAGACAAGAGCTTTCAAATGCCGCCATAAATGAAAGTCAAGAGGGTTGAGGTCAGGAGAGCGTGGAGGCCACGGAATTGGTCCGCCTCTACCAATCCATCGGTCACCGAATCTGTTGTTGAGAATCGTACGAACACTTCGACTGAAATGTGCACGAGCTCCATCGTGCATGAACCACATGTTGTGTCGTACTTGTAAAGGCACATGTTCTAGCAGCAAAGGTAGAGTATCCCGTATGAAATCATGGCGGTGATCGAGGGAGTACAGTACATACAGACGAAACTAAAATGAGCTCTAACATGGAAATTAAGCGTTTCCGGACACATGTCCACATAACATCTTTTCTTTATTTGTGTGTGAGGAATGTTTCCTGAAAGTTTGGCCGTACCTTTTTGTAACACCCTGTATAAGACAACAAGTGTCTGGCGCAGTTGTTAGATCGGTTACTGCTGCTAGAATGGTAGGTTATCGAAATGTAGGTGAGTTTGAATGCTGTGTTATAGTCGGCGCACGAGCGATGGGACACAGCATCTCCGAGGTAGCGATGAAGTGGGGATTTTCCCGTACGACCATTTCACGAGTGTAACGCAAATATCAGCAATCCGGTAAAACCTTAAATCTCTGACATCATTGCGGCCGGAAAAAGATCCTGCAAGAAAGGGACCAACGACGACTGAAGAAAATCGTCCAACGTGACATAAGTGCAACCCTTCCTCAAGTTGCTGCAGATTTCAATGCTGGGCCATCAACAAGTGTTATTTAATATGGGCTCTCGGAGCCGAAGGCCCGGTCTTGTACCCTTGATAACTCCACGACACAAAGCTTTACGCCTCGCCTGGGCCCGTCAACACCGCCATTGGACTGTTGAAGACTGGAAACATGTTGCCTGGTAGAACGAGTCTCTTTTCAAATTGTATCGAGCGGATGGACGTGTACAGGTATGGAGACAACCTCATGAATCCATGGACCCTGCATGTCAGCAGGGGACTGTTCACACTGGTGGAGGCTCTGTAATGTTGTGGGGCGTGTGCAGTTGGAGTGATATGGGACTCCTGATACGTCTAAATACGACTCTGACAGGTGACACATACGTAAGCATTCTGTCTGATTACCTGCAGCCATTCACGTCCATTGTGCATTCCGACGGACTTGGGCAATTCCAGCAGGACAATGCGATACCCAAGATGTCCAGAATTGCTACAGAGTGGCTCCAGGAACACCCTTCTGAGTTTAAACACTTCCGCTCACGACCAAACTCCCCATACATGAACATTATTGAGAATGTATGGGATGCCTTGCAAGGTGCTGTTCAGAAGGCATCTCTACCCTCTCGTACTCTTACGGATTTATGGATAGCCCTGCAGGATTCATGGTGTCAGTTCCCTCCAGCACTAATTCAGACACTGGTCGATTCCACGCCGCATCGTGTAGCAGCACTTCTGTGTCTCGCGGGCCCTACACGATATTAGGCAGGTGTACCAGTTCCCTTACCTCTTCAGTGTATATAGTTCATCCATCCTGGGAATCAAGAATCCCGTTGATTTTTGCCCGTTATCGATATCCATACTGGCAAAATATCGGTCCCGGGATACCAAAAAGATGGAGAATGTTTTAATTTTAAGTTTCAAGTTTAAATGTTTTGTGAAATTTTCCATTTTCTATTTAATTACTGAGGAAAAGGGGTCTTAGGAGACAGACAGACAAAAAGACGAATAACAAATGAAATGCAACAAAAATTGATGAGACTAAAGTACTAAATAACAATTTTCGTATTCTTTTCCTTTATCTCTATAGTGAAACCTTGCTGATCCTCAAATTACATGATCCAAGTGAAAACGGAGAATCACATAGGTTTCGATGAGTGAGTTGGCGATTATCAAAGTATGTGACATAAATGGCTGTATCTTTTGACTGTACTGACTTAGAAGATCTCAGTAAGAGAACGTGGACCACAGTATTAGACAACTTGACATGTCTACACGTTTCTCAGAAAAAGGGTTCGTCACAGTAGCGCAGACAGAGAGACGGACAAAAAACGACCCTGTAACGGTTCCGTTTATACCGACTGAGTTACCGGATCTTAAAAATTCCTTCTCGATGGGATTTAAGTCCGGATGGCGGGCAGACCAGCCCATTTTGAAGATAAACCTCTCGTTCCAAGACCTCCTCCATCTGCGCTGTTGGACGCGGCTGCGCATTGTCATTCATAAAAATGATGCCAGGGCCCAATGCAACTCCAAAAAGACGCACACAGGGAACGAGTACAGTGTCACAGTATCGTACACCGGTGAGTGTATTGTAGTCAGAGATTTGGAGGCCAGTACGCTCGTGCAGCATTATGCCTCCCCACGAACACAAAACGTGCACCTTCAAAACGACCATGTTCGGCAATGTTTCTGGATGCATTACGAGTTCCCACCTCTCGCCATGTGAGGCTACTTTCAGCGTTGTCGAACATGATCGTTTTGGTAGTCCAAGCGTTATGGTGTGGGGAGGTATAATACTGCAAATCTTTGAACACGGTACTCTCACTGGTGAAGGATATTGTGAAACTGTACACCTTCCCCACGAGGGTATTTTCACATGTACATTCGGCCCTGACTTCATTTTTATGGACTACAATGGTAGGCCGCAACGAACAAGTAGAGGACATATTGCAACGAGAGGATATTCGGCGAACGGACTAGCCTACCCGCTCCCCGGTCGTAAATCCCATCGGGCATGTGTGGAATACGTTGGGGAGACGTATGCAACATATCAAAATGGCGTTGAGCACTATGGGACTTAACTTCTGAGGTCATCAGTCCCCTAGGACTTAGAACTACTTAAACCTAACTAACCTAGGAAGGAAGTCATTCACAAGATGTGCACGATGGGGGCGCGAATTGTCGTCCATGAAGACGAATGCCTCGCCAATATGCTGCCGATATGGTTGCACTATCGGTCGGTGAATGACATTCGCGTATCGTTCAGCCGTTACGGCGCCTTCCATGGCCACCAGCGGCGTACGTCGGTCCCACATAATGCCACCCCAAAACAGCAGGGAACCTCCACCTTGCTGCAGTCACTGGAAAGTGTGTCTGACCGGGTTGCTTCCAAGCACGACTACGACGATTGTCTGGTTGGAGGCATATGCACGTGAAGAGAACGTGATGCCAACACTGAGTGGTCTATTCGGCATGTTGTTGGGCCCATCTGTGCTGTACTGCATGGTGTCGTGGTTGCAAAGATGTACCTCGCCATGGACGTCGGGAGTGAAGTTGCGCATCGTGCATCCTATTGCGCACAGTTGGAGTCGTTAACATGACGTCCTGTGGCTGCCCAAAAAGCATTATTCAACATGGTGGCGCTGCTGTCAGGGTTCCTCCGAGCCATAATCCGTAGGTAGCGGTCACCCACTGCAGTAGTAGCCCTTGAGAAGCCTGAGTGAGGCATGTCATCGACAGTTCCTGTCTCTCTGTATCTCCTCCATATCCGAACAACATCGCTTTGGTTCACTCTGAGACGCCCGGACACTTTCCTTGTTGAGAGCCCTTCCTGGAACAGAGTAACAATGCGGACGCGATCGAACCGTGGTATTGACCGTCTAGGCTTGGTTGAACTACGGACAACACGAACGAGCCGTGCGCCTCCTTCCTGGTGGAATGACTGGAACTGGTCGGTTGTCGGACCCCTTCCGTCTAATAGGCGCTGCTCATGCATGGTTGTTTACATCTCTGGGTGGGTTTAGTGACATCTCTGAACAGTCAAAGGAACTGTGTCTGTGATACAATATCCACAGTCAGCGACTATCTTCCGGAGTTCTGGGAACTGGGGCGATGCAAAACTTTTTTTGATGTGAGTATATTAACTGAATGTGATGAGTGAAGATGTTACGTTACTAACTGGTAGAGAAAATTGATGAAAAAATTATGAAAGCCGGCGTCGGGAATTTTTCATTGATTTTGGGTTTGTTTTACACGAAATAATGATTGAACAATTAGGGTTGCAGCACTAATTCTTTTTGCGTTGAGTTTCATAGCTCTCCGGCAGCACAATTTTATGCAGAGGTAATTCGTCAGTTCATTAAGACATATGTTAATTCTTAAATCGGAATGGTAAATATGTAGATCACAATACAAAGGTGTAGCTTTAATACTGTCTAATAAATTTGCTTTAGTGTTCTGGTATATGATTACTTGCTTAACGGATTTTGCTTTCTGGATAACTGTTGTAACTGAAAGCGTTTTATTCAAATGCTGAAAAGAATGAAAAGAAGAAACTAAAGCTGCTGCCTGCCTGACGAGATAAGAGTATGCTGTTTTCATGTCTTGGCTAAATTTTCCATGAGGCATCACGAACTTTTATTTGCACTGTGTCGTTACACAGTATCTTCGCAAAAACTTAAGTGGCTGGAGGAGTATTTGACTAAGAGAACGCAGTATGTTATACTAGACGGCGAGTGTACCACAGAAATGAAAATAACAAGGAAGAGTAAGAAGACCCCTAACATCTATACTAATATTAGATCCGTAAAACTATATTACCTGTCTGTTTGAACACGTTTCTCCAAAAATACTAGACGAATTTTCATGAGGTTTTCGCAGGTAACTTTATCGTAGCTTGGGGCACCGTATAGGCTTTAGTTCATATGAATCAGATCACAGAAAAAAAGACATATCAACTGAAAGTTTTACCTATATTAATATTATAAACGCGAAAACAATTATGTCTGTTACGTTTTCACGACCAACACGCTGAACCGATATCGATGAAATCTGGTATGGAGATAGCTTGAACCGTGAGGAAGAACATAAGCTGCTTTAGAAATTATGTAGTACGAGATACTTATTTATTTCAAGAATATTACGCCACTTAGGAAAAATGTATTTGCTCTTTGACTTTTGATTTTTCTCATATTTGCGAAAATGCTTTTATTGGTTGATATGTGCTACGTGATACGATCCAAAGTAATGAATACAATGATTATACAATCTTCAGTGTGCCTCCACACTATTTGTTGCATAATGTGCACGTTATACTGTATAATGTATAGCTACTTCAATAGCACGATGTACAGGGATGCGCACTCCTGCCCATGCCCCTCTGTACACACTGCTCGGCAGCAACAATGCGCAAACCGACTCATTGTGCGTTGGAATAGCTTTGGTGGGAAGAGGGGCGGGGGGGGGGGGGGAGGGGGGAGAACAGGACGCACGTCATGAGCCATGTATATCCAAACAGGCACACGTGAGGGCAGCTAATATTATTGCACGTACAGTGTAGCTTACTTATTCACCATCACTCATCACAAAAATACTACTGATATGCCAGCGCAGCTGCGGATAGCAGCTGCCTGCTAACGCACACAAACGATTTAACAGGAAGGATCAGCAGCACGTAAGATCGTTCACTGACAGTACAGTCGTATACAGGACAGTATCGTCGTTGGACGATCGTAAGGAATTGCAAAAAGACTTGGACAAAATTTCCACTTGCTTCAATGAATGGCAACTCTCTTTAGATGTGAAAAAATTAAGATAATATTTATGACAAAGAGGTAGATAACTAATTTAATGATGAAAATTTTGTACATGTCACATCGTATAAATCGAATCCACCGGCCGGATTAACCACTAGAGTCGGTGTGCCGACCAGCGTAGATGTTCTCACCTCAGTTTTCACGATTCGCAAACATTTATGAAACTTTCGCTCACTTTCAGACGAAAACACTACACGATGGCTGTTGAGTTAGACATATTCTGTCCTGGGTGGGAGGGGTGAGGAGGTTAACGAGATGTTTACAGAAAGGGCAGTCGGCCACCTCCTAAACTAACCGTGCCAAATCAGTAAATAAACATGCTAATACTGCGCTGATGCAAGACAAAAGCACATAAAATGGCGAAGATTAAAAAACAACGTGAAATAGAACAATCACGTAAAAAACTATATTAGGGAAGGCGAATGGAAGAGTTACATTTGCTGGAAGAGTTTCTGGAAAAACGCGGTGAATCTGTACAGGAAATTGCAGAATTTTTTCATTCTTTGGAGTCCTTATCAAGTGAGCACGACAATAGAGACGTGTTGCTAGGGTTACAGATAATCGTCACCGTCTACACTGGCACCAAAAACACCCCAGGCGGCCTCGCTCAAGAAGGAGCTTCTTTCGAACGTCAGAACCAATCAGCGTTACCGACGAAGAGCGAACACTTTAGCTATGGATAGATGCAACACCAAATCCTGTAATGGAGCTAAAGAAACAACTTGCGGCTGGAAGTAACAAATCTTTCACTACCTGGAAAGCTCTCAACAGGCTGAGAACTAGAGTTTCAAATTGCGAGTGAAGCCTTGCCGGACGGGGCTACTTCGATAGGGAACCGCTATGTGACTGTGGGAATGTCCAAACGAACGGACCACGTACTGACGTGTCCAAACCCAAGCACAAGTTGTACCTCGTTAGATTTACAGTTAGCTAATTAAAGGCTATCTTACTATCTGTGACAGGGCAAAATATATTTAAACTTTAAATTTTATTACAGTTGACTTTTACACTAGATTTTAATGTATGGTGCTCTGGTCACGGAAAATAAATAAGTTCGGTACAACCCATAAGGAAGTGTGACAGAAATGCTTGAGGAAGAGTTCTCTCGAAACCTTTTCGGTTAAATTTATAGAATCTGTACTCGTTGAGGATTATTGGACCATGATGCTGCTACCAACGCATATTTCGCGTAGGTATCACGAGAAAAGATTGGGGATTATGGCGCGCACAAAGGCATAAAACAGTTATTTTTCCCTGGCTCATTATGCGAGATGAGAAGGAAAAGAAACTGATAATATTTATACGATGCACCCTCCGCGATGCACTGTACCGTGGCTTTCGAAGTATCTACGTGGATATTTTGAGAGAGCAACAGTTTTCAGCGCATGTGTAGCTCCCTTTGAAAGACGTACGTGCTCACAGAGCGGCCACTTAGTGCACGGGGATGCTAGGCGCGATCTAACGTACCCCTGACGACCCCTTCTTTGGGCCGCAGGCCAGCTCGTAATTACAATGAGAAGCCGGGTGGAAGGCGGAGGTGTTCTGCCAATTAACGCCCAAATCCGGCGCGTCCTCGGGCTGCGGCAAAGTGGCTCTTCCGGCTCTCTCCGGCTGCTTAACGAGTTGCGCAACGCCGCGCCGAGGACCGCCGCTTAGAGTCGCTGGCTTACATCACCCTGTCGCTGTCGGCCTGGCCAGCGCTCCCCTGCATTACGTTACCCCGTGCCGCACCTGCACGGGTTCGCCGAAATAGTGCCAACATTCTGCCGTAAACACTTCACTTCATTTCCCGTCCTTGTTTCCCGACTAACTTGTAAAGCACTGGTCTTCTCTGTTGTATTCTCCTTTTGCCATGACACATCTGGACGTGTTCTCTACCGGATTCACGCCTGTGATAACTTTTGTGTTCGCTCTCTACAGGATTTATGTCTGTGATAGCTTTCGTGTTTCGCTAGCGCCTTGTCGCACTCTACAACTTCCAGGGAAGTCAAATTCTCGTTTGAAACCAGCAAAATAAATAAATAAATAAATAAATAAATAAAAACTGTGAGGAGGATTCGTCAGTTGTGTTAGGGTTGCTAAGTTGGTGGACTGCCATACACTACAGTTTGTATACTTTGAGAAAGGACGGATTTCATATCCGATCGCATTAACAAACACACGGTTGTGCTACGGTCGCAGGTTCGAATCCTGCCTCGGGCATGGGTGTGTGTGATGTCCTTAGGTTAGTTCGGTTTAAGTAGTTCTAAGTTCTAGGGGACTTATGACCTAAGTTGTTGAGTCCCATGGTGCTCAGAGCCATTTTAAACACACGGTTGTAATTGGGTTTTAGGTATCAACATGGTTGATTTCTTTCTAGACGCACATAACTGACATGCATGTCATTGATACAGAGACAAATCATCTAAGTAGATTTATGTTCCTGCTATTACATAAACAATTGTCACGTTTTAGAAATTGATGTACACACGGCTGTTTGTTCTTCTGTGTCAGATATCACTGACGATGGGTTACACACCCGAATGCATCCGAATACACTGTTGTAATCTGCCAGAACGTTGTGTATCAGCACACACACCGCAGCAGAGTTAAAATTTCATCTGGACTGCTTCAAGTCTGTTTCGGTAGAACATATCCCGCCGGCCGCTGTGGCCGAGCGGTTCTAGGCGCTTCAGTCCGGAACCGAGCTGCTATTACGGTCGCAGGTTCGAATCCTGCCTCGGGCATGGATGTGTGTGGTGTCCTTAGGTTAGTTAGGTTTAAGTAGTTCTAAGTTCTAGGGGACTGATGACCTCAGATGTTAAGTCCCATAGCGCTCAAAGCCATTTGAACCATTTGAACTGTTGAGGTCATCGGACCCTAAGCTTACGCACTACTCAAACTAACTTACGCTAAGGACAACACACACACCCATGCCCGAGGGAGGACCTGAACCTCCGACGAGGGGAGCCGCGCGAACCGTCACAAGGCGCCTCAGACTGGACCGCTGGAGATAAGCGGGAAATCCGGGCTTGAATCCCGGTCCGACACAAATTTTCATTGTCACCATTCCATTATACAGCTGATGGTTGTCCATATTCGCAATTGCGAATACATTTTATGTAAAAATATAAATGCCCAATACGTGTGTCAGTATTCTGTTATGCGTGTAAGAATGTATTTTTGATAACTTTGTCGACATATGCACCGACCGCTCGCCTAAGTGACTTACATGGGACAACAGCCGTGAACGAACTCTGGGAAACTATAGTTACCGTATACCGTCTCACAACAGTAGCCATACACCATGAGAAAACTTCGTTCGGTAAGCTTAAGAGCTCGAGGAAAACTAAACTCACTGACAGAGCAAAGAAGACATTAAAGAGAATTGTTACACCTAATAATAGGAAAGGAGGAGTAGGATTTAATGTCGACGTCGAGGTCATTAGAGATGGGGCATCAACATGGACTAAACGAAGTTATTGCATTATATTTTCCAAAAGAAAGAAACTGAATCCGCATTAATCGATTTAGGAAAATCAAAGGAAACCTAAATCTATAAGGCTGGACAGGGATTCGAACTTCACTATCAGCGCCTTAATTACTTCTTGCCTCCCGTCGCGGATAACAGTTTTACGCATTACGTCTCCAGGAAACAAATATTCAGCTACAGTGCGGACATTCATTATAGTTTTCAGCAGGAACATGAAATTTCAATTGCTTCTTTGAAAGTTAGCCACATACGGAGTCAAATGAGAAGAGATATTTCAACGAAAATTTTCTACTAAGACGGTAACGTCTGTATGTGACAATAGATAGTACATTATGTTGAGTACCCCGATTCCCCTGCAAACTCTTTTTCTTCAGTGATTCCTGTAACTTATTTCCTTAACACAATACATTGTCGATTTCCAGTAGGAAGAAGTGTCCACCGAGGTGCTGCGAACGATTAGCCTTGCTCAAGTGAAAAGCCGGTGTTTCAATTAACTGGTCCGATATCGAGTGTCCATCGTGTCGAATTCCTGGGGAAAGTTTGCGGTACAAGCGACACAGGTCAGATTTGTGCCGTCACGCTTCTCGCCCATTCAACGGAAGCGTGTTTCACGGACGGCAAGGGAAAGTTTACAGGACACCACTCTTCGCTACGAGCTTAGAAAGTACAATTCTCTTGTCGCAGGTGACGTTGCCAAAGGTGGCTGACATGTACGTATTCTCAATAAGATAATTATGTACTTTTGATAATGAATGTGAAGAAGAACGCTTTTTTATGACTTGCGGCGAATTGGTGCACAAAATCTCATCATTCTCCTCATCGTTTGGTTTTAAACCTTTAACAGCAGCCGTGTTTATAGAGTAAATTATGGAGCAAGTTTGTCTGCGTGGTCAAGTTGCCATTTACGTTAACAAATAAAATAAAATTTCACGCGTGCGTATAGGACTCGCGCACTGAGGGTTTCGTACAAACTTAATTATGTATATAGACATTTCGTCCATTCCGGAAATTGAAACTCCCGACCGTTCGACATTAATACTGGCAAGATATTTGTCCCAGGGATCCCAAGACTTTCGAGAATGTTTTATTTTTTCAAGCTTAACGTCGGATAACAAATGATAAAAGAAATATTTATTCGTGTGATGTACTTACAAATCAACAGTTTTCTTATTTTTTTCCTTTACTTGTATGTGAAACCTTGCTTCTTGCCAAATCTCATGATTCTACCTCAACAGGAAGTACCCTATTCGTTTTGATGAGTGAATTTTCGAGTATCAAAATATGTGACCCAAATGGCCGTATCTTTTGATTGCATTGACTTAGAAGCTTGTTATGCATCCCAGGGCAGCATAGATCTTAGTATGTGACAAATTTCAGTTTGATGCATCTACCCGTTCCTGACGAAAAGGGGTCTTAACAGACGGATGGACAGAGAGACAGTTCGATAACAAATGACAAAAATTGTTTTTAGGTTACATAATTACAAATTTACAGTTTTCGGACTTTTTTCCTTTGGTTGTACTGTGAAACCCGGGCGGAAACATGAATTAGTCTAAGTAGTAGTTTATTTACAAAAATTATGACGTGAACTGTTTTCTAATCTATACAATAAGGCAACAAACTGAACAGACATAAAACGTTGTACGCCTAATTTTCGTTCCAATAATTATTACTTAAAACATATTTGTATTTTACAGACCTGAATATAAGTACCCAATGATGATAGTACAAATGTGCTGAAACATGATTCGGCACTAGAAAGATTATTTGGTTGCACTGTAAGCGAACCTTTGGTCTCATAATTCCCTCATTCTTTTTACCGTAATATCCCAGTTGAAAAAGAGCGTAGTCTTCTTTGATACATTTCTGAATCTTTTTCCGTAAAAAATCTGTTTGCGACCCACTCCCCCTTCTTTCTTTTTCTGCAAACTACATAGCCGTGCCGCTTCCACCACTCCTGTTTAATATGAGAACGACTATGTAAGCTCGAATTTATCCTATTTTTACCGTCACTGCTTTTTTGTGGGGTACATGTGTGCGGAAGTAATACGTTGGCGGATTGTTCTACGAACAAGGACTCGGAGAATTCTACCATACTCGCGATGTATGATCCCTCCCCTGCAGCAGCAGTCACTGGCGATGGGTATGCATCTGCGTGAAGCTGAGCAATCGCTTTATGTGCTGTATAACTGTTCGCGGTATTGACTCTCCACACAGCCGTTATTTGCGCTTTACCAAATTCATATTTCCTTGACGTACATTTCAGACTGTTTGTGTATGAACACACTTGACAGTTCGTAAATGCATTTTCGTGTTTTCTTACAGTCGCGACATGAGCTACAAACTGTCACCACTTCCCTCGACGCACTTGCACGACTATCGCTATTTTGTAGTTTATTCGTAATTTACAGAAGTATGTATCCTAAGGGGTTCGGAAGTGAACAGTAAGTATTTTCACTCTATGGTTTTAGAGTACATTACTCTTTATCTGTAACACTTAGAAAGTTGATGATTAATGCCAACACTGAATGACATTAAGTGAAGCAGTTTTAGGAAAAGTGTTTACTACAGGAAGTTGTGTACGAGATAAATTATAAAAGCATGCTTAATTTTTGGTACAGTTATCTGGGGTATTGTGTGTCTCATTTCACTGAAACTGTGACAGGCCTTTGCCTACATTCATAGAAATATTTTGTGTCTAACAACTTGTAGTTCGCAGTGTAACTAGGGAAGTGACAAAAAAAGTTTCACCTGATCATAATTTTGTTTAAGAATTACCACTAACAGCGATATGTAGTATACTCACATCAGTACAGTTCTCGGAAGTATTAGGCATAATACAAAAATATCATAAGCCAAGTCCCAGTGGTGAGACGTACACAACTGGATGTTAACCCACAACAAAAAAATTAAAATAGCTCTTTGGGACCCTTTGAATAACATATCAGCAGATTTTATCAGCCGAAGTAACAGTCTTCGACTTAGTGAGGGTGACATTGTGGTCAGTTTTGATGTGGTGGCGCTGTTCTTTTTAAGTGACGTGGTCGAGCTATTTGGGCACACCCTTAACGTCTTATTATTTCTGTACAACCGCCAGCATTACGATCAGGCACCCGGCGTTGCAATGGGTAGCCCGATGGCTCCAGCTGTTGCAAACCTTATCGTGGAGAATTCTGAAGATATTGCCGTAGACACGGCGTAGTTGCTAAAGCTTTGTTGTTTCTTTCGATACGTTGACGACACGTTCGTCATTTGGCCCCAGTGATGCGAGAAACCTCAACGGCATTAACAGTAACATCCAGTTCACCTTGGAGATAGAAAAAAACAATGCATTGCCCCTCCTCAACGTCCTCGTCCGCTGCAACCGAAATGGACTCCTTGGCCACAGCGTCTATAAAAAGCCCACCCACACTGGTCTGTACTTGCATGCCATCACCCGACATCAACCAGCACGGAAGTGTACTGTGTTACAAACATTGGTGCGTCGTGCAAAAATGATATCAGACGCTGATTACCTGCCTTGTAAGCTGAGCCAGCTACGCAAGGTCTTCAGGAACAACGGCTATAACGTTCATCAAACAAATGAAGTGATATGAAACAAGATTCACAGTAAAATCACCGACGAAGACGAGGAAAAGAAACTTCCTTTGTTGCCTTTCTGTGGATCTGTGTCAGGCAAGACAAGCCGTCTGCTGAAAAGACACAAGATCAAATCAATCTTCAGGCCTCCGACAAAAATCCGTCAATTACTGGGACCACTTAAAGACGCAGCATGTCTTAGGACACCTGTGGTCTACAAGATACCTTGCGAGTGTGGCCACTCTTACGTTGGACAAACAATAAGCACTCTGAAATAACGCAGGAAGGAGCATGAGAGGTTTTATCGCCTGCTCAACTCCGAGAAATCTGCTTTATCTGAGGATGCTTTAGAAAACGGTCACGGGATAAAATTTGACGGATCATCCGTTGTGGCTCGCACTTACGGCTTCTGGGACTGAATAATTAAAGAAGCCATTGAAATAAAACTCAACGATAATAACCTAAATAGAGACGGTGGCCTGCAGTTCATCATGGGATGCGATCCAGCGGCCATGCGGCTGAAGCGGACACATCAAAAGCCGAGTTAAGTATGCCAAAAATATGAAGATTCTTCTGGCACCAGTGAAGTCACAGCCGGCAGCTAGAGTATATAAGGAACGTACCATCACCCTACTGGCAGTCATATCACCTGACGATGGAGAAGGTGGGCTTGGCCGAAAGCTGGACGCGCCTAGAAACCATACATCTTTTTATTCAGTGCTACCACCGCCAGACTCCGCATTCTTACAAAATGGGTTTTATTTAAACTGTGTTAATGGTCATCACCTTTTGAACATATTCGTGGATCCGTTCTGGCAATGTGACTCCCAGTGCTCAAGATAAATCAATTTCTACACTCGCCATGCATCGTCACTGAGATGAAAGGAGGCAGGGTCTATAGAAAGCCTTTGATCAAAGCACCTTCAAGACCAAATAGTGCACATTTTAGTAAACTAGAAATTTTTGAAATTATAATAAATTGCTTTTTCTTGTGGGATATAAAAGAAAAATGCGATTTTTTGTCTTTTTAACGTCAAGGTCCCCGTAAAGGAAGAGGCCCTTCCCAGGCATACGTTTAGTGATTCATCTCGGGTTAGCTCACAACGTTTGCACAGACTGGGTTAGCACCTCGTGAGGCCTTAGGTGCGAACCCCTCCTAAGTCTTGTCCGAGCTTACGACTGACGAATGAGGAGGACGTTATTGTGGAGAGTCGGAGACGCACGCTCGGTGGCGTCATTGCGAATTGTGGGCGTGCCCGTGGCGGACGCCGTGAAAGCCAGCTAATGAGGTGACGGCTGCCATGTCGAGTGCCATTGTCGACAACACGCCTGTCGCGTCGCAGGGCGGTGATTAATGAGATCAGGCCACGGAATGAGCGCCGCCGGCCCCAATGGCGAAGCTGCATTATGCTGCGGCGCAGGTGCGCGGACTCCGCCTAAAGCTCGATATCCGTCCGCGCGACACAACTGAATTGCTGCCACCGTGTCCCGGAGATAGCGGCTTGCTTTCATTCCACAAATCTGCAGCTCACACAAAAGAACTGTAGCGCTGAAAGAAAAAAGGAAGTACCCGACACAAAACGAGCAATGGGGCGCATTGCTTAAGGGACGGGATCTGTTATTCACACATAAGGGAATTCCGCCAGAAGTACGCGTGGTATAAGAGCATATTCTACAATTTTTTTTGTGTTGGCTACACTCGGCAGGAAATTAAAATTGGCTAGTCGTTGTAGATCAGACGTTTTCTGTTGCTCCCCTATTCTTTCTTGGTAACCAGGTGAAAAGCATTTTTGTTAAAAACGAGACTAAGATACGCATATTGCAATGTAAGCAGTTTTCATCACAGTCAACGACGTTCAATTTATTACATTAATTGTTAATTAAGTCTATATGGTACTGCTTCCTTGCACATACGGTAGCAGCCATGTTTCTGTATGGTGTGGGATCTAACTATATCTTTATCAACTAGTGAGTTCTCGTGGGGGGGGGGGTGGCAGGGGTATTCAGGACAGCTACTTTTCTACTGCTGAACAGCAACAGTAGAGAGGAGAGCAAAAGCATTTGAAGTAACGGAAACATGTCGGTTCAGTCCTAATGTTATTCGATGGAGGAGTTTTCCCCTCGTATAATGGCAAGAGACGAAACTACAGTTCATGTCATCGATTATAATAACCAGACTGGGGACAATGGTGCAGCGATGGAGAACCAGCCAGAAACTTCTACGGGAGTTCTAGAGTTCAGAGCGGCAAGCGTGCAACCGCCCATTTATGACATGCCCTCTGCCAAAACAGTCGTCATTTGGCAGGAGGAATTGGAAGGTCCAAAAGTCGGAAATCCTAACCACACCACCCGTGAAAAATGCTCTCGAATAGAAAGAGAATTATAAGGAGGAGAAGGAAAATCAGAGGGAAGAGAGAAAAAGAAAAGAGCATTTTCTAGAACAGAAGAAACCTCATTCAACCAGAAGGAAACTGATCATAGGTTCCCAGAAATCTGATACCACGAGAAAAAAAAGATGCTTTTCTCCAGTGTGCGGATATGCTATTAATGCTGCCTCGGTACAGTGTGTATAAATGTAAAGAATGGTGACTTGAGGACTGTACGAATTATGATGATATAGAACGTTATCACTGTCTCCACTGCTTAAGATTTTAACACGCTGCCTCTTGCCCAATTGAATGCGCGTAAATGTGCGCAGTTACCGCTTTTATGCCCTTGTTGTTATTGTGTCTGTCTCAAGATCTAAAATTTAGTTATCTTGACAACGATTAGTATGCAAAGCTTAAATGTTACATTGTGTGTAAACAAATTTTAATAAAAAATTAAGAACATATCCGCATATTTTTTCTTCTCTGCTTACTATTGCCACAAACTTTCTTAACTTAGTCACGTTTATTTCGGTTTACGGTTGTCTCTCCAAACGAGACCAACAGAATGCAGGCATGAGTGAATGTTAGTGCTGGCCCAAGTCCTATTGGTGGCGCCTCGTGTGATATTCCCGCTTGGCGCTCAGACACTGCGTAGCTCCGGCGAGTCATTCAGTTCATCTTAAACTGAAACAACTCCGTCTGATTTCAAGAGGCTTTATAACGTTATTTTCCGCTGTAGAATTTATCATTATATCAAAAGCTATAACGTGAATTTGTGTAGTCTTTAGTGTTCCACCCAATGGTCAGTAACTCGTTCGTCGTTCAATACCAATCCATCTGACCTACGTTGACGACGAAAACGATTCTGTTCAATCACGCTTTTGGATTTTTATGGTTTTGCGAAACAGCTCCAACAAAACTTCAGAATCATTCCTTGAACGAATCTACATGTGATTTATTTTTACTCTTCCCTAAATTACGCCACTGGTATCGCCTTCGGCAGGAAATGTTGCAATCCTAATATTTTGCACCGTATCTGTAGTGATTTTTTTGTCGTTTCTTCTGACCGGTGCGATGCGGTCTGCCACGAATTCCTCTCCTGAGCTCAGATTAGCACTTGTGCCCAACATCGTCAATTATTTATCGGATATATTCCAATCTCTGTCCTTCCCTACAGTTATTGCCCTCTACGACCGCCACCAATACCGAGGAAGTTATTGCCTGATGTCTTAACACATACCTATCATCTTCTCCCTGTTTCTTGTCAGTGTTTTCCATTTGTTCCTTTCCTCGACTATTCTGCGAAGGATTTCCCCTTTCCTTGTCATGGCCGGCCGCGGTGGTCTAGCGGTTCTGGCGCTGCAGTCCGGAACCGCCGGACTGCTACGGTCGCAGGTTCGAATCCTGCCTCGGGCATGGGTGTGTGTGATGTCCAACGGTTAGTTAGGTTTAAGTAGTTCTAAGTTCTAGGGAACTTATGACCTAAGATGTTGAGTCCCATAGTGCTCAGAGCCATTTGAACCATTTTTGAGCCTTTCCTTGTCAGTTCACCTATTTTTAATAATCTTCTGTAGCACAACAACTCCAACGCATCGATCCTCTTCTTCTTCCTTTTCCCGCAGTTAATGATTCACTACCATACAATCCCGTACTCCAAACGTGTTCGGTAGATGCATAAGTTCGTACGGTTTCTGTTTCGCATGGTGGTCTTCCGTTTGCTATAGTTTGTTTATCGACTCTCACTTTTTATTTGTAGTTCACTGTTGGTATTGGATTTTACATACTGTCATTTTGTCATTTGGAGACAGTACGTGGATCTGTGGACGCTAGAAAATGGGGTGCCAAGTGGAGAAATAGGAAAATTTGAGACATTCTTCTGTTTGAGTTCAGTTGCACCATGTGTGGAGATAGTAGCATTGGATAGAGCATGGCAAGAAAATGGATTTCTCATTTTAAGGAGGATTGTTTTGGCATCAGTGAATCTGCACGTTGAGGAAGACCTTCCGGGTTTGATGAAGATCCTTTAAACACGTTAATCCACAATGATCGATGTCCGTGTACTCGAGAACTGACAGATATAATGAACTGTGGTCATTCCACCATCGTGCGACATCTGCATGCAATAAGAAAGGTTTAAAAAATCAGATGTATTGCTACCGCATCCTCTAAGCCCAATCACAAAAATTAGCCGGTGGCCCTATGTTCATCTCTGCTTGCTCGTCTCAATTGGCTCGCGAACTACACCGGCCATTCCTATCCTGTATTTTTACTGAGAAATGGTGTCTTATGTTAACGTACGGAAAAGATAGAAATGTTTGAGTCAAAACAAAGGAGCATCTTCCCGTACAAAGATCTGCCTGCACCCACACAAGATAATGTTAGGCATCTGGCGGAACAGCGGCTGTGTGGTGTACTACGAATTGCTTCCCCGGGGAGCAACCCTCACTTCTGACATCCATTGTCAACAACTGAGACGTCTTGCTGCGAGGAGTGGCCGCGCGGTTTAGGGCGCCATGTCACGGATTGCGCGGCCCCTCCAGCCGGAGATTCGAATCTTCCCTCGGGCACGGGTGAGTGTGTGTTGTTCTTAGGCACGGGTGTGTGTGTGTTGTTCTTAGCATAAGTTAATTTAAGTAGTGTATAAGTCTAGGGACCGATGACCTCAGCAGTTTGGTCCCTTAGGAATTCACACACATTTGAACATTTGAACATTTGAGACGTCTTGCAGACGTAGTCCAGGAACAATGACCAGGACTGCGTGAATGCGTGAAGTGATGTTCCACGATAACGCCCGTTCGAATTCTGCTAGACTGACAAAAAAACACTATTTAGGAGTTGGGCTGGGAAGCCATTTCGTACCCATCTTATTCACCTGATCTTGTGCCCTCAGATTTTCACCTTTTCCGCTCTCTGTCGAACAACTTTCAAGGAACTTCCTTTCCTGATGAAAATGAGCGCCTAACATTGCTCGATGGAGTTAAACCACATGATTTCTATAGTCGCGGAATCTAAAACTTACTACAGTGTTAGCAGAATGTTGTAAATAGTGAAGGAGGATATATTATTATGACTAAAGTCTCTGTTACGTGTATCTGTTGTGTTTAAACTATGCACCAACCTACTACATCCTCAGAAATGTCTTCCTCAAATTAAGGTGTAAGTTTGATAGTAGTAGACTTCTCTTGGCCAGGAATGGCCTCTTTACCTGTACTAGCCCTCTTATAACGTCCTCCTTGCTTCATCCGTCATGTGTTACTTTGCTTCACAAATAGCAGAATTCCTTCACTTCGTCTACTCACTACTGCGTGATCCCCAACTTTGATGTTAAGTTTATCGCCAATCTCATGTACGCTACTCCCTATTACTTTCGTACTTATTCTGTTTAATCCCAGTCGATATTCAGTGCTCATTAGACTGTTCATCTCCTTCAGCAAGCCCTGTAATTCTTCCTCACGTTCACTGAGGACAGTGGTTTCATCAGTGAAATTGTCGCTGGTACCTGCAGACACGACACTATATACTAAGGTGACAATACTCAAGGGATACCTCCTAATATCGGTCGCACCTTCTTTTTCCTGGCGTAGTGCAGTAACTGGACGTGGTATGGACTCCACATATCGTTGGAGGTCTCCTGTTGAAATACTGAGCCATTCTGCCTCTGGAGCCGCCATTAATTGTAACAGTACTGACGGTGCAGGATTTTGTGCATGAACGACCTCTCGATTTGCCCTATAGAAGTTCGACGGGATTCATATCGAGTGAACTTGGTGGCCAAATAATTCGTTCGAATTGTCCACAATGTACATCAACCAATCGCGAATAATTGTGACCCGCCGACATCGTTCTTTCGGAACATGAAGACCAGGAATGCAAATGGTCTCCAAGTGGCCGAAAATAACCAATTCCAGTCAGTCAACCAGGGGACGCAGTCCATTCCATGTAAACACAGCCCACACCATTATGGTACAGCACTAGCTTGCGCAGTGACTTTTTGACAATTTGGGTCCATTGCTTCGGGGGGGGGGGGGGGGGGGGGGGTCTGCGACACAGTCGAAGCCTACCATCAGCTGTTACCAAAAGAAACAGGGACTCATCTAACCAAGCCACAGTTTTCCAGTCGTCTATTGTCCATTTCATAAGGCCACGAGCCTAGGTAAGGCGCTTCAAGCGATGTCGTTCTGTTACCAAAGGCACTCGCGTCGGTAGTCTGCTACCATAGCCAACTGACGTCAAATTTCGCCGCACTGTCCTAACAGATACGTTCATCGTAAGTCCCACATTAATTTCTGCTATTATTTCACGCATTGTTGTTTGTCTGTTAGCACTGAGAACTCTACGCAAACGTCGCTACTCTCCGTCGTTAAGTGGAGGCCATCGACCACTGCGTTATCCGCGGTAAGAGGTAATGCCTGAAATTTGGTATTCCCGGTACACCCTTGACACTATGTGTCTCGAAACATTAAACTCCTCAACCATTTCCGAAATGGAATGTCCCATGCGTCTAGCTCCAACCGCGTTCAGAGTCTATTAACACCCGTCGTGCGGCCATAATCACGTCGGAAACCTTTTCACATGAATCAGGCGAGTACAAATGACAAATGACTGTCCTTTTATACCCTGTAAATGCGATACTACCGCCATCAGTATATGTGCATATAGCTATACCACGACTTTTGTCTCATCAGTGTAAAGAGAACGGTCGTGTTTGGAGGAATGAAGCTGTAGTGCGAGACAGTACTGCCACGTGAAACAGGAAGCTATTACACCGGCCCACTCGGTCAGTGTGGCTGGTGTTGGCAGGCGCAGCGAGCGCACGGCAGCTGCTCGCGCCGGCGTGTGCTTTAATATTCCCGCGAGCCACGGGCCATCGATCAACCCCGCATCCCCGTTGCAGCCCAGCGCGGGCACCTGCTACAGCCAGCCGGTCAACTCTGCCGCTCATATGGCTGACCCGGCTCTCCAGATTAGCCGAGGCCCACACGCGGCAATATCCCGGATGAACGCCTTCATCGCGACGTTCTTCTGTATGCTGCGATAAGAATACGTGCAAGCTAGATCATTCGCTGATCTCGGACGAAATCACTCTGCTGCACACACGTTGTGCGTGTCGGGTTCTCACTCCGACACTTGATAACGTATGATCTCTGCCCAAAGATGATGATTTTTATTATAAAACAGGTGGTTACACCTGTTTTCCCTACTCGTTTCAGTAAGCCATTTGTCGAAATTTCCTGAACTGATAAAACACGACATACGGTAGACGAGAAGAAAATTACAGCAGGCCGGAATTTAGCAGAGATGTTGCTAATATTTTTGAATTATGCAGAGTGTCAGAAAACGGAAAGAAAATCTGGTAAGTTCTAAACAACCTTATGTTCGCAGAATGTCAGATTATATGTAAATAATTTTCTTGTTATTAGGATTCACAATCATGTAGAAATGGTAATGCTAAGCTGTGTTGCTTTTGCCATTTGATTGTTATTTTCTTTCCTTTTCTGGATATATCAGTGAAATTTCAGCCTTATAGCAATTTTCACGTGATTGATTATTGTCCTTTCGAACATCTGTAGAACATATCATTAACTGTCCATGCACAGGTTCTCATGTAAACGCCACTTTTTAAGCGTGCCACACTTCTGTAAAAGACATATTCATGTTACTTATATATTAGGTCACAGTACTATGTATCAAGAATCAAATAAAATTGCATTTAAATGGCGAAAGCATTGTCATTTCGACGATAAATATCAACACCTCTTTTAAAACTGATGAAAAGAAATGTAATGTTGTAATGAGAAACTTTTGATACAGTGTTTGTTTTCTGATTGAAGTAATTTAAAATGACGATGCACGTCAATTGCAATAAGAAAAGCAAGAGCGAAATGGGTTTCAGAGACAGATTCGTGTTTAAAAAAGTAAATATTCTGGTACGAAGAGAGGAACAATAATCAGTCAAGCCATTTACAAGGAGTGTGAAAGTAAGTATCTGCCAGGAAATAGACGGTATATAAAAAGAAGAGAAGTATATATTTGGAAGGGAACGAAAAAACTACAAGTTGGAAGAATGAAGGTAGGACTTTACAAAGAAGCAATCGAAATAAAAAAAAATATAAATTAAAATTAAAAAATTAACAAAATAAAATAAAATACAGGACACCAACAGTTACCAAACGGAAACGCAAAACTAGATCATTACATTTATTCAGATACAACAGATTTCAAATTAAGGTATGTGAAGATAATTCTTGATAGAGACATGAAAAAAGGGTAAATGCAAGTTGATGTTGAATTTATAATGCAGGTCGCATTGGAATTGCCACAAATTAAAGAGAGGAGGAGACAGATTTAGTGAACAGGCCCGAATTAATCCCCTAAAGAAGTAATACTTTTTCGCATACTCTTCAGATTAGAGACTCAGCTGTAAGCTGCAGTTCCCGTCTTCTGAAAATATGCATTGCCTAAATATCTTAATTCTGTTGATTACCAACGAATCAATATCAAATGTTGAAACGCTCGACCAATGAGAACGAGGACTTCCAAACGAATTAATGTATGTGGTTTACGTGCACTCGTGCTCTTATTACGCTATTCCGTTACTACAGTCTTAATCTAGCACGTTTCAGTAAGTAAAACAAATTGCCATCACTGTTTCGCAGTATACGATCCTCTGTCGGTGGGCGTTAAAATTACTTTGCAAGCATCCGAAACGCTGAAAACAAGAACGTGCCGATTTTTACAACTGTCCCACTATGTATGCAGTATTATGAAGCGCATCATTACTACCGTATTGAAGATATTTTAGTACACGGAATTTTTGTTCCCACATTATCTATCGTTACATGTAAAAACATGAAAGAAATATCAAACATAATAGAAAACGTGACGCTGAGCAGCTAGAAACCGTCCCTCAATTCGTTGCGAAACGTGATTATCGTCTCCTTTACCGTAAATCACGCTGGCGACATTCAGTATTCTGTTCATAAAGAACGACTCCAACAACGGAAATTTATCGACAGCAGCGGGAGCTGGTTAGCAATAATTTTGCATCAAAAATTTTTCGAAGTCACTGGAAAGCGGAGAGAAAAAAGGAAAAATAAGTCTATCTGCACATTAGGAAAAAGATCCCAAACTCTGTCGATGAAACGCATAAATCACCGGTCTGTTAAAACTGCGAAAACTTCCTTTTTCTTTTGAGAAGGGTAGAGCTAATGCTCTATAATACATTCTCCTCGCACCGTTACCAACTTGATCACATCGAACGTTGCAGCACGGAAGTTATCTATGCCGTAAAGAAGTAAAATGGCTTCACTAACGAATGGTCGTAGATGCGAACTAGCTGTGCTTCCCACAATGTTCGATTAACTACGTAATAGGGATCCAGCGCCTGTGGCAATTTTCTCCGAGAGAAACGCAGTGCTGTTCGAAGGAGGTCGTTTCCTTGCGGAGTGTACGCTTCTCGGCGACTTCCAAATGTTCGAGAAATTCACCAGGCAGCGAAACTTTAAATAGCGTTTTCCAAGCAAGTGGTACCTTCTGAAGATCGATCTTCGAAAGCTGGCTGTTCCTTTTACTGTCGGCTTTAATAACATGAGAAAGGTGGAATGAGATACCGTCACCAGTGCGAGGACCTGCCCACGCGGCGGTATCTCGAAAGCGACGCTGCGAGAAAATTCCTTAGCTCAGCTCAAGAAACACAGTCGTATTACTGCTTAAGTTCTCCTTATCTTCTTAGCCAGCGAGGATTTACATACATTTACCTTATCCCTTGAACTTAGGCTGCAAAGAAAATAATTTATGTGCGCCCCAGAAGCGGTCCGCAGAGACAAAGGTCGGTGGGGTGGAAGCTGGGGATGCAGTGGTGGTACGCGCGTGCTCTGCGCGACGGCTCGACGCCTCCCAGTTGTGTCCGTTGCAGTAAACAAGAATTAGGACCGCTGCGTGTTACCACAGCTGCGCGTAAGCTATGCGGGCATTCCGTGCTGAAACGGCGCTTCCCATCTTGCTGCCCACCTTCATAAATATTAGTGGCGCTCAAATAAAAATGGGCCAATCTACAAAAGATGTTACAGTTAGAGTTGTAAAACTACCGTTCGCTACCGTAGACTATTACAAGCAACCGCAGACTACGATAGTTTTCCTAGTAGCCTCGATCCGTTAGGATCATAACCGTATTACCTGTACGTTAGGTGTGCTTGTACCTTTCGGGCGTTATTTCATTTCGATCAAATGTCGCGTGTGCGATCAATGTCGTACTAGATTCCCTTAGAAACCAGAAGCAGTGAATCGTATGGAAACTGAGTGAGGATGTATATGGGGCCATGTAATCTACGGAACATTTTTGTTCTACATAGTTATCCTCCTGTCTCTTGCCGCGCAGGATTAGCCGAGCGGTCTAAGGCGCTGCAGTCATGGACTGTGCAGCTAGTCCCGGTGGAGGTTCGAGTCCTCCCTCGGGCATGGGTGTATGTGTTTGTCCTTAGGGTAATTTAGGTTACGTAGTGTGTAAGCTTAGGGACTGATGACCTTAGCAGTTAAGTCCCATAAGATTTCACACACATTTTTCCTGTCTCTTACTTAAAAGTAAACAGAATTCATAGCAGAATTGAAATTTGTGTTAACCAAACTGTTGCAGTCATCAGTCCCTATGCTTACACACTATTTAATCTAACTTAAACTAACTTACGATAAGGGCAACACACACATCCATGCCCGAGGGAACACTCTAACCTCCGACGGAGGGAGCGGCGCGAACCGTGACAAGACGCCTGAGACCTCGCGGTTACCCAGCGCGGCAACAAAATTGAAACTGTCAATGCTTGATTCAGGTTTTATTCGAAGACTGTTGATTTGTAACATGAAAGGAATGTCGTAGTACAAATAAAATAATGCAATACAGGTTTCTCATATAGTGCTAGAAAGTGGAATTTTTCTCAGAAGAAGGGAAAATAATAAAAAACGTAAAATAAAAACATATCGAATATCGCTTCATAACTGCTTGGACCTTACATAAAATATGTTTCAGTTATTGATAAACAGCCTTCGCAGCCGCACGAGGTAGCCGTGCGGTCTTGAGCGCCTTGTCGCGGTTCACGCGGCTGCCCCCTCGGGCATGTGTGTGTGTGTGTGTGTGTGTGTGTGTATGTGTGTTGTCCTTAATTAGTGTACTTGTACCTCCGTTGGTAGTCTAATCTCTCTTATTCTGCTGTTATGGCCCTACTGCTATAACTTATATCGATGGGGGCAGTATGATTTATCTCTAATACTGAATCTTTAAATTCGACCAATAGCGTTTCGCAGAGAAAGAAAATAGTCTGCAAAATTAATTTCTTTTATTTCCGTCAATGGCCACAAAACTGACCTTAGACTACCGGTTTCGGTCAGCAGCGACCATCTTCAGATCTGCAGCAAAACATATATTCCGTGGTCAATTCAGTCCACGAAGATTAGGGATTACAGGACTGTAATACACTCGTGATCCTATAAGAAACAGAGACCTAGAGCCTGACTCAAAAGATATAAAAAGAAATCCACACTTGGGAGAATCCTGTTCTGAGACAGGTTTTTGAACCAGTGAAGGACATAGATGACTGGAGAGAAAGGAAATGCAGGAGCCGCACAAATCGCTGGACATTGTGGCAGTGATTAAAGAGAAAAAACAGAAGTGATTTGAACACTTAACTGATCGAGAAGTTCAGATCACCAGGCAGATTGTGGAAGAAGACATCAGAGGTAACAGGGCAAGGGGAAGACCACGGCTGAGATGGATTTACGGGATCAGAGAGGATATGAGTATGATGAGACTGAAGAAGAATAAATGGGCTGATGAATTTGGAGGACGTTAATTGGCGGGGCCAAATACTGACTGCAGTTCGTGTGGTATATCTAGTAAGTAAGTAAGTGGTAAATTCGAAGGAACCGTGTCGTCATTCGTCCAATTTCATTTAGGGAAACCGTGAAAAAGTAAATCGCGACTACTTGACAGGAATTTTTTCAAGATCGTCCTCATTACCTTTCCAGTCTTTTAAACAGTAGGTAAGTTCATGAGTGTTCACATTTAACTTGTAACTCGGATGAAATGGTTTAGAGAGACTACGGAAAACAAGGATTTTGGACTGCTGGACGTGGGTTAGATGTTCATTCCTTCCATATAGAGATCCAATGTCAGCCACATCACTTCACTTAAACTTCGGAGTGTAAGTCTAATGGCAAGTCATCACGAGCAACATCCGAAACCGAGCTTTTAGTTTTAACCGTATCAGGGCATGCTGTTGGCAGATAAATTTAACACCAAGAAACTTAATACGTTGTACTGTGAGAAGTATCCTCTTCCAGGCGTCCTATAGCGAGTTGCAGAGTGGAGCTATAACTGTATGCAAATACGAAGGGCAACAAGTTGATAAGGATTCAGGTCGCAGATATTTCTGCGTAGGACACTCAAGGCCAATTTCAAGGTATCTGCTTACTAACTTTCTTGAGAAAAGAAACCAATATGAGCTCAACGAAGCGTTACGGATACGGTTTCCTTTAAATTCTCGAGGACAGAAAAGTTACTAAGAGACGTGGCGTAAGCTCAACGGGTGAAGAATCGGGAAGGATTTTGGCCTTGACCTCTATGAAGGGACCACCGCAGCATTCACCTAAAGTGTACTGCAAATCTGCAGAAAATCTGCATCACGATTACCATACAGAAATTTCGATTCTGCTACTTCGGCAAATGAAGTTCAGTAGTGACGAGCAAGACAATTCGAGCAGACAACTAAATGAAATTACCACCTGGCCGTCAGCAACGGGAGAGAACTAAGTTACCCGATTTCACATTTTAACCAGCTTCTACAAACACGGGAAAAAGCTTTTAGAAGCAAGTGCAATTTTTGACAAACGCCACATGTTAATTCCACGCCCGCGTCCGCTGTATTATGTTCTATTGTGTGTTCGACGGGAAGAAAAGAGAACAAAAGCGCACGGGCAGTGCTCGGTTGACGACAGTATGCACAACATGCGGCATAAAAATTCCTCTGTTTCAGCGGCGGTAGGTAGTAAAGAGAGTGCAGGGGCTGCAACCATTAAATCTACGTTTAATGGCCGCTGAGCGTGTGCCAAAAGCGTGCGGGATCGCCGCCCTTGGCGTGCCACTACGGGCCCGCGCATCAAAAGGCCTCTTTTACGCGCTGCTTCAAAACACTCCACCTGCATGTTATTAAAACTTTTGATTAAAATTATTCCTACGGGCTATTCTCATTTCGTACTTCTACGTAAAAAAGGAATACGATCGCGCGGAAGATTTTTCAGGAACTTTGTTCGTTAAGTTTTAACTAGTTTCACGGGTTCCGCGAAGTAGGAAAAAGGTTGTGTGAAGATTCGCCCAGATCTTTGATTCTGATGCCAGGAATCAACGAAAGGTAACAGTATTCATTTCGTGGATGAAAGAGGCTACCAGAGTAGAGTGGATTCAAAGTACAAATAATACAATAGGGGCAGTGTTTGATACAACACGTGCTCTTCGTTGAGACAAAGAACATGCACAAGTTTATTCCCGATAGCCTGAAAATAAGGACAGTCCACTGACAGTCTCGATGGAAAACGTTGAAGTTACTGAAGCTGACTTCAGTTCTTTTCATTCTTTTTCTCCTTTGCCTATTCCTTTTTTTCTCGTTTTTCTCTTCGGCTGTAATTTTACCTTACTGAAGTCACAAACAGAACACAGACGAAGCACAAACGTAGACGTCAGAGTAAATTAATGTGGAGTATTTCTTCACACACGGTACAACCGTAATGAGACATATGATACCTAAACTGTATCAGTCATTTTCGTGTTTTTTTAGCTGCAAACTTTAAATGGCTAGTCTTAAATACTTAGAACATTATCGTGACACATGTGAAGCATTAAACATTCCGATAATCAGCAGACATTTCATGTTGCATGTGTCCCTCTGACAAAGATATCCTACAAAAAGCCGACTAGGTACAAAAAAGAGCATTACTTCAGTTTGTTGCAGGATTCATCACGTGACTGTAAGTCATGGGATACATCTAATCACTTGCTTTTAGGTATGCAGTAATTTAAAACTTTCCAAGTAGATCGGTCTTACAGAGCAGCAGTTTTGCGACTATAGCAGGACGTTGGTATGCGAGTCTCGTGTAATCTAACCACCATGATATTTAATAAAGCGTTAAATATTCCGAACGTAGGTGTAGTCAATACGTAATTTTAGTTTACACGTTAGAGGCGAACACAAGAAACCCCTCCGACTACGTTGGTGGTCGACAGGAGACACAAAATTCTGCAATGGAGTAAGGGCACATCATATCCAGCCAGTCCAAAAAGTTTCGACGCTGGATTAATAAAAACTAGACAAAACTTAATATGGTGGTTTTAATGCTTCTGCTGTATTACATAGTCTCCCTTACTTTGGTATCACCAAGTCTCGCATTTGTGATGACTTTTTCCAGAAAAGTATTGTCCGCATTTTTTTATTTTAATTAAGTTCCGCAGGCGTCCACGTGTCTCTTTTGTTTGGCAGTCACGGTGTACAGGGCGATTTGTGGCACAACGAAGGTGACACATCCATTACTTAACAACGTCTGCTCAAAACTGACTCATCCAATGCGTATCTGTTGTTTACGGTTGTTAGCTCAAGCTACCACCGTAGTTACTGCGCTGTCGTCGCTTGGACACCAGGATTAAAAGCAGTCTCGGAACTTTCTGGACGGACGGTGTATATTTCGAAGGCAGTATACTGTTGCAGGTGTTATAAACGCCTTTCAAGTGAAACCCAGAGCAGCAAGTTCTAATCGAAGAAACTCAAGACAGTATTGAAGTGGGTTGACTGGATACTGGAACAGGATAGGGAGGTAGGCGGGAAATGTGAAAGAAACTGATATCAGTAAAGCTAGATTTGCACTTAGCCTCGTGAGGTCAGTTGAGGAACTACTTGACAGAGTATTAGCGGCTCCAGATCACGAAAACTGTCAACGGTAGGGAGAACGTCCAGTGACGCCATTGGCACAGGGTGACACGGCGGTCGGTCGGCAACGATGGGCAAGACAGGGCCTTTGGACAGAGTTATAGCTAGATTTCCGTCGGGACCGGTTGATGAATGCGGATTGTGGTCCCTCTCTCAACAAATTGTGAAAAATTTGTTTCATTTATTATCAGTTTTGTAAAATAGAAGATTTCAGAATTATGGGCAAGATTTGGTGACGGTCTTTATGATGGCGTTACATACATTCAGAGGGCAACTGATATAACGCGAGACAAATATTATAAGATTTTCTGACTAATTGAACACTCAACGGCAGCATGTTACACCAGAATCTCAGCCCGCATCTCGTGGTCGTGCGGTAGCGTTCTCGCTTCCCACGCCCGGGTTCCCGGGTTCGATTCCCGGCGGGGTCAGGGATTTTCTCTGCCTCGTGATGGCTGGGTGTTGTGTGCTGTCCTTAGGTTAGTTAGGTTTAAGTAGTTCTAAGTTCTAGGGGACTGATGACCATAGATGTTAAGTCCCATAGTGCTCAGAGCCAGAATCTCAAATAACAATATGTAGAGCAGTTATTTTGCGTTTTTATACAACAATGTAATTGCGGCAGTCAATTTAAGAGTCATGTATGTTTTGACTCTTGTTGCATGCAATACTAGGTGTATGCAACGAGACGTTAAACCTTAATCGTCGTCTTTTTTTCCCTCTAGTCTTTATAATTTGTCGCTAAGAAAGACACCGTGGAAGTGTTTTCGAAGAATTAGTGTAAAGAGGACGTATGGAACATCTCAGTGTCAAACTCGTTATCGGAATTAAGATGTAATCAAGGCCACTTCTACCGCCTGTACTGTCTGAGATCAGTACATGCTAGACCAATAAACTGTCCATTACATTGTAGACGGGATGTGCTCCGTAAAATGTTGAACGTAGAGAAAAGTCAGCATAGTGACTCATTTATATTCACGTACGTACAAATCCCCGAGAAGTGAGTGCAATACTTTCACGCGATGGTAAAGTATCCATCGGAGCATTATAACATAATGGGCTTGTGGTGCGGAATCGTGTCAATGTCCAACGATAAAAACGTAGAATAAGTCGCAGCATCCGAAGCCACCAACAACCGTTAGTGCATGCAAAAGCGATTCACAGCATTAAGTACTAGTGTATAGTCAATAATCAATTACCCTCAAATCGAGTTATCTCTACCTAAGAGGTCAGAGAGCTGTGAGTGTTGTTCATTATGTGATTCTCTTTTTTTTTTCCAACCCATTGGCGCTGTGCGTTACGTATTCAAAACAACAGACTAGGTCGCGTCTTACAGTAACTACTTCACTATTCGTGGGACTGCATCACTAACACAGAGCTGATTTTATATTTGCTTATTATGCTTCAGATGTGGTGACTGAGGCCCCAAATAATTATGCACTGTGCTTTCTGTGGGGCTACTTACAAGTTCGAGGATATTTCTTACCGTTAAACCATGACGTAGAGAGAAGGGTAAATGGAAGGCCGATAATGTAGGTAATAGCAGCCCGGAACTGCACCATCCTTTAAATTTTTTGTCGTTTGGTTCCTACACAATTCATTTCTAATCCTGGGTTTGTCAAGTTGATATATTCATACAGGATTATCTTCTGCCACCCAAAGATTCAGCATTTAAGTCGCGATCATCTCGTGCGTACATATATATTGCCAGATATCGCTACCATAATGCAACTCCCGGTATTCATTTCCGGGGCAACTTTTAGAGTAACGAGGCGCATCTGTCATGGATACTTCCCCAGTACGGAACGAAGGAAGGAAGGTAGATTTCCGTTCAACGTCTCGTCAACGACGAGATTGAGATGAAAGATAATAAGACCACAGTGGAAAAAGTTGGAAAAGGATATCAGCCGTGAGAGTAGATCAAACCATTCCGAAATTCGTCTTAACGTATTTAGGGAAGACATGGTAAACTTAAATAAGAATGGTCGGACGCGGATTTGAATCCTTCTCGTACGGGGGACGTGACCAGTGCGTTTCGCTGCTCATTTGTGATGGCTAGGGGTAAGTCACTCTAGAGCCATTAACATGAGATGATTGTAAACACTGTCATTGCCTATAACATAAGCAATTATGTTGTGAACGAAAGTATTAATCCTGCAGCACGGAAAATTTGTACGACGAAAATGCTTAATCGTGTAAATAGGTGTGCTTAATAATACTTATCATAATACGATTTTGGTTAAAGCAGCGCTTTCTCTTTCTGAGAAAAATAATAATTCTGCGAACAGGCTCAGAAGTCTACGCTCTGCCGACCGCCAACTGCGCCATTCTCTGGCATATCGTGTCATTTGGATGCATTATGGAGGAGCCTGATGTCACCACACTGCTATCCCGGCCGTTGTCAGCTTTCGCCACCTCGCTTGGCTCGAAACATCTATTTGTCATTCAGACAGATGCTCAGTTGGCCTCCCGAGGCTGACTGCACCCCGTTGCAATCCTCCCACCAAGGAACAATTCCTGGATGTACCGAGAATCGAACCCATGTCCTCCGTAAGAAACCGATCGGCTACTGAGTAAGATCGCTGCTGTTATTAGGAAAATTAAAACTAAAATATCCAGTGAGATGATATTACAAATGCCGAGCAAGTCCTGTGAAGTTTGTGTCTGAGACTAAGTGGTTCATTGTCTTGGGCGTCACAATACATCTCAAAAAGGAGACCAGATAACACCCTTTCTCTGCTAACGATACTAAGGTGGTATTTGAAACTAAAACAGAGGCATCATCACTTCTCAAATCCAAAACACGCACTCAGTTTGAAACTCAAACTGGAAGACCGAGGAAGTGACGTTATACTTGTAGTGAACCCAGCAGAACACCGTGTCACTGAGAAATTGTAGCTGGTCGCGTTGTGGCAACTCCCTAACGCATAGCGTGTCGTTTCCCGGAAGAGCGCAAGTTGCGTGCCAGAAGCCAGTAAAGGGGAGCCGCCTGCTACAGTCTGGTGGTCGGTCGGTAGTCGCCACCACACACTGCATGGGGTCCTCAGCTTGTTTATCTGAATCGAGAGACGCGGAACCTTCTTCTGGGAACGTCAGTATTTCTTGCGGATGACGCACAACGCGACATATCAAAGAATTATCAACACCGCCTTTCTCCAAACTCACACATATCTCTTCCGTGAACATGTCCCTCGACATTGATAAGCAGCTGTCAGGAATTACCTACGATTTTAATATAAGACAAAGAATACGTTCTGAAGAAGTGGTGTTATAACAAGAATACGGGACAGATAGAGAAAGAGCACTATTGCATAGCATATACCGATCCCCCAGGTGCTTCTCTCCTCTACTGCTTCGACATCACTACGCAAAAAAGCCATCCCCATCTGGTTAGACATTTGAATCTTTGTAAAACACAATGAATCCCCGTCATAGCACCCTATGTTCTCGGGCTCGACAGCGGACGTAGTTTACCGGAGCGTCTGTTTTCAAATTGATTCCATTCAAAACGAAGCGTGAAGTACAACAATGACTCAAATAACGATGCATGTGCACATGTTTAGACGGTCTGTGATGGATAGAGTAACAGCACAACACGTGTAAAACTTTTTGAATCTGTACACGAAAACTGAGTGTTGGTCACGGGAGACAAGCGCTGAAATATTCATGGAAAGCAGCGCAAATGGAAATCAAACGGGAAGCTGTGCCCAAGGATAGAGGCATTTGAGTGTAGCCCTCAGAACGTTTGCTGGTATAGCAATTTTATGTTTCAAGATTGCTAGCGAGAAAGACATTCCACTTCATGCTTCTGTGTTACATCGTGCTAGTTTCAAGTCGTAACACCTCTGACTTCTTTTATACCAATGTGTAACTTACTTTTTGAAGAACTTATCATTGGAAAAAGAGGGGCACGACACCTCCTGTAGAAGCATGCCTAGTGAAGTACTGTAGTGTTCAAAACTGCCTTCGAATTATGGACGACTTAACAAATACAATGCACATTACAAAAATGGATGTATGTATGTGTGTATGGTCCACATATCCTCCCAAAACACTGGACCGATTTCAACCAAACTTGGTACACATATCCGTTACTGCCAACTAACAATCACCATGGGAGTAAGAACCACATACCTACCAGAGTTCAGGCGGTATGACGTCATAAACAATAAGACGTTTGAAAAACATTTGTGTGACAGGCAGATCAGGAAATATGACATTATAAACACCGAGGTGCGTGAAAAACTTTTGCATCGTGCATGACGTTTAAATTTATTACTTCTTCGCTTCTATCTCTATATTCGCAACATATATTGCAGACAGTATTCACATATGCCGCTGAATGTACTACACAAATTATCATTGTGGGCAAAGAAGCTGTGGAAATACAATTAGCAGACAACCTGCTTAACAGAGACAAGGGTTTCCAGTACGACGAATCACGGAAACCTCTAATTTCAACTCTTCGCTCTCGAAGGAAATATTTTAAGTCTTCATGCCGTCCACAATTATCAACACATTTTGCAAGCACTGCGGATTAGCCGTATCTGTGCTTGTTTTGTTTTACTCTTTGACGCATCAAGTTTAATCTATGATTGAGGCTGTTGTTACCTACAGTGTCATCTCTGACGCATGCGCGTTTACAGTGTGTAAAGCGATTTAAAAACTTGCACATAACTTACACTGAGAATGGCTGAAAGGTTGTCTGCCGAAATATCGGAACATTAATTAAAAATATCCCGGATGCACGCCCGAAAAATGATGGAATAAAATACTGTCGATGTTTTACATTAGTGTAAAGAAAGTTTCAAAAATGAACATTTTTACTGCACTGATCGCGTGTTATGTATATTGGCTTATTCAAAACGACACTATAATTGGAAATTTCAATATGAGGTCTACTGTGAGAGGAAAAGCTTAATACATGATACTACAACTTGTAAAAGTAGGCATTCTGTCATGATTCTATTAAATGAACGATTCTCATACTGTTATCGACATTGTGTCCCAATTACGTCGTTCATTTAGCTTGTAACAAATGTTTAATGTTAACTGCCTTACTGAAAATAATTTCTCCGGTATTAAAAAACTGACGAAATATTTTTACCTAGCATATTTTACATTCTTTACACGACTGACATTGTAGTATTTTCCTTTTTAAATGACTCACTCTTTGCATCTCTCATGTACTATTACATATACGTTTATAAAAAAAACCTAGAAAATATTTATTATTATTCATGAGACTACTGCTATCTGCTGGTACTCTCTGTACTACTCTATTAACCTGAATGGTATTCTGCAGCATGCAAGAGGCAGCCAACCCATACACATGCGGCACTTCTTGATGTGCCACTCTTGTATGACTATCTTGCTACGAAGACACAGCTATATTTTTTAATGTTCTACTCTCTGTTTACTGTTAGGTAATGTTACCTTAAGCACACATTGGAATATTTGTATTTACTACAATAATAACTTACGTAATGGTAATTTTGTTTTATTTCAAATTCACGGACCATTACGATGGTAAAAAAGCGGTGCGGTTTATCGCACAGCTAGATTTCCTAACTTGTGCACGGCGGGTACGTCAAATTATTATTTTACAATTACACTGTTGTTGTGGTCTTCAGTCCAGAGACTGGTTTGATGCAGCTCTCCATGCTACTCTATCCTGTGCAAGCTTCTTCATCTCCCAGTACCTACTGCAACCTACATCCTTCTGAATCTGCTTAGTGTATTCATCTCTTGGTCTCCCTCTACGATTTTTACCCTCCACGGTGCCCTCCAATACTAAATTGGCGATCCCTTGATGCCTCATAACATGCCCTACCAACCGATCCCTTCTTCTAGTCTAGGTGTGCTACAAATTTCTCTTCTCCCTAGTTCTATTCAATACCTCCTCATTAGTTATGTGATCTACCCGTCATCAGCTACAACATTGTGAATATTTGTGTAACTTTTGTAACTTGCAGATCTGAATATGGCAGCTTAGCTCTGTCGAAACTAGTAATCGAGTGTCCATACACGCAGTCAAGGCAATAACAAACTTCATTTCAGAAGCCTTCTTTCCACTGGATTAATTGATCGCTCTCCAGCCGGTAATGTCAGGTATTTATAATATTTTTCATTAGTACTGAAGGATTGTCTCAAGCTGGTTTTTCTCATTGGCATTGTGAGGAACTAATAACAAACACTAATATGGAACTGATAAGGCACAAGCAAATGAAGAAACGACATAGACACAGTAATTACACATAGTATAAATGGAAGACTGGTTACGTCGACGTCGATTTGCCATATGCCGCTTCGACCACATTCGCCAACAGAAACAAAGTGCAGCTGTTATTCAGGACGAGTCACCGCATTAGGCTTTCTCTCATGCAATGGTCGTAAAGGATGGATCGTGGAGTTAGTGCGTACAGTCTATCTGTAATAACCCATAATTTTTTGCCAAGTAATCATACTTAAAGAACTGTACGCAGAAAACTACGTAACGCAATGAAATAAAGTGATTAATTTCTTTCTGGAAAAAGCTTCTCATACACCTACGGTGCACACAGTATTTTCGTTGGAGGATGTCACGTAACTTCAAGAGAGAGAGAGAGAGGGGGGATGGGATTAATACTTCACGAGAGGTCCCTGAGACATTCGGCTGCATATCTGTTATTGAAAAGCTGCACGATTTTGCCGGCCATCACAAACGAATCACTTCGACACACAGAACTGCGGTCAAGCCCCCCTAGTAAATGATTGCGGGCGGCTTGGTTTCGACAGCAGGAGTATTTAAACCGCGTCGTTAATGGTTACTGTCATTGTTAGCGTATGACACACGCGTGGTATAGCGCAGATAGTCCCTGTGCTACTCGTGGAAAACAGAGCTCCCACATCACACACATTATGACGTCCATGCCGCTATTCGCGTAGATGAGTGTCAGATCTGGAGTTTCACAATTTTCAAGAAAACAAGGAAAACGCATTATTGTGTCGTCTGATAATTTGTTTCCACTGTCGATGGGTCAGATTAAAGAGAACGCCACACCCAAGAGGAAAACACGGTCTTGCGACAGCGGTTCTCTTCATCTAGCAGTAACGACAAACCTATTCGGACTTCAGCGCTACGTGGCAGCACAGCTGTTTTGCAAACCTATACAGCAGACACGCACCGGCGACAGGCTTGAGTTCTCTGCGCACGTGGAATGGGCTTGAGTTCTCTGCGCACGTGGAATGCTGGCCAACAGCAAGAAAGACAAGATTCGACCAATGTTATAGGCAAGTCAGCATTATTCTTTCACCGTTTCCTTACGGTGCTAAGAAGTTGACAACCCAGACGAATGACATTGGAATGTGTAGACAAATCGTGACTTAACTGTCTCATATACTAAATAAAGAAACCTTGCACTTCACAATACTGAAAGCAAAGGTGACCTGCTATACGCTAAACCCTTTGGGCATATCAGCTCATTACGGACCTTCACAGAACTCTATAGGACACTGTCAAAGAACGCGAATATTTTATTACGTGGAACCCATCGAATTAAAAAGATGCTTACGTGGTTCGAGTAGGCACTGCACATAACAACTAATGACTACTGTACTATCATGCCAGCCATTACTTTTGTGATATTAACATAGAGCAAACTTCAGGAATAAAACTCTGTGATAGTCCAACTAACGAAAGTAACCTTGTACATTCCGTATTCTTACATTAATAAAGCAATGCAGTTACATTTTCTATGTCTGAAGTAAGGAATGTGACTGAAACCTAGTAAAACACATACACACACACCAACTACAAGCGGGAGGGGAGAAAGTAGGGAGAGAGAGGGGAGGAGGTTCAAATGGCTCTGAGCACTATGGGACTTAACTTCTGAGGTCATATCTCTCCTAGAACTTAGAACTACTTAAACTTAACTAACCTAAGGACATCACACACATTCACGCCCGAGGCAGGATTCGAACCTGCGACAGTAGCGGTCGCGCGGTTCCAGACTGTAGCGCCTAGAACCGCTCGGCCACTCCGGCCTGCAGGGGAGAGAGAGAGACTATTCACAACAGTCTTCGCTGAAAACTTTTAAACACCTTTGGATAACATGTGAGAACACATAATGAATCGAGACTATAACGTTTGCGCATTAAAAACTGAATCAGAAAAAAAAGTCTAACCTACGGTTTTTCTCCTCAGGATTGCTGTGTTTCTGCGATAATCAGGAAAATCAGAAAAAAATATATAAATCTCAGGCAATACCGCATTTTTTCGTGCGCTGACTGAGCTGCAAGAAAGATATCTTTGGCTCTTCATTAAATTGCATCAAATTTGAAACTCCAATTCTGTCGTCGTATACTGTCCTTGATGCATATCAGTAAAGTTTACTGGGGTTGCTAGCCTGAGCGTGGCGTTTAATTCGATGTACACACGCAACGAAATAATTGCGAAAAACTTTTAATGGTATCCATGAAAACGGCTCAAGATAAACTGAACTCGGCAGACGTCAGCCTGGAAATGAGAACTTTACTTTGGCTTTGCGCCTTGCTCATGAAAAGTTGTTTCATGAATGTAATTGGCAGAGTAAATGAAGCACTATTAAAATCGTACTTCTCTCTCTTCTCCCCAGTTACTAGATAGGAGTTTCATTAGAAAGTCATTTTTACTTTTACACGTATAATTGAAGTCTACTGTTTTTATACTGTGCTCAAATCACTACTCGTTTAACTTGTGAAGAAATCATGTATCATGAACTACTCAAAAATTAGAAATTTCCTGAGAGCATCTTCCGACATGATCGTGAAAAAATTGTATACTGCAAAGTACAAAAAAAGTTCAACCCTGTTCACGCCGGAGGGAACAGAGTTATAAAGCGTGTTTTTACTAATACTTTCTAACTACAGAAGATCTGGGGGTTTAGATTAATGGATGACTACTTTGTATGTGAGTAAATGAGGCCTTCCTTTATCTGGTCTTTTAAACTATCCATTAACTTTGCGTGCTATCTTACGGTTATAAAAAATTCCACTGACAGTTTTGAAAAAAGAAATCACAAGCGAAAGATCATATTTCCCTGTAAAAATCATCTGATCGGACTATTATTTTATTTCACTCTGACAGTAACGAGCCTTGGTTTATCTTCGATTACGTAGGTATGGCAGGATTATTACGATTTCGTAGGAATAGCTCCGATTGCTCTCTACACATTTTTGTCAGTCCAGACTAGAGTATATTCCTTGTATGCAAATAACGCTGCGAGATATTGTATATGCGATCTCTGCGTTGCCCACATTGCTAGCCTTCCATCCCGCAACCCGGTGTTGAAGTGGGTTAAGCGGATGGAGCCGCGCTGTAACGGCTGTCTTACCTTCGTATTTAACACATTCGCCCCCATTTTCGTGAAATGTTTTTTTTTTTTGAGAATTAAAACAAATGGTTTATCAAAGTACGCGTCTTCTCAAGGGCTCTACAACATCACAAAATTAAAATGTGTATTGTTCCATAAGGAAACATACTTGTCTAAACGTGTTAATCAATTTAAAAAAGTCATGAAATTGAGAACACGTCCATCATCGTACTATCACTTACCAGAACACTTATTTCTATATCTATATCTTTGACGGTACAGGAAATGTCTCAAGTTCTCAACTAAGGTGACTCGGTGGGTGTCAGGCGAAACTTATACCTGCAACCAGCAATTTCGACGTCCCTAAAAATGTCGGCCAAAACGTCAGCTCTTATTCTGTGTTACTTTCACAGTTGAACGCATCATTATATCCAAAAGTGATTCCATGATGTAAACTCATTATAACAACGAAGTTCTCAGTCACCATCACAGTCAGGGAAAGTAGGCCACGTAGGGATGCGTACAGATATACACTTCGCTTCGCAGATAAGTTGTGGAGGGCACTTGGTACGAAACTTATTTGCGACTCCAAACGGTAGCTTGCAGGGTATGATGTAGGTGTGTCACATTTTCCAAGCCATCATTACAGGACGTATGTGGACTCCTGGCGTATAAACTGTCGGAAAGGAGAGCAAAGCCTTAGACGGCTGTATGTATTGGCCAGTTCACATGCCACATACACCGCATGATGAAAAAAAGAAAGCACCCAAAAGAGAAGGAGGAAATGAAATGAAACTTCACGGGTGGGAATGTATGTGATGTTATTCCAGTGATTACAAAATTGAGTTAAATTTGCAAAGAACTTAGCAACATGAACCGACTTATCAGTGTGATATTGGGCCACATGTTCTATTGGGAACAGATCCGGAGATCTTGCTGACCACAAAAGCAATTTAATATCACGCAGACAGTTCATAAGAACACATTTCATCTGTGGACGAGCTATAGCCTATTGAAAAATGGTACCACGGTACTGTCGAATGAGAAGCAGTACATAACACGTAGGGTGTCCTCGTCGTACCGTTGTGTCGTCTAGTTCACTTAATCACTAGCCACCGTGACCTTAAGTTACAACCGATCGCTTCCCACACCATGACGAACCCGCTGGGAATCGTTCCCAGGACCCCGTGATCTAGAGGCAGCATCGCTACACACCAGACCACGAGCTGCTTAATGAGCTTAGGTGCCTGTAATGGATATGAATAATATAGTGTCACGATCATGTTGTACACACATCAAGAAAAGATTTGCATCACTATTTAATACGAAATTCATGGCACAAAAAACAAAAACTGCTCTGAGGTAAGTGCAAGTATTCATTTTCATTGTGTCCAGAGCACAAAATAAAAAAAGAAACCAACATCTGTGTAACGAGGAAGAAGCCTGTTTTCCATGGGAGGGAAAGGGTGCGGCGTTTCATAAAGCTCCTCAGCAACGTTAATGCATGGTGGAACGTCTCCTTGCTCGCATGCGGGCTTGAATCGTCATGCCATACCATGGATGAGATCACCAAGCCAGCCCTGGTCAAACTGTCACGCTCTTCAATAGCGATTCTACGTAAGTCCCAGAATACGTATTTGTTATCGACGTCGGAATAAGCCCGTTTCAGTCGATGCCATACATGTCCAGGGAACAAGGAGACCACTTCTTTCTGGTGATCTAAGCATGCTGAAGCAGCGTGTTCACAAGAATAGCACGATGAGCAGGCGAGTTATCACACATCAAGTTGAAATTGTCACCAAAATGTTGGCAATACGGTCTCACTACTGGTTGCCGAACCTCGTCCCTGTACCGAACAGTAGTGAGATTCCCCTCCACAAACATGGTGGAACAATGTATTGCCATCCCAGAACATTACTCCACCACCACCTTGTTGCCCACATGGGACGCAGTGTTGGAGGCGTTCTGTATTAGCGGGTTGTCTCAAAACACGTTGTCTGCGATTATCAGAGTTCAAACTGACCCTAGTTTCGTCCGTAAATAGCACCGGAGGGCATCATGGGGCGTCCGTTCTGCGTGATTTTTTGCCCCAACTGTAACGAAGTCAGTGGTGATGTGGTATACGACGTGGTGCTCGTCATGGTTTTCGGGAATAGGAATTCTCATCATGGAATCGTCTCCTAATAGTTTGATGCGCTCAGCCCATCGTTCCTTTGACTCAAAACTAGTAGATGTCGATCATCCTGTGTACCTGTCGAACATGGACGACTTGTGCGTTGTATGTCCTCAACACTACCTGTCAATTAGAACCATTTCCATGTTCACAACAGATCACTTTGATTCCGGTCCATACATCGATTAGTGTCCCTGGTTGACAAGCCTTCAGCACACAGTGTGATGATGCTGAGCCGACCATTGGTCGCGATTGTCCTTTGTGGAATGTTTTCTCTGTTGTTTCACAGAAGCCAATAGTGCGTCGCTTCTGCTGCTTTTCTTAAAATGCGGCAATCTATTCGAGTGCGGCGTTCCATGTTTGGGAAGCGCTCACGGTAATTATGTGTATGTTTACAAAAAGTGTTAGGAGTGAGTTTCCAATAGTACAAGAACAGTCACCATAGCAACACACCTGAACGACATATCGGGATAACGCAAAACTGTTGTTGTTGTGTAGATGATGAGGGAAGGGAGAGCGTGACACCCAGTGCAGGCACACAGTCTACCTTTCTCGAATAGCACAAAGGTGGCCGCCGAGCATAAGCACCACATCTGACGGACGGACCACCGTCGACAGTGTCATATGCCCTCACATCATGGACACTGCGGAGAACTTTGGAATGTAATACAGGAAATGGCGCAAATTGTGCTGATGCGTAAGCCACCAACTCTCCTCTCGATGCGGGCCAAATGCTGATGGTAAACAATTCTTGGGTCATCAGGATTCGAGCCGTGTCGAGCGCCACCAAAAAGTTGCGCGTTAGCAACCTCAACTACAGAGACGAATCTGTTACCAGTGATTGTCTGGGAAACGTCTGGTTCCGCCTTTTTGAGCAGAAAGCTGTGGTCTAGACGATCATTTATCCTTTCGTGCGTGCTGCAACACGGACCTTCGAACGAGGTGCTCGGACCGCTCGGCATCATTTACACTGATTTTACTGTGCTGAAATTCTTCTAAAGGAGTCAACAACAAGGGAGTTTCTGAGTAGCATGGAAATAATCTTCGCGAACGTCGCTTTTCTGGCCAGTATAAACAACGACAGAGGTTGATCGGTTTAATTGGAATCAAAGGCTGACGCCGCTGCCTTCAAAGGTGTGCGTGCATCAACACTTCCGTAGGATTTTCACCGGACTTTCCTAATAACTATCATATTCTATCCGAGTAGTATACACTTCCGAAGAAAATCACGTTCCTAGGATGAAATGAGGGGGCAGACCGGACATGCGGCCCGTCGGTGGCAGGGGAGCATGCACGTGCGAGGGGCCGCTTTATCCGCAGTACGGCAGCGAGTCGCGTGCAAAACAGGCCGGCGCCGGGTCTAATGAGTGCAATCAGAGCGGCGCCTAGCCGCCGTAGTTGCGGGAGCCCCGCCGCCAGCAGCAGCAGCAGCAGCAGAGGGCAGGTAGGCAGGAGGGCAAATTTGATTTGGGGCACGGCGGGCGAGGCGTGGTCTATTCCTGTAATGGTCGCGTGCCGGGCCGGCCGCTGGTACGGCGTGGCTGCGCCTTCCTCCGCGGAGCGATCGATGCTCTGGCGCCAGCAGGGCCGTCGCCGCTGCCCAGTCTAGACTCGCCGGCGCCACCACGCCGCTACTGGGTCACACTGCGCCATCGCCGCTAATGCACACCACCAACGCAAACGACATCCGATACTTAATTTCCCTCCGCGTCCTCGGAACTTGTCCCGCGAGTGGGCGGGGTCCGCTATGCGAGGAGCGCTTGTTCACTTTGGATCATGCTCTTGTTTCTGAGGTCGGATAACCTTTATGTCTGGACTTTGCCTCGACGCGAACTGCAGAGGCGAGACGCGTACGTCGTATTTCAATGAATCGCAGTAAGTTTTGACATGTGTGTCTTTTCTAATTTAATTTCGTTCTGCATCTAGAATCTTGTCTTCGTTGGACTGTGATGTTCCACTGACCCGAGACGTCGATGACACGTCAACCTCAGAATTTCAAGATTTCCATCTCTCATCTGCTAATCGGTACGGGTAAGACACAGGACCTGTCTGCCCAGAGCCATGTCACTGAGAGCAATAGTCTAGCTGCGTCGTTTACACAATGACGTCACATCTCCAGCCGCTCATCCGCTCCAGGATCGTCACCATTGCTGGAGCCTATGGTTATTCTGGAACGTTGTCTGCGATATCTGCTAGTATTTCTATTTGACGGTCTGTGTTTCAAATCAGCAAAAAAAAATTATCAGGTCTCTGTGACAGGTACAACATCCACCAGAGTGCATTAGTATTGTTACCAGACCAAGAAGGATGTATACAGGGCGTGAACAGCGTTAGATATCGAGTAATCGCCGTGAATAACATGGGAATACCACGACCTCGTGTGCGACAGCCTTTAAATGCCTGACAGAGTTTGAAAAGGATCTCATTGTGAGTCTGCATGTCGAATGGTGCAATAACCAGATGTTTGGGCACTCGAATGTGGCAGTGGTCGGATGTTGGGCTGTATGGGAACGTGTGTCAAGGTTCCTATCTACCACGACTCGTCACCAGAAGGGAGTATCGTCGTATTGTGCAACAAACGCCTCGTAACACTTCGTATCCACACTCCCCCACCCCCTTTTTTCTTCACGTAAAAACCCCTGCAACAGTGTCAACCTGCAATACTGGTCCGAGTTTAGCACCACTTGAGAAAGGAATTACCGTCCCGTGAACAGCCTGCTGTTAACATCACAACACAAATGGCTCCTTTTTTAGTGGTGCCGTGAGCGGGAAACGCAGACAGCTGATGAATGGTGTCGTATTGAGTTCAGCAAAGAATCGCGGTTTCCACTATCCCGGATGGACATCGTCGGCAAATATGGCAATGTCCTGAGCATGGGTCCCGCTCTTCCAACGTTTTGGAAAGGCACAGCAGTGTTACTTCCGGCTTTATGGTGTCCGGAACCATCGGTTATGACTTACGGCCACTGCTGGTAGTGACTGAGGGAACTCTGGCGGCAGAACGGTACGTCACCACTTTTCAACAGCACAACGCTCGTCCACACGTGGCGCGCTTCTCTATGAACTGTCTGCGTGATGTTGGGGCAGCAAGATTTCCAGATCTGTCACCGACAGAACACAGTTTGGAGTAGCTCAGACGTCAACTCCGTCCCAGGCCCAGAATCCAGGATATAAAGGACCAGTTTCAACAGTTGTGGCCATATTGCCTCAGCAGATAATATAACAGCTTTATGACACCTTTCCCAAACGAATCCAGACAAGAGGAGCTGCAACGTCATACTTCCAAGCTCTTTGTAAATCTGATTCGAATTTGTAATCACAGCAGTAATATCACATAGCGTCTAAAAGCGTGAATTTTTCATTTCGTTTCCTCCTCCCCTTCTAGGTATTCTACTCTTTTTTTCAGGCAGGTTATATTTATAACACCGAATGCTTGTCTTGAACTTCCCCAAGAACAGTCTAAAACTGTTCACAATTATGAAACTGCTTCTGTCAGTATTTGGGAGGAAACAGTAAAGCATAATATGCCTCTGAATATAAAGTGAGTGGGAATAATCGTAAGATGGACTTCGGCCATGCCCAAGATTGAAGCATTCCCCTGAACAGAATCTGTCGCCTTTCAAACGGTCTCAGTCCTAACAATAGGCTTTTGATCGCAGTTACACGCCGACTGCAAATCCTTTTATCTATGTTTAACTAAGCACGAAATGATCAGAGTGACTGTTATCTCGCTTCTTCGACATCAACTCTCATTCTTCTGTTATGAAGAAACATCAGCTCTCATTCTGCTGTTATGAAGAAGTCTGAAACAGGTTCCAATCAGCATCGCTAGGCACAACGTTAAGCTGATTGAATAAATAAGCAGCGACTGAATAAATAAGCAGCGACATTCATTGACAAGAAAAAAAAAAAAAGACGAGCACACCCAAAGAAGGGCGCTGTGCGTGACCACAGGCTAGTTTGACGCGCGGCAGAGTGTAACAGAAATATTGCATAATCTGAACTGGCTGACTGTCGTAGCAAGCCGGCCGGAGTGGCCGAGCAGTTCTAGGTGCTACAGTCTGGAACCGCGCGACCGCTACGGTCGCAGGTTCGAATCCTGCCTCGGACATGGATGTGTGTGATGTCCTTAGGCTAGTTAGGTTTAAGTAGTTCTAAGTTCTAGGGGATTGATGACCTCAGAAGTTACGTCCCATAGTGCTCAGAGCCATTTGAACTATTTGTTGTAAAAAGGCGCCCAAAATTGACAGAAAGTTGCTTAGAATTTTCCTATAGCCATTTTTCTGGGAGGAGTCTACGACATGTTTGTCCGATTAATACAGCAACGGTTAAACCTGAAAAATAACGGCTCGCACAGAGGCATAACAGTCATTCTTCTGTCCGTTAACGAAAGAGAATAAAATTCAACGAGCCACAAAATAAAAAATGCTCCAAGCCTAGCACTAAACAGTGGTTTGTAGACTACAGGTAGTTACACAGCTGTAGATAAACGGTAGAAATGTAGATTCAGAGCAGGATTTGACTAAAAAGAATTGGGAAAATGCCGGCAAATGACATACTACAACGAAAGTCATTCACCCACTATTCATACGTGACTGGAGGCGTTCGCTTACGGTGTGGCACGTTTCTCTTTACAAGGTGAACTTCGTGCGAATGTACCTACAAAGTGTGTAAGTACATAATCGTTCATGACAAAGATTTATGAACAAACCTTCATACCAACGACAGTGGAGCATCAAATACATTTTTTATGGGCTACTTCCGTGGTACCGTTAGACATTGGTAGCAACTGCTTAAAATAAGTAATATCGAAACAGATAGAACAAGAGTAACAAAACAGAACAATAATTACAGTTGAATATTGAAACAGAACTGAAGAGCTCATTTGTGAACAAAATTAACGTGTATGAAGTATTGCCATATACCAGCTCCAGCTTCTCGACGAGTGGTACCTTGTTTAAAAATTCATTCATGAAAGTGAAATAGCGATTAAACACCCCCTTGCACGCCACTCGCTATCCAAACTGGCTATTCACCATCGTAAATGAGAGTGTTATAATTTGCCACTTTCGAAATAACGCTTAGGTTAAATATACGCTGCTTCTTTAAAGCAACGCGTGCTAATAAATCTTTACATTAGATATAACGAAAAGAGCCACCCAGAATAGAGAAAAATATACACATTATCCGCTGCAGAAGACGTGCAACCTTTCTCTTCACATGACTTGCACTTGCACTATATCGTTCCTGCAACATAACCATTTTTTTAAAGGATTGGTTTATGAACCAAAAATCAAATTCCTCCTATTGTTGGGTTTAGAAGATCTTCCTGCTTGTTATCACCAACAACGCCTAAAGCTGACGAGGAACTAACTTGATGAAAAGTAAAGTCAGAACGATGCTGTCCGCCTTAAATACTATACGAGTGGCGTAAGATACTTTATGCTGCGTTGAACTAGATGAATTTTACCGGAGCAATTGTTAAATAATGGAAATCCATTACGTAATGGTTTTAACAGTTACTAAGATTACGTCAACTTCACGATTTCAAACAGTACAATAATGTTTTACTATCTTGCAATTCCTTCTCGCTTATTAAAAGAGAGAAATTTAAACAGTATCACTCTGGAAAAGCCGATAAATAATTTCGAAGGAAGTCATAGCTTTCAAACTGGAATATCCTGCTGTTCACATTATGTCAAATATCGCAAAACACGTGATATCTTAGAGAGTTCATGCGTTTGGCTGATGTCTCCCTTCTATCTGCCACAGCAAAGTGTGTATGTCATCTGCAATAAACTACTATTTTCTTCAGTTTTGTACTTTGTATTTACTTTCGCTTAGATGCACATGCCCTCAAGCTACGGTTTGATACCACTCGTATTTGTTCGTAAAGATGTAGATGCTGCCTCTGGAATAAAGAAGTTTAATAAAGAAAGTGAGGTACGCCTTGATAAAGAAAGACCATTCACACAACTTGCAGAAGTGTGAGTCCAGCACAGCTATTAGTCACGAAGTAGATTCCATTACATTGGGTGGGAGGATTTCCTGTATAAAATTTTCTGCATCCAGATCACTCTGCAGTTCATCGAAACAGCTAATTACCTTACAGAAATTCACAGTTCACCTATATTTGACTCCATTGTCCTACGATTCTGCTTCTTTTTTAACTTCAAATATATTTCAAGTGAAGAAAGAATTTGAAAGGAATGTCCTCGGATACCATTTAGAGTACCGGTAATCTACGTTATTTTAGACATTCTTAACGCTGCTTTTCTCGACAGGACATGCTTGGCAGTCATGGCGTAGGAGCGTCACAACGACTTTTTCCCATTTCAACTCAAACTTAAAAGAAATAGACAAGAATACTACACGGCGTTTGATTTAGTTTACACAGCAGAAGCGAGAACAGGTAGGCAAGCAGCGCAAACGTACCGTGCGTGGTAGCGTTCCGGCGACCTGGCTGTCTCCAGAGCGGCCTGTGCAGGAGTGAGCGCACGACAAAGTGTGTCCAAAGCGCTTACGTGCCAGTAATTCACTTTGCGCCTCCCCGCCTCCCAACCCTCGCCAGTTGTCAGGTTTCCCGAAGCGTCTTCAAAGCGACATCGGCGCCACGGCACAAAAACGCAATAACTCTCTTACTGCAAAGGCAGTACCTGGACCTGACAAAGCACTTCTGGTTTTTATATACTCTTTGACATGATTAAACCGACAGGAAAATTTGATTGCAGCCGATTTCGTCTTTTTCATCGTATTAACCACTATAGAGTTGATCTGCATCAACGCAGGGCAAGGCATCGATAATGTCTATTTCTCAGTACGCCATCCGTTTAGGCGTTACTACTGAAAGGAATCTGACAATTTACTTAACGACTAAAGCTCTCTTAAGGGTCCGTAGAACAACTCAGTTCTCTTTGAGAATGGTGTGAAATATTTTGTTCTAACTTGATACATCCAAACTCAGCGCAGTGTACCGATTAAGCCATACTTAACGCAGTATATAGTAGTAATGATGAAACGTGACCTTTTCTCTCGGCGAGCTCCAAGACCAAGCGATCAAGTGATATATCGTTGCCTTTCACAGTACTTTGACGTGGCACATATATAAAATGTGGGAGACTCCAACGAGTACATCATGGACGCTGTCTGTCCTTGTTATTACAGGTAAGTATGAAAATGAAAAGACGAGAATTACAAAATCGGAGCCCGCATATGGGATTCTCCAGAAATGTTGTGACGCAATCTCAAGATTGTGGAGGTTTCTTGAGGAACAAACAGAGGATAGGAGCCCGTGATCGGGAACGTCATCCAACGACGCTACAGAGCGTCGAAGTTATAGGTCACCCTTTCGGCAGCAAATGCGACTTTGTACGCTCACGGACTGTAGGCGGAACGTCTCGCAATGCTGGTTGATATTCCCGATCGCGACTGATTGGCACGTTCGTCAATTGGGAAGAAGAAGCTAGCTGATGTGTAGATAGGTCTTGTCTCCTATGGAGGCAATACACTTACGTCGTGGTTGATGACGGTTTCGGACTCGGGTTTCCATATGCAGTTTATTTTTATCCTGGAACTCTTGAAAATCTCCAACGTTTTTCAGTACGCAAGAGAAAAATAAACTGTAGATGGAAACCCGTGTCCCAAACCGTCATCCATGGCGGCAACAGAGTATTGCATGCATAGGAGATCGGGCCTGTCTACGCAGCACCTAGCTACATCTTCTCCACTAGCGATCGTGGCAATGAGTCACGTTCAATGCATAACAAACAACATGGCGAGACGTTCCGCCTACAGTTCGTCAGCCTACAAAGTCACGTATGCTGCCAAAGGCGTAGCCTAGTGGCAGGCGCCGACGCATATAACTTCGACGTTCTGCAGCGTTGTTGGATGCTGTTCCCGATCACGGTTTCCTATCCTCTGTTTGCTTCTCAAGACACCCTCTACAATCCTTCCAATTTTGTCGCAACATTTCTGGGACATCCTGTATAGTGGTAGCGAACAAAAAAATAGAGCGAAAATAATATCCAGTCATAATTTAGTCCACCGATATTGTACGATACCTTTTGGGGTTTGAATGCCTCCTCTTTAGGCATGTATAATCTATAATAGCTTGGTGACCATCCGCCTGGGTAATATTATTATAACGTTCTGGCAGGACGAAGTAAAGTTACTAAATGCGAGTAAGTTAAATTTAGGAAAAGTAAACGTTGCGATCGAAGTTAAGTAATAATATAATTTTCAGTATATTTTATCCTATTTAAACATGGGCTAGCAAAAATGTACCGATAATATCAGCTGCGAATGTATTTACTAGCAGGATTTGTATGATACAGACACGAATAAAGCTACACGAGTACATAGGAGAACAGTGGAAGAAGGACTGGAGCTAAGTGGTCCATCGACGCTTAGGTAGTTGGAAACGAAACACTATATTAGTAGGACACAGATGAGCCCCATGAAAGAATCATTCTGGCATTCGCTTGAAGTGATTTGGGGAAACTATGGGCAACTTAAACCAGTGTGGGAATTCAGCCCCTGTTGAATACGAGCAAAGCAATCGAGACGGGCCTTCCACTAAGCATATACAGTCAGGACCAGCTGTTATGAAATACACAAGCTCTCATAAATTATTTCAGCAACTGCCTGCGTCCGCAGCTCGTGGTCTAGTGGCTAGGGTTGCTGCCTCTGGATCATGGGGTCCCGGGTTCGATTCCCGGCAGGATGAGGGATTTTCTCCGTCGGGGGACTGGGTGTTTGTGTTGTCCTCATCATTTCATTTGTGACTGTAGCTAGATTGGACTATGTAAAAATTGGAATTCTGTACGGGTGCTGCTGACCGCGCAGTTGAGCGCCCCACAAACCAAACATCATCATCATCATCACTTGCCTGCAGATATTTCTTACCTGGCAGAGTACGAAAATATAGTAGCACGCTATTATATATTTAGTAAACATTTGAGGAGGATTTATGAATCCCTTATTTTGGTTAACTAATATGAGAGCAAACGTAAAGAACTACGGATATACTCTACGGGTTATCTACCAAAGACATTCAAATTGTTATTCAACGACACGTGTGGGTGCTGCTGACAGTGAATAGCATTTGACTTAAACTTCTATAACTGTCAGTAATATATTGGAGTTAAATAAAGGCAGCATGTACCATGTCCTCCCAATACCAGCACAAAATATACATAACCAAATTTCTTTTGTCTAAATGGTTCAAATGGCTCTGAGCACTATGGGACTTAACATCTGAGGTCATCAGTCTGCTAGAACGTAGAACTACTTAAACCTAAGGACATCACACACATCCACGCCCGAAGCAGGATTAGAACCTGCGACCGTGGTGGTCGCGCGGTTCCAGATTGAAGCGCCTAGAACCGTTCGGCCACACGGGGCGGCTTGTTTAGTCTAACTTCTGTGGTATTTTCTAAAAACGGTAATATCCATTTTAGAGAATTTCAACAAAAAAAAGCTTCTTGCTTGACACACATCAGTGATGACTCTTTAGTTTACACGAAACAGTTCATTTAAGCGTGTCATCTGGTTTCAAACAAGTTATTGCGGGAGTCCCTCCGTGATTTAGCGAATTCACAGCCACAGTACGCCAAAAAAATGGTAAATTCGCTCCCGTTGTAACTGAAATTACATTTCCCGAACGACGAAACGCAGAGCAGTAGCCTGTATCGTAGCCAGTGAACAAAGCACACACAAATTAAGTTTGCTGTCAGAATGACAGCTGGACAATCCTCACAGTAACGAAATTAACGGCTGCCGATACCAATTACTATTCGCACCTAAGGCAAAATCGAACAGAATGTCCTGTCTTATTGTTAATGACAGCGATTTAACCAACTTTGCACGCTGAAATGAGTGATCGCGGGAAACAAATTCTCTGTCAGACATAACCACAAATGATAGGGAATAACGCGACAACCTTGTGCACCCAAGCACTCTCATGTAAGACGCAAGTGACTGCAAACAGTGACTGCCAGGTAGCGGATTTGCTTCAACTCAGCTCATAAACAGGAGACAGCATGCCATGGCAGCTCTAGCCACACCGCGCAGACATGTGACAGTCGCCATAAATTACTAAAAGCCCGCAGGGGACCTCCCTGCCAACTGCACGTGCCGTGTACATTAGTTTACAAAGTTGCCAGGCTGTGACAGAAGACACAGAACCCATTTTTAACAGTTACTGGACCACACGAGAGTATTACTCACCAAAATAGCGACAGGGCTAACTTAACTTTCGATATACGCGCTGCTTCATAACAGATCACCCGCTTTTCGGTGTAATGACTGAATTCAAATGCAGCCCTGACAATAGATACAAAGAGGCTTCTGCCGTTTTCAATGGCATAAACACAAAATCTAAAAAAATAGAACAGTCTTTTGGGCTTTTTTCAGTGACGGCACTCCATCAGTTCATTTCGAAGTGAAATTGTTCAATAACGAATACTTTCTGTTGGGGTCTGATACTCTGCGAAGAGCTTTATCGAAACGTGGCATTATTATGAAGTAAGAAAGCCTTGCAGCTTCAATCGAAGAAATCGTCCTACAATTCGCTTGAAATGTATAAGAGGTACAGGTCTCCGGAAAATACAGAGACCATGAGTACCATAATTGATCTGCTTCTTTCTAAACAGGAAACTAACGTTTTGCCGAAGTGTCACCGCAAGCCACTTGATACATAAACACAGAACAGTGCAGTTTATGGTTAAAATGGCTCTGGGCCCTATGAGACTTAACATCTGAGGTCATCAGTCCCCTAGACTTAGAACTACTTAAACCTAACTAACCTAAGGACAGCACACACACCCATGCTGGAGGCAGGATTCGAACCTGCGACCGTAGCAGCAGCGCAGTTCCGGACTGAAGCGCCTAGAACCGCTCGGCCACAACGGCCGGCGAGTGCTGTTATTGAAGATTTCTTTTACTTTCTCACCGATTTTTATCTTCGCACCTCCCATCCTCTAACACTTCCACGACTGCAGTCAGCCGGTCTGAAGCTTAGAGGCTCAGTCTGTATGACAATTTCTCCATTCTTCACGGCGAGACAGCGGAGGAAAAAGGAAACCAGAGATGAAATACGACGTAGGGGGAAATCATGTTAAGTTTGGATTACGAAAATTATATCCATGCAGCAGAAATTTATTTCGGCCCTGGTTTAATAATACTGATCAAACTGCCAACGCCTAGCAGCCTTAGTGGAAAGCTATAAGCGACTGCTGGCTACGTACTGGTGTAGACATTCTTACGTTTAGGTACATTAACTCCATCGTGCGATCAAGAAGATACTATGCATGTGCATTAGCTCACCGAGGCGGAAGCACACCCTGCGGATAAAAATAATCTTGTGTATGACTCCGGATTAAAGCAGTACTACGACAGTCATGGTAACATGCAAGGAAATCATTTTTCTACAAGAAAATATTTCATGACTAATATAACAGTAGCATTTGTACGTCACAAACACAGAAGCTTATATCTGTCTGTCAGTATAACTATCATCTTTTTGCAATCATAGACAAGCGCGTTACAAAGCTGATGATGATGATGATGATGTTTGGTTTGTGGGGCGCTCTACTGCGTGGTTATCAGCGTCCGTACAATTTCCCAATCTTTGCTAAGTCCAATTTCGCCACTTTCCTGGATGATGATGAAATGATGAGGACAACACAAACACCCAGTCATCTCGAGGCAGGTGAAAATCCCTGACCCCGCCGGGAATCGAACCCGGGACCCCGTGCTCGGGCGTTACAAAGCAGCATAACCATTGTCATCATCGACAGGGGAGAGACAGAGAGAGAGAGACTAGAAAAGCTAGAATTAACGCCCCATAAAGTTCGAGGTTATTAGAAGTGGATCATACAGTGTGTCCAACAAAGAACTCTAATTTTAAAATTAAAGAACATGAAAACAAAGATCGATAGAAGAATGCAGCAAACGGTATGTTTTCCGAGAACCTATAATAATTTTAAATGCAAGTTTATGAACAGCAGTTACAGAAGCTGCTAGCAAGAAGCGCTGTTCCTTGTGACTGAATTTTAAATGGAAACATGTGTAGACTGTTTTACAGTATTGTATGCGTCCCGGACGGCTTCGAACGGATGTCTGTTGCAGCTCTTCGGACGGATTTCTTCGGATGTCGTTAAACAAATCGAGGAAGTGAGGCGACGTTTGCAGCAGTAACTACAGTTGGCGTATGGCCAACATTCCCCACTAGATCATCAGCCACACTGCCTATCCATTCGAATTTGCCGAACAGCTTGCGAATGGTTTTCGCATGCGGTCCTATCGGAACACATAAATCGTGTTCGAGAGCTGGCTTTGATGCCGTAATACTATGTTCTAAGCCGTCATATTCCACTGCTAGAAAAACAGAATGTTCAATGTGATACACGATTTCAACTTCTTGCTTCTATACGCTAACCTGCTTTCACGTACTAACGGAGAAATGATCGTTATGGACTTCAGAGTACTGTTTACAGCCGGCCGGAGTGGACAAGCGGTTCTAGGCGCTGCAGTCTGGAACCGCGTGACCGCTACGGTCGCAGGTTCGAATCCTGGCTTGGGCATGGATGTGTGTGATGTCCTTAGGTTAGTTAGGTTTAAGTAGTTCTGAGTTCTAGGGCACTGATGACCTCAGAAGTGAAGTCCCATGACGCTCAGAACTATTTGAACCAGTACTGTTTATAGGCACTATGTACTGCGATTACAGCACCATATCATGGCAACTTTTGTTGGACGCCCTGTATCAAAACAATACAAAAGTTTTGTGTAAGAGGCAGCGATCATTTTAGTACTTTTATGAATAAATCTTTATAAATATTTTATGGAGGTGGTGTGGTACAGCTTTAATGAACGTTAAGAACTGCATTAAGCAATACACGGCTATAAGGTTATATTCTATTAGAGACGATCGATTCGGTCTAGGATCAGTCCATCACCGTGTCAAAAAACCTTCTCACCTATGCATTTGTGTAATTGGAACAACAGTTACCATATGTACATTGTTCCATTATTGATATTAGCTGTATATAAGTTGCATTACGTCCAATTAACCTCACAGACCTTTTTTGTGCGATGTGCATGAGTATGTACGATTATAATAAGAGAGATGGATCTACGCAAGTGCGTGCCTAGCACTGGATTATACTGTCTATTACACGAGTTAGAAATATTACGGAGAAGCGTTATTAGTTAAGTTTTAGGGCAAATAAGTAGCAAAGAAACCGGGAAATTCAAAAGCAGTAATGAAATACATCAAAATATAGCAAAAAATTAATTAAACAACAAGGAAAAGAAGACTGATGATTCTGGACATTTATACGGAATTAATGACAATAGGATGACAAAACAGCTCTTCAAGTACCTCTGGGTAAATAAGTTAGCAACAATTTGGAACCGAAAAATTAAAAAGAAGATTTAGGAATAGACAACAGCACAAAGAGGTATTGTCATTATGAAGAGGGTGAATTGAGTAGGATTCAAAAGCAGAAGTAATAAAACCACTGGTGTGAAATGATCTGAAGAAAGAAAGACTTTTCGTGGTTCCTAGTTGACCAAAACAGAAGCAAAAAATAGTAATACATCAACATGTTTCATGTTTGTTATAACCGCGTTATTTTGTGATTGTAAATGGTTCAAATGGCTCTGAGCACTATGGGACTTAACATCTGAGGTCATCAGTCCCCTAGAACGTAGAACTACCTAAACCTAACTAACCTAAGGACATCACACACATCCATGCCCGAGGCCGGATTCGAACCTCCGACCGTAGCGGTCGCGCTTTTCCAGACTGAAGCGCCTAGAACCGCTTGGCCACACCGGCCGGCTTTGTGATTGTAACTGGACCTATTACAGAGAGGCGAACAGCTCTTGTAGTTTCAACGTTTCCACACCCTTCGTGGCGAAGTGATTAGCTACCGTTTGCTCTTGATGCGGAGTACGCACCTTTTACTCTTTATAACCTTCTTCGTTTCTTTTCTGCCAGGGAATGGTAGTACCCTCTAAGCATTGAGAGGCCAATACCTAAATCGAGAAATCGTTGACGTGCCGCCAAACTTAAACACACCCCACGCCGCGAGGTGCACCAAACAGGCGGACGCTCCGTCGCGCGAGGCGGCTTCACCTACTCGGCAACTTTGTCCCGGAATCCGGCCAGAGTCCGGCAAGCTGTGGGCAGAGACCGCAGCCGTATTTCAGACGGCGGGAGTTGTTCCCGCGCGCGCGCTCCTAAGCCGAGATCGGAGCTGCCGGTAAGTGCAGCGCAGGTTGCGGTCTCGCAGCGACCCACCTTCACTTCTGTTTACGAGGGTACTCCGCGCTAATGCAGATTTATCGTCGGACCGCTCTCCCGGGGGACGGGCGCGCTACGCGCCGGCGTGGCCACTATTCTAACTAAATAAGCGGGAAAAAGAAGGGAATCGGAAGGAAGCAACAAGAAGAAAGCCCCAGGGTCTTGCGGCTTTATACGGATTCCAACTCCGCGCGAGAGGGCCCCTCCCGCTACAGCTCAGGACTTGGTGCGAATTAGGAAAGTTCAGAGAGTAGGCGCTGCCGAGGGGGGCGGCTGCGCAAATACGCGCCGCCTGCCCCCCCCCCCCCCCTGCCTCTCACCCTCTTCCTGCGCCGCTGCTTGCTATAAATCCTGCCACGACAAATTACAAACTCCGTACTTTATGCGGGTTCCGGAATTGATCACGATTTAGGAGCCGCACGGTTTCGAACTGCAGCAAGGAAGTTGCAGGTAGTGTGGCATGAAACGAACAGGTATTTGCACAGATCACTGAGCCGCGGAAACACTACGAGAAAAACAGGATTCGGGAGAGCGAAGCTGGATGTGCAACCGTGGACGCAGTTGGTTGCTCGCGCTGCCTCATTTAAACTGCACTCGCAGCGACTGCAAACAGTTTCCAGCGTCTTAACTTTACCTATCATAACAGATAGTACCGAAATTCCGCAAGTCGCTAAATATAAATTCAAAAGGTATAAATTACTATGTCATTAATTTTTGTCTGTTTTTCTTTTCTTCTTCTGATTTTCCGAATCGAGGGGCGGTATAATACTTTATTCCTAATCTGTATTGTGAACCATATTTTCAAGAACGTTATGTATGTGGGCGTGTGTTGATACGCAAATTTTTTAGATGAGTGATCTTTTATAATTGCATTACAGCTGAAAAAGTTACACAAAATGTTAATGCCGTATGTAATACCGTTTGTATCTACGTGAGAAACTGATATTGCATAGTAACAAGTTTGTTTACGTGGGCATTATCCCCAGAAAGCACAGAAATATTCGTTTTGTAAATACAAACCGCCTTTATCTTGCTGAAATGTATTTTACTTGTTCCAGATGCATTTCGCCTTTGCTTTAAGGCATCTCCAGTGGAATCTAGAACGATACAATTTTGTACTGCCTAAGAGATATATAATATGTGTCATTCTAGACTCGACTGAAGATGCCTTAAAGTAAAAGGCGAAACGCGTCCGAAACAAATAAAATAGATTACAGCAAGAAAAAGGCGGTTTTTATTTTCGAAATGATATATATAGTACATGGCTTCATATTGTAGAACTACGATACAATTATTTAACGCAACGTTTACCACAATAATAAAATTTGTAAAACTTCTCGGCAGATTAAAACTGTTTGCGAGAACGGGACATAGTCTGAGATCTTTACCTTTCGCAGGCAAATAGTCTACCTACACAGTCACGCTCAGTCAGCGTATTTTAATGGACAGAGATTTTAGTTTGTTTTTATTGGATAATTAGTGTCGTATATAGTCTGCGACACGGGTACAACTCAAATACTTTTTTTTAGTTTTTAGGCACCTCATTTTGTTTTATTTTTAACACACAAGATTTCACTTCTATTACCGATGTCTTCATAAGTGATTACAGTTATTCAGATGCGAGTCTACTGGTGAAGAAGATACTGACACGTTCCTACAATAAGTGACACCTCATTTCTGACAGAGGTCATCCATCTGCTGAGACAGATCCCAGCCTAGGTACGGGAACTGTTGAATGTCACTCGTCTCAGAAGATCCGATTTGCATCGTCCTTATTCCTCTAGTGGGGCCGAAAAATGATTATAGTTCTATCCATTTACCGTATGCTCATTTGTTGTCTTTTCTTCAGTATTATGTCCTGAAACCAATTTGCAGTACAGTCGATGTGCTTACGATATGCGTTCCAACTGTGAGACACATTAGAATTTAACGTCCCTTCGACAACGAGGTCATTAGAGACGGAGCAACGCTCGAAATGGGGAAGAAAATCGGCCCTATACTTTCTAAGGAACCATTCCGGCACTCATCTTAAGCGATTTAGAGAGCTCGCGTAAAGCTCAAATTGGGATGGTCAGACGGGGATTTGAATCCAGCGTGAGTCTACTATCTTAACACTGCCTCCGCCCGCTTCTCTGTGTAAAAAACGCAAATATTCATAGCTTGAAAATGAAACAATAGTGATTTACAAAATTAGTTCTCCGTGGATTTTTTTTACAAGGGGTTGAGAGCTTTGTGATTCTCGTCACCTATTTATCCGCGTAAATTCCGTTTGCATATTTTTTTCTTATTGTAGGAATGAGCAGTGTGTTTTCTAGAATACTGTTTACAACAGATACATGTAATTCTAATTACTATCATTATACTTGTTTTGTACTGTAACTGTAGTAATCATTTGTTTGGGAAAAAAATTAGAAACAAGTTTTTCACCATCAAATGAAGATAAAAACGCACGAAATCAGTAGAACCTATTTTTTCACGAACTACTGCAAATGCTGGGATAGTTCTTAAGGAAAAGCTATAGCCATTTCCTTTTCTCACGGTTGTTAAAGTGGACCTAAAACTTTAGAAATGGAGACCAGGGCCAGAGATTTGTTAATGACAGTTCGATTGATTTCATTTACCCTCCATTTCAGCAATTAAAAACATCTAAAGTGTAATGCTACTCGCATTGTAGGATGGTGTGTTTTCAGTCATTGCTCCTTCCTCCTTCACGTTTAGATAGCTGCACTCTGCTACATGCAGCGTTCGTATTATACGTCCCGTGTCGAACTTACTGAACGCGACGGAACAGATAACTGGCAGATCATCCCTCTAAACAAACAGCCTCTGCTCTGGCAATATTATAAAGGAAAAATTGATTAAATGGCAAAAGGCTACTGTTGGTCGAGCATAATTAGTAAAGTAATGACCAAACACGCAGAGAATAAAATCAGCCTACACAACGGAACATTATTCAAACAGAAGAGGCGACATTTACAGAGCGAAATGGATTTTCCACTGATGGGTAGATAGAGGGCAGATTCGGAACATGTGTTCCAAACACAAAGCGCAACTAAAGTGGCGCGCAACGACTACTACATTTGTCGCATTAACACCTGAATGAACGCGTCGCCGGGAACAAAGCCATGTGTTGGATGTCTCTATCAGTACTAAAAACTTAACGGTCGTCTGTGGCTCTCTGCAAAAGACCGCAGATTTTTTTTCACTTTTCCCAATATCGATTTTCTCGACATTCCTGTCGACATCACAAACAACTGGACTGGCCTCCACGTTGCCATGCACAATACTAAAGATCATCCAGCAATTGTCTCAACACCACGAGTCATGAGACGACTCACTCGATTTACTACTACGCTCTTTTTCGTTCCTCAAAAAAATTAGCTCAGGCACACATTTTAGGAAAGGCTTAAAAATACTTGTCAGAAATTTTCAGTTTTTCTGTAGTATGAAAACTTACATGATAAACATTAGCCCTAGAATATCAGCTGTCGTGCGATATTCCAATGTTTCGTGGCAAGGTAGTACAGTAGAAACAAAGAACGGTATCTTTGGTGTCTGCATCTTACCGAGCTCGAGAAAACGAAAGAAAAATGTATACATATCGCCTTGATAACCTTGAAGGAAAACAGCGAACGCACATTCTCCAGAGAAACTATAACTGCAACTGTCTGCGTCCCCAAATGAGGTTCGGTGTAGTCTGTTTTCAACTGGACGTGTATATATCATTTTAGCATAGTGCTGCTTTACGCGATAAGATAATATAATATAAACTATAGATTTAAGCGTCAGTAAGTCCTTTCTGAAAGTATTTGTATGGATTGTAACCATGTACGCCGGCCGGTGTGGCCGGCGGTTCTAGGCGCTTCAGTCTGGAACCGCGTGACCACTAGGTCGCAAGTTCGAATCCTGCCTCGGGCATGGATGTGTGTGATGTCCTTAGGTTAGTTAGGTTTAAGTAGTTATAAGTTCTAGGGGACTGATGACCACAGATGTTAAGAGCCATTTTTTGTAACCATGTGTGAAAGTGAAATATGGACGACAAGAAGTTTAGGCAAGAAGAGAATAGAAGCTTTCGAAATGTGGTGCTACAGAAGAATGCTGAAGGTTAGATGGGTAGATCACGTAACTAAAGAGTAGGTACTGAATAGAATTGGGGAGAAGAGGAATTTGTGGCACAACCTGATTAGGAGAAGGGATCGGTTGGTAGAACACGTTCTGAAGCATCAAGAGATCGTCAATTTAGTATTGGAGGGAAGCGTGAAGGATAAAAATCGTAGAGGGAGATCACGAAAAGAATACACTAAGCAGATTCAGAAGGATGTAGGTCGCAGTAGTTACTCGGAGACGAAGAATCTTGCACGAGATAGAGTAGCACGAAGAGCTGCGTCAAGCCAGTCCCTGGACTGAAGTCCACAACAACAACAACAGTAACTATGGCGAAAGGTGCGACATGTAATGCACACAGAAACATTGTCAAACATGATTGTTTTAGTGGTCGAGGTGTTATGGCGTGAGGAGGCGTAATGTTACATGGGCGTACTGACCTCCAAATCTACGAACATAGTACATTTGCCCACGTGCATTTTTTCAGGGGTGCATTCAGTCCTGACTTCATTTTTAGGGATGACATTGCGTGACCGCATCGAGCAGCGCAAATGGAGGATCTCTTGCAACGGAGGACGTGCGCCGAATGGACTGGCCTCCCAGTTCCCATGCACTACATGCACAATACTAAAGATCATCCAGCAATTGTCAAACGCGTTGATAGAGGAATAGAACTCCCCACCACAGGAGCTCCTCACCTACTTTGGGACCAAAAAGGGGGCAGGTTGCAAAGCATGCACTGCCGTCCCTGGTGATCGCTCACCCTATTAAGAACCATGTCGTGCCAGGGTACCACCACAAATCGCGGTAGCTTCAGTGTTATTATTTTCTTTGAATACAAGTCTCAATTCTGATCATCTCACTATGTATTTATTCGGTTATCTTCTGTACTATACTGCAGCCCTTTTAAACCGCCGGCAGTGTAGTGCTGTGCGGCAGGCTTATGAGAATCATGGTCTCCACCAACACGAGGATTTTATCGTCTATGTGCATTTTACTTGTGTGTGTATTTTATTAGTTGTGTGCGTTTTATGAACTGGATTTTATCAAGACATGTATATGTGGGCAATGCCTTTTATGTAAGATCAGATGATGACAGCATAAGACTGTTGAAACTTGTCACCCTGGAACGATAAGAGTGCCTACACTGTGATCGCGGGGTTCGAAATGTGTTCATTTTGCATGTGTGGTCCAAGATTCACCGAGTTATGTTATTTGGTAGTGACACATCACGCGGAATTAACTTTCGTGATGATGATGTTTGGTTTGTGGGGCGCTCAACTGAGCTGTCATTAGCGCCCGTATAAATTCCTATTTTCTACACAGTCCAATTTTTTTTCACAGTCCAATTGAGCCACTGTCACGAATGACGATGATGATTAAATGATGAGAACAACACAAACATCCAGTCCCCGGGCTGAGAAAATCTCCAACCCGGCCGGGAATCGAACACGGAACCCCGTGATCCAGAGGTAGCAACACTAGCCACTAGACCTCGAGCTGCGGACGAATTTACTTTCGCCCTTCAGTTTTGCACACCAGAGTGTTATAAGAAATATTTGCCTTCTGTAATAAAGATATTGCCAACGATGGACGAACGCCCGAAACTAATCCAGGAAACATAAACTATTATCAAAAAAGCAGCTTACGTCAGGTGCATAATTATTAATAAGAGTAAAAAATAAATGTCTTGTGACTAGAGCCTCCCTTCGGGTAGGCCGTTCGCCGGGTGCAAGTCTTTCGATTTGACGCCGCTTCGGCGGCTTGCGCGTCGAATTAATACGAGTGACATATCTGTAATCCATAAGTATTTTTGAGTTACGCTGACAGATGTTTCTTCCCAGGACATATGTGAATTACCACTTTCTGCCTGTTCCTCCGATGTAAGAAATGATGTTCGGTTTTTCATAGCGATTGTTTTGAGCTTGTTGCTTTTATAGTTTGTAAGGAGGATGTGTGAGGCTGCCGACAGTTTCTGCGCACTCAGATTTCTTGCCTCAGACAAAGACTACAGTTACACGAGCCCCGTCTCATTGCGGTAGCTAAGTCGGGCAAGTTCTGTGTGCCCCGTACTCGCAGGTCGGGCATCCGATACGAGGCTGGGCTAAGCGACGCATTCCTGAGCAGCCCAGCCGCCTCTCAGTATCTGGCCAAACTGGCAGCACGGCCGGTTGCGCCCCCCGGGTGCTGGAAATCAGCGCCGAATGTGCACTGTAATCGTCCCGGCCCACAACTCCGATATCCGCGCCGCTATCTCGCCCGTTACACATTATCGGAATCTGCGCCCAGCGCGCCGCCAGGGGACGCAGCCGCCGCTGCGCGCCCCTGCTGCACCTGCTCGTGCCGCTGATGAATACTGAGTCCAGTTAGCGTTTCCGTGCCCACGCGTCACTAAAGGCGAACGACCTACTGCGTCAACTCATGGTTACCATACCACGCTCACCAGGAAACTGTTTTCAATTATATTAACGAGCGAAGTGGCGCAGTGGTTAGCACAGTGGACTCGCTTTCGGGAGGACGACGATTCAAAACCCCGTTCGGCCGTCCCGATTTACGTTTTTTGTGATTTCCCTAAACCGATCCAGGCAAATTCTGTGATGGTTTCTTTGAAAAGGGGCCGGTCGATATCCTTTCGTAATCCGAGTTTGTATTCCGTCGCCAATGATCGTGCTCTCGATGGGTCGTTTAACTCTAATCTTCCGTTTCAATATGTTACTCGATATTGCAGTATTTTAATGAAATCAAGAGGCCGCGATTATTAGTAGGATAGACGAAGAACAGTTGAGGACGAAATTAAAGCGGTAGCTCTCGATAAAAGTCAAGATGTGGATTCGTAAATTATTTTGGTTTGCTGGATTTGGGAGAGGGGACCAAACAGCGAGGTCATCGGTCCCATCGGGTTAGGGAAGGATGGGGAAGGAAGTCGGCCGTGCCCTTTCACAGGAACCATCCCGGCATTTGCCTGAAGCGATGTAGGGAAATCACGGAAAACCTAAATCAGGATGGCCGGACCTGGGTTTGAACCGCCGTCCTCCCGAATGCGAGTCCAGTGTACTATCCATTGCGCCACCTCGCTCGTTGTTATTTCGGTATTTCTGTTTTAGCTGGCAAATAAATTAACAGAAATCTTTTTTTCAGACTTGCAGCTGGATTCGGGGCTAGTAGTCCCTGTGTCTGGAATCCACTCTTCCGTTTGTTTTATGTACAAGTTTGAGAATATTTTGATAGATTTGGGTGCTCTTTATTTACCACTCTTTCACTAGTACTTATAAACAAGCTCTTTCATTATAGTTTTCATTTTAAAAAGACTAGATTGCAAGCCACCCTACAACACACTCCTTTCGTAATTGGTTTTGACGGCATGTATTTCTCTATTGCTGGTGTTTTCACCCATTGGCGTAATGTACATACATATTTTTCCATAAACAGTCCTTCTGTACAACTTTTATTATATCTAAATATGTTCAATGGTTCAAATGGCTCTGAGCACTATGGGAATTAACATCTATGGTCATCAGTCCCCTATAACTTAGAACTACTTAAACCTAACTAACCTCTATGGTCATCAGTCCCCTATAACTTAGAACTACTTAAACCTAACTAACCTAAGGACAGCACAGAACACCCAGTCATCACGAGGCAGAGAAAATGCCCGACCCCGCCGGGAATCGAACCCGGGACCCCGGGCGTGGGTAAATATATATTAAATAAAGAACGATATTCTAGGTTATAATAGTTTCCAGCAGCAAACAGTCTAGGCAACTAACTTTATTACCCATGTAACACATATTGCTACTTTCAGTGTGTGCTCACTGTGACTTACTCCACTGCACAGCGTTTGCTTCTGTTCGCTGGTGCTCCTCTAAGACGAACCTGAACGGCATGCCACCACCTAATATGATCATGTCTAACAATGCGCTGAGGAATTCAAGTCAACTTCCGGACTGTGGATAGCTTGTTAATGTATCATAAGTGATCATAGGCTGTGTTTAGCCGTAACGGGAGATAGCACTCGACGCTGCAGGTTTCGAACAAATTGAAAGGCGCGAGGGGGCGGGGAAGTATCGTCGTTGGTGCATCCCCCTCCCCTCCCCATCAGCCGCTCACTGGCATCGCAAACGCGGCTGCGTTTTGGAAATGGAGCAAACAGAGGGCTGCTTTGGGCGTACGGCCGTTACGCGCCGCGCCGCGGCCCGGTGGGGGAGTTAATTTCACGTGGTCCGAACTTCCGGTGGAAGGAAGCAGGCGAGGGAATCGAGTTTCCACTGCAGCAGATGGTCGGCCCTTTATGCCGGCCACGCGCGCGGCCCGCAAAAACTGTTTGCGCAAATACGGGTGTGCGCTGAATCACTGTTCCTGCAGGAGGTCTCGCAACCGCGGCGTCTATGTGTTAATTAAAGGCAGCTCCTGCTAATTTCTGAACACACGGGCGCCGGTCGCAGCGCCGCCTTTCTGCTGACGCCAGGCGACTGCTGCCTCCATACGCGACGCTCTGCTTTCACAGGAATTTTCTGTGGTAATTGTAGCGAAATTATCATTGCGATAGGTGCGCGCCACGCACTTCCTTATCGTTTCGACAGTGTGAAAACGTTACGAGTAGGAGTGTGTGGAAGCAAGGGTCAACGAGCTGCGATTTGTGAACTCCACTCTCCGTCGTAGGAGTGCCTCTCTAACGCATGAGTTTCTTCTCCAACAAAAGGAACCTCGCAATGTGTATTGCTAGTGCCGTACAGCTACTGATGTATGAGCACTGTACCCAGTGAAATTTGCGCGCAAACAAAAATCTGTGAAATTTGCGTTCAGTATACCTGAAAACTGCCTTTTCACTATGTCACAGTCCACCTGCTCTCCGAAAATCCCCGTCCACTCCTGTGGATGACCACTTGAACAATTACCATTAGCACGACAACTTAGGTTTGCATTTTGATGAGGAGAAACTCAGCATAAATAACATTGAAGAGCAAATGAAAATGTTGCATAAAATAGAAAAAGGCAGTCGACTCGACGCTTTAGAACAATTGGAGATCTACTCAACATTATAAAAAGAAAGGAGACTGCTTAATGTGCAAAATTAATTTCCTACTACTTTAATTTTTTTTAAATGTGTTACCTTTCGGAAGGTGCTCATATAGCCATCTCAACACTGCAAATGTTATATACAGATTACAGTTTGTTTTGACAGTTCAAAGCACACATTAGTTTAAGTCGTGCCCTGGTACGAAGTTACATACGCTGTTGGTCGATGCCTGCAGTGAGGCTCTGTGCCGCCCCGTCTGAACATTGTCGACGCCGACATGCAAACGACCAGCAATATAAGCGTCCTGCTGCTGTAAGAAGAGCTTGGTTCTACGGTATACCCTTGTACGTACGTATATTGCATTGGTCTTAGTTATTTTGACGTTAAAATCCTGATTTTCTATTTTTTTTGTTGTACAAGCTATTCTGATATGAAAAAATCGTGTTATTCATTATGACCTTAAAATTTTTGTAAATTTGTTTATGCGTAAGTTATCCTATGATGCATAAGCTATCATTTCAGATTATATCTTACTTAATATACAGTTCATAATGTCCATAAATCTTCCACTTGGCAATCGTGACAGTGGTATGAAAAACGATAAAGAAAATTATTTTCACGTTTTGAAGTTACGTCTAGAGGACGCACGAGTCTATCACTAGGGTTGGGAAGAGAAGCTACATACAGCTTATGCCGCATACATCGGGGCATCTCCTGTCATTTTAGTTAGTATGACAAAGCATCTTATGTATATAACATGTACCATATGCTGACACACATATGGATCGTATTTTATTATTTGTTCATTTTAAGATATGCTTGTTCAAGCAGAAGAGACACGATTTTAAAATTCCACTGCATCAGAGAGAAAATAAAATAAATTACCATCACTTTCGAAAAAAAAAAATTGACACTGTAGTTCTTGTTCGAAGATCTCGAGTCTCTTCATCAGTCGTAGAACACTACGGAATAGCTCTCGTGTCTTCTTCGTGCCGGGTAAGTCGCGGATATCGGAAAGGGCAATTAGTGGACCTTTCCTCGATCTGTTCTGGGCGCAATTTTTGCCGGGAAGATATTACAGAACAGCTGTTTGTTCGTTACCTTTTAGAAGAAAGCATCCAGTTCGCTAACAAATGTTAGAGACTCACAAATTCTCAAAGGTATGGTAAACGTTTTGATACATAGTGTTGGGAAGTAAAACTCACGTTGGTCAAGGAGCTGGTTTCTACAAATCACCCCTTCCCTTTTGGAGACCCTTACAAATTCCTGCACCATGTGCATTTTTATTTTCAGCATTCTGTCTAGTTAACAATTTCTTATTTCTTATTTTTCTTTATGGTATTTACTGTAGTATAACCAGTGTGCGATTTGCAGTGGGGGGGGGGGGGATTCCCCCCCCCCTCTGCATCAGACTACCCCCTCCTCTGGTTTTAGTTTATGCATCCCAACCTGGGATGTTTATTTCCCACGCAGTGGAGTAAAACTTTACATATAACTTAAATTTATGGAGCCGAACATTGAAAGTTTTTAGTAAGTCATACTATTAATACTATTAATATGTTTCAGTTTTCTATCATCAGAATAAGTACAGCTTTTCACAAATGTGCCTCTACTTTTTGAATTCCTCTCGTATATCTGTACCCGTATGTAGATGATTTTGTAAATAAGCTTTACCTGTAATGTACTTTTAAAGATATAACAAGGGATGGCTTTTCTGATAGTTCATACCGGTGAATAGTGAGTTTCGGCATTAACATCTATTTATAAATAGCTGTTTAACCATGCGTAACGCCACGGTCCAAGCTAGTAACATATATAATTCTACTAACCCCGTAAGACATCCCCCCCCCCCCCCCCACTGGTAAAAGCACAAATCGCACCCTGCGTATAACAGTATATTAAATTAGCTTATGATTACTATGAGGTGCGCTCTTAACTCAAGTATCTTTAACATCGTTTCCTTGTGGCTTTGTCCCACACCAGCGCAGGGTTATTAAATGGATGTGGAGCGGTTACTTTAAGGGGTGGGCGGATGCCGTCCCGTTGTTCGGAGCAGACGCATAAACCGTGATAAAAATGGAGAAAAAATACCTGGAAAGTTTTGAAATATGGTGTTGTAGAAGACCAGAGTAGATCAAGTGGGCAGATTGGGTGACAAACCACGATGTATTGAGAAGAGAAGGACAGACGGAAAACTTCAGAGAAAGGCTAACTTGATCGGACACATACTTCTACACGATGGGCTCATACACGGAGTCATCGAAGAGGACATCAGAGGAACTACAGTACGAGGAAAAAGAAGAATTCAACATATTGACTGACGTGAAAGATGAAAGGAGACGCCGCTATCCCTTTTCTTTCCGCTCCTAGATCTAAAATACATTTTTGTTGCGCAGTCCCATTTCCTTGAAATTTTACATTTATTAATCATTTCTGAGTGTACTAAAGTAATTTAACTGGAAAATGCATGCCGTTAAATCGTGATTTGAATTGCACAGTATACAACAGATCAATAGCTGAAAGCAATTCGTGTTTCGTTGGATGTATGGAGTAATTTTACACAACTTACGACTGCGTAGTGCGAGCAAATACATACCGTCAGAATGTGTTTTAGTACTCAAATGCAAATGCACAACTTCCTATAAGCAAAACACACTGTTTCGGATACTCAAGGGCAAGAGTTGTTACCGATAGCGAAGCGATTAGATTACGAGCAATATAACAGACGTGCCATCTGGTGACAGCAAATCAAGGCTAGAGCGGAACTTCCTTATTACCAACTAATAATAACCTCTACCTACTCCTCTTCCAGCTACGCGGTCAGCGCGACGGATTGATAACCGAAGGAGCGCGGCTTCAGTTCCCGGCCGGGTCGGAGACCTTTTCTTCTCAGGGACAGGGTGTTGTGTTGTCCTTACGTTCGTATCGTCGTAATTGACATTCACCTGTTGAGATGGCAGGATGGCACGTACCGAAAGCTAATTAACTTTAAAAAGAAATAGTGCATTCTTTCGAAAGCGTTATTGGCTACAGGGTTATGCCAGCCGAGTAGTGTGGAGATTTCCGTGAAGGAAGACCGGCCGCACTTTGACGTTGTTCGTTAAGTCCTGTGGAGAAGCGTAGCGCGCCGCTGGGACGGGGAAGGAAGGCACGCTGGCGGCATGTCGAGGGCTCGCTTGGCTGCACAATGAAACCGGCTTAGGAAGCCCGCCGCGCCGCTCTGACCCCAGCGCGCTGCAGCAATGCCATCGCTCCCGGTCCTCCATACTCCGGACTGCCTTACATTCCTTCGTCACAACCTACTAACACTTTCAGTCATCAGGCTGGGTCACGGCTGTTATTCTTCACATCATAATGGGATGAAAGTTCTGCCATGTGCGAAGTGCATCCAACTGCGATATAGACCTGAACCATGTGACACTAAGTGTTCACGCTATGATAGACAAATTTCTCAAGGACTCGATCAGGTAGGAATGCCGCAACATACATCTATGGCTCAAATGGTTCAAATGGCTCTGAGCACTATGGGACTTAACATCTGTGGTCATCAGTCCCCTAGAACGTAGAACTACTTAAACCTAACTAACCTAAGGACATCATACACATCCATGCCCGAGGCAGGATTCGAACCTGCGACCGTAGCAGTCGCGCGGTTCCGGACTGAGCGCCTAGAACCGCTAGACCACCGCGGCCGGCATACATCTATGACGGGACTGTTCCGGCAGCTGTCCACAAGGGGCTGTGTCAGAACTACCCGTTTTCTGGAAGAAGCGGGTAAGTCGAACACAAAGGATCCAGAGTGAGAAGTTGTGACATATGGATTATGCTGAGTGTGTGAATGTACATAGTGTACCGCGAAATTTAACTGAAATTAATGTCATTTCTAATGCCTATGCTGTATACATGATACTGTATACTAAGTGTGAAGTTACTCACTTTTCTGGGCTAAGTGGTTAATATCAAACACTAATAAATTAAAGAAAGAAGAAACAGTTTCAGTCTCCCCTGCACGTCAGAGGGAGATTTTAGAGGCGTGCTTCTAGATTTACAGCCATTTGTACACAATGCTTCGACGACCGACCCAGATATCTTCTTCAGGTTCTGCGAGCTGTGTTATTAAGTGTACTCGCTGCCAGGATTCCAAGCAGGCTGTGAAGTATTGTTGGCCGCCGAGATCTTTAACGAAGTGCCCGACACCAAACATTGTTCACGCTGAAACCTCTGTCACCATTTATTACGTTTCCCAGCATCCACCACAGCTGGAGCGCATTTACAGAATACGTATTTCACAGAAAAACAAATGTACTTCAAAAGCGAGAGCAGGGAGTCGAACTCGACAATAAATAGTGGCGCTATATCAACAGTACTTCACAGTCTGGTTGAAGTCCAGGCAGCAAGTACGCACAACTCGCAGCACCTGATGAAGACGATTGGGTGGGTTCTCGAAACAGTGTGCATAATATGGAATCGACAACTCAGTTGTACACCCGTAAGCACAACATTAACACTTAGCTTGCGGCTGACGCAACAGTAACGCGCTTGCGGGAAATGGGTGGTCTGCGGTCGTAATATTACGTCACGGCAGTTCTGATCATTTTGTCGTATTATTTTCACAGATTATGTTACTATGAAGCATTTTCCTGCAGCTAAATCAGGAAACGAATCCGAGCATATGATTCCAGTGAGTGTAGTCATGGACTGTGAATCTCTCCATTTTCCAATTTGTGTCATACTGTGTTCCACTATGAACGCTAAATTTTGCTTTCTTTCTTGTGTTTTATGTGTTTCTTTAAATTTAAGTGGGCTTTAAAAGAAATTTAAACTGAAAGATAACATTTTTGCTTATCGGGGTGTGTATCTGAATACTAGAACTCCTTCTCAATTTTTTTCTGTAGTAATTATTAGCCTATTAAATTGAAATTTCATCTGTGGACAGAGATTTAACACTAGCAATGCCAAAATAAGGATATTTAAAGTGGAAAGTTAAATAAAACCAAAAATTTTTTGAAATTCCAACTCGCGACTGCTACGGTCGCAGGTTCGAATCCTGCCTCGGGCATGGATGTGTGTGATGTCCTTAGGTTAGTTAGGTTTAAGTAGTTCTAAGTTCTAGGGGACTGATGACCACAGATGTTTAGTCCCATAGTGCTCAGAGCCATTTGAAATTCCAACTAAATATTTGTACACACAAGTTGCAACTTTCAAAAAACCACATATTTTAGCCAGTTCGCAGAACATGGCAGATACATGACAAGCACTACAAGTGTCAATCAGTCACGTCGAGAAGATCAAGACAAAATTTTTAAAGATCATAAATGTAACCAGTTGGTTCAGCCACTGTAACTGATACTTTTCGAGTGAGCAGATTTTATTCCTGCAGCGCGAATTTTGATTACCTGGAAAATATACATCTACAGCTGCTATTGGACTCCAAACGCTACGCAACCGCATAGGCCTATTCATCTAGATGTACGAACAGCTAGAAAACAAAAAGCGCCAAACTTGGTGAAATGCAGGCCGTTTTTCCACTATCAAAGCACCTTTTCGGACCGGTGCATGGTCTTAATATACAGGATATCTAAAGCGGTAAGCGGATACAATTAAAGGTACATGATACCAGAAACAACAAAAAGTCTCCGTAAATGTGGGCTCTAAAACGCCTATCTCAAGAACTATGAGCATTTCATCATTTTCGCTACTGTGAAACAAATCTCTTTCCTTCCGAATTTTGGGAGGAGGCAGTGTGGATAAAAACAAGAAAAAATGTCCAGTAAATATGCGCTCAAAAGTGCGTACCTTAGGCATACCTTATGCCTAACACATGCATATGTAAGCTAATGCAACTTTTACTGTTTATGAGAGATAACTGAACCAAATTTTGCACATGGTGTCATTATGTTATTGGCTGCAATCTGGAATTTTACAATTTTTTGTCAAACAATTTAATCAGGACGTTACTGGATACTTTTAAAACACATATTATCATAGAATTTTTTTAAAGAGTTACTCTAATTATCGCTATTAAACTGTGATATGTTTTTCTTAGGCCCACGAGTGGCCGAGCGGTTCTAGGCCCTAGTCTGGAACCGTGCGACCGCTACTGTCGCAGGTTCGAATCCTGCCTCGGGCATGGATGTGAGTGATGTCCTTAGGTTAGTTAGGTTTAAGTAGTTCTAAGTTCTAGGGGACTGATGACCTCAGAAATTAAGTCCTATAGTGCTCAGAGCCATGTTATTCTTAGTAATGAGGTAAACAAATATGTGTACCAGTTTTTAATTTTAAAAAATTTGTGTGTATGATACATAGCAGTTTGTTTTACAGCCCATGTTGAATAATTTTTTTTATTTTTAGCATCGTGTACTTTCAACTTCATGCGTTTACGACAGTATTTATGATACACCCTGTATAGGGTAGGTAAAATGAAACTAGTCCCGCAAGTATTTACAGAGACTAAAGCGGAATTGTGCCTACTAAACACTTTCGCTGCTGTGGACGTATATACACGCCCTGCTACGCCGTTCCCCAGGTGTTTTGGACGTGTATATGCGCGCCCCTTGGTTTTCCTGCAATGCTTTGGATTTCTGAATGCATCCTGAGCTGCTACCCTCTCACTGCTGCGGTCTAATTACTTCTGCATGTCGGTCAATAAAGTTTAGAGTATTTATAAAAACAACATATGTGTCTCATTGCGCGCTATCATTTGCAACAAAACTCGTTTCAATATCTTGAATCTTTTATGAGATATGACGACTGTGATGACCACATGATTCGCGATGCACAAACGAATGAATAACTCGAGAACGAAATGAGATATCCTTCGGTTCTCAATCTAAAATAAATTTCGGTATCTTATCTACATTTCATTGGCTGCAATGTATGAGCTAAAATCAACCATACACAAATTTACGCAGTGCGTTTTCAGCTCTGCAAAATCTTTAAAATTTCGCGCAATGTTTTACTTAATTCGATGCATCGCAGTAAGTATGATGAGTAACCGAAAGAAATTCAATTATTTATCGAGAGAAGGCATCAGACTGTAAGATGTGCTAAAATTGAATTTTTTCACCAAATAACTTTCGAAAATCGGATGATGACTGTTTCATATCGGTCAGAAAGCTGTCTCTCAGCACAGACTCCAGGCAGCCATAACAAAAGCAGCCACAACGCGGAATGCATAGAGCTCGTCTATAGCAGCGAAAGAGTTAATGAACAGGAGACCTTCCCGTCACAGAAAATGCTGGAAACCGTAATTTCGATGCACCAAAGGGTTGCTGTCACATTTCTGCGCATGTGCATTCTCCGAATGCTCTGTCCCGAGTGTTCTACTGTGTCATTACATTTGGGTGAGTGGCAGGAGCAGACGTGGAAAACCTGTACAGAGCTGTTTGAGCAAGACTTTAAGGCTGGAAGTGTTCTGGAAAAACCTCCAGCAAAGTCCGCAATGCAAAACTTACGACAAAATCGGCTAAGTGGGCTCTGTAGCGAATAAAGCTGTAACTATTCGAAAGGAATCAAATACCAGGAAACACGGTTCGGATGAAAGTAAGTCTGGAACAAAGTTTGGCGAAATCTTAACGTCGTTAATCGGCGCAAGTGGGAACTAAGACATCGTCGTCTCGAAACAGTATCAAAAAAGTCCTTCGTCCGTAACTTCATACATTTGCTGTTGTACATGAATTGAAGCGCCCAGACAACCTTCGCTTATTAAGCTTTACCGGTGGTTTCTGAGAAAAGTAGAATCAGTACTTTTGGATCCTCAGTTATTTATTTCGTCACGTGAGGTCTGCCTTACCCTGCCACGGTATGTGAACACATAGAATAATCGCCACTTTGCATCGAAAATCCCCATCAGTATTTTTAAGATTCGTTGTATAATCTCAAAATCGGTGTTCGGTGCGCAATGTCTGGTATCCCATCGTAATGCGAGTCTTTCATTAAATTGTTATTGCAAACCAGTATATCCAGAAACTGTTTAATCCATATGCGGCTCATCACACACAATATAAACCACTGTATGGATATTTTCAGTAAGACGAAGCAACAGCAAACACCGTCTATATTCTCTTGTCGCGATTGCGGTGATGTGTTTGATGAGAAGAGGACAATCGGCAGAGACAGTGCAATCTCCTGGTAATCCCTACCGCCTGATTTCTTTCCCTGTGATTTTTACCTGCAGGGGAAACTGAAGCGACAAGTGTTCTCAAATAATCCTAATACACTGGAAGAGCTACAGCAGAACGCTGAGAACGTATTTGCTGCTATCCATCAGGTGGAGCAAACACGCGTCTCACAGTCTGATAAATCGAGCAAAGTGCTGCATCGATGTCAAAGATGACCATTTACAGCATATTCTGTGATGTTCATAATCAATGATCAGTCACACGTTAATCTTATTGTAAATATTTTCCGGACCAGTTTTATTCTCCCCACCCCGTATTATAACTTGCTTAGCATTCTTTGCAAGGAAACCCGCATCCGTTTTTCATCGCAGGAAAAATTGACCATAACCATTCAAACAGATGAAATCAGTGTTTTACGTAGACCCATCGGCTTCCTGAAACTAGTTATGTTAGACTGGTGTTACTTTCTAGAGGAAGTGGTAGATTCACGTACTTTAAAGGCTTTAATTAATATTTGCATTTCTTTGTGACCATTACTCAATAAATGGGAAACCCAGAGTTTTGTCATCGTTAATTCTTCCTGTGAAAAGTACCGTTCTTAAGTTTCTGACTTGCTTATGCTACCAGACAATTTTTACACTTGTAATCGCTCATGCTTCTGTAATATATTTTCATTAATGGTTGTACTTGGCATCTTTTGACATGAATAACGTTCAAGAAAATAACGTTTAAGACGTTTTAATTCACTAGTCGGTAAGCGTTGCAAATAAAGAAGCTGACTTGTTATAAACCTCTATCAACTTCGGGTTAGTTTTCGTTTGCAATAAACCATACAGGAGAAAGAATTTCTCGACCGCACATGACTCTAGTTCATTCCTTTGAACGAAACAAAACGCGACTGCCTTCAAAAGCCAAATCCACAAATCTATCCCCCAAGGTGACTGTTGATGTACATTTTTATACTGTATATAACAACATAAAAAAGTTAGTTTTCATTTATATCAATACAAAGAACATAATTTTTAACTTCCATTACTTTGATCTTCACTACCTATGTACAGTATGTCTGTCATTAAAACTTATCGTTACGATAGTTTGACAGGTGGAAGCAGAAGCAACTGAGTGGGACATATACATCTAATACCCACATAATCAAGCTGCAGTCCAGACTTCAATGTTTGGTAGAGGGTACAAGATCCCACTTTCAAACTATCGCTCTATCGTTCCACGCTAGAATATTGCATGGGGAAAATGTACAGCCCAGTCTTTCCATATGACCAATGATTTCTGTTATTTTATTGCACTGGTCATTTCTACGTATGTAGTGGCAGCTAATAAACTATTTTGGGATTCATATGAGAAAGATTTTGCCAGAGTGAAAAATGCTTTTGTTTTTATGTTTGTTATCTATATTCGCTTATCATATCGATGGTATACTCCCTCCCGTTTCCTGATGAGCAAACAAGGTCTTCTTCGAAAATTTTCGAAGTCTTTTTTTCAATCCCATCTGATAAGTGTCCCGTACTGAGCTGCAATAGTCTAGAGTAGGATAGACAAGTTTAGTGTCATAAGTTTCTGTGGTATATTTGTTGCTTCTTCTAAGTTTCGTATCAAATTTCGGTCTTGGGTTCTCCTCCCGTGTAACATTCTCAATATGATCGTTCCAATTACAGCTGTTCCTAACTACAATCCCTAGAAATTTAGTAAATAAAAAAAACGATGCTAACAATTTTAATGTTAATACGCCGAAAAGTTCGCAAGTGATTTTCAAGTGCTAATTTCAATCCGCTGACACACAAGGAGAAAATACAAAAACTGTCAAGACCTTGAGGACCAATTAATTATAGAGAGTGAATAAGGTTATTAAATAAAATAATATATATAAATATTGCAGCAGAAAAAATGCACTTTGTTCATAAATCAATGTTTACGACTGGAAAGAAGTCAAGAACTGACTGATGATGGTACATCACCATCATTTTCTTGTGTCTGTCACACATCAGCGCAGGGTCGGCATAGTTATTAAACAGATTTGGCATGGTTAATTTAAGGGGTGGCCGGATGGCCTTTCTGTCACCACCCAGTTACTGGACGGAAAATGTGCACCCCAACTGTCTGCAACTGAGCGGAAGTTGTTTTCTAAATTTTTTCGAATTGTATAACTGAGGCAGGACTTGGGCACAAGCCCAGTATTCACCTAGGGAACGTGGGCAACCGCCTAATAACCACATCAAGGCTGGCCGGCTGACCGAATCTCGTCGTTAATCCGTCGGGCGGATTCGATCCGGGGTCGCCTCATTTCCCGTCCTGCAAGTGCCTCTTTAACACCCACGGCTATTCAGGCGTGTTCGTTGATGGTGTTTCATAGTATTTTTAACTTGGTTTCGGTAATGTCAAAGAAAAAGATACTTCTAAGCATAAAAGAAAGTAATTCGACAGTTGAAAAAGACACCAAGGCGGTAGATAACAGGTAAGTTTCCCTCTGGAATCGCGTGACGCGAAGAAGTAAGCAGCAAGCCGATTTTTAAAGTTTTTGAGCTGCGCTACCTGTTACTTCTTCGACACCTCACGAGCCTTTAGCCTGCGACTTATCGGTAACCGATATTATAAACGTAAATCCGTAGTCTGGTGGGAGCTGCCTAGCCGGTCGACCCAACACGCGTGTGAAAATGCCATTCTCGGCGGAGCCACCTCCCTGTCGGCGTAAGACGGCGCTGGGCGTAGCGGCCGGAAAGAAAAGGCCCTCTCGCAATCGATAGCGGCTGGCAGCGCCTCGGGCCGGGGGCGGGGCTGCGAGGAGGGCGGGGGGAGGGGGCGACTACCTACGACCGAATGCAAAACCGTGCAGAAACCGCATTCCGACAGTCACGTGACCCGAGAGGAGGGACAACACGGGGGCCAGCCAATGGCGAGTCAGGGTTTGTACCCCAGGCCTGCCCTCGCCATACTACCTGCACCCTACGGCAAATTCCTCTGCGCTTTTCTTGGTGGGCCGCCTCCTACCTCACCTGGCTCCTTCCTCTTGTTCCGTCGCCTCCTCCTGCTTACCTCGGCCACCCCGGGGAATAGAGGCATAACTCTTCCGGCGCAAAGGCCGCGCTATAAAACCGAAAACTATCAACACAAATCAGTTTTATGGGATGACGCGGGATTCACCTCTCTGGGCTTCTTTCCCGGAGATGGCTCACAAACCGTGAGGAGCCAACCGACGATGAGGACTTTTAGAGCGGTCCAGCGCTACTCCGGTGTACAACAACTTTAACACGAGGCTATAACAACGCCCTCCTTGTTTACTCGAAATGCAATGCTGTTCAAACACGAATGGGTGAATTTCAACACTGCTTGCAGGATCGTCGCCTTTATGTTCACAACAATATGAGATTATACGAGACCGAGGCTCTTTACGCGGAAGTCCTTCCACCGATGCGAACGTTGAATCTAGTAGTGCTAGACAAGCCAGAGAGACGGTTTATGCCTGAGAAACACAGACACATGTCGTAAAACGTAGATTCTGGTATTCTGACAGACTGAGCACAGACTCATGCCAAACTTTGGAGGAGGAGCTTAGTGGCGCTCAATACCGAGGTAATCACGGACGCTAAACGTCTATCATCGTTAATACCATTCTTACAAAATTTTAGCCATGTGCAAATGCATGCAACTTGCTTATAATGTCGATAAAGGGAAAATGGTGCCCTAGAACAAATCTTTTATAATAATACTAATAATGATAAATTAATAAAACAGTTAAACTGTCTCTTTGTTTGAGTATAATATCCAAACTACTAGACGAATTTTCATGGGGTTTTCATAGGTAACTTTAGCGTAGCTTGGGGCAGCACACAGGCTTCATTTTGTCAAAATCGGATCACAGAAAACGAGACATACCTTTATTTCAAGTTTTAGATGTCTGGTCAGCTTAGTAGTTCGTATGTTATCATTGAGAGAATTAAGCAACGTATTCAATTTACTTGGATAGCATGGACAGATTAACTAATTTCGCTTCGTGTACTAAAAATTTAACGAAATTGCTTTACTTCTTTCAATAGGTTCAATTTATATGTGACTTTTTGGGGAGGAAAAAGGTCTTTGAATCGATCCTCTCCAGTCGTTTCCACCGCCATCTGCTCCAACATCATCTACTTCCTATTACCAAATGTGGCTTCCATCCCTCCTTCTCTGCTGTTGATTAACTGCTAAACCTCACCGATCTCCTATCAGAACAGCTCAACAATTGTAACCCCGTCATCTCCGTCTTCCTTGACGTAGAGAAAGCGTAGAACCGCGTATGGTATTCCGGATTCCTTTTCAAACCCCAGGCTTACGCACTTCCAATCAACTATGTCCGCCTTATTGCATTGTTCCTCTCCACTCGTCCATCCTATGTCCTTGTTAACAACACAAATTCTCGTACCTTCTACCTCACTGCAGTAGTGGCTCAAGGTTCTGTTCTCTCTCTCTCTCTCCCCCCTCCCCCCTCCTCTTACACACTGCTGATATGTCCAATCCACCTCCTCCCATCCACGTCCTTCAGAATGCTTATGACACCACTTTCCTTGCCTTCCAGAAATCCCAACGATACCTCCAAATCGACCTCCATCGCTTTACCTACTGGTGTAACCAATGGCTCCTTTGATTAACCTCTCGAAAACTCAGTCAATAATTACTCGACGTACTACCCGCACCTTCCATCTCCATGACTTCTACCTCACCGTTTATGACCGTCCCATCTAGATAACTAACACCCTCAAATACAATTGACTAACCTTCATCCGGCAGCTAACTTGGAAACGCACCCAGTAACCGTCCAACAGAAAGCCACAATAAACTAAAACTACTAAATGGCCGAACAAGGGTGCTACACCCCTCCACTGTCCTTCGTACGTACAGATTCTTAATCTGTCCCATCCTTTGCTGTGCAAATGTTGCATGGATGTCCAGCCTTCCCAGATTCTCTAAGTCACTCCAGATCCTCGAACGCCATTCACTCCGCCTCGCTTTTCGCATCTGTTTACCTTCCCCCACAAGGATCCTTTACCAACTCGTCACATTCCCGCCGCAACTCACATTGAACATCTCCGAACAATCTATACCATTCGCAAACTCGAGTCCAATAATTCTATAGTTTCCCCTCCACTTTCGAATCGTCATACGCTGCTGCCCCATTACCAATACATTCAATCATCCCTCCACTTACCCACCCTCAACATGCACTTACAAAAAAACTTCAACCATTTCCCCCTACCGGACCATGAACTCCCCCCTGACATTTACCCATCCTACCAGTTATAGGTTCACCCCACCCAGCCCATCTTATCGAGGCTTCCTTACCCTCCCCTCCTCATGTTTTCTTACCCCCTTATCTTCCCTTCTGACTTTTTTCCCCCACCCCCGTTTCCCCAACAGCTATTAGTGTCACCAATTCGTCCATATGCTCCAGCCTCTCTTCTGTCCCAACAGCCGCTACTACCCCATTGCTGCAATGCATCCGTCCTCTATCCTTATACCACCATATTCCTATCCTCTTCGTTGGCCACCTTTTCTCCCTTCAACAACTGACTCACTAACCCATGCCAGGTCCTTCCAAGACCTCCTGACAGGAAAGTGCTTCTTTTTACATATCAGTGTTTCGGCAGCATATTTTAGATGTGTGCTTACTGTATTTCATATTACCTTTTGTTATTAATGTTTTAACTACCACTGCAGAAAGTCTTCCATGGTATATCTCAAAACTTTCATTTTATTTTTCAGCTTTAGGAAGTTTTAAATTCAGCGTGTATATCTCCGCTATCTGTTTCTTGTTTTTTTTCCTCTACTTTACTATTTTACTGTCCATTGGCTGAAGAACGAGTTGCCTGTACCGCTGACAGCCCTCCCCCCTCACCCCTCCCATATGGGGGGATGAAATAGCTTGACTAGCATATACGAATTTATTGGTTTCGCTCTGTGTATTACAAATTTAACGAAATTGCTTTGCTTCCTTCGATAGGTGTAACTTATATGTGAGTTCTTGGCGAAGAAAAACGAATTTATTAACGAAGTGATCCCACAAAGGTTCCTTTTTTACCGACTGGGGTTTATAACCCTGAGCAGCAACGGTATGCGAAGGTCCGTCCTTAATTTCTGTTGCGAAGCATGGGCGTATAGTACTAACTATACTTACATGATTAATGAGTCACAACTGGAGTTATTCTTGCAATAGTTATACTTCCGAATAACAATGAGTAGAGACATGGATAGAACGAGCAAAATGAGTGCATTTGTACGTAAAGCAAATGGAAAGCTTCGTTTCATAGGCGTGGTTCTGTAGTCTGTTGACCGAAAAGGATATGCTCATAAAAGACTTGTCTGGGTTGTATTGGAATACTGCTTAGCTGTCTTGGATTCAGTCGAGGCTGAATAACAAGGAGCATGAAATGTATGCAAAGTAGGGCGGCGTGATACTTACAGACTTGTTTAACTGGCGAGAGATCGTATCAGAACTTATGGTAACTCTTAGCTAACACAGTCTAGGAAAGACACCGTGAATACCATTAACGTTTATGACACTTGTTCTGTTAAAAACGTTTGCTGCCAATCGAAACAGTATTTTATTATTATTTCTGTTTTGTATATGGGTCGCTTCAAACTGCGACAACTACTAAATACATTATATCACAGAACGTAAGGAGTTACAAAATAGCCCCATATATATTATAAATGCGAAAGCTTGTGTGTGATTATGTTTGTTAGTCCTTCACTAAAAATAGGTTGGACGGATTTGGATGAACTTTGGATGGAGGCAGCCTGTACCCTGAATTAACACACAGGCTACCTGTTATTCCGAAAAAGGTCACTGTTCCCTTGGGATTGTCAACGCATTACACTAGATTTCTGGCTCTCGATATACACCAAGACAATTAAGATCTTTTCCGTGCTAGGCATGTCGCAAACAGTCGCGAAATTATTTACTCCTTTTCCTGGAACATTTTGTAATGTGATAACCGGTAGCGTACCTTTTCCCTTAAGTAAACGACTGAGTTGTGAGCGACATGTATTCTGTTAGCTTCACCCGTCGTCTCAAAATTAAGTGTTTTTTTTTTCCCGAGGTCACTCGATTTGCTGGGCCGCAAGTGGCACGCGCCTCAGTACTTCCAAGAGATAACTTTTGTGATGGCGCTTACTCGTGGACAATAAGTTTCACAGTTAAGTTATCTTTATAAATAACTGTTTAAGCGCGGGCAACAATATAAAGCGCAGCTATTAGCGAGTATAATTATCGGAAGCAGTGAAGTGGAAGAGGAGTAGTGTAACCTGACTGCCAATACATCCACAGCATAATTAGACGCAGTGAGAAATCCGGTGAATAGTTTACTTTATTCCATGACTTTGGATATGCTTGACTTTAATTGGCTCCCTAGGCAAAACGAAGAAGCTTTATCTGTAGTTAGCTGAAGCAAGGAAGAAGGGCTAGAAATGAACGTCCCTTCGAATATCAAAACAATCAACGAACACAAAACATGGGGAAAACGTCAACTGAGTCCTTTATGAAGAAACTATTCCATCGTTCATGTAAGTTAAACCAAAGAAAACCTAAAGCAGGATGGCCAGATGGAGATTTGAACCCTGTTTCTCTAGAACAAGAGTCCAATATTCATCCAAAGCTGCCGGATAGTGAGTCTCCGAAGACGATGACAATTTAACGCCTCCCATGTCGACTTTGTGCGTCATCTAATGCCTAGAACTTTAGTTAACACTCATGTTCGCTGCCAGTAATTTATCTCATGCAAAAAATTACAAATCGAGCCTGCTGTCTATCGACAGGATAACTTATTCATCTGCGACCCTACCTCTTGTTAACACTAGAACACTAAGGAGGGGGAGGACGTTACATTGCTACTGAACCATCGTGAAGTGTGCTACTCCACATTTTGTTTAAAGGAAGTCGTTATTTATGTGTTATGCATTAGTCAGCTACAATTATTAGATCTCCAGCGGTATGTTAGATACCATATTAGGTAAAGAATGTCCTGTTTTATACCCTATTGCTATAGTAAATTTTATGAGTATTGAGTCATCTGGGGTTAAGAGCACGCGCACTTGCTTTCAAACTCGTTGTTACGCAAAATTTTTCAGCCGCCCGGTGCGCACTCAAGTCCGCATCTCGGCTCACAAAGCAAAGTTCGAACTTTTAACGCATCACCTTCGACAGCATTTGACTAAAGCGGAGGTGAAGTGTGCGAAGATTCTGGAGCGCTGAAATTCTTTCGCTCCCTTCGCAGAGGGATAAGGCAGTGTCAGCCTGTATTGATTGTATTGGAGGCTCGAGAGGGAGCGAATTTGATGGAACCGGCGAAGAGGGTGGAGAAGAGTGGCGTGGGGAAAGCGGCGGCGCTCACTTTACAGACAAATGTTCTGCTTACGGAGAACATCTGTTCTGGCGCGCTGGCGCGGACTGCGAGTGGCTGCCTGCCTTCGCCGCCGCTCCGGAAGGCAATCTTGCTTTTCCCACATCCTATCGGCCGGCCTCATGCCGCGCTCTTATTGCGTTACCCAAACCCAGTTTTGTGGCTGGAAATGAAAAGGTGATGGAATTAAACGTAATACGGCGAGGACACAATGCTATTGCTTTGTATTGCTCACCGAAGTGGGTACAAATTGACTTATCTCGGGCTAATTCCGGGTCGCGTAGCGCCATCTCCCGAACAATGTTACTACACGCGTTGTCTTCAGTATTAAGGGGAGTCGACGATGCAGTAATAATACAGACGTTGTGCTGAAAGCCGCTTTGCTACGGGGTTACTTTACGAGCTGCAGCAAAAAGCTGTAAGTCGAAATCACTGGGAAACTCTTACAGATGCCTAGTCAAGTATAATACGTGGTCATGTAGGAAATTGTTATGTGTACACATTGTGAAATGGAAGACACGATGACAATCTCTGACCTTAAAGAAACTATTGTTGCTGCAATATTACTAATATTTAATTAAAAAATTTAAATATGCTATAAGACACGATGCTACTGTGGCCTTCTATCCAAAGTCTGGTTTGATGCAGGCCCCATGCTAGTCTATCCTGTGCAAATATCTTCAATCCTACGTAACTACCTCAACCTACCTCCACTTGAGCCTGTTTGCTGCAGCCAGTTCCTTCTGCTACCAAATTAATTATTCTTTCATCTATCAAGAAGTGTCCTATCAACTCTCTCTTTTTTTTAGTCCTATTGTGACACAAAAAATTCTACCCTATTGTTTTCAGTACCTCTTCATTAATTATCCGATCTCTCCATCTAAGGTACAGCATTCTTTTGTAGTACTAGAGTTCAAAAGCTTCTATTATCATCTTGTGAATATAGTTTTTCGTCCATATTTCACTCCTACATAAGGCTACACTCCAGGCAAATACCTTCAGAAAATAATTCTTAATATTTATATTCATATTCATATAAGAGCTTAGCATGTTTCTCTCATTTAAATAGCATTTTCCTGTTTCTAGACTTCACTCTTTTTCTTTCTTCCACCGTCAGTTAGTTTACTGTCCAAAAGGAAAACTCGTCCACAACTTTTATTGTCTCATTTTGTAATTTAATTTCCTGAGCGACATATGATTCTATTCTACGACACACCATTACCCGTGGCTTACTTTAGATGATGTTCATCTTCTAACCTATTTCTCTGACAATTGCAGTTTCACTCCCAAATCTTAAAATTATTATTTCTTCTCTCTGAATCTTCCCAAATTTATCCTTGATTTCCTTCGCTACTCTCTCAATGCACAGGTTGCATATCATCGAAGACAGGCTACCACATTGTCTCATTTCCTTGTCAACTACTGCTTCCCTTCTTTTCCTTTGACTCCTATAGCTGCCGCCTGGTTTCCACACAAGTTGTAGATAACATTTCGGCCCCTGTATTTTATACTTGTTAACTAAGAATTTTCAAAGAGTATATTCTAATCAAAAGTAGACAAGACGCGCTATTTCACATCCAAGGAACATATCTCAAAGAAGATTCATCGTTCCGCAGAAAAACGTTTGCCTTAATAAACTAAATCAACATTAGATGAGAATATATTCATACGCTTCATTGACATATTTTCCATAATTTTGTATTTCTAGTTTCCACTTACTCAAGACGAAAAATACTCTTTAATGCGTTTTTGCCTTAAAGTAGTTTCCCATTTTATTAACCACGTTGTAGGTTGCTCCTTATCCTTCCAAAACCACCCATGCTGTTTGTAAGTCCGAAGTGAAGAAGCTTCACGATTTACTCACAATTCCATTTGAATGAAGACACAGTACTGGTTTTGACGGCTGGCAACTAAGTAAGTACGTGTTTACATGTGAAAACAATTACCTATAAGTTGGTCAGGTGACAGCTTGCTGATAAACCCTATTTGCCGCTAAACCGGTAAGCCGGAAATTAACTGACGAGGGCATTTTCACAGCATACATTCACAGACTGCTAGTATTGCAGTTCGTGAACTAGCACAGTGAGAACGCAGCTTTAGAATTTTTTTTATTTGTGGGAACAAATTCTTCAACATGTTGGTTGAACCCTTCCATGATGTCTGATGCAGTAGTCCGACAGGTTTTAAGGTCCCCAATTGGAAGGAATTCAGATTGCTGTTGTTCTATGTTGATGTTACACTGTCTCGGCGTGTGTAATCATGACATTTTGAGACTTCTGGTGAATATCATGGGTTTTAGTTTCAGTTCTTAGCAGGGAGTATAACAGTTCGTGCATTAATAACTTGAGATCTTGAAACACTGTAACATCTCTCATTACTAACGACCAAAGAGAGTTACTGATAAGGAGTCAAATCTCGCTGATAAAAGAAACGACATATTATACTAAGACAGTGAAATAACAAAAAAATGTTGGAATTAGTTATTCTACCCCAGTTTGAAATCGTACAAATTTATTTTTGTAGAAGCACTGGTTCAATATTATTATATCCAAGGTCTGTAGACAATCACGACATTTGCATGTGTTGAGTAAATGGCTTAATGCAGGATCTTCTTGCTGAGCGAAGGGACAATTTATGACAACACAAACTGCTTTCTTGCGAGGACCTCATTCCGGCATGTGAAAGGTGTGTTGGATGACTGATTCATTGGTTTCTCCTGGCGTACACAATTTTCAAACAACTTACGGGAATTCAGCCAGGTAATGTTTACAGCGACCGCCGATATTTAGGAGGGAGTACACCCTCGCCATTTTCAAGGCACAAAATGCAGTTGAAAATGGCGCGGTGTATTTCCGCCGAAATATCGGCAGTCGCTATAAACATTACCTGGCTGAATTCCCGTAAGTTGTTTGAAGACTGATTACTGGCTGCACAATTTACGAGACCATCTGCATTTATCAAAAGAAGGAAGAGTGTGAAACACAGTACAAGAACCCAGACTACTACTCTCAAATAATGCCGAAGGGTTTAGCTATTCTAGTATCTCCACCTCACAGCGAATAGCACTCAACAGTGACACATGTCCTCGCTTTACGATTCGCTGCTGAGAGATATCGCGCCGGCCGGTGTGGCCGTGCGGTTAAAGGCGCTTCAGTCTGGAACCGCGTGACCGCTACGGTCGCAGGTTCGAATCCTGCCTTGGGCATGGATGTGTGTGATGTCCTTAGGTTAGTTAGGTTTAATTAGTTCTAAGTTCTAGGCGACTGATGACCTCAGCAGTTGAGTCGCATAGTGCTCAGAGCCATTTGAACCATTTGAGAGATATCGTATTTAATATTGAGCGTTGGGGCACTGTATGGTGATCGTAAACTGTACGTTTCCACTTGCTGGTCAAATACTGGTGAAGAAAGTTTCTTTTACGGCCGTGATATGAGCCGGCAGCTTTATGGTCGAGATCACCAAACAAGCGTCATTAGCGATAACGGATGGAGGCGTGGGTCATAATGGGGAACGACACAGGAGAAACAACTGGAAGCACTGATCTTATATTTCTTGTACACCCTTTGTACATGTGTGTGAGTTCCTAAGGGACCAAACTGCTGAGGTCATTGGTCCCTAGACTTACACATTACTTAAACTAACTTATGCTAAGAACAACACACGCACCTATGCCCGAGGGAGGTTCAAATGGCTCTGAGCACTATGGGACTCAACATCTGAGGTCATCAGTCCTCTAGAACTTAGAACTACTTAAACCTAACTAAACTAAGGACATCACACACATCCATGCCCGAGTCAGGATTCGAACCTGCGACCGTAGCGGTCGCGCTTCCAGACTGAAGCGCCTAGAACCGCTCGGCCACACCGGCCGACCCCGACGGAGGACTCGAACCTCCGGCGGGAGGGGCAGCGCATTCCGTGACATGGCGCCTCAAACCGCAAGGCCACTCCGCGTGGCCTTTGTACACGACTGTTCCACTCTCACAGTCAGTGCTTTGTAATATTTGTGACTTTCTCGACGAAGGAGACTGAAGCTCAATACCAGCATTATCTGGAGTAGGCTGCTGGCGGAAGGGTGAAAGAAAAAAAAAGACTACTACCACCAAAAGTGCCTAAGCTATTTTTCCATAAGGCACGCTGTTCAGTGTTCATCTACGGGAAGACAATGGTGGAAAGGCGTAATGCTATCTGAGCAGTCGCAAGTCGGCCAGCCACGTCAAATGACATGCAAAATGTTCCCGGGCGAGTTTCAACTGCCATTAGAAGAAAAGAAACGGGGCCGCGTGTTTGATGGCGCGATGCAAATTCGGCGCGAAGTTTAGGGCAAACCCTGCAAGCGGCTTGTCTAGATGCCGGGAGAGATAATGCTAATGGACGAACGGACAGCCGCTTTATTACGGCGGCAACACGCGAGCCACGGCGGGAGGCCGCGTGGCCTTATAAGTGCAGCGGGGGCGGCCAGCGGCCGTGAGCCACACTGCACTGCCGAACACTGCGCTGCATCACGCCAGACAGCGCCACCGTCCGCGTCTGCACATACGGCACAGCCGTTTGCATTCCTCATTCCTGTGATTTGTTTGCAGACTTATCCGAAATGCGTGGTAGTTGTCTTTCGTTTCCTCCTTGTACCATGACCGCACCGTAAGACGGGTAGTCATAATGTTTTAATTACTATCTCGAAAAAATAAGAGTTGTGTAATTAGTTTTCTGTCAGTCTTCAGAGACAAGTCTGTAGTCTTACGCTACAGTTAAATAACCGAGCAACAGTGTCGCACCAGGCTGCAGAGTAACTACAAACTGGCACGGTCCATCTCCTCTTGATCAGTTGGCTACATCATTTTGTTTTGATTCCTCTAGTGGCGGTGCTACGGTACTGTGACGGAGAAATTTCGGTGTGTACCAAGGCTGCAAGCATGCACTTGTAAAGAACCAAACAATTATGACCGCAAATTTAACTTCTCGAGATGATAATTAAACCTACCCCTCGCGCTCCTAGCCGCCAGTACACCAGCGATTGTTCTCATTTGGTGATCTACAGCCATCTCACAACTTACTGCGAATAAACGTATACAAAGGGCAGCACTAATGGTCACATATTTCTTTAGCCCATAGGAGAGCTTCACGGAGATGGCGAAAACCCTGAACTGGCAGCCCTCTGAAGAAAAAGCCCAATCATCCCGAAGAAGACAACTTACAAGGTGTCGAAAACCAGCACTAAATCACGAAACTGAGAATATGTTACAATCCCTTACGTATCACTCCAGTAGCGATCGTGAAAACAAGGTCAATTACGACGTGCAAAAAGGTTTTTAAGTAATAAATCTTCCCCCGTTCGGCACAAGAATGGAGCGGTAATAGAGACTAAAATGTGGTAAAATGAGAAGTACCCTATGCCATGCACTTCACAGTTGTCTGCAGATTATAGTCGTGAATCTGTATTCTTTACTTGTTGCATCCGTAACAACAGTGGAAAACGCACTAAGAACATCTAGAGGTAATGTATCTGATGTCACGAAGTTCATGCGAATACACTGTCCCCTAAACACAACAGAGGACAAAAAATCACTAATAGAGGAAGGTACTGAAGAGAAATATTATTATCAAGATAGTGAATGCTGAATTTAATACGAATCAATAAAACTTTCTGTCAACGAGAACAGAGACGACAGCGCACAGTCAAAACATTCATGGTGTAGCTGCTAATGTCGTGCCTCTAGTAAGACTTTGCCCAGAAGATGTTTCAGCAGAGCAAGGAACACCAAATCTGGCCCAACCACCAATGGAAACGTAGAATGCGGTCTGACTTTTAGACTGATCTTTACCATAGGTGAACATACACACAAGTGTACAATACAGACTACCTATCGTGTTTCTCACTTTGAACATGGTGGAGGTTTAATGATTCCGTAGTATCGTTGTTGTCAGCAGGTATTACGGTCTCGATGACAAGAAAAATATTACGTAAGGTCTACGCTTCGCAACTACTTTACGTGTCCATGTTTGTTGCGGAGACACTATTCCCAACAGAAGATCCGAGCTATGAAGATGACGAATCTTCTACTCACACTGCCGATAATATCCGACATTGATTTGATGAGAGTAATAATCATATAAGGCATCGTTTATTGTGTCCAGAATCACCAAATGTTAATGTTACCGAACAACTGCTATATGTTTCGTAAAAACAATTACGAGTACATGGCACAAATTTTAACAGTTTTTTGGCAAATCACATAAAAATCATTGTCTTCCGGTCTTAAATATTTCGATATCGGTTTGGAAGTCAAAAGTGAATTTACACCACATTACGTGATTTTTTCCCTATTTTAATGCCTACATCCTTGTTGGTTCTGCGTTAACAGACGCCTGTATCCACAATTAATCGGTTTTGAAAAGTTCGGCACCACAGAATTGTTGTTTTGTTAAGATTAGAAAAGCATTAAGAGCGCTCGAAGAGCTGCCGCACTAAAAAAAATAATAAACCAAAGCAAGTACGTTCATTACTACTTGAAATCAGTGATGGTAACGAATACTAGTTACAACGTAGTAACACGACACAGCAAGTATTTGGTATGACAACTGTTTCTTTTTCTCATTTTTTAATTCGATCACTTGAAATTGACACCTAACAGACTGTTACTTTATTTAATGAAACGCGTTTCGTAAGCACGTTTGCTACTGATAACTGTGGAACAGATAGCACATCACTAGTATTATAAACTGCTTGTAGTATCTGTATCGAAACATAACCCCAACTGTTTAATCTTCCACTAAAGCACGGTATTTACTGCCACATTTTCTCACCCCTTAGTGAATCAGTAATAACGATTCTAAAATACGAAATTTACTCCAATATTTTACTCATAAACCTCTTAAATCTCCTACATCTCGAACTGTTTGTTATAAATAATAAGTTACAATTTTAAAAAGGATAACGCGTTTCGATTAGCATTCAAACCCCAAATGGAGATCTACGATGCAGTCTAACTAAAACAAGTAGTTCCAGGGTTGTGAATTGCCTAATGTTGTGCGACAAGTAGTGGGACGTTCATCTGGCGGCCTGCCAGCCTTAAAGACCTGGAGTGGGCAGTGAGATACTGGATTGGTAACTGGAGGTCAATAAGGTGAGTTGAGCTAAGCCGCGCGTTGGCGACAGGAATATCCTCCCACGGAAGTCAGCGGCAGCGTTCTATTGGCGTTACATCAGCCCAGCTAGCGGTGAGTCAGCCGGCATGTATCTGCGCTCCAAGTTGACCTGATTCTGCGCTCCCGTTCCAGGCGGACACTCCACAAGGCGCGGTTACTGCTGCACGACCACAACAGTAGGCCTTATGATACGTCACCTTCCAAGAACCCGACACAGCAGTGGCACGATTGTATTAGTAACCCTCCACCCCCGATTGTTTAAAGAATCGAACTCCCATGTAAAGGGTGTTTCACAATTCAAGTTGCACAGTTCTAGAGGTTGTAGGGGGGGAGGGTTTTACTAGATGAGGTTTTATATAGGAATGCAAGTTCGGAAACGTCGTTCAACGACGCTAGAGAGCGTCAAAGTTATAAGCGCCGGCGTCTGTATATGTGTGTATAAACAGAGTGATTCCATGATGGTGTTACAAATTTTCTAGGATTGTGGATAAGGATAATTGTATTAATTTGATGTAAGGGTCTCTGTACAGGAAACAAACGGGTCGAAAGTTATAAGTGAAAACCACTCTGATACCTCTGACAGAAGAGTAAGTGTAATGGTACTGTTGTTGCCGCCGGCCAGTGTGGCCGAGCAGTTCTAGGCGCTTCAGTCTGGAATCGCGCGATCGCTACAGTCGCAGGTTCGAATCCTGCCCCGGGCATGGGTGTGAGTGATGTCCTTAGGTTAGTTAGGTTTAAGTAGTTCTCAGTTCTAGGGGACTGATGACCTCAGACGTTGTCCCATAGCTCAGAGCCATTTTGAACTGTTGTTGCCACGACTGTAGGATAGGCAACTTTCAGAGGACCAAAACGAGGAAAAAATGTCCAGTAAACATGGGCTATAAAATGAATACCTGAGGAGCACTTGTTTATCTTCGCTCTTGTGAAACACATCTCCTCTATTGAACAAGTACTCATAGCTCTTAAGGTATGCATGTTAGAGCCCATGTTTACTGGACATTTTTTCTTGTTTTGGTCCATACTACCACCTCTTAAAGTTGCCTATCGTACAATCTTAGCAACAACAGTACCATTACATGTATTCCACTGTCACAGGTATCATAATGGTTTTCGCTTATAACTTTCTACTCGTCTTTTTCAGTTACAGGGACTCTTACCTCAAATTTATATATTTACCCATATATATATTTACCCATTTTCCTAGAAAATTTTTAATATCACCACGGAATCACCCTGTATATACATATATCTATGGCGCCGGCGCCTATAACTTTGAACTTTGTATTGCCATTGGATGACGTTTCCGGACAAGGGTTCCTATGTAAAACTTGATCAACTAAATACGTTCAAATGATATATGTGTGCATAGTTTCAGCAAATGTATTACAAACAGAATAGGTAGTAAAGAAGTATGAACTAAAACGCCACTCCTGTTGTTGTAGTTTTACTACATGAACAACGAAAATGTAGTAAGCGAAAACACTTTTTCTTTTATCATTTTTAGGGGGGTGTCTGCAAGCAAAAGTTTCGTAGAAGTTTGAAATTATATCAAAAGTTTGTTAGAAGACGCTAAGCGCTCTCATTATCAAATACTAGACGAATAAAGTCTGAGTAATTTGCGTGCCGTGGGTTACGCTGCCTCACGACATATGCAGGGTTTCTAACAGTAAAGCTTGTCTTGCTGTGTTAAAGTTATGAGTAGATTATGACAGCACTTTAAATTTTAAAAATTCTATCAATAACTGCATAAAACACTGAAAATCAAATTTATGTTGCCCCTGGAAGCCGTTAGGTAGGCAACCTGCAACTGGGATTGTCAACCGAGTTAGCGTTTAGTAACACCGACAGTCGCACCAGTGTATTAGCGAGAACTCGCGTAAAGTAACTTGTAGAATGCAGGGAGGAGGACTAACACCGAATCTCATTTTTGTGTTGTGTGAGCGATAGTTGTTCAGTGGGGGAAAAGAAGAAAAGATGTCAACAACGAGATCGTTACAGGCGGAATGATAGCTTAGGTGGTGAAGAACCTCCTCGCCTAGTCTTAAAATGGGGAAACAAGGAAAAACCGTAGTCAGTATGAAGCCTGCTGCTCCCCCTGTCGAATACGTGTAGGGCGCCTAAACCACAGCGACACCTCTATCTGTCCTTGGCATATCAGGCAGTGCGAGTAAAGCTTGCGCAAATGGCAGAGCGCTTACCCAGCCACACCACGCATATTCAACAAGCAGACACTTAAACCGTGCAAATACGGAAAGCAGACCCAGCCTGGAAATTTAGTCACTTGTAGGATATTGCGTGCGGATCCACAAAGGTGGGAACAACGCAGAGTGTTTTAACGTATTACGAAAATTCGCTTCAACAGACGCGGTGAATTATTAAGCGAGTGGAGAGGCGTTTCACATTAACCTCGTCCGACCACCTTGACTTATTAGTTCTGTGCTTTCACTATATCGGTTAAAGTTCCATCTAAGCTAACGATCCGTTAAACTTGTTATATGAAACGACGTTCTCCTTATATGTCATTCGAGATTTTTCTCTTTTTCGTACGTACTTCGAGGAAACAATGGCGGTTATTTCGCATCTTGATGACCGTTTAAGTCTTAAAAGACGTAAATATTACTTCATTAATATCTGCTAAGTAATTCGTTAAGTGAGGGAAAAGATCAAAATGATCCTTTCCACTAGTCCTAGCCAATTTTCTTCTCCACCTTAGTCGAAAAACGCAAATTTTCCCTCTCTAATAAGCATGCCATTGACGGATATTGAAACTAGAGAATTCTCTCTTACTTGAATAGCGAGTACGAACGATTGCTCTGTTGTACTCTTAACTGCAGCTCTTGAGGTATACCATATTCATAGTATTTGAGCAACAGGCGGGCATACACTTAAGCAAGAGCTGTCAGAATTATGATAAGAGAGTGCTGGTTGTGCTAGTTTCTGTGTTCTTAAGCCGGCCGAACTGGCTTGTCACATAAGCGTTAACGTAAGAAAAGCGTAGAGTAACGACTGCAGCAGTAATGTTAGTATTACCGTGACATTTATTATGCTTTGCTAACGTGCCACTGGCTAGAGAAATAACCTACAAAATTCACATCTCATTGTATGTCTGATTACGCAGATGAATCAAACAGGAGAAGGTATTTGGACGAATTACTAATTTAAAGAATAAGCACAAAAACAACCTCATAGTTGCTTTATTCATAGTATTCACTAAGTTCAGCGTCGGGCCTGGTGGCCTAGCGGCAAAGCGCGTGTCAGAAAACCGAGGGGTTGCAGGATCGAATCCTGGTCGGGCCTCGAAATTTGCAGTCTGCCTTTAATCTGGCTTTCACCTCTCAACGATGTGAGAAGTCGCCGGAAACAACATGTGGTTAGGATTCCAGGTCCGATTTCCACGGTTAGATAACTGGAGTAGATTAAGGACAAGCAGTTCGACGAAGTTCTATCCACACGAAATTACTATTACTAAGATCAGAACCTTATTCTGATACTAGCTTCTGTCCAAGAAAACAATGTCGCTGTTAAAGTCCCTATCGGAGCATTTCTTAATAGTTTATACAAAAATAACAACCCTCTTAGTGCGTAACACTGAATACACTCTGAAAAAAAGTATGCTAGTTAACAGTTTGTTTTCCAAAAATCCGAAGAATTATTCGCTTTACAAATGAAATTTGTACCTGAGGAGCCGGCCGGGGTGGCTGAGCGGTTCTAGGCGCTACAGTCTGGAACCGCGCGACCGCTACGATCGCAGGTTCGAATCCTGCCTCGGGCATGGATGTGTGTGATGCCCTTAGGTTACTTAGGTTTAAGTAGTTCTAAGTTCTAGGGGACTGATGACCTCAGCAGTTAAGTCCCATAGTGCTCAGAGCCATTTTGTACTTGAGGAGGGGAGCATAAAGATGGAGGTGTCTTTGATCAAAGCTGTCGCATGTATCAGTAAACAAGTTACCTAGATACCTGAAAATCCTTAGTCGTGTTCATAATTATCAGAGTCAGTCAAGTATGACGAGGACATCTAGATCACTAAAGCTGCAGCCACAGTCAGTGTTCAAGAAAAGATTTTTTTAAAAATGTTTAATACCAGAGCTGCTATTTATTTCCTGGCTGACTATGTCTCGGGACGAGATAATACCTGAAGGAATGAACGCCCCGACACGATCGGCGAATCTATGAATAAGGAATCTGGAACTGTATAGGCAATAAGAAAAAAAAAATCAACAACCTGCGAAGATAAGCACGCAGGATAAAAATTTACTGAACCGCGTAAGAGATTAATGCGTAACACCGTCTCTAGCCTTGATAACGTCTTCAATTCAGAGAAAAGGGGTACAACTTTCAGCAAATAAGCCATATCCAGCTGAAGCCAGTACCTAATGATTATATCCCGCAGAGCTACCAGATTTCCGGAATTTTGATTGCTATACTTCACCCACTGTTCCAAATAGACCCAGACGTTTTCTAAGAGACTAGGATCGAATTATGTAACGTGGCAGTCGAGGTGCGGTAGGGCATGTCGAGCATTCGTCAAACTCGTAAAGTATGCGTGCCGGTCTGTGAACACAGCTACTGCCATCTGGTAAGACTGGGGTGTACACAGCAGACTCGTCATGACGATGTTCCACGATTTCCTGAAAGAGTGAGCCGAAGTTGTGGATCGAAAGAGACTCCCACCACATCACGGAACCACCTCAGGCCTCCACCTCCACACTCTGCAGGTTAAACGCCTCTTTTGGCCGTCGGTGTATCCGGTGCCTTGCATCATTTGAAACAGAGGAAAAATAACGACTAGATGGTACTGCCCAGATTCTGTGTCGTTTGGCATTTGTGCCTTTTGCGAGGTAGCCTCGCCCACAGGACCTGGCGGGGCGACTGGTATATATCGACTGACCGTCGTGTCATCCTCCTCCATTGGCGTCATTGGACGAGGCATGGAGGGGCGCGCGTTCAGCACCCCGCTCTCTTTGCCACTGTGACTTGGAGCCGCTGCTGCTCGGTCAAGTAGCTCCTCTTTGGCACCACGAAGCTGAGTACCCACCGTTCTAGTCATTCCACAGAAGGAAATATCCCAGGCAGCACTGGGAATCAAACAAGGGTCCTTCGCATGGCAATCAGTCGCACTGACCACTTATCTACGGAGCAAGACACAAAGCAGAGACAGTAGCTGCCAGTCAGCACTGATTTATATCAATGGGTTAAGTTGAAAATTTGTGCCGGACCAGGATTCGAACTGCGTCTCCTGCTTACAAAGGAATCGCGCTGACCACTACGCCATCCAGACACAGTGGTCAACACAACTGCACACACTGCCCTAGCACCCATCCCGTTAGACTCAAATTCACAACTTATCCACACACTACTGATGTAGTGCCCCTACTCACTACCCTCACTACCACCGGCAACTCGTCGATTCCCGTAAGAGCTCGAGCTTATCTGCACAGAAAAGATCATTGGCGGTCATCGCCTTAATCACATTCGTGTGGTATCTGTTCTTTAGGACTACCCTCACTACCACCGGCAACTCGTCGATTCCCGTAAGAGCTCGAGCTTATCTGCACAGAAAAGATCATTGGCGGTCATCGCCTTAATCACATTCGTGTGGTATCTGTTCTTTAGGACATGTCCGAGAGAACAGACAACACACATACATCATCTACAGAGCCTAACCTTTTGCGAGGTACCTGACACTAGACTTCCACTGCACGGCGTTTCCTTGGGAACGTGGTTGAGATGGACCACCATTCACTGGGATCAGCAGTTACTGTCGCTTGTCACTGAGAATGCGTGATCTCCGATCGCTGCAGCTTAGAATCTGTTTATGACCGCTGTTCAGCGAATGGTACACCATTCTTTTGTGCTACATGTGGGACAGCTCGCGCTGGTGCAGTAACAAATCGGACAGTTCGTTCACAGTGTGGCTATGGGCTCGTTCAACCGATAGCTGCCACTCTGTCACGTGAGCCATCTTACTATGCTGATTCCGTACAACAGATTGGCACGTACAACTTCTCTGCCAGTGCTTACGTCAGCATTGGAAGTTCAAACGATCTCCTGCTACCACTTCTACACTACCTACACCGCTCCAAAGCGATCGCTGGGCTCTTTTAACGGAGTGATTAACACTTTGCCTGTGGAGCTTAGCACGCGTTCAGATGTTGGTGTTTTCTTTGTGAGTGCTCAGGGCGTGTACCCAGTGAGGTGACCCTTTATCGAACTGCAGAAGTGAGCGCTGCGTCAGCGGGAGGCGAGTTGAGGGTGTCTCCTGGCGTAGAGTAAAGGAGGGGCAGACGGCCGCACGCAGCTGATTAATGTCCTGACGTCAGAGCGCAGTTCATCACGCGATCTATCAGGCCGAGCCGTGCGGGGCTCCGCTTTCACACCGTCACCTCTGCGCTGCTGCCTGCGAGCCGAGCACGTAGCGCTGCAGTCCGCATTCCTGCCGTCTTGCTCTTCACCCAGGGGAAACGCGAGCAGTAAATTCGTCTGGCCAAAGGAAAAGATAAAACACTGACACGGTATAACGTTTATAAATCGCGTTCGGAATAAAAGCTGTGCACAAGGAGTCCGGTGAATGTGCCGGTAACTAACCTGTAATAAGCACGCCCATCCGTTGAAATGTGCATAGAAAGGTATATGGAGAAGAGTACCATGTAGCAGTTACAGTCATTGCAAATCACAGGCAACCCGCCTCGTTCCTGGAGATAACATGAAGCAAATTTGCCTGTTGCGGACATTCGTAATAAGTATAAAGACCCTTGTCATGGTGTGATGCTTTGTTACATACTGCAGAAACGGCTCACGCAATACCAGTTTAACTGTTGGGACTAATTTGCGTGCACACCACTGGTTCGAACTCTTGCTGTTGACCTACACATAACAAGTGCAACATTGAGGTTTGTCGATATAGTATGTATGTGTGTGTGTGTGTGTGTGTGTGTTTTAGAGAGAGAGGAAGATAGAGAGACAAGCAGAACGTAATGCTGCAGACTTCACTGATATGTATGACCGAAAGTGAGACTTGGCGCTAGCTGTTCGTCCCGGAGTAGACAGCCATCACGGCCGCATTGCACAGCTGTCTGCATTAGATGTCGACGGATATACACAGGGGTGTTGCATCAGTGCTTCATTCGTTAAAAAATAAGCCTTCCCTTACAACTTACAACAGCTATTTAAATGATGACAAAAGTGTATGGGCTGGCAGTGAAGATATTTCTAATGCGTATTACGGACTTTTGTTTTTATCTTTTGTTGCTCCTCCTTACAATATCACACTGCGACGAGTCGTGTGTCATACCGAAGTGATGCACTGGACTAGCATTCAGGTGGACAACGGTTCAAACCCCCGTCTGGCCATCTTGATTTAGGTTTTCCATGATTTCCCTAAATCGCTTCAGGCAAATGGCGGGATGGTTCTTTTCAAGGAGCACGGTCGACTTCCTTCCCCATCTTTTCCTAATCTAATGGGACCGACAACCTCGATGTTCAGTCCCTTCCCCCAAATCAACCAATCAACCGAAGTGATGGCACAATAAATTAGCATGCCGAGGGAGCAGGGTCCGTACATTAATCATGATATAAGTTTTATTTCGTTACTCTATATCACTTGAAGTTAATTATACGCGAGTCCCTCAGAAAAGTCCCTAGCTGATACCTTCCCCCGTTCTTCTCCAAAACGGCTGATACTCCTCGTACAATAACCTCAATCGCAACTGCCCGTTGACGTTTCCTTTTCTTTCCCTAACGGCCATGGAAATGATACTTTCCTTGAAACTTGTAATGAACTTTTTATGTTCCTATATCTGTTGCGAACCTTCTCTTACAGTTGGACTCTGTACTATAAACGTAACGTATCATGTATGCCGAGGTGACAAACATTTCCAACGTTGACACGGGAGAAGCCGTAATTCTCTCAAGCAACATATTTCATAAGTATATCGGTATGAAAAGGTAGAATTCGTTAACCGCAACCAATTGAGGTTTTAATTAGTACATAACTTAATTAAACGGCATTCATATTGGATCTAGGCTGACACGACAGATCAGACATGCCACAACGAGAATGACGATTATATGATCTAGAAATGTGTTGTCGAAAAAATAAATAAGAAGTGTTTTATCTTTCATTTAATTATCTGACAGTGCGAAAATTTTTAGAAAAACGGAAATAACAAAATCGGCGGCGCGAGGAGAAGCAAATTACAATAAAAGTTTCCTCGAACAGAAAAAATATTGTTTTCCCTCTAAAACATAAATTCAAATGTATCGCGAACAACTAAGTCATTATAAATCAAACAGCTGACGTGGACAGTTAGCTCTAGTTCCACAGGGAAGCTAAATATAGAGACAGACTATATCTTCCATTCACAGCTCATCCACCGCATGTCTTTAGATGGAAAACAAAAGAAAACAGGGAGAAAGCGTAAGAACTATCTTACTGAGCAAATAGTCGGAGAATCGATGCCCTGTTTACGCCTGACATTCCCAAACACGCGCTGCCGCCAAGAATTAGCACTAATGAGACCAGAATTAGCGACGGGAAAGCGAGAGTTAGGTAATTAGTAGAACGGGACAATGAAAGTGTTACGGGAATTCCACAAATGGAGCCAGTACAGCCAAGTTTTAGGGCGAACTTGCTGACAGGCCTACAATCAACGGCGCAGAAGCTGTTCTGAGAAACAAATTAATCTGTCGACTAGCTTCTACGCTCGTGTTTCCCTTCTCTGAGGTTTTCACTGATACTCCATTCGGAGAAATTAAAAATTATTTGCTTTTGTCGTCTTTCCAACTGTTTTCCACATGTTATAAGGCGAGTTATGATTTCTATTTGGGCCAAAAGCAGCAGGTCTGATAACTATCAGAACCGTCGGCTGTTTTAACGATTGCGTTATGTACATTTTAGGCACAAATATTTACGTTAACCCTAGAAATTATTTTTTAATTAAATATGCGCCATCTGAAGTGCAGGTACAGCTCGCATCAATGTAAATTCAGTACTAAGTGAGATGGAAAAGAGGATGAACGTTAGACAGTCTGTGGCCAATTATCCATATTACTAAGCACTGTTACAGAACCCACCGCCAGTTGCAGGTTGCTTATCTAACGGCTTACAGGGTATCAAAGATTTGATTTTCAGTATTTCGCTTAGTTATTGAAGGATTTAAACATTTGAAATGCTGACGTAGTCTACTAATTAAGAGGTATAAGCTCAGGTTAAAATTTTAATACAATAAGAGAAGTATTACACTTAGAAACTGTGTTTGTCTTGAGGCTACATAATTGCAAAAGATTCAGATATATTTATCCATTATTTCAGTGTGAGAGCAGTTAGCAACTTACGGAAAACTTTACACATAATTTTAAATCTTGACGAAATTTTTTCTGGTTGACACCTCCCTCCCCAAAATGACGAAAGAAAAAAAATCATCGCTTACTACATTTTTGCTGTTATGCGTAAAACTACATCACGCATGACATATAATTTAATACTTCTTTACTACCAGTTCTGTTCACAACACACTTTACAAGCAGTATCTACATATATGACTGAACGTACCTGCAAATTGATATCCTTGTACGACACCATGTTCAGAAGATATGACATATTAAACACTGAAATGCATGAAAAACTAGCTTCTGCTTACAGCGCAGAGCAAATTACTCAAACTGTACTCATGTATTGTTTCATAATGAGAGCAATTAGAGACTTGCAACAAACTTTAAGCATGATTTCAAACATTTCCTATATTTTTTCTCGCTTACATAGCCAAATATTTAACACATTAACTCATTTGTAATCACAGCTTTGGAGCTGTTTTACACGTGGGAGTTTACTATTTGTTACTGCTTCGATAGAAAGAATTACCAAACAGTTAGTTGACCACAATATTATTGGACCCGGGAGTGAGCGATATTCGGTCGGCTAGTCGTGAATCAGCGCGTAATTGGGGTTTGTAGTATATTCACAACTGACCTGAAATCACTGACAGTGCGATGCATGTTCCTTGCTTTCCTCGTGCTTGTTTACTGGAACGTCGCCGCGTTTTTCCGGTAATGGAGAAGTGCAATAATATCGTGTCTGAGCAGTAGCCGTATCACCCTGGCGTACGTGTTTTGTAACTTTTCTCTATCGGTGCAGGAATCGTTTCGCTGTGAAAACATTATATTTTCACAACAGAAATTGGAATAGAAGCAGCGTTACTAGACGGATGCAATCGAGAGAGTGAAAGAGTTAAGTGATGTTACTTATGAAACTGACTCGGAAGATGATGCATCTACAAAAGCTTGTGACTACACCGAAATGACCAGTCCGCTCATGTCTTCATACAGCTTGACGGAAAATGCAGCTGATTCTGTTGTCCGAGGAAGAAATAGTGTTGTAGCAAAAAACCTGTCTGGAGAAGACGTCCGTTGCTGACAACATTGTGATTCATATTTTGTTGGTGAATGGCGCAAAAAATGTAATGTATGCGTATAATACTATGATTAATAATACTGTATCCCTCCCAACAGTGACAATATATTTAAACCTTACTCTGGAAGCCAACTCAATAAATTCTCTTGTGCTTCCGTGAATTTGATTCCTTGTATTCATATATTGAGGAGCACAGTACATCAGCTCATCTTAGGGCAATGGATGAATAACACTGCCAAAAAAATGAAACAAGCCCGTTTTATCAGACATTCGTACCTTAAATCTGCGACCGAATTAGCTACATTTGTGGAGTAGCTATTCAGCTCATCTCGGAAGCACGTGCTGGAAGCGCTACTATGGCAGAGCAAGAGAATCCTACACAACTTCATTAAAATTCAGTGAAATATGATTATTTCGTCTGCTCTTTCATATTGACACTATATGGTGTAACTTAAGAGTAATGACAAAAGTCTGAAATTAAAAAATTGGGCTCTCGTGACAACGTAGGCGCACACAGAAAGAACCTATTGTAACTGAGTATGATGAGATACGGGTGAAATATTGAATAGGAATTACGAAAAAAAAGGACTAATTTTGCTTCAGCGGATCGCCTCCATCACTGTGTGTGGTTGTTACATGGAAGACCCCGGTTCGATTTCCAGTACTGACCAAATGTTTCCGTTCGTGAAGGGTCCTGAAAACAGTAATCTCTTCTTCGTGACGAGTCTAAGGGGCTACTTGTGTAGCGGCTCCTGAACGGGTAAGCGGAGAATAATGTCTGGGAAGATAGTGTGCTAACTACAAGTCTCTTCAGAATGACGTCCGTCAAGAGGATAACATATCAGTCGACATCGCTTCGTGTCCTGCAAGTGATCGTTAGCTTTAGTTCTTAATTTTGCTTCAGCTCCTCGCTGATAACAGATACGTGACAGCGTATGCTCAGTAAAATAAGCGATAAACATAATAAATGACTTCAATGAGCTCGATATTAGACTTTCGTTCTGCTTATATTTTTGGTATCAGTATTGTCCGTGACGCAGAAAGTTTTCAAATGGCAGCTATGAGCGTACCTCCGAAACGGCTCTATGTGTTATTACCACACGTACACTGATAAGACAAAACGTGACGACCACTGCCCACCACGACGCTGGATGCCGCCTGGTGTCGTTGTGGGCACGTGACGAGGTAACAAAAGTATGTAAGCGAAATAGACACAGGCGGCGGATCATCCTAGCGAAAATATAAGCTGCGAATGGGGAAATGCATTGAGATAAGTGAGTTTGACAAAGTGCAGATTATTATTACGCAGGGTCTGTGAAGGCGGGTACCTGGAAAACGGCAAAGCTGGTCGAATGTTCACGTGCTACTGTCGTGAGCATCTACGGCAACAGGTAGGGCAGGGAAACTACCACTAGGCGCTAAATGGTTGGACGTTCACGACACTCCACTGAACGTGGGATTCGGAGACTTGTCTGATCTTTAAACTAGCACAGATGGATATTTGTGGCATCTCTGCCGAAAGAGGAGAGTGCTGGTGCACGCACAAGTGTTTCGCAGCACACCATTCATCGCACTTTGTTGAAAACGGAGCTCCGCAGCAGACCACACCTACGTGTTCACACGTTGACCCATTGGCATCGACAATTACGATTGCAGTGGGCACGGGCCATCGGGATTCGACCACCAATCACTGGAAACATGTCTCCTTTTCGGGTAAATCACATTTATGCTACACTAGGTCGAGGATCGTGTGCACAAACGCTGTCATCGAGGCGAACGGCGGCTTGAAACGTGCAGCGCGCCACGGACGCCCGCTGGTGGGAGTAGCATTATTCCATGCGAGGCATTCTGCTGCGTTTGCATGGGACCTGTGGTAGTAATCGAAGACACACTGACAGTTGCGAACCACCTGCATCCCTTCATGCTTCGTATCTTCCCCGACGGCGACGTCATCTTTCAGCAGTATAACTGTCCTTGTCTCGGAGCCGCTCCTCGCTGCTACAGTGGTTTGAGTAGCATTATAATGAACTCACGCTGATGTATCGGTGATCATATTCGCCTGATGTAAATCCTATGGAACCCATCATGGGCGTTATCTAGCACCATCACCACGTATGCAAGTCGGGAGCCCGTTATTTAGCGTATTACATGTCCTGTGCATAGACGTCTAATGCCACAATACCTCCACGAACCTAACGACAAACTGGCGCATCCCTGATACGCTGAATCAGTGGTGTATTTCGTTCCAAAGATGGATAAACAAGCTATATGTTTTGGCTCATCAGTGCATAAGAATACATGTGAATGCCCCCTGTGTGAACAGCAGAGGATCGTGTTTTGCGCACGGTAACACTATCCTCACTGTGTAGCTTTTGCGGTGCGCTGACCGTTATGCTAATGGACACTGTGAAAAAGTCGCTCGAGGCCGCTGAGTGCTGATGTATAGAGACTGACTGTTGCGAAACACTTGGCAACTGTGCGCACGCAGTATCTTCCACATATTGCCCGTGAGATTACGCAGGCGGTGGCCTTCCTCTCGTCTCCTTTCGCTTCAGTCTGCGCGGCTCAGTCCCGCAGCGGAGAAGTGATCACAAGGCGCAGGCGGTTGAGTGGGCGGAATGCCATTTTAATGGCCAGAAAGGAAACTTTTAGAAAGGACTCTTCAAGCGAGCACAATTTGTGGAATACGCTTAAAGACACTTCGTCCAACTTCCCCACTGCCGCCAGCCGGCAAGGGACACTGCTCGAGTCGTTAAATGAGAGAGAGTGCCGTTGAAACGGGACAAATCCTTTTACATCGAGACCGCCTCTACCACGCCCGGTATCCGGGTGCCACTTAACAAGTGTGTACGTCTCGCCTTGCAAGGCCAGCCGGTTGACAGTTAAACTGAATCGTCGATTCAGTTCCACGAAATACGCGATACGTGTAGTATCTATGGCGTCTGAATAACTTTTGTTTTCATTTCTAAGACTTGCGTCATCCACTTGATTGAATAATTGACGAAGAAAGCTCTACACCACTATCTAATGATTCTTCTAACCCAACTTCCAGTGAAAGCCAGATCTGACAGCTCATTACTCAGTCTTTGTGCTTGTATTTTTAGATATACAAGGGTTGGCAAAAAATATGGAAATACCGCGAGAAATGCATGCCAAAACATAAATACAGACGCTTGTCAAGCCTGTTGATTGAGCTGTTGCATTTGGCCACGAATCGTATCTGTGCAATGTCCGCAACACGTCCCAAGTATCAGTCGTGAGTGAATTATGTAGGAATGAATTCGAACGTAGGCAAATGGTTGGTTCTCGTATGCATGGTGGATGCTTCCGTAACCAGGGGAGATGAAGTGTTTGGAGTTTCAAGAGGCACCGTATCGAAGATTTATACTGAATACAGGGAAAGCGGGAAAACATCACCAGTTAAGTCACAACGCCGATGAAACTGTGTCTTGAGTGATATGGACCGTCACCGAAGAGGATTGTGATGAAAAATAAGAGAACAGCATCAGCAAAAGTCATTGTAGAAGTGAATGGCGCATTCGCGAATTCTAACACCGAAACAACACGAAGCAGGAAATCGCAGGGAGAGATCGAATTCCAAACCCACTCACCAATGATTCAAACGCCCGTAACAGGAAATCGTGATGCTGATCCCATCAAACATGACTATGGATCAATGGAAGAAAGTCAGCCGGCCGGTGTGGCCAAGCGGTTCTAGGCGCTTTAGTCTGGAACCGGGCGACCGCTACGGTCGCAGGTTCGAATCCTGCCTCGAGCATGGATGTGTGTGCTGTCGTTAGGTTAGTTAGGTTTAAGTAGTTCTAAGTTCTAGGGGACTGATGACCTCAGATATTAAGTCCCATAGTGCTCTGAGCCATTTGAACAAAGTCATTTGGTCTTGTTTCACATTGTTTACAACATCTGGACGATGGTCGAGTTTACATTCCAAGAGTCAAACATGGCGGTATTCGGTGATGACTTGGCCAACGATATCGTGGTGTTCCACGGGCCCCATGGTTACTGTGCAAGGTCGCATTACTGTCAAGGATTATGTGGATTATGTGAACATTTTCGTTGATCTAGTTCATTCCATTGTACAGTGTTGTTTCTCAATGGTGATGCTATACTCGAAGACAAGAAAACAGGGCCCCTGCTCATACAGCTCACTTCGCCCAGGAGTGGCTTTCTGAGAAGGAGGATGAATTGTCGCATCTAATCCTGACCACGACAGTCACTAGATCTCAATATTATTGAGCCTTTGTGGTCCGCCCCCAGTAGCTGAGTGGTGTGCCGGTACGGTAGCTCATGGTGTTCGGACAGAGGGTTAGCAGCCCTCTGTAATAAAAAAAAACTGAGTTAACCGATCAAAGACGAACGTAAACGGATGTCTTACGACGTCCGCCCCGAGCACATACAACGAACGAAAACGAACAAAAATGAGAATTAAAAAAAAAAAAAGTGGTCAGCGCTACAGAATTTCAATCCTAAGGGCCCGTGTTCGATTCCCGGCTGGGTCGGAGATTTTCTCCGCTCAGGGATTGGGTGTTGTTTTGTCCTAATCATCACCCTTTCATCCCCATCGACGCGCAAGTCACCGAAGTGGCGTCAAATCGAAAGACTTGCACCCGGCGAAGGGTCTACCTGACAGGATGCCCTAGTCACACGACAATTTTTGAGCCTTTGTGGTCTACTTACGAGAGAAGTGTGCTTGGTCGCTATCACCGTTACCTGAATTCGACACTGTTTTGCAGGAAGAATGGTATAATATGCCCCTGAAAAAACTACAAGACTTGTATTCAACCATTCCGAGAGGTTTTCTGAATTCTATCAGGTTTCCTACACCACATTACACATGGCAAAGTGTTGTGATTTGGTGTTTCTGCATTTCTGTCCAACCCCTGTTCCTCTAGTGTTGCATATTCATTTGCAGCTGGACATTCTCTCTGGCAATCGAGCCTGAACCACATACCTCACACGGTGTACTATCTGGGCCTCGATGTTTCGATTGTATTTTGCTGCTACTTCGCCCCAACAAATATTTGGGAAAATCTTTTCACATTATTACTTTTTTAGTTGCGCTTGATGAGAAGCAAATTGGAACTGTCCACAACCAATTAAGGTATTTTACACTTTATATTTTCTCTCTATATGTAAAAGGGAATGTCCCGACTAATTCACTGACTTATCATCGTCTACCTTAATCCGCTAAGAAAGAAACTTAAATTTGGAGTGTGTTGGTATTTTACTGTAGGCATCGTTTAAGAAGAGTTTTTTTTTCGAAATTCCACCTCTAAGGAGTTGAAATAGAGGATGAAAATCTTTATGAAAAAATTTCCTTATATTACAAAAAAGAGGGTATTGATCTTATACTGTAGGCGACTTAAAGAAGGTATATTTCGAAATTTCACACATAGGGAGTGAAAGGTGTTTTGAAAATATGTCGCTATTAAGGAAATTTTGAAGCTAGAATATTAAAATTGGTACTTTGTCTCTGGGTCAGAAATAAAAAAATGTGTTTCAGCTCTTTTGAAAATTCAATCCCTCAGGTGTTGAAATAGTGGATGAAGATTTTTAAAAAATAAATCATTATTAAAGAACTACTAAAGCATATTTAAAGCTACGTCTATGAAAACTGGCATTTGACTTCTCTGTTAGAAATAAAAACAAAAAATAAGAATTTCAATGTGTTTGGAAATTCAACCCGTAAGTGGGTGAAATAGGGGATGAAATGTTCTATGAAAATATTTCGTTACAAAAGCAGAATCGCTTTTGGACAGAAGTACATTCGAAAAAGACCATTCTTTTATAGCCTTAATTACTGTGAAAAGTTTAGAAGGTGTTGCAATTTGTGAACTAAATCAAAGAAAGCTATTTAACAGTCACCACTACAAATCGGCTTTGTCAGAATTACATAGAAAAGAAACATCTTTAATACATTAATTTTTCAGTTTACCTAAATTACATTTATAAAATTATTTTGGTAGTGATTACTATGCAGACTAATCATTACTGATGACGAAACAGGTACCACATTTAATTGCGATTCCATGCACAGGTATATCCGTTTGAGATTACAGAAATCAGTACAGGTTGTGAGACTGGCGCTAATAACTCTAGACCAACTTATCCTCTGCCCCTCTTTCTTGATTTAACTTGCTGTGTGAAATTAAATTAAATCCGTTGGACCACTTTAATTATACAAAGGCTGGCAGCCATGTAAAGGGTCACTAAGTATTTCACTGTGCATAGATTTACACATGAGCAATGGGCGAAACAACAAACAGATTCGATTTAAAAAAATCTGTGCAGTTCTTACAGCGTACGCGATTTAAGCGGCGGACTCTAAGCTGGTAGGTTATAAAATATGCAAGACGAACATGTAATGCTACAATTTTAAACCAATAGGAAACTTATAAAATAGTAACATAAGCAACACAAGAAATATTCATCTGGTTGAAAACAATATAAAAAAGTAAGTGCTGAATGTAGAAGTAATTGAGTGATGAAGAACGAAGTGAAGAAATGAGACACAAAAGGAGTTGGCCGGGCGAAACTTAACGCACATCACATGAATGAGCCAAAACATTTTATGAATTTCTGCTGTACTTTGGACATGGATAACGCACTGACCTATGTGCACTCTTTTGTCTCTCCCTCCTACCGCTTGGCCCCGAAAGCAACATTGGTATACATTTTGCTTCTGATGGTGGGTTTGATCTTAACAAATTATGTTGTTTTGGCGATGTCGCAAATTTCTAGAGAGACAGAAAGGAAAACAATATCTGTTTGAGGCAAGGCTATTTGGTTCACAGAATATAACTCTGCAATTTTGTATGCTAGACACAAAATCGTTATGGGGAAGCCACTTTTAGTGAAATTGAGGGTGATAATATTTTTACTACTTTACTCAGATACCAATGACTAGAACTGAATATAGAAGAGCTGTGTCGCTTACATCTTCGAAAGCATGCCTCGGAAATATTACGTAAAACTCAGATCCATTTTCTCAAATAACCCTACAGACGCCTTAGAGCAAAGGCAACTAAATCATCTTAATCCTACGTATGTGTTTGTTAGATAAGACATTTGCGTGACAGCAGAGAAGGCAGGGGAGAGGCTGATGTAGTGTCAGCTTAAGATAACTATCTGGCAAACACGTCTAATATCCTCTTTCTAACATTTGTTGTTCAATGAAACTTGTTGAGGTTTTTACAAGCTTAAAGCTCCTGGTACCTATCAGCTTGGGTAGCCTAAAATGGGATTATCTACTTGTCCCCCGCAGTAAGTTTTACACTTGTGGCTTTAACTAAAAAGCAGCTGAAACGACTGCGGTACAAACCACGGACGGATCCGACATTTTTATCTGACTTGTAATATAATTGCCGTCCCTGGCAAAAGCTTTATGTGTGTGATAAATGTCATTATGCACCGTGTTCGCGTCCCACATTAAACAGCAGGCTGAATTTAAATTGCCTGAGTGGTTTAGTTCACAGGCCGAAGAAAGACAAATGCATACTACCTCTAATATAATAATTGTTGTCCGCACGTACCTTCAGGTAGGTATAGATTATTTTGATTGTTTTAAAATTTCTAAAAAGCAAGGCTAGACTGCTGGCTGTTGCAACTCTGCTGGATATGTCTATACTAAATGAAACTCGTTCACTTCTCGCTCACACTACTAAGTTTCTGACAATGTCTTTGCGATGCCTCACATATGTCCTCGTAAGGCTTTCGAACAGCTATCGTGGGGTGCAACACTCAAACAGTAAAGGGAAATTGCGGACAAGTTACAGAGTACACAAGCGGAGTCGCACGGCACAGCAGCTTCTGGTTAAAATCAACAGGCGAACAGCAGACACTAAGTTTCCTGCAGCTACGGGAGCTCTTAGAACAAGTCTTACGTCACGTGATGATTTTTTTCTAAAACGCGCTTCGTACGCAGGTCTGGAGTAGCAACACGCGCCCCTCCCCGTCTGCTGATACGACTATCAGCAAGGCCTGGTCCCACATCGGCAAGGTTGCCAACTCGCACAGCGAACCGTAGTGTACACACGACACTGTCACTAGCCACTGCGGCCATTATCGTTATAGCTACCGTGTACTGCAAGTGTCTGTTGGACTAAGATAAACATCGCTTCTTACATGCAGGATGAGCCAGCAGTTCCCAATTTCTACCACAATGACATGAGATCGTAGCAAACTAATGCACGGGAGAAAGTGAGAGTTGGGTTCTTTCAATTTTTTTCAATTTTTTTTTTAAAGTGTAGCATACTCGCCTGAATCTAAATTATCCTAAACTTCTTCACAATTTGTCAAGTATAACGCTGCATTTATTCGGTGTTAGTACCTCTGTAATGTTTACTGGAAAAGTGTTTTGCTTTCATGGTTTACTATAACTCTACAAACGTTTGTGGTTAAATGCACCTCGGCTCAACACTTCCTTAGTTCTCGGACTTCTTCTAGTACTTAACGTGACTTTCATCACCTCAAACATCGGGCCTAGTGGTCTAGCGTTAAGGCGGGTGCCTGGAAACCGAATAATCACGAAGTCGAATCCAAATCGGGCTGCGAAAATTTTCAGTTTGTCTTAACCTCTCAACGATATTATGAGTCTCCAGGAACGACATGGGGTTCGGATTCCACATTATACTGTAACCTCTCCTCTCCCGGTTGCACAACTGGAAGGTAGACAGAGGCACGCAAATCGGCGAAGTGGCGTCTAGTTGAAAGACTTGAATCCGGCCAATGAGCCACACGAAATAATAATGTGATCTTACGAAATGCTTTGCGTACGTGTAAAACTCCACGTTGCAAGGTGGGTCGACTTCACTGTAGTTCCCGATAACTGTTTAAATGACACAACTCACAATTCTAGGGACGGCAAGGGCACCCCATTCCCAACAGGGCCGTTTCTGGTGTTGAAATTATCCGTCGAGATGATGAATGCTGACGAAAAGTAAACTTTTCTGAACATTCTGGAACTGACAGGCTAAATCTCGGGCCCTCCGGCCTCATTTTTGTTTTCTATTGTTTTTTGAAATCTTTCAACGCAAAACTGAGACTGGTCAGTAGTTTACTACCTTCTAATTTTCAAAGGAGCAGAAACAAAGTTTTTTACGAAGCGTATTCAGGGATGACGTGTTCGTAACGGAGACTCTAGTTCGGTTTCCCAGTTTCGCAGGAGAGGAAGTTAAGACATCGGCACAGTATTGGCGCATTTATAATTTTCATCGTAAACAGTTCTGAAAATCGATACAAGAGACGAATTTTGGAAGAGAGCATTTAAAGTGGGATTATATGTGAACCTTAGGAGTGAAGAATTGCACATTTTAAAATGAATTGTGAATTTGCTTGAACTGACTAAATTGTATGAGGCTCACGTACGTATAAACCGTGTCCCAACGTATAGTGTTGCCCGTGCACACACACAACATGTAAGTACCTTAACCCTTCAGTTATTTCATTATGGTATAGTTTTATGTCTCTTAGACCTTCAGAAAAATAAAAACTACCGACTCGAAACATTTTGATAAATTTTATTCAAGTATTCACTCCAATGAACGAAGCCAGATGACAGTCTAGCGGACACTGCATTTCGTGATGTTCTCGAATGTAATTAAATTAATTAATTTGGAATTTTTTACTTTTAATTTATATTTAATTGGACTTGACAATCTGAACAGATATTTCTGTTTCAAGTTCCATTTTTTTTTCAAAATTCTTCATCAGAATGTATTTAAGTTATTGTATAAAACCCCGTTTCTGAAATGTTGGATAAAACAGCTCTTCAAAATCAGATCCCTGGAGAACTTTCGCTGGACGGACCAAAATGCCATAACTGCTATCTTTAAAGAACTAGCTGAAGAGCATAATAAATCGCGGATTTGCAAAGGAAATGTCAAAATAAACGAAATACGCGCGCGTGCTGAAAAGCATTAACTCCGAAATTTTTTATGTGAAAACTGTTAAAGCTCTTTAAAAATTAACGTTATTAACATTCTAGCTCTTTATTCTACGTGTCTACATATTTATTTCTCAACGTAGCCACCATGGCGACGAACACATTTCTCCCAACCCAACAGGAGACCAGTTTGTTGACACTGTCACTGTAAAATTTCTGAATTTGTTGATGGAGCTACAGCCTTACTTCTGATTACACCGCTTCATCACTATCAAAGTGAAGTCCTCCAAGACATTATTTAAGTTTTGAAAACATGAAAATGGGATCGGCCGAGTTGGTACTGCTTGGAGGATGATCGATGACAGTGAACCCAAGGCGTAGGACTGTTTCAGATGTCGCACGCTCTTGTGTGGTCTGCCACGCTGAAGGAGAAGGTGCTCCACGTGTGGGCGAACTCTACGCGTTCGAAACCCTATTACAGCAAGCTGTTTCTCACACACCGACATAGTTACTTTACACACCGCCATATGAAACACTATAATTTAGAGCCTTCCAGCGGCAGAGGGCTGCAAATATGTAGGCACGAAGAGTAAAGATGTAGAAAGTAAATAACATTTGTTTTACTTTAAAATTTTTAAGAATTTTCACATAAAAACATCAGAGGCATGGCGTGTCAGCAGCACGCCCTCGTAAAAGTGTCACTCTGACAGCATCTATTCACTTTAAAAAATTATGCTAGGTGTCTGCGACCGAAGTTTGGCGACAAAATATACACGCCTTTAAACCAATGGCTGGTGTTCCTTTTTCTAGTAGATTCCTCGGTGTGTTCCTGTTATTGTATACAGAATGAAAAATATTTAAACCGACAAACTCTGGGAGGTTGTAGGGGACAACAAAACAAATATTTTTCCCTAATTCCATTTTTTCTTATGAGGAGTATTTAAGCCAAAAGAGGAGGATTTCTCTGGCGGCAAATTAATTAAGCCAACCAGCACTTTTCTAATTTTTTTTTTATGACCAAGAGACAATACATTAACACAACCCATTTTCAATTACAGTACATTTTCAAAAATGCCTCCATTGACACGTAAACAAAGGTTACACCCTCGGATCATGTTCTGTCTGACACGGGCAAAAACCCCAGGAGTATCCTGAATTGCTCCTGCTGCTGCTACTATCCGGGCAACCAGATCCTCTTCTGATGCAACAGGAGTTGCGTAAACAAGGTTGCGCATCTCTCCCCAAACAAAAAAGTCCAGAGGGGACATATCTGGGTATCGAGCAGTCCATGGTACAGGACTACCTCTGCCAATCCACGTTTCTGGGAACCATCGGTCCAGGAATCGACGCACACGACGACTGAAATGTGCCGGCGATCCGTCATGTTGGAACCACATGCGTTGTCTTTTATGGAGCGGGACGTCTTCCAGAAATTATGGCAATGCTCTGGCGAGAAAGTTGTAATAGTGCCTGCCATTTAATGGCCTAGGTAGCAGATACAGCCCAATTAAACAGCCCCCAACAACACCGACCCACACGTTAACGAAGAACCGCACTTCATGAGCGCTAGTAGCTGTGGCATGTGGGTTATCCTCACTCCAAACATGCGAATTGTGGATGTTGAAGACTCCATCACGCCCGAACGTTGCTTCATCGGTAAACAACACTAAGGATGGAAATGTAGGATGCATTTCACACTGTTCCAGGTACCATTGCGAAAACTGTGCTCTGGGTGGATAAGCAACTGGTTCCAGGCTGTGGACACGCTGTACGTGAAATGGACCTAACAATTGCTCTCGAAGGACTGTTCTTACATACGTCTGATTCGTCCCCATGTTACGTGTAATTGCACGAGTGCTGATTGAAGGATCCCGCTCCACATGCTGCAAGACAGCTTCCTCAAATTGCAGCGTTCTTACCGTGCGACGGCGGCCCTGTCCAGGTAACCTGCAAAATGACCCGGTATCACGCAGACGTTGATACACAGCAGCAAAGGTCGTATGATGCGGGATACGGCGATTAGGATATTGTTGTTTATAAACCCGCTGTGCAGCTCGTCCGCTGTGGTGCGCTACGTAGTACTGTGTACTCACTCCAGGTGTATCGCTCCATTAGTAACAGAGACAATGCACTACTACACTGGTGGACAGCAGTTGACTACAACTGAAGAGCGTAATACGCCCTATAACAACTGAAGATCATAATACGACCTCTAACAACTGAAGAGCTAATAAGGCCTCCCCCGTTTTAAATAATCCTCATAGGAAAAAATTACATTGGGGAAAAACATTTGTTTTGATGTCCCCTACAACGTCCCACAGTTTGTCGGTTTAAATACTTTTCATCCTGTAGAATCAGATACGCGAATAATCAGTATGAATTTCAAAATGGTTCAAATGGCTCTCAGCACTATGGGACTTAACAGCTGTGGTCATCAGTCCCCTAGAACTTAGAACTACTTAAACCTAACTAACCTAAGGACATCACACACATCCATGCCCGAGGCAGGATTCGAACCTGCGACCGTAGCAGTCGCGCGGTTCCGGACTGCGCGCCTAGAACCCCGAGACCACCGCGGCCGGCTAGTATGAATTTACGTATGGTTGCAACTGATGACATTACGAAACGTATACTTGTATAGAGAAATATAACTGATTGTTCTTAAAATTAGATATGATCTTAGAGCGGAGATCAAGTCGAGAATGAGAACCAAAACAACTCGCCGAGGAGACGGGAAGAGCACTGCAAAGGCGGCAGGAGCTTAGAGCGCAAGCGTCCTCAAGTTACGAGCACAGCTCCAACGGGGGACAGAACAAGGCGAACGCTGTTCTCAAGCGACTGGCGATCTGCCAACACCACTCGTTTTCTGCTTTTTGTCGGAGAGCTCATGAAAGTTACGCGCCACAGTTCGCGCTCGCTGCTTGTGATCAATGGATCAGTAATAAGGTCCGATGCCCTCCAGGTTACTGAATTATGTGACTTTGCAGTGTACAATTCTGCTGTAGCATAAGTACTTTATGTAGTTCTACTGCGCTTTCCAGCAAGAAAAACGAGAGTCTGCAATGAGCAGCGATAAGGCCGACGTCGAATCGAGTGAAATGACAATGTAGGGCTGCTTTCATAAGTTTTTAAATCTTTATTTATTTCCCAAGGCATTCTACACTACTTCCAGCCCGACTTTTCTAATCTGAACTTACGATAAGCAGATGTGTGTAGCAACACAGTCGTCGTTAAGAACTTGCTTTCCCTGGAGCTAGTGTTCCATCATAGGGTAGTTCAGATTACATAGTTACTGCTGCTTATTTGCCAAATGCTGAATTTTTAACGCTTTATATTTCCAACGATAAATCACTGATTTCTCACAAGCAAACGAACATCTCTTAAGATGTTCAAGCGTGGCTTTTAACAGTCCTTTGAGCTATCCATAGCCCGCCTGTGATCCCAAATCTAAGAACAATCGTCATAAAGGTTTCAGTTTCTTTCTGCCACTGTTGGATATTGAATCTGCCTGCATTACTTCTACGGTTAACTGTTAACCGGCAAAATTTGTCGTGCAACTTACGTGTTAGTAGTAACGTAATATATTGTTCATCTTGCAGTTAGCATTGGATGCTGTTCCAGGCGAGAACCCTGTCGTAAATTATATTTTTTTCCTGAGTGTCAAGAAATCGACTAGGCCACAGGGGTATCAGAGTTACTAAAATAAATTCTCCCAAATTATGTGTACTAGTACCGAAAGATCGAAAGCTACCGACAAGTTTTCGTTTCTTACGTTATTCCTGATAGAGGAAAGTTTAGCGTCATCCTAAGCTTCATTTCTAATTTACGAATTATTAATCAAACCTTCCATTTTCTATGGCTGGGTCTAAGTGGACTAACGAACCACCAGCACTACGGTTTCAGGAAAGAAAATGTAAATATTAAAACAACATCTACGTCATTCACATACTTTTTACTCAATCATTTTCCTTCTTCTTTGGTCTTCCAGATCTTCTTTCACTGGAGCACGAATTCTTTTAGTCTACTCAGAGAGAATGCTCTGGTGATTGTATGTCTGTCATTAACCCCATCTAAGCATGTTGTACGGCCCAACTCCAAGCCTCTGCTTACCACAAACAGTGCCCTTTTCCACCCACACTCGGTCACTTTAATGGGTGAAGAGATTTCAGATCTACGTGCAGTCCCGGCCATTGCAAGGTGATATTATTGTGAAGTTGATATTATTATGAAATTAACTGCTACGACCGACAGTTTCTCAAGCTAAAATTGCTAGGTACTCTTACTGATTATTTCTTAGTACTCCAATTACATTTTCAAGCTCAGAGACCAGTGACAGAATATGTATCTAGCGGCGATAGGAACCAGGTTTCCAGGATTGTGCTGCTATCCAGAAAAGACTTATCTCAAGAACGAACGTACGGCATCTCTTAGGAGTACGAGAAAAACAGGCGCTATTGTTTAGTGAAGCAGTGGAAGATCAAGGCGATGCCAGGCGAACTGTAATTACCTAACTGTGTTGTGGCATTAGTGAAATTCAGTGGGGGTGGTATGATGGCTATGAACTGTTTTACAGTCATGGGGTCCGAAAATTAGTTTCGGTCGATGGCTAAATTAAAGCGTCGTCTTGGTTCGAAGAGAATCGGACGATTTGTCTTGACTTTTCAGCGTTCTGGCTTGGAACTCATGGTATAACTTTGGGGTGGACTAAAGTGTCCGTTAGGTTCCAGAACGTTTTGCCCAAACACAAGGCAACTGCTATTTACCAAGTTTCAGTATGGAACTAAAATGTGGACGATAAACGCTACACGCAAGCAGAGAGTAGAATCCTGTGAAATATCGTCCTACGGAGGAATGCTGTAGATTAGATGGATACAGCTAGTAATTAAGAAGTCATAACGATTTGAAAAGATAGGAAAGAACTCTATGACACAACACTAAAATAAGAGGTAAGTTGATAGGACACATCGTGATGCATCAAGGAATCGTAAATTTAGCAGTAGGGGGAAGATAAAAGTCCTAGGTTTGAATACAGGAAGAAGCTTCAAATGGATGAGGCGCAATAGTTATGCAGATATGAAAACTATGACACAAGATAGACTGTCGGGGAGAGCTGCATCATCGCAGACTTCGGATGGATGAATACAACATCCGTTGTGAGGAACATGGCTTTTATCTCTGGTGCGAAAAGAATTTGTATCCATAGATTTTTGCCCATCCATTGTGCTGTTACGCATCTAATATGAGGGGGTATTCATTTCAGAACATTTGTCAGCAGCAGCATGATCTAATTCTGCCTAATATAGCTAACTTACGAGGAGTAGTCCTAAAGTTTTAATTACCACCTCTAATAAAAAAGCTAATTTTTGTATGTTTGCAGGTACATACCTGAAGTCTCTGAAATTCCTGCTCGACAGTACAGTAGCACGTTACTAAAGGAGCCAACACGAAACATAGTTTTTTGGCTCCTCTATCAGCATACTTAGGAACTACTGCACGGAGATTTGAAAATGTACCAATACTGCAGACATATAGCTCCGAAGAAGCAAAAAATTAATTACGCAACTTTATTTCTTTTAAGCTTCTGTAGTTCCATCTTATGTGCATTGAATGGGACTGCGATTGATCAAAGACTTGAAAAAATTAATATCGACCACTGTAATTCTATTAATTATTTCATTTGACTGCCAGTAAGGGTGCCTTATTGACTTCGTCTTCAGGCCCCGACCCATGTAGCTAGATAAGTCATCTAACCGTTTGTGATGTTATAGAGACCACTAATTTCAAATGGTTTTTGTAGATTTCTAAAACTCCTCTGTAGTTAGAGGCCTGAAGAGTCCACATCTATAGTGCTTAGAGCCATTTGAACCATCTGAAGTCCACGTCTACGGAGAAGTTTTAGAAATCTACGGAAACCAGCCGAAATTAGTAATGCGTATAACATCACAGACGGTTAGATGACTTATCTAGCTACGTGTATAGAGGCCTGAAGATGGCGCCAGTGAGACACCGAAACTGGTAGACCAATAAAATAATTAATAAAATTGCGCCTGTCGGTATTCGCTTTCTTCAAAAATTTTTTTTCAGATAGGTAATTAAAACTTTATGACTACCCCTCTCAAGATACGTGTATTAGAAAGCATATTAAATCACGCTGCTGCTGACGATGATGACGATAGTCATGAAATGACCGTCAAACTGTCTCCCGCCTCATAAGTCTACAGTACGGAGCTGGTCGGGTGGCGCGGACGCCAACGGAAGTCAAAGTTGGCGCTGCGTGTCTGAAGAATACGGCGAGCGCTTCGCAACCCATTTCCCGCAAGGATATTATCTGCGGGAGCAGCGGAGCGCAGCGGCCCAGCGGCGCCTGAAATTCGCGCGATTCCTGTCCCATCCCGCGGCCGGCCTGGAAATAATACGCGCCATCTCCCGGGAAACTTTATCAAGACACTGAACAAACCCTGAGATCTGATACGTTCGTGCGCCGCAGCAGTCGATCGAGATGGAACTTATGAAAGCCCGGAAACCTTAATAAAAAGGGCCACGCACCCTTTTTTTCCAGGAGGAAGTCACCGCAGCCGCTAACCCCGTATCACATCTCTTCGGCATGTTCCACATATACGTAGAAAGCGGGGTAACTCCAGAAACTGTCTCCAGGCAACAAGAAGGCTCCGTTGCAACAAGAAGGCTCCGTTTATATGCCTTAGAGTTAACGCAAATCTCTCTGATGAGAGAAATTCGTTGCCAGCCATTGTCTCGTATATTACACGCAATGAGCAAAAGAGTCTACTGTCTGTGAAATATGCTTTGTGATAGAACCTGCAGCAACAGAAACAATAAAAATTCAATTTTGTATTTATTTTACTTTTAGAGTTGCACATATCTTTTTCTGCTCGAGTTTTATTGCATGCTATTGCCAAAAGAACAGAAAAAATCCAAACATATAATAATTTATGTATGCATCTATGTACGTATGTATGTGTGGATATATATGTATGTTCTACATCTCTTCCTAAACCACTGGACCGATTTCGACCAAACTTGGCACACATACCCATTACTGTTAGGCAACAATCGCTGTAGAACCGTCTACCTATTATAGTTCAGGGTATATTACCTCATAAATAATGAGATGCGTGAAAAATAGCCGCATCATGTCTGAAGTTTAAATTTATTACTTCTGTCCTACTAACTCTACTCGCAACTTATTTCGCAGACAGTAACCACCTATGCTATTAAATACACCTACAAAACTACATCAAAGTACCACACTTATTTCAGGACGGGGCCAATGAGTTATATGACCCCCACCCACAGCGCATTTGTGACGTCACACTAGTTCCCTTGTCCACCATATTCCGCGAACTCTGGCTCTGAGCACTATGGGACTTAACATCTATGGTCATCAGTCCCCTAGAACTTAGAACTACTTAAACCTAACTAACCTAAGGACAGCACACAACACCCAGTCATCACGAGGCAGAGAAAATCCCTGACCCCGCCGGGAATCGAACCCGGGAACCCGGGCGTGGGAACGCGAACTCTCGGCTCCGTGCAGGGCCCACGGAAAATCAATATGCCAATGAAAAGGTACCCACTGAAGGTCTTAACTCGGTCGTGTGCCATCGAGAACTTGTGAGCATTTAAACGATCAGTTGAGAATATTGTTATACTCTTTTGAAATAAATGCTCGCTCCCCATTGTAGACAACTCTTGGGTTCGTAAGACTTGCAGACTCATGCTGTGACGTACGCATCGCGGTCTGTCTTTCTCGTGGGGCTAGGTTCAGGAGATATGACACCGTAAACTCTGAGATGCGAGAAAAACTACCACATTGTGTATGACATTTACATTCATTACTTCTTTGCGACCAACTATATTGGTAATACATTTTGCAGACACTATCCATACATGATGCTGAATGTACCTATAAAGTTATGCCATTGTATATCACACAGATCGAGAGACACGACGTAAAAACACTAAAGAGCGTGAAAAACTATCGCATCATGCAAGACGTTCAATTCTTTTACCTCTTTTTCTAGTAATTCTATTCGCAACATATTTCGCAGACAATATCCACGTATGCATGTACCTAAACAAATAAATCGTTGTGTGACGTTATAAACACTGAGATGTGTGAATAAATGCCGCATCATGCATGAAGTTTTAATATATTTATTCTTTGCTAGTAAGATACTCCTACAGTCGATTCAACTTAAAGGAAATACCTGACAACTGGCAGCGCTTTTGACAGCTTTCAGCTGCAAACGCAAACGGCTGTAGATGAAAATAATAGTCCTCTATAGAACTATGAAGAGACATTGCAGTAGAGACGTCTACAAAATCGCGTTGTAGACGCGGGAAGCAATTGTACTTATACATACACAGTTGCTGTTGCAACCATGCTTAAGATTCTAAACTTATACATTTTTATATCACGCACATTTCTTTGTAAGGCTGTTTCATAAATTCAAATGTGTTTTCACGAATATGTGGAAATCAAATTTTTTCTATGTTACACTACAAACACAGTTCATTAATTGTTTCTGTTTCTAATAGAAAATGGGCAAAATGAATATCAGGGCAATGCCGGTTTTGTCAGCTAGTTACAACAATAAAATGCCGCCTCATGGTCACGTCAGTCCTTGTAACGCTGTGTGTGTGTGTGTGTGTGTGTGTGTGTGTGAGTGTGTGTGTGTGTGTGTGTGTGTGTGTGTGTGTGTTTGTGTGTGTATTTGCATGCGTGCTGGCGCTAGAAAGTAAATTTTTCGAAATTAGTTCACACATTTTAGTAGGCTAGACTTTTTCGGTTATTTCATTAACTTGAATCACTCTAATCTCATAATATTTTAATACGAGCGTTAAACACCCCGCTACAGGCTGAAGAGATTAGCTTAAAACGTCATCATTTATAATCATCCTTGTCGTTGTTTGTCTTGGCATCGCCACTACCACCATCCCTTTCATTGCTAACGTCATGTTCCGTAGTCCTAAAAGAACCAACGCATAGCTGGTTTAGTCTGTTAAATAATCTCGGTACGGTTTCTAGGTGGTCTCCTCTTAAAAATGTAAGAGGATGCCGGATATACTTCAGTTGCCGGCCGAAGTGGCCGCGCGGTTCTGGCGCTGCAGTCTGGAACCGCGAGACCGCTACGGTCGCAGGTTCGAATCCTGCCTCGGGCATGGATGTGTGTGATGTCCTTAGGTTAGTTAGGTTTAACTAGTTCTAAGTTCTAGGGGACTAATGACCTCAGCAGTTGAGTCCCATAGTGCTCAGAGCCATTTGAACCATTTTTTTTATACTTCAGTTACGCCCTATAGGCTACGTACACAAGCAACTGGAGTAACTGCAAATACGCTTCTCGGGTTTGTCGCCGGATCGTATTGTGTAAATCGTACAATATTTCTTCGATGCAACTGCTCGACATCATCAGGTGGTGGTAGCTGCTGCTGTCACTGCTACAAGGCGCGACTTGTAGCAGTGACAGCAGCAGCTACCACCACCTGATGATGTCGAGCAGTTGCATCGAAGAAATATTGTACGATTTACACAATACGATCCGGCGGCAAACCCGAGAAGCGTATTTGCAACAGATCCGTCGGGAAAGCATGAAAAGTCACAACTGGAGTAACTGTTTGCAAACAGTTGGAGTATAGCACGTTCGCTCTCACTACTTGTAAACGTAGCGTTACGCCGTCCGGAAAAACGCCTGGCCGTGAAAACAGCTACCAAAGTCAAAGGCGAGATAAAGCCTCATGACATGACGCTTCATGCGAGAGGAGGAAACGGCTGATTAACAAACAATTTTGCCCGAAATTCACATTCAACTGAGAGATGAGAGCAGAGGCTGGTGACGAATGATTGGACACGTAATTCTGCCCACGCTAGTTCCGATCTCGATCACACCATCCTCTTGCTGGTTTTTAGGTACTTAACTAAATCGCCACAGTACTGAAATGCAACTTATTGCAAATCTAAGAATAAGTGCTAAGTTTCTAACGAACCTTTTACTGACCGTAAGTCTGAAATTCGTCAAGCAGGAGAAGGCGCAAAAACAATTTAGATTGTAATTATGGGCTTAGAGGTGCTCTCAAATACCCGCGTTGGTAAGTACACAAGTAAAGAATGTACGAAAGAAAGTTAAGAGATTAACAGTGACTGACACTGGAGGTACTAGAGCCGGAACATTTACGTAGTTGAGGGGTTTGGGAGTAGACCACTGTCCTGTTGAATGAACCGTTTCAGTGCATACACTACCCGTTTTAATAAGATTTCGTACCTTCCGTTTCCTTCCATTATCCAACGACGAGACAAGTTTTGAAAGGTAATGAGAATTAGATGCAGTAGCCATGTTTCCAGCCTACTCGAGGAATTAATGTGAACGGAAGGAACATTATAATTTAACGGTCCGTCGAGGATGAGGTCATCGGACATGGAGTAAATCCAGTTTCATAAGGATAAGACAGGAAATCGCCCGTGGTCTTTTCATAGTGACAGTATTGTCATTCGTCTCATGAAACCAAATCCACGAAATTATTTGTATTCATTGCCATGAATAAAAGAGGAAGAACCGTAATGCAATTAAATATCAGCGAGGTACGATTAGAAAAGACTGAACTCCAATTTAACAAATTTCTCGCAACTGTTAAATATTTTTTGCGAGACCGAGATTTCCGCATTCCGCGAGCGGTCAGTTAAACAATCGGACTGTGCATAAGCACCCACATCCATTGAAAACTAACAGGAGGAAAATCTGTGATAATGAAAGTTGGCGTCGGGCTTGAAGGCGTCTTCCTTCATATAACTTAATCGTTAAGGCAACTGGTCGCGAAATGTAGGAAATACGGATATTAGGAATTGATGTAGGGATTTTCATACCGTTTTCACTACTAGAAGAGCTATTTATGAGGAAGGTTTATGTATATAATTTATTGTTTATAGTAACGATGAGAGTGTAATATGCATATTGTTTTCTGTTCTACATTTAATTGGCGTTTGGAGTGACATCTCGTGGCAGTGATGGGAGGTAAGAGCTAGTTAACTAGAGAGGAGGCGGTATCTAGCGGGAAGAGCAGTAAACAACCGCCGCAGCTCCTAAGAGCAGCGACGCTTGACTTGAATCTATCCATATTATAAGGTCAGGCACTACTGCACGGATTTTGATACGGCTTTCACTTAGACAGACTGATTAACAACGAAGGTTTGTGCATCAGTACATATTATACAATTTGTGTATGTATTGTGCATGTATTGTGCACGAGTTGTCAGCCCAAAGGTACTTAGTCCTAATATTCATTAAATTACGGATCTCAGCCAGGGCTTTGAACCCGCCGACTCCAGACTGTGGATCCTGAGGGAACTGCTGAGCTGACTCGCTTGGTCTAGTGTAGGATTCAAGTGAGAAGGACTAAACGTCGAAGTTCAATGTTCCTGCGAGTCCATCGCACCGAGAGTCGCGGAGGATTTTAATGCAACTGGTTGAACCCAATGAGAACGCATCTTATCAGAATCAGTGTGAATCAAGTCACCACGCTAAATTCTTTCCTGGTTACGGTTATTTTGATGCCGATAATAGCTACAGCCCGTGTTCGTAAACAGTCGAGCTGAGCAGCGATCTCTGTTTGTTTGTACGACACCTGTTTACGTGTCGCGTGGACGCTTTTCCGAGCTCCGTAATCTTTTCAGCAGCTCACTCTTACGCCTGGGGGTCGTAAAGTGTCGTCGGTGACTCAGGCTGAATAATTTTGACCGGCTCCTGCTGTCTGCACAAAAAAAAAAAGTTAGAAAAAAGGGGAAAAAAGTTTCCCTTTCGTTACACCGAACTGGCGTTCCGCTAAAAATACAGGAAAGCGGGAGCATGAAAAATAGGTTGACACGTTACAGACGAGGGAGATGGGCAGCGGCTAGGCGAGCTAAATCAGGAAGCGCGGACAGTTCCGAAGTTGGCACCACCTCCGGCCCCTGTTGAAATAAACTAATTGCCGCTCAGAAGTTTCAAAGGCCGGCCAGCTTCGCGTTTCCCTATTCAGCAGCGCCCACTGCCTCGTGTGTTTACCGCGATGTATTCTCTTTTCAGAAAGTGAAAGCCGCTGTTACCGTCACAGGAGTTGTTGAATCACCGGCGTTTGGAAAGTTTGCGACGCGTGCTAGTGAGATATCGATGAGATATCGAGCAGTATCAATGCACGGGGAGCGATAAGAGAGCTGAGAAGCAGCCGCCTGCTTGCCGTGTGACTCGTGCGCTGCTCGCTTGACTAACCGCGCGTGACAGCCCAGAGCCTAGCTAGCAAGCCAGAGGGCTGTGATGCAAGCAGCGAATGCTCCGCGAAACACGAGGACAAATTCGTTTTATACAATGGCAGCACGTATAAATTCAACAACAGTTTTACGAAAAGACATCGCCTAGGAGCGACTGATGCCCTTGTGTGCACATGTCATGTATTGCGAATACATAGAAAGAAGGATCCTTTATTGTATGATTATATGATAGCGGAACAAACAATGGTAGCAGTTACTTGTGTAAAATATCTGGGAGTATGCGTGCGGAACGATTTGAAGTGGAATGATCGTATAAAATTAATTGTTGGTAAGGCGGGTACCAAGTTGAGATTTATTGGGAGAGTCCTTAGAAAATGTAGTCTATCAACAAAGGAGGTGGCTTACAAAACACTCGTTCGACCTATACTTGAGTATTGCTCATCAGTGTGGGATCCGTACCAGGTCAGGTTGACGGAGGAGATAGAGAAGATCCAAAGAGGAGCGGCGCGTTTGGTCACAGGGTTATTTGGTAAGCGTGATAGCGTTACGGAGATGTTTAGCAAACTCAAGTGGCAGACTCTGCAAGAGAGGTGCTCTGCATCGCGGTGTAGCTTGCTGTCCAGGTTTAGAAATGGTGCGTTTCTTAATGAGGTATCGAATATATTGCTTCCCCCTACTTATACCTCACGAGGAGATCACGAATGTAAAATTAGAGAGATTCGAGCTCGCACGGAGGCTTTCCGGCAGTTGTTCTTCCCGCCAACCATACACGACTGGAACAGGAAACGGAGGTAGTGACAGTGGCACGTAAAGTGCCCTCCACCACACACCGTTGGGTGGCTTGCGGAGTATAAATGTAGATGTAGATGTGGAGACGAAAAAGGTATGAACTAAATAACTTTAGGATGACAGAAAAAGAAAGTCAGGCAGATCAAACATTAAGATGAAAGTGTCTAACGAGGTGCAGATCTTCAAATGGTTACCACACTGTTAGAAACGACAAACATTAGAATTCACACTTCTGGAGAAGTTATGAGCTTAGAGATGAATAGCCAGTTACAAATTCGGATCCTAGGTGTTAGACCTTCATCAGCAGCTTTATGGGGAAACCAGGAGATTCGTACGAAACTTGCGAGCATTTATAGTTTTAAAAAATAACGGTATTTGGAACAAGTGTCGTTGGGATAATAAAGGGAAAACGTCTTTAAAAATAAACCGAACGACGTGAAATGATAACAATAAATTTATGATACAGCCTAGTATATTCATTTACATGTGTCCAAAAATGTGTTTTGCATTCGGAATGTTTGTCCTGGCTTGTATGGCGGGCAGAAATCAGAGACTGCCACGTTACCTACAACTTTAGCTCGGCAAACATTTTCAGTTACAGTAAGCACGTTAGGCGTTTGCAGCAATAGGTAAAGCACAATTCAAAGCGACAGTGACAAATATGTTCGTCGTTTCGGGAAGTATAATTGTTTAGCGAAGTCAACCTGTACGACGGTGGAGATAATGGTCACGGTTATTATCTCTGACGACGATCTATACAAATTATCCAGTTAGTAAATACTTTAAAAAATAAAATAGTATTTATAGTAAGATAATGTGAAAAGGGAATCTCTTATTCAAGATAATATGAAAAGGGAATCTCTTATTTAAGATAAGGGAATCTTTTATTCGCGATAAGTTATCTTTGTAAAATATGGATATGAAGCCGGCTATTCATTATCCCCTTTTGGCTACGATAATTAGAAGTCTCTTTTGCGTTAAAATTTTCCACAAATAGCACGTTTTACCGCAAAATCGGTATGCAAGCCAGAAGTTGGTTAAAAAACCTATATAACGATACCTCATTTATCCCTATACGATTAGTATGTGTTGGTTTGAAAAATAACATAAGTGATAATTTTGATACCGTGTTAAATATGCGAATAAAATGAACAATCTCCGTAGAGGTGGCAGAAACTACCCTGACTCAGCAAAATAAGAAATTGGCGTACACACTGTTGTCGTTCATACTTTTCCCAATGGAAAGATAGCTTTTCGTTTTATATCCATCTTCTTTGGGTGGTAGTAGTATATTTACATCAGTGTATGTTTATATCATTGTACATGGATAATACTTAAAAGCAGAATATTTCTGAAACATATTAATCATGAGTGGATTGCTTTCTCATGAAAACAAAAGGCGCTAAATATATTAAAAAGTCTTATTTGTAGTAAGAGCTGTATGGAATGGTGCAAGTTCTTTTTGTTGTTAATATTATTGTTGTTATGAATGACCAGAATAGCTAAAGATGCAGAACACGTAAAAGAACGTGCTTCAAAGTTGTGAAAGTATCTCCAGATTAAATTAGAGACATCTGCCTGCTGATTTGCATCACTCACTTTTGCCATAATGATTGCAGTGACGTGTAGTGGCAGGATTCCTCGAGACACCAAAAGCTATGGGCAAGCAGCATGATCCATGACTGCTCAACCGTCGCCTAAAACGCATAGAGATCGATCGGAACTGGGTATCAGATATTCTCAAGAGTGTTGAAGACAAGTGACCTGGGGGACGACACAAGCTCGTTCATATCCGTTGAGTGTTCCCCAACCATACTGACATAATAAGGAGAATCTTACTGAAAGTGCAGGATACATGAAGGCTGGCATAGACGAACAAATAACTGCACGTATAGGGGAGTAGATTCCTCTATCGTTCGCCGGTATATGCAACAAACAGCTCAATATGACGGACAGTAGGTTTCATCTACATCTACATACTCCGCAAGCCACCTGACGGTGTGTGGCGGAGGGTACCTTGAGTACCTCTATCGGTTCTCCCTTCTATTCCAGTCCCGTATTTTTCGTGGAAAGAAGGATTGTCGGTATGCCTCTGTGTGGGCTCTAATCTCTCTAATTTTATCCTCATGGTCTCTTCGCGAGATATACGTAGGAGGGAGCAATATACTGCTTGACTCTTCGGTGAAGGTATGTTCTCGAAACTTTGACAAAAGCCCGTACCGAGCTACTGAGCGTCTCTCCTGCAGAGTCTTCCACTGGAGTTTATCTATCATCTCCGTAACGCTTTCGCGATTACTAAATGATCCTGTAACGAAGCGCGCTGCTCTCCGTTGGATCTTCTCTATATCTTCTATCAACCCTATCTGGTACGGATCCCACACTACTGAGCAGTATTCAAGCAGTGGGCGAACAAGCGTACTGTAACCTACTTCCTTTGTTTTCGGATTGCATTTCCTTAGGATTCTTCCAATGAATCTCAGTCTGGCATCTGCTTTACCGACGATCAACATTATATGATCATTCCATTTTAAATCACTCCTAATGCGTACTCCCAGATAATTTATGGTATTAACTGCTTCCAGTTGCTGACCTGCTATTTTGTAGCTAAATGATAAAGGATCTATCTTTCTGTGTATTCGCAGCACATTACACTTGTCTACATTGAGATTCAATTGCCATTCCCTGCACCATGCGTCAATTCGCTGCAGACCCTCCTGCATTTCAGTACAATTTTCCATTGTTACAACCTCTCGATACACCACAGCATCATCTGCAAAAAGCCTCAGTGAACTTCCGATGTCATCCACCAGGTCATTTATCTATATTGCGAATAGCAACGGTCCTATGACACTCCCCTGCGGCACACCTGAAATCACTCTTACTTCGGAGGACTTCTCTCCATTGAGATTGACATGCTGCGTCCTGTTATCTAGGAACTCCTCAATCCAATCACACAATTGGTCTGATAGTCCATATGCTCTTACTTTGTTCATTAAACGACTGTGGGGAACTGTATCGAACGCCTTGCGGAAGTCAAGAAACACGGCATCTACCTGTGAACCCGTGTCAATGGCCCTCTGAGTCTCGTGGACGAATAGCGCGAGCTGGGTTTCACATGACCGTCCTTTTCGAAACCCATGCTGATTCCTACAGAGTAGATTTCTAGTCTCCAGAAAAGTCATTATACTCGAACACAATACGTGTTCCAAAATTCTAGAACTGATTGACGTCCCTTCTTGAAAACGGGGATGACCTGTGCCCTTTTCCAGTCCTTTGGAACGCTACGCTCTTCTAGAGACCTACGGTACACCGCTGCAAGAAGGGGGGCAAGTTCCTTCGCGTACTCTGTGTAAAATTGAACTGGTATCCCATCGGGTCCAGAGGCCTTTCCTCTTTTGAGCGATTTTAATTGTTTCTCTATCCCTCTGTCGTCTATTTCGATATCTACCATTTTGTCATCTGTGCGACAATCTAGAGAAGGAACTACAGTGCAATCTTCCTCTGTGAAAAAGACATTTAGTATTTCGGCCTTTAGTCTGTCATCCTCTGTTTCAGTACCATTTTGGGGTACAAAGTGTCTGGACATTTTGTTTTGATCCACCTACCGCTTTGACATAAGACCAAAATTTCTTAGGATTTTCTGCCAAGTCAGTACATAGAACTTTACTTTCGAATTCATTGAACGCCTCTCGCATAGCCCTCCTCACACTACATTTCGCTTCGCGTAATTTTTGTTTGTCTGCAAGGCTTTGGCTATGTTTATGTTTGCTGTGAAGTTCCCTTTGCTTCCGCAGCAGTTTTCTAACTCGGTTGTTGTACCACGGTGGCTCTTTTCCTTCTCTTACGATCTTGCTTGGCACATACTCATCTAACGCATTATGTACGACGGTTTTGAACTTTGTCCACTGATCCTCAACACTATCTGTACTTGAGACAAAACTTTTGTGTTGAGCCAACAGGTACTCTGAAATCTGCTTTTTGTCACTTTTTCTAAACAGAAAAATCTTCCTACCCTTTTTAATATTCCTATTTACGGCTGAAATCATCGATGCCGTAACCGCTTTATGATCGCTGATTCCCTGTTCTGCGTTAACTTTTTCAAATAATTCGGGTCTGTTTGTCACCAGAAGGTCTAATATGTTATCGCCACGAGTCGGTTCTCTGTTTAACTGCTCAAGGTAGTTTTCAGATAAAGCACGTAAAAAAATTTCACTGGATTCTTTGTCCCTGCCACCCGTTATGAACGTCTGAGTCTCCCAGTCTATATCCGGCAAATTAAAATCTCCACCCAGAACTATAACATGATGGGGAAATCTACTCGAAATATTTTCCAAATTATCCTTCAAGTGCTCAGCCACAACAGCTGCTGAGCCAGGGGGCCTATAGAGACATCCAATTACCATGTCTGAACCTGCTTTAACCGTGACCTTCACCCAAATCATTTCACATTTCGGATCTCCGTCAATTTCCTTCGATACTATTGCACTTCTTATCGCTATAAACACGCCTCCCCCTTCACTGTCCAGCCTGTCTCTGCGGTATACATTCCAATCTGAGTTTAGGATTTCATTACTGTTTACGTCTGGTTTCAGCCAACTTTCTGTCCCTAGTACTATATGGGCGTTGTGGCCGTTTATTAATGAGAGCAGTTCTGGGACCTTTCCGTAGACGCTCCTGCAGTTTACTATTAGCACATTACCTACCTTGGCGCGTCTCAGGAGGCGTCTTGTCGGGCCTAGGGAGGGGATTCTCTAACCTATAAAGCCCCCATGTGCACTCCACACGTACTCCGCTACCCTTGTAGCCGCTTCCGGCGTGTAGTGCACGCCTGACCTATTCAGGGGGACCCTACATTTCTCCACCCGATAGCGGAGGTCGAGAAATTTGCACCCCAGATCTCTGCAGAATCGTCTGAGCCTCTGGTTTAAGCCTTCCACTCGGCTCCAAACCAGAGGACCGCGATCGGTTCTGGGAACGATACTACAAATAGTTAGCTCTGATTTCACCCCGCGAGCGAGGCTTTCCGCCTTCACCAATTCCGCCAACCGCCTGTACGAACTGAGGATGACCTCTGAACCCAGACGGCAGGAGCCATTGGTGCCGACATGAGCAACAATTAGCAGTCGGGTGCATCCAGTGCTCTCTATCGCCGCCGGTAGGGCCTCCTCCACATCTCTGATGAGACCCCCCGGCAAGCAGACAGAGTGAACACTGGCCTTCTTCCCCGACCTTCCCGCTATTTCCCTAAGGGGCCCCATCACCCGCCTAACGTTGGAGCTCCCAATAACTAATAAACCCCTCCCCCAGTGTGCCTGCTCGGACCTTGCTGAAGGAGCAGCCACATGTCCACTCACAGGCAGAGCGGGCGATGCCACACGGCCAGCCTCCACATTGACCCCCCGCCTCGTGCGCCGCGAACGCCGCTGAACCCGCCACTCCCCTTGGGGAGAGGGTGGCCCAACCGCGCCCAGTACCCGCGAAGATGTCTCGACAGCAGGGACAGTGGGTGAAGCATGTAACACCTGGGGTGTACCTTGCGACGCACCAGACTCCCCCCTGCCGCTACACTCCAAGGCAGCAGCGTGAAGACGGCTGACCGCGGCCATCAACACGCTCAGCTGTTCGCGAATAGTGGCCAGCTCCTCCTGCGTCCGTACACAGCAGTCACACATCCTATCCATCCTAAGGAATCAATTTACTGAAGAGAGTTAATCAAGCTTTAACTAGACTGCTAATTCACTAAAGGCGGCTGTTTATTCACTAAACTGTGGTTGCTAGCCACTTCTTGTAGAAAACAATGAAAATAGCACTACCTGTCTCTGGACTGTATTGAAAACAAACACTAGCACTACTGGCACTATGGTTGACTAAAGGGACTCTCTCTGAATGTATTCAAAACAAACACGAAATCTATGGAACACTATTAATAGCACCCGACAATTAAAGCTTCCTAAAAGCAAATACACACGGAAGAAGAAGTGACAAGTAAGAAAAATACAGTTAATACTTAAATTAAGGTAGCTCGCTGCACAGCAGACGTGAAGCAGACGGCAATTACGACGACACTGACTCTACTGGCACTATGGCTGACTAAAGGGACTCTCTCTGACTGTATTCAAAACAAACAAAGAATCTATGGAACACTATTAATAGCACCCGACAATTAAAGCTTCCTAAAAGCAAAAACACACGGAATAAGAGTGACAAGTACGAAAAATACAGTTAATACTTAAATTAAGGCAGCTCGCTGCACAGCAGACGTGAAGCAGACGGCAGTTTCTGTGTCGTTCGCCGATGTACACAACAAACAGATATATCGTTCACCAGTATACACAACAAATAGCTGCACATTATCGGAGAGTAGGCTCCTGTATTGTTCGCCAGTGTACAAACTAATAACTGCACGTGCTTTGTTAGTAGGTTCCTGTATCATTCGTCGGTATACACAACTGATGCATGTGATCGAACATTTTGTTCGTGTGTCGTTCACCGGTATACAGAACAAATAACTGCACGTGATTGGACACTAGGTCCCTATATCGTTCGCCGATATACACAACAATTAGTTGCAAGTATTCTGACAGCAGGTTACTGTATCGTTCGCTGAGTAGAAACGATACCACACTTATCAGGGGCCCAATTTCATCACATGAAAAAAAAGCTATACGAGAATACCTCCACTACGTATCTGAAATGTTTCCTACTTGCCAGCGAGATGCATTGTTCCATGTGGTTACTGACACACTTGTCTCCTGTTTCGTATGGGTACATACTTGTGAGTTGGTAGCTTCTAGACCCTATAGCGAAGTGGTGGCTATGCATTGTACTGCTGCTCGATGGTTATTACTGTCCATCACTAAAGTGACAAACGATTTACCGTACTGAGGCATATCTACGACGGTTGTTCGGAAAGTAAGGAACCATCAGTCGCTGAATGGAAACCACAGTGAAAAATCCGATGCAGCTTTGCACAGATGTGTTGCACTGTGACTCTGGTATGCCAGTAGATTGCGTCAGCCACTCTTCTCAGCTCTTAGCACACAATGAGCGCTTAAAATGTCTAGAAAATAGTGTCTCCCGCCACGTATGGGCGCCTGCCGAGAAATTTCGCCTGATTTCATGCAACCCCACGTAACGTAACTGTCATGCAGTTCTTTCTCACGACAGATCTCGGCCGCACACTGCATGGGCAATAAGGACGCTCTGACAGTGTTCTCGATAGGAAGTATTTGACAATCTCCCATACAGCCCAGACGTGGCTCCCTCTGATTTTCATCTCTGTTCAGATGAACTGCTGGCTATGAAGGCAATATTTCGGCACAGACATCGAGCTGCAGTACAACATAGAAAATAGTCGGAAAGCACAGGAGGCTGCCTTCTATGACGAGGGTATGTAAAGTTGGTACAATGCTGAGTCGGAGCGGCTAACTGTTGCAAATAAAACAGTTTTTATTTTCAGTGTGGTTTCTACATTGCGACTGATCATTCCTTACTTTCCGAATAGCCTCGTATTTGTTGTTACAATCCCCTGTAATAGATGGCGACACCTATCATGAACACATTGCACACCGTGGCAAATGTCTCTGGAGTCGAGCCGATGGTTTTCCCCTAACCGTGGCATGTACAAAGCCCATAATCTGCACATCAGCCTCCACAATCTAGCCTTCATCGAGTGATCTGACGCCATATGTCTTTCCCAAGCTGTGCTCTACTGTACACAGACGGCCAGTACAAGATCTAACCACATCCTAGTCACATGACATGCTCAGTTAAAATTGTTTTTTGTTTTTTTATTTTATTCTTTTTTAAAGTTCCGATCGGGAGCTAACTGGAAACCACAGTAAAAATCAAAAACATTTTGTTTGCAACATACAGGTAAGTAGACCTTCCAGCAACTTTTCTATGTAGTCACCACTCTGACTTAGACATTTGTCATAGCATGGCACCAACTATTCAATATCCTTGTCATAGAAGGCAGCTGCATGTGATTTCTGCGTTCCCTACCATCGTCTGCAACATGTTTTCTGTGCCAAAATGCTGTCCTCACAGCTAGCATTTCATGTTAGCAAAGAGATGAAAATTACAGGGAGTTGTAGCTGGGCTGTAAGGAGGGCGATCAAACACTTCCCATCAAACACGCTGCAGGAGCGTCTTCTTTGCATGTGCAGTTAGCAGTTGAGAACTGTAATGAAGAAGGAAACACATTACAGTTACGTTATGTGGGTTGCATGAAATCAGGCGAAACCCCTCGCCAGGCACTTCACACTTTGTGGGAGACGCTATTGTTCTAGGCATTGTGCGCTCAGAACTGAAAAATTTGACGTGAGACGATAGACGAGCATACTAGTGACACTGCGCAACAAACCTGCGCAAAGCTTAATTGGATTTTCACTGTGGTTATACACTCCTGGAAATGGAAAAAAGAACACATTGACACCGGTGTGTCAGACCCACCATAATTGCTCCGGACACTGCGAGAGGGCTGTACAAGCAATGATCACACGCACGGCACAGCGGACACACCAGGAACCGCGGTGTTGGCCGTCGAATGGCGCTAGCTGCGCAGCATTTGTGCACCGCCACCGTCAGTGTCAGCCAGTTTGCCGTGGCATACGGAGCTCCATCGCAGTCTTTAACACTGGTAGCATGCCGCGACAGCGTGGACGTGAACCGTATGTGCAGTTGACGGACTTTGAGCGAGGGCGTATAGTGGGCATGCGGGAGGCCGGGTGGACGTACCGCCGAATTGCTCAACACGTGGGGCGTGAGGTCTCCACAGTACATCGATGTTGTCGCCAGTGGTCGGCGGAAGGTGCACGTGCCCGTCGACCTGGGACCGGACCGCAGCGACGCACGGATGCACGCCAAGACCGTAGGATCCTACGCAGTGCCGTAGGGGACCGCACCGCCACTTCCCTAGGGACACTGTTGCTCCTGGGGTATCGGCGAGGACCATTCGCAACCGTCTCCATGAAGCTAGGCTACGGTCCCGCACACCGTTAGGCCGTCTTCCGCTCACGCCTCAACATCGTGCAGCCCGCCTCCAGTGGTGTCGCGACAGGCGTGAATGGAGGGACGAATGGAGACGTGTCGTCTTCAGCGATGAGAGTCGCTTCTGCCTTGGTGCCAATGATGGTCGTATGCGTGTTTGGCGCCGTGCAGGTGAGCGCCACAATCAGGACTGCATACGACCGAGGCACACACGGCCAACACCCGCCATCATGGTGTGGGGAGCGATCTCCTACACTGGCCGTACACCACTGGTGATCGTCGAGGGGACACTGAGTAGTGCACGGTACATCCAAACCGTCATCGAACCCATCGTTCTACCATTCCTAGACCGGCAAGGGAACTTGCTGTTCCAACAGGACAATGCACGTCCGCATGTATCCCGTGCCACCCAACGTGCTCTAGAAGGTGTAAGTCAACTACCCTGGCCAGCAAGATCTCCGGATCTGTCCCCCATTGAGCATGTTTGGGACTGGATGAAGCGTCGTCTCACGCGGTCTGCACGTCCAGCACGAACGCTGGTCCAACTGAGGCGCCTGGTGGAAATGGCATGGCAAGCCGTTCCACAGGACTACATCCAGCATCTCTACGATCGTCTCCATGGGAGAATAGCAGCCTGCATTGCTGCGAAAGGTGGATATACACTGTACTAGTGCCGACACTGTGCATGTTCTGTTGCCTGTGTCTATGTGCCTGTGGTTCTGTCAGTGTGATCATGTGATGTATCTGACCCCAGGAATGTGTCAATAAAGTTTCCCCTTCCTGGGACAATGAATTCACGGTGTTCTTATTTCAATTTCCAGGAGTGTAATTTCGCGGCTAGGCGGAGCTTGCACAAAATAAATAAATAAATAAAAAACCTCCTATGGCAGTGGAAGTGTTTTCATTCCAACACAGCAACTACCACTAACTGAATTTCTCATGTTAGTATAAGAACACTGTAAGTTACTCAGAAAAAGAGTTCGAATCGCTGGTTACTGAAAATCGATTACCTACCCGATACAATTGGGTTGGCTCTGAGCACTACGGGACTTAATATCTGTGGTCATCAGTCCCCTAGAACTTAGAACTACTTAAACCTAACTAACCTAAGGACATCACACACATCCATGCCCGAGGCAGGATTCGAATCTGCGACCGTAGCAGTCGCGCGGTTCCGGACTGAGCGCCTAGAACCGCTAGACCACCGCGGCCGGCGATACAATTGGGAAGAGGAAATGCACTTACAGGAGATCATGCAAATGTGCTACACGGTATTTATTGTTCCCAAACTGTTGCAGAATAAGGAACTAACATTTTTGTACAGAATGTACAATGTCGTGTTGCTTCATTCTGTGGACTTGCGGTTTCGTAGAGTTACATTTAAAACAAATTTATCGCCACCTAGCATAGCTCTTGTACTCGGTTCTGAAGCCGAGCTCGCTAAGCACGTCTTTGCGGTGGCGCTCATATCGCAAGTAAGCCAGTTAGAATGCTGGCAGTGGATCAAATTTTCACTGCCAGTAGTTGGTAGACAGGCGTAAAGTTCCTGATGACCAGTCTTTGCGTCAATGTCCTGGATTAAATTCCAAACGTCTCCGCAATGTCTCATAAAACGAGGGCACGCGAAACTGTTGATGGTGATCCGTCCGTCGAATGTGGACATTAAGTTTGACGGCTCCCTTGGTGCTATTCGAGAGGAGCAGCCTATGTACTGGCACCGGGTTTCAGCATCTGCCCTCTCTCATCGTCATCGTGCAATACAAAGAGAACACTACGCTATACACGAATCCATTACGCTCGCCGAAACTCGACAAATACACATACCACACAAATCTTACATATCTGCATGCATAAGGGCCATTGTGCACGGAGAAGAAACACCCTTTTCGAAAGGCGGCTGAACCCACTCATTGGGGTTTCCCAACCAACAATGCCATGCAACATTCGCACTGTCCTTATAAGTGATTACAATAGAGGAAAGTAAGATTAGGGTTAAACGTTCCGTGGACGACAAGGTCATTAGGGACGGGCACAAGCTCACCGTGTACTACTTCAAAGTAATCATTCCATCGTTTGCCTTAAGTCGATTAGGAAAACAACGGAGAACCTAAATCTGGATGGCCGGACGGAGATTTAAACCGCTGCCTTCCTGAATGCGAGTCCAGGATCTTACACACTGTTCCACCTCGCTCGGTGATCACCCGATCAGGACAAGAGCAGGCTGATACATCGGACGTGTAACTGATTTTGATACGCGATGAACGTGACGAGGTAAGGAGCATGAAGTTGAAACGGTAATTCGTGCTGAACTACAATAATGTACTTAGAGAGCCTTATGAGTGTACTTATTATAACGTTGTTATGATGAAAAATCTTGCTAATAAAAGCTGTGGTCCAAATTTGTTTACTTTTTTAACCTGCCCAAAAAGAACTAAAAACAATAAAAGGAAAAAAAATATTAATTCGTGTTAGCTGTGTAACAGAGCGTCACCATCGCTAATTGATCAGCGTAGATGATACAGAACTGTAGTGAGTCCACCCTGAGAGGCCGTCCTCAGACATACACAAGGGAAAATGAAGGATATCACAACGGGGAAATTACGCTTGACCAGAGCAGGATTTTCCACATTTTCCCCCAGTAATAGGGGCGCATCCTTTTCAAGCAGTGACCCCTGCCTTAAGCACGTATGGAGATGCAGAACAAAGTGCACAACATCCGCTCGAATACCTTTTCTTTCGTTTTAGATCAGCAATCGTTTCAACCGATAAAGGCAGGAACTCGGTTTTTAAAAAGAAGACGTGCTATGCTCCTTATTTCATTAACATGTTAAGAAAACAAGCAGAGAAACGTAGTTACATCTGCAACATTCTTCCTCCAATACTTTTCTTAGCTGAGCAACGAATTTTGGGATACCTCTAGAGGTGACTGGGTGTAGCGTGCTCCTAAGGGCTACTACTTCTGGCATTAAACCGGCCCAGAGAGAACGCCACGGGTCGGCGGTAGCGGGCCAGTCTATCGGGCAGGAAAGCGAGAATGGAGAGCTGGCGGAATGCGCGCTATAAGAAGCGGATATTGATTGAATGCCTGACGCGGGCCCGCCCCCGTGCATTCCTGGTGGGCTTCATAAAACGCGCTCCGGACGCGCGCCGCTGCCGTTTTATGAGACGGACGAGGAGCCACCGCGCCGGCATTCCGGCCGCGCTACCCACTACTCACTACCCACCACCCACTAGCCGCTCATCTCGCCTGATCACCCTATAGGTCAACTGCAAGCCGTTCCCTTAACCACTCGAAGTCTTCATGTCGGTGTCATGACCAGCAAGGTGTGATTACGACGAGATTATATAGAGCATCAACTTCTTCCGCAGTTGTGTAACTCGCGGGACTGCGTTAGACCATTCTGGCATCTAAAAAACCAGCCAGTGTAGTCTGCCTACGTAGCTGAGTTGTCCGTGCAACTTACTGACATGCGAAGGACATGGGTTCGACTCCCGGTACTGTCAGAGACTCTTTCTTGTTGGGGAGGACTCGATCGCAGTACACATAGCCTCTTGATGCCAAATGAGGAGCTACGTGACAGAGTACAAGCGGCCCCATATCATGAAAACTGACAACGGCCGGGAGAGCTCGCCGGCCTCGTTGGCCGAGCGGTTCTAGGCGCTTCAGTCTGGAACCGAGCGACTGCTACGGTCGCAGGTTCGAATCCTGCCTCGGACGTGGATGTGTGTGATGTCCTTAGGTTAGTTAGGTTTAAGTGGTTCTAAGTTCTAGGGGACTGATGACCTCAGATGTTAAGTCCCATAGTGCTCAGAGCCATTTGAACCGGGAGAGCCGTGTGCTGATCCCACGCCTCTCCATACCGCATCCAATAACGCCATTGTCAGAAGATGGATCGGCGGTCGGTCGGTATCGATAAGCCTGCCAGGGCCTGTGGACGGGATTGTTTTATTTATGTACATACACTGGTGACCAAAATTAAAGCAACAAAACACTATTTCCCCGTCCTGTGTTTAATTCACGATATAATCATACAAACTGTCACCCAGATGTCCGCCTGATCGTGTTCTGCATGGAAGGTGGCAGTCCAGTCAACGGACAACCATGCCAACAACGACGTCAGGGCACCTATTAAACGAGGTAGTGTTCGTCGGGCAGCCTCACATCCACAATCGCTGTGTACATAGTCACAGACGGTGCAATGTGGCACAGAGAAGATACCTACCAGATTTTCTACGGTGGAGGGCCAGAGAAAGAAAGGAAGCAGGACAGTCGCAAACTGATGTCACCCGATGGCTTAGTTGAATCGTTCTGTTGTTTCTCGGTTGTAGCGAAAGTGTATAGAGACGTAAACTGTATCCCGAAGACAGGGTAGGGCCTACCACGTGTGACTGCAGAAGAGAGGACCGTTATTTGGCTGTAAGGGTAGTACCGCCTTAGTGCCGCACGGCAACTGGCATGCGAGCTCGCAGCATCCACTGGACGTGTCGTATCGAGGCAAACGGTGTGTTGAAGGCTTCGGTAGAGTGGCCTTAATTGTAGGAGACCTGCTGTGTGTCAGCCTCTGCCACGTCTTCACAGAAGGAACGTCCAGAGGAGTTATCAACATGTCACCTGGCCGGTCGAACAGTGGCCCAATGTTTCATAGATGAGTCCCGATTTAGTGTGGAGAGTGATTCTCGGGTGGATTCGCGTCTGGAGGGAACGTGGAACACGATTTCGGGACCCAAACTTTGCGGAAAGAGACCGATATCGAGGAGGATCCCTAATGGTGTGGACAGGGATTATGTTGGCCACTGGAACCTCTATTCATGAAATTGTACGGGTAAATCGGCAAAGTTTCACTACTTTCAGATATCGTGACGAGATCTGGGACTTCATTTGCGGTTGTTGCGAGGTGCTGTGGGCCCAAACGTCGTACTGGTGGACGATAATGCTCGACCTCATAGAGCATGGGTGGTTGACGTTTTCTTGGAAAAGGAAAATATTGCACGTCTAGCATGGCCTGTTCACTCTCCCGATTTGAATCCCATAGAGTATATCTGGGATGCACCAGGGAGACGGCTTGTATCACGTCAGCATTCACCAACCACTCTCCAAGACTGAGCGTAGCTCTGCAGAAAGAATTGCCTCGTCATGAGGCTGATGGCATGATTGCATCATTCACAGCATGCCAAGTCGTTGTCAGGCCTGTATTGCTGCCAGAGGTGGTCACACCCCATACTGAGCGCATCAACCAGTTGTCAGAATGTGTGAGCAAATACGTTAAACTTCAAAAAACGAAGAACATTTCTGTCTACCGTTATGCATGTTGTAGTTGTTTACTTTCTGTATTCGTCACATTGTTTCTACTTTACCATCCCCATTTTATACTATTATTTCGCAAGATAAAGACAATCTTGCAAAATTTCCGTTTGTTGCTGTAATTTTGGACACCAGTGTATATAAAAAGGAAGCCAATAAGAGAGATTCTAATAAAGTATCAACTTGGGAATCGCTTTTTGCCATTATCTAGGTCACTCTGCAGACCCATTATCCTAGCACTTTCGTTCCCGCATCTCGATTCTGTCTTCTTCAAATTAACTGTGCAGACAATTGTCTTAAAAAATTTAGGGAAACCATGGTAATCGTAGATCCGGACGACCAGATGGGGATGTGATCCTGCTGTTTCGGAACGGAATAATTCTTCATCACAAAGAATGATTTTGTTCTTCATAGTTATTGTCTCTGTTTTCGTCTCCCTTTCAGAAACGAACTGAAATATAATGTTCTGCATCACTGTCAAATCCAGCATTCTCCAGCCCTCTCGGTTTTCGCCATCGTTTTTGTAGCTACTCCTGATGCATTTATCTTGATGCTGCCAATTATCTGATACCTTCATTTTCCTCTGGCCCTTTTCCTAGCACCATTCCTTCCTGTGCGTCCTTTATTTCCATGAACTGAAATACAACGTCCTACAGGTATAAGGAAAAAAGTTGCCCATGCACCTATCAAATATTTTTGTTTTCCAAATCGGTTTCGGAGCGTCTGCTTTTAACGCAGTCAATTATTCAATTCATTTGGATTTGCACAAATAGTGTAGCACCACCACGTCAGTTCACTGTCATATCGGCAATCAAAAAGAGTAAATGCACCCTCGAAAACTGTCAGATGATGATCCAGATACATATAAGAATGTAAATATATTTAAAAAATTGAGATACACTTGGTCATTGGTGCACGTACTCTTTTTGAATGCCGATAACACAGTGCTTTAGCATGGTGGGAGTGTACAGGGCTATTACAAATGATTGAAGCGATTTCATAAATTCACTGTAGCTTCATTCATTGACAAATGGTCACGACACACTACAGATACGTAGAAAAACTCAAAGTTTTGTTCGGCTGAAGCCGCACTTCAAGTTTCTGCCGCCAGAGCGCTCGAGAGCGCAGTGAGTCAAAATGGCGACAGGAGCCGAGAAAGCGTATGTCGTGCTTGAAATGCACTCACATCAGTCAGTCATAACAGTGCAACGACACTTCAGGACGAAGTTCAACAAAGATCCACCAACTGCTAACTCCATTCGGCGATGGTATGCGCAGTTTAAAGCTTCTAGATGCCTCTGTACGGGGAAATCAACGGGTCGGCCTGCAGTGAGCGAAGAAACGGTTGAACGCGTGCGGGCAAGTTTCACGCATAGCCCGCGGAAGTCGACGAATAAAGCAAGCAGGGAGCTAAACATACCACAGCCGACGGTTTGGAAAATCTTACGGAAAAGGCTAAAGCAGAAGCCTTATCGTTTACAATTGCTACAAACAGATGGATCGGTCGTGGTGGAGATCATGATCAGCAATTCATGTCATGGCCTCCACGCTCTCCCGACTTAACCCCATGCGATTTCTTTCTGTGGGGTTATGTGAAAGATTCAGTGTTTAAACCTCCTCTACCAAGAAACGTGCCAGAACTGAGAGCTCGCATCAACGATGCTTTCGAACTCATTGATGGGGACATGCTGCGCCGAGTGTGGGAGGAACTTGATTATCGGCTTGATGTCTGCCGAATCACTAAAGGGGCACATATCGAACATTTGTGAATTCCTAAAAAACCTTTTTGAGTTTTTGTATGTGTGTGCAAAGCATTGTGAAAATATCTCAAAAAATAAAGTTATTGTGGAGCTGTGAAATCGCTTCAATCATTTGTAATAACCCTGTACTACGTCTGCACTCCGATTGAATAAAATGAACCGTTTGCGTTGAAAATCGAGCCGCAATGCTCTGAAACGGGTATCCGGTAGATACGTGGTTAAATTTATTCCCTTATGCAAGGAAAGTCGCAACTGAAGATCCTGTGCACATCATCACAATGTGGGAAAGCCCCAAGTTCAACATGTAGTTTCGGGGAGAAACAGTCGACCACTAAAGCAGTCTCTAAAACCGTAATAATACTATCAACATAACTGTGACGCTACTGCCTATAAACCCTCCTCTGAAAAGGAAAGTCTGAATGATAATTTAAGTTACTTTTAACCCAGTATACAGTCAACATATTTCCTCGAGTTCACGCTTTAAAAACTGGACACGTCCTGTCATCTGAAGTTATCATCCGCTTCGTGTAATAGAGGCAGAAGATATCTCGTTATTCATAGTAGAATTATGAACTGTACATACCAAAACTGCCAATAAAGCGTTGCTTTGAGCAGCCAAATGCTTTACCAGGTAGGTATCGATCCTGTTGGATGTGACTGCCCTTCCCTTCTCCCGACATACGAACCACATCACGCAACTCATATTGATTTATAATTTAAGGTTCGATAAAACAGTCTACTGATGAATCATAACGACATTTTTTGCTGAGATTTCCACATACACTGTGTATTACCGACATTTAATAGGTATTGTTTCGTAGGTTGCCACGTGAAGGGACCTAGTAATCGGGCACCCCCGAATTATCAATTATTAATCCATCGTATTTCCAGGTGAGACATCGAATCACACTCATCCGCAGGAGTAAAAGATTAGTAGAGAAAGTTTTTTAAAAATGTCACAAATGGCTACTATTTTACAGCAATAGATTGTCAGGCAAAGCAGGAAAATGGCGACGTTCGTTGTGCTGAAAATTTACGGGCGGCGACAGGGAAAAAGCACACAGTGCAATAGGGCCGTCAGCGTTATCGCGTGCAAACCGGAAGCGGGGACTATCAGCGGAAGGAAGCTGTGGCCACCCTCCGGCGATCGCTCGGGCCGCAGCCCTGCACCTCCCAACTCTCCATTTTAAAGCAGCGACAAATTCTTCATTTTTCAACCTTACCACATGCACTTTTCCGTCCGCTGCGAATTTTTCACCATTTTATAAGTCGTCACTGTTCGTCGAGCATCGATGCAAACAATAACGTCAAGCAAAGCAATGAATGAACGATCACGTAATGAACTACTTGGGGCAAGAACGGACTATATACTTTACTATGTTACAGCAGATCTCGTAAGATGAGTATTACTAAGAATGGCAATTCCTGTTTTCCGTTCCAGTTACAGCACGATCTGATGCGGATAGGCAGCTGAAACGTTAAACAGCTGACAGCTCTTTCGCAATGCAGCAGCAATTACGCCCGAAGAATATCCTGTGATAATTCACCACCTCTTTCTCTTCAGACTCAGTAGTGCAGCCATGTATTGCAACAACTGTTAAGTCGTTGGTGTCGTGGCTAAAGCGTGAATTTGCCACTAACAAATGAATTCAGCTGGAAGTAACCATTTACAACAGCAAGGGAAAATATGAAAGTGAAAGAGGATCAAATTGATTCACAAAGAAATAATGGCAAATTACTAATTCAGAATATCATGAAAACTTGTGATCGACGTGTTTCATTATAATTATGGTCGACACCACACCTTCTTATGTAAATGCAGAAACTCTAGTGAATAAAAGCCTTAGTATATGCAAACCAAACCACCAGTGTTTTGTGAACAATACACCAAAGTATATTTATGTTTTTTATAGTTTACAGCACGTCGAAATCGGGGGGGGGGGGGGGGGAGGGGGGGCAGGCCTTACTTCACCTGGATAAGAAGACAGATAATAACTAGACGAAAGCATTCGCTAGAAGTGATTCAAGGATATTAATACCTCGACGACAAGACTGGTAAGAAAATTCACCTCCTCTCAAATACTGCATGTGCTCACTGTCCTCGCTTCCCGCGCCCGGGTTTCCGGGTTCGATTCCCGGCGGGGTCAGGGATTTTTTCTGCCTCGTGATGACTGGGTGTTGTGTGATGTACTTAGGTTAGTTAGGTTTAAGTAGTTCTATGTTCTAGGGGATTGATGACCACAGCTGTTAAGTCCCATAGTGCTCAGAGCCATTTTTTTGCTCACCGTCAGGCCAGTTCTCCTTCTGTACAACTGACTCCAAAATTCAGCCTGCAAGTCACCTCTGTGTGAAAGAGGCGTCACAAATGTCTCTCCCCTTCTTTAGCACAATTTGCAGGGCATAAACAGTGATTTAACACACCTGCAGGTAGTTGAAAGAGACAACAGCACTATATTCAGTATACAAACAGCCTGAGTCTCACGACAGATTTCAATATGGTACAAAAAAAGTGCTCAGCCCATGACTAGCTAGGTCTGCAATCTTGTTGATTTGTCAGCGTAACAAGTCTGCATCTTCACTAGCAGACTGAACAGTATTATACACCATTACAGATCCAGCTTTTAATCAAGGAGATCCGAAGCTCAATTTTTATTTATATTTACCAAAATTTCTAAGATCTAACTCACCACTTACTAGTCAATGAGGTGACGATAGGGATAACGAATATAATACGACATAATTTTCATTAAATATAATGCAGAAATAACTTGCATCAACGTTCAACTTAAATTTTTTAAATAAAAAAATAAAAACAACACCTTCCCAGCACCTGGGGTGCTGCACAGGTGGAATGCACCTCAATGATGCTGCTACTTCATCCGAGCATTTCCTAGGTGAGGTGGAGGCTTGTCCAGCGTTCCGATCCCTAAGGAAAGCACAGGTGCCGATCCACCTCGAAGTTTCCACCTTAACACTCTACTATGCTGTCTTCAGCTCCGCTGACGTTTGAATGCGAGACAGCAGCGATCGCTTACTGTCGTTACTCCACGGATACGCGGTAGGCACAAGCTATGGTTGGTGTGTGTGTGTGTGTGTGTGTGTGTGTGTGTGTGTGTGCGTGCGTGTGTGATAGATCGGAGGGCCCTATGCAACGCCGCAGCCGTGCACGGTAATAACCTTGGTCCAGCCGCCGTCCGGGCAAACCGGTTGCGGAAGGTCAAGCCTTCCCTAGCTCAAAGCACGACTCGGCTGAACCAGTCGCCGGCCTGTGACCAAATCCAAGCTAATTGCTGTCGCTCCCCTCAATGTTCGAAGCCCAAACTAGCTGCTTTATCGTCCCTGTCCCCCGCGTTCTGCCCATCGCTCCGCAATTGGAGCCAGTAAGTAAAGGCTATGTCAATAAGCAATTTACAAGATGGAACCCTCTTTCTGGTAGTTTACTGAATCTGGAAATTATCATATCAAGGTAAATCGTGCAAACTGACGTGGAACCAAATTAAATCAATAAACTTGTTTGTATTGTCACAGTCAAAAGTTTCCACTGGAGGAGAAATATGCTTGCTGCTCATAATAATTCAATGTAATGATCTCATTAAATCTATAATTTAGTCTTGGCACTGAACTTTTACATAGAGAAGCTGTTCTGTGAGCTGCGACGATGTGGCACAAAAAAAGATCAGGATCTGTTTTTTCTCCTAGAGCTAAAAGTCCAACAGAACGAGTGTGCTCATAGGTCTCGCATGTCACAAAGACCAGCACCTGACAACATACCAGAATACCAACCCCAGCTCCCACATGGAGACACCGAAAGCAATGAACAAGTAGTATTGTACAACGAATAGCATTGGACACTTCGTGTCCGCTGTATTCTCGTGCAGAGCGAAAACACAAATGGTAGTGTGTCACTGAACGTGCCTTAATCTTTTGTATCTTATGCGAAATATAAGACGAAAACTGTAGAACCATTATGGATGCTATATTAAACAACTGCTCTCTGAATCAAAGCATTGACGTTGCGCGAGAGGGTCACTGCCATTTTACCAAATATTTTGATTTTAAAACGGTGAGCATCTTCGAAACACTGTCTAACGGACTGAACCGACTAATACCAATTCTAGTAGCACATCTCTGACTTTTTTTCTAGTCAATACTTCATGTTATCTTGTTGAACAGTATTCAAAAACTGATCGCACAAGTGAATTCCATGCGCAATTTCCTTCCATCTGCCATCAGCTCTATGTCTGTGTACTACATTCAATGAATGGAAACTCCAGTTCGAGGAATACAACCTCCACATCAGGGAAATTAAGACAGTGGTAATGGCAGTCAGCCGAGATGAGCATCCCACAATGGTGGAGCTCACGCCAGCTGAAGCATATGAACGCTTTTCCGTACATCGAAAGTATATTCTCCAGGGAAATTTGATTAGACAGCAGATAACCAACAGGGTGCGATACAATTCTGGATTCAGCCAAAAAGTAAGAGGCCTTAAATGTGCCGACTTGATGGCAGAACACGCAAAGTCACTTATGTTCAATAGCTACTTCATACCAATATTGACATATGATATCGATCATCGAGACTTCAGACATCATAAATGAAATCCGTTAGATCAGCTACCCAGAAAACAAGATGGATAAATTAAGGACTGAGGAGGTAAGGAAGAAAATGTGAGTCAAAACATCCCTTTTAGAACGAATCAGCACATTCATACTACAGTGGTACGGCTATGCAAGGAGGTTGGACAATACAACAAAAGTCCGAATAAATTTGGAAAGAAAGGTGGAAGGAAAACGTCCTTTAGGAAGACCCGGAACCCACTGTACAGATATAACCAAGCATGAACTCACTGCCATGGGAAGTACAATGGATGGTCTCCCCCCTAGGTGAACGGAAAGAAGTACAAGAGACTCATTAACACCGCCCGGGAAACTGGAACTGTACAACCATGGTTACGTATTTGTAATACTACATGATTTTTTATTCTGTTTTTTGATACAAATAAAGTTGCCTATTGGTAATTAAGTACGGGAATGTTAGCTCCTATAGAAAACAATGATACAGTAATTTAAAAAAAAGATTAAAACTACACCATAGTTGCGAACCTGTAAGTACGGGAACAATATTTGCATATTTTGAGAAAGTTCAAATCAGAACAATAATTTTTCCGATCTTTCCGAAATTGAAATCCTTTTTTATTATTTCAGTAAGGAATCGTAATAGGGCCTATTTATGTGGATAAATTATAACAGTTCTTCATTGAGACAAATGGACGAAGACGTGCAAATTGGGTGCCTTGGCGTTTGGTGGTCCAAAAGCTTTCTGATGACCGATTTCTCGTCTCAGGTCAGTGGACTGGTCGCAGAGAATCAGTTTCGTGGTCTTCATTTACTCCGGACTAGTCCCATCTCGATTTTTTAAAAAACAATACAGGTAGAGACATTGATGCGGAGGAAAGAGGTAGCGTATTTTCCAAAGGAACCATCCCAGTGTTTGTGTTATTCGTTTCACAGAAATCAAGAAAACCACACACCTGTGTGGCCAAATGGGAATTTGAAAGCCGATTCACTCGAATGCGGATCCACACCTGAAGTACAATGTCACTTCGCTTTGAAATTGCAGCAAAGACGGAATGTTTGTTTATCTTCTACAGCCAAACGCGCTGAGCTTAAATGTTGAATTCAGACCGCATATGAAATGACATCTGACTTACTGAATCGATCGTAGTCAGAAAACGACCCAGAAAATATATTTTGTATGTTACAAACGTTTTGACGTAAGGCAAAAGATAATATTTAATAAAAAATGTTTCTGGCTTTGAATGACAGTTCAATAGATACCGGTACCGTAAATCGTATGAACGTTTTCATATGCTTTCAAAAAAATGAAATTCTTATTCATAACTATTATGTGCAGTCTTATAAAAGTCTGCTTTAGTCAAATGTCTTTGAAATAAATAAAATATACTCGACCAACAACAATAACGCGCCATTTTACATTTTAAATTTTAGCCTTCTCTCTTTTAAGGTGGGTAGTAAGACTAATACAAATTGTGACAGGTACCATTATTATTTGCTTTCCGGTTTCAGTGAAAGAATAACGAGCCTGAACAGGACTATGAACTAGATCGAGAAGATACTGAGGTTTTTTTTTTTTTTTAATATATATAATGACATAATACTAGGGACGGAGTCAGGCCTACGATCCCCTACCAATCTTTCAACCATACTGGTTTGCAAGAAGCAAAATTAATTCTGGCGTGTATAAGCAATGTATCAGTGTCACAGAGAATAGAAAGCATTATCTACAGCTCCAGAGTATTATTGCTTTCCGGTCACGTCTAGTTTGAATGACATATCGTACGCTTTCCAAAATTCAGCAAAGGAGATTCTGTGGAAGCAAGTTAACTGTGCTGCTAAGATACATCTTGAATAATAATAATAATGCGAATATTCAAACATTTTTGGCTTGACGACAGAAGCCTTAAATTCGACGTGACACGGTGGAACTAGCACCAAGAAGACAAGAAGAGTTTCACACGACGTAGGGAAATTACTTTTCCCGACATTGCGAAAGTAAATTTAACCGTTCATGATGAATTTTACGTTGACTATGAGTCCGGCTGCCCGTGCAGCTGAACACGCTGTCTGACATGTTATCTGGCACTGGGAATGCTGCACCCTCATAAAACTCATAAACCTGCCACAACCTGCATTATTTATGTAGGTGCGACTCGTTTCTGCGAACCTGTAGCCAGAATGTCGACAGTGTGCTTGTCAGTGCACATGAAAATTATCACACAAGCTAAATATAATTTAGAGTGCGTTAGTATGTAAACTACTGGTTCCTCTGAAAAGGCGTGAGGTTGTGTCTACAACACAGACTTCGACACGCGGATCCAGTTACAACTGCTTGAGCGTAAATCAGCGAATCCTCGTTACATAGTAAGTAATCTGCTCCATTCCGACTAGAACAAGAAGTCATCATTTGTTCTTGATGTCCGAGAAATGGATGACAAAACAACCGTTAATTACAGAGATTAAAATGTCTCATAATGGAAATAGAACCTTTCATTGCTCGTGTGTTACAATGCAGTTTTACGTCATCACGTTAACGCCCTTTCATATATTGTTTACCGAATGATTCTAACATCAACGGAACCATGTGAACAGAGAAATACAATGTTATTCCAGGCATACTCTCTCCCCTTTCAATTCATAAATCTTCCCTTGTTAGATCGTGAAGAATAAATGTTCCTATCCTAAATGCTACTGCAGTATATAAAACTCTATCTGAGAGCATAGCGTTTCTTTCAATGACATTGTCTAATACTCAGAACGATAACGGAAAGGTCAAGTAGGATTATATTAGATTATATTAAACACGGATTCAAAATATCAGCAAGTGATATCAGCAAGTGACGCCCAACGCGGCTTCCAGAAAACAAGAAAATGGCTGTAATTTTCCTCGAGGGAGTATTATGGCCCCTCTGCTGTTCCTAATATGTATAAACGATTTAGGAGACAATCCGAGCAGCCATCTTAAATTGACTGCAAATGTTGCTGTTATTTACCGTCTTGTAAAGTCATCAGAAGATCAAAACCAATTGCGAAATGTTTTAGACAAGATATCCGTATGGTACGAAAAGTAACAATTGACCTTGAATAACGAAACGTGTGAGGTCATCCACATGAGTACTAAAGAAACCCTTTAAATTTGTTACAAGATAAATTGCACAATTTCAAGGCTGTCGATGCAGCTAAATACCTTGGACTTACAATTACGAAAAATTTAAACTTGAACGATCACATAGATAACGTTGTGGGAAAGGTACATCAAAGACTGCTGTTTACTGGCAGAACACTTAGAAAATGCAATATATCTATTAAAGAGACTGCCAACATTACGCTTTCCCGTCCTCTGCTAGAGTACTGCTGGGCAGTATGGTATCTTTACCGTAGTGGATTGACAGAGAACATCGAAAAAGTTCGAAGAAGAGCAACTCGTTTCGTATTATCGCGAAATAGGGAAGAGAGTGTCACGGATATGATAAGCGAGTTGGTGCGGCAATCATTTAAACAAAGGCGTTTTTCGTCGTGGTGAGATCTTTTCAAGAAAACCTAGTCACTAACTTTCTCCTTCAAATGCGAAAATGTTTTGATGACACCCACCTACATAGGGGGAAACGAATCAGCGTACTTGTAATAAAATAAGAGATATCTGAGCTCGCACGGTACGACTTAAATGTTCCTTTTCCCGCGCCCTGTTAGGGAGTGGAACGGTGGAGAAATAGTGTGAAAGTCGTTCGATGAACCCTCTGCCAGGCACTTACATGTGATATGCAGAGTAGTTATCTAGCTGCAGATGCAGATATAGATGTAGGACTTAAAAGGTGTCACTCTTCATAGTAATGCAATCTGTCTCTGTTCTACTGATGCTTTCTCAGACAGGAATGTGGAAGCTCTTCTACAAAGTCACCAGGTGACTAAAGAAAAAATTAACAAGACTTTTTCACTTGTCCAGGGAGAGAGCGTGTATTATTGTCATTTAAGTAAAGAATAACAAACCCAATGTCATTGGCATTACTTAAATGATCCTTTACAGAGAAAAAGAGTCTCTGAAGTTCAATAATTAGAAATTACGAGATGGGCAATGCTAAAAATTGAAACATTTTATCTAACGTAGTTGTCATTCGTCTTTCACTTTTACAATACATATGAAACGAGCATCGGGAAACGACAGATAACGCTGCAAGAGAAAGGACGGATGGTTGCAAGACTACAAGGGGCAAGATAAATTTTGCTGGTTAAAAGAAATGACTGAATGCAAAGATAAATACATCAGTTAATACTGCACCAAAAACTAACATTTATTTATTATTAACGTGTGGCATAGGAACGTAAGTTCTATAACATCGCATCTAACATATCAGGTGAAGTGCTGAGCTTGTGCAATGACTTAATTTTGTCTTCTGCCAGAAAAACCAGCTTTATTAGCATAACACAGGCGTCGCAGCGATCACGAATTTCGTCGCTGGGCAGTTGGCAACAGTGTAACAGGACGCACACGGCTGCAGAAATGGCTGCCACGGCCAGCCGGAAAGCGCTGAGCGGCGGTCACTTTCTCCAGCGCACTCTCGCTTAGCAAGTAATAGCTTCGTGCCTTCTCGCTCAAATAGGCTACTTTGCTCTTGCGCAAGTGCGCATGCTAGCGACGCTGGCGCATAAAAGACTTTGTTATCTTCCTGCGCAGATAACAAGTATGTAGTTCGCTAATTGTCTTTCTCCCTCGAGTGCGTGCGAGCTCGTGTGTAAGTGAGAATGTGTGTATGTGTGTGTGCGTGCGTGTGTGCGTGTGTGTGTGTGTGTGTGTCTGTGTCTGTATGTGTGTGCAGAAAGGGAAAGGGGGATGGGGATTGTGAAGCTGGATGAAAATGTTCGAAGCTGGCCAAACCACGACGAAGATTGTCACGGTGCAATCTGTATATGTAAAAATAAATGTATGATTTTTTGTATTATAAAAACCGAAATATGCTGGTGGTGGGTAGAGGCGAGAAGGGGTGAAATGTAAAAATAAGCGTGACTGAAAATCGTATTGAACAGTTTCAACTATATTTGGTGACTAAAATTTTTAAAAGTTTTTGAGGATAACATACCTAACACCGTTAGGAAAATGGGCCTGCGCCGCGATGGGAAGGGGGTAGTACCTTACAAAAACGAAATTCAGGAACGTTTGGAACGTTTTCAACCGATCCTGCTATACATCGGGTTTACTACATTGAAAAACAAATACTGTTCGGCTAAGACACACACGACAGCCCTAGGTGGCGGAATTGAGGGTAGGATGGGCATGAAATGTGAAAGTAACCGAAAAATCCCGATATTAGTGTCGAATTCACAGGTTTTCTGTTTGCTAAGGTGCGTCTGCTGATAGTCCTAACGTAATTTAAGTACTCAGTATAATAAGACATAAGAAGTATAATAAGACGAATAGAACTCTGTAACACCTCTCGGACACATAACAAACGGACATATAGATTAGAGCAAGAAATTATATTTCTTTTTCGTTAAGAACAGATATAAAGTAGCTCATATTTTCGTAGTAATGAGGCACACTAAAGCGACATCTACTAACTTAACGGGCCTATGCTAGTTCTATAAGTCACTTGAATCTTACCAATAACTAAAGAGATGTGTATAAAAATTTCGATGGAAACGATTACCAAGTCTGGATCCATCTGAAGGGTTGTGGATCATTTTATTGTATTCACATGTTAGGAAGGCAAATTGCTTTCCACTGCGTCAACGATTTGCTCGAATGACCATAAAAATTCCAAGCCTTCGGAATCAGATACATAGTTTTCTATCTCGGATGAACATCTTTGACTTCAAGAAAACAGAAATTATAAAAAATGGCAGTAGCCCATTTAACAAACTACTAGATAAATGAAAGGCTAATAACAACGGTTAAGGGGATTACTATTCGAGCATACTTTCAGTACACAACACCTTCGACAATTTGCAATATCAACGCAGTGACTTGATCCTGTTTTTCTCATACATACGAGGTACACAATTGAAGGAATACAACTTGAGACAAGCTCTCTTCTAATTAATACCAGCAGGAAGTACAACCGAATGACCGTAGTAGGGTTGTGGCTCAAACCGATCATCAGGCATTTCATATCTACTGTTTTAGTCTCACAGCAATAGTCATTTATTTTATTAACAGCGACTCATGACGCATGTTCTAATTAACTACAGCAACATTTTACATTTATTCGAGAAGAAACGAGAAGCCATACAGACGACCCAAGACATTACTACCAAAGTGGCGTTGTTGGTTGATTCGGCGGAGAGGACCAAACAGCGAGGTCATCTATCCCATAGGATTGGGGAATGATTGGGAAGGAAGCCGACCATGCCCTAGCAAAGGATCCATCCCGGCATTTTCCAGAAGAGATTTAGGAAAATCACGGAAAAACTAAATCAGGATGGCCAGACGCGGATTTGAATCGTCGTCCGCCCGAATGAGAGTCCAGTGTGCTTCCACTGCGCCACCTCGCTCAGTTGTGGCTTGACACTGCGTTACAATGTTTTTTATACCCTGACACAGCAGCAGTGAAAAATGCTTACGCAAGTTCGCAGAAGCCATGACAAAAGGCATTGAGAAGACGATGGATAAGATGGGGAATGAGAAGAAAAAGATGAGGCAGGCACAATTCTGACGTCCTGTGACAGTGGAGATGCTGCATGCCTCAACAGCTACTAACGAAACAACCAGCTACTGGAGTAGTTCCCTCAGTTTTAGTTGTTACCGTTATAAATAACTTGCTGATTTCGTTTTAGAAAATGTCTTCCCTTCCTTAGTTTTGACAGCTATGAGAAAGTGGAAAAAATGTGCTCTGATAAAGACTGATGTACTGTTCGATTCGATTCGTTATCCGGAATCAGCTATTAAAACGAACTTGCGTGTGAGCGCTAACAGTTCAAGGCATTTGTGCAAATGCGTAGTTTCTTGGCATCAAGCAATCTACCGTCCATCACTGCTGCCCTTCGTAACTCAGAGTGATCTCGCTCGATGCGAACGAATTGCAACTGATTTCAAAATTTTCTAGCACGGTTGTTCAAACTCTCAATTGAGACGATTATTAGCTACAAATGGGTACATGTATAAGGAGAAAGAATTCCGAAATCACAAGAATGAGGATTGAGAAGAATGAGTGTAACATATTAATGGAAGTTTCTGAAAAATATCGATCCAGCTTACGACGTTGGAGAAAGTGAAACTTTTTTGCAAAAGGATTTTAGTGTAGAAAGAGAAACATTCCTGACAGTTTAAAAAAAATTGATTGGGGTGGGGTGGGGTTTTGGCTTTACCGGCAGTGCCCAACACCAGACGACTTCCAGCAAGGCAATTTATCTGCTCAAAGGAACGAGTTCGTTGAACGACAGATGGAAAGTATTATCCTTGAATCCTTTACAAGTGTGTCTGACCTTTCTGCGAACATGGAAGCGAAGAGAAGAATTCTTTGCTTCAACTAACGGAAAAGATCCATTAAGATCACAGCAAAATTTCTGTCTGGTTCAAAGACTTATTGCCGACTCTTAATGTAGAGAAATTGAAGTTTAGTACTTCAGGGAACATATACGTATAGTAGCATTCAAATGAACCGTTAGTGAGCTGCAACCTCCAGTAATGTCCAACAACAGCTCGAGAGAAAAACGTGTTAGAATACCAAGTGGTACGCTCACATACACTCAGTTCGAGGTTAAGCAAGAAGCAGACTTTGACTCATTGTTGGGACTCTAAGAAACCGCGGTTTGTCTACGAAATAAACACTTACAGTCTTCAGTCAAATACTGTTCGGTTTAGTTTGGGGGGGGGGGGGCATATCATGTTGTTCTTGTATTAGATGCGTAACATGCCTTGCAATCTCAGACTTTTTACAGATGGTTCGGTCATAATGATGGAGAAAAACACTTCCTTAAAAATGAACTACGTGTCGAGAATGTACGTATCGATTTTTAAAGTACTTTTTGACAGACCGCTTTCTCAAAGAGAAACGTTCTCAAAAATTACTTACTAAAAATAGTGCGAATACCCAGTAAGATTACGATAAAGTATCTGCCATTACGTACATTGTCAACTAGTTCTTAATGCAGGGAAAAGAATTTGTGAGCTTCAGGAAATCTAGTAGCCTCTGATCACAAAGTTAATGAGTCAACACTACAGTTACATAGTAACAGTGTGAATGTCATCAAGAAGAGCAGACAATTGAACATTTAGTCCAACGCTGTCCACTTCATTCATACCCTGGAATTCCCGATGACTTGTTCACTCTCACACCCAGCTTAATTAACTGATTGAAAAACACAGACTTTAAGGTCTTATATCATATGTATATTGTATAAAATCATTTGCCTTATATCAACTCTATATTGTATAAAATCACGATACAATTAAATAAATAAACACTACAGTCGGTCATGATGTGCAAATATATAAGTGGAACGAGCACTTAAGTTCAGTTGTGGGTGGAGTAAGTAGGGCGCTTTCATTTATTAAAAATACCGGGTGATCAAAAAGTCAGTATAAATTTGAAAACTTAATAAACCACGGAATAATGTAGATAGAGAGGAAAAAATTGACACACATGCTTGGAATGACATGGGGTTTTATTAGAACCAAAAAAAGTATTGCTAGACGCGTGAAAGATCTCTTGCGCGCGTCGTTTGGTGATGATCGTGCGCTCAGCCGCCACTTTCGTCATAATGGCCTCCCAGGTCCCCAGACCTCAGTCCGTGCGATTATTCTCTTTGGGGTTACCTGAAGTCGCAAGTGTATCGTGATCGACCGACATCTCTAGGGATGCTGAAAGACAACATCCGACATCAATGCCTCACCATAACTCTGGACAAGCTTCACAGTGCTGTTCACAACATTATTCCTCGACTACAGCTATTGTTGAGGAATGATGGTGGAGATATTGAGCATTTCCTGTAAAGAACATCATCTTTGCTTTGTCTTACTTTGTTATGCTACTTATTGTCATTCTGATCAGATGAAGCGCCATCTGTCGGATATTTTTTGAACGTTTGTATTTTTTTGGTTATAATAAAACCCCATGTCATTCCAAGCATGTGTGTCAATTTGTATCTCTCTATCTACATTATCCCGTGATTTATTCAGTTTTCAAATTTATACTGACTTTTCATCACGCGGTGTATTGAGACCTCCTACAAAAGAGATTGCTCACAAAACACGTATACGGTCTATAGTGTAATAACTCTTTAGATACGTGACATCCATTTCAGGTCGGAGTAACAGAACATTTAGCGTAAAACAAAGAATGATAAAGCAAATGGCCTTAGACATCCTTGCCTGATGTGACACTGAAATAAAAGTGCTGAAAAATGTGAAATGCCAGACACTTGAAGAAACGTGTTTTACTATGGCTCGTCAAAACAGTAGCGTCGTGTAAGCCGTCACTTTTCATTGATAAATGGAACAGGAAGAAATATATACTGCAGTCTCTAACGAACATTACAGTTCTTAGGTGAGAATAGTCGCAGATCTAAAGCTCGAAACACGCGCTGGACGTAGCGAACGAGCGACCAGATCTCGTTACTGCGTGCTATTCCGAGCGTGCAACTGGACAATTTTCGCGCATGCGCAGAAGAGTCAGCGTGCTTATTGGCCAGTTTTACACGTGAGGTAAACTGCATAGTAACGAGATGGCAGTAGCTGATTCGCTCGTAGGCGGTATCGTGTATTTCGAGCTGTACGGCTTTGGCGAGATGGGCTAAGCGGCGGGAGGGAGGGAGGGAGGGAGGGGATTAGAGATAGATAGAGAGAGAGAGAGAGAGAGAGAGAGAGAGAGGGCGGCGCGCAGCTGGGCAGCTGGCTGGTTACCTTGATGCTGTCGTAGCAGGCGGTGACGCGTCCATTCTGCACCTCGACGTTGGCCGGAGGGTGCGCGAACTTGCACTCGGTGTCGGGGCGCGTGCACTTGTTGCGCTGGAACTCGCGGCACACCTCGAGCTGCAGCCAGCGCGAGTCCTTGCCGTTGAGCAGGTTGTTCATGTTGACCATGGCCATGTTGTTGCTGGCGGGGATCTGAGGGGGGAGGGGAGGGCTCGCTAGCCCGCCGGCGAGCCGTGTGGGATCTGCTTGCACTAGGGCTGCCACCTTCGCGGCAATGGCTCGCTCTTTTTGTGAAATCTACACGACACGCACGGATCCGGGTTACAAAAATTTCACTCGCTTCGTTACAAAATTTATACACTTAAAGTCTCTTCTCTGTCGATTATATCAATCACAAAAAATGTCTATACTTTCGATATATATATAATATATATATTTTATATATTTCTTAATATATTTACTTGGAACGTGATTCTTTTTATAATATATATATATATATTTGTTAATATATATATATGGCAAACGAAGACTAGTAACGAGAAAAAATGTTAAGATTAATAATTATATATTATTATCACTGGACCATAAATTATCACCGTTTTCTTGAGGACTACCAACTGTCACACAGGGTATCCCCGAAATGTTCCAGCACGATCGTCTTCGACAGTTCTTTTAACAAATTCGAACGACACTACTTCAATCGCCTCCTTCCTGGAAGGAGTTAGATACTAGAATAGATTCCTCTATGTGTCCGTATATATATATATATATATATGTATATAAAGTTCAATTTTACACGCCGTTGCTTTGTTTTATATCGATTTCTTTGTACAAATTCGATTTTTTTATTTTCTTTCAGCTGGGTGCGCAGGAAAAGATGTTTCTTTCAGTCCCGAAAGCTTCAGATGCAGTTCTACGTAGCGACTTGAGGTTTCCGTTTTCTCTTATTTCTTTCCTTTCCTAAGCTGAGCTTTGAAGTGTGTTACTGGTAAGTTATTTCTTGAGTAGGTACTGTTGATGCTTTTTTGTAGTTGTTTCAGCCACACAGAAAAAGAGTTGAGGTAAGCAGAAAGCAGCCCACAAGCTAGTTGTCTAAAAGCAACGCACGCACGCACCTTCTTGAAGTAGGGGGTAGGGCAGAACAGGGGGGTAAAAATCTGAAGCTAGCGCATGTTTGGCTGAGAATGTCTGGGCCGGGTGGATGTAGCAAAGCAAGCTGGCTGGCTGACGGTGTAGCACTCTTCAAGGGTTAGAGGTCTGCAAAAAAACGGAAGAAAAAACACCTATGTTTTAACTGGCATATTAGACCAACCGAGCTCTACATTATAAAAGAAAAACAGCCACAAGCAGACACACACACAACATACTCCGCCCTCCGAGCTGTCGCTTCCATACTCCAGCTAAGATGTAAATGCAAGGAACAGAAACACACACATACGCACATACACAGAGCAATTAAAAGGTTTAGTAATCTATTTTATCCTATAAGGTTACTAAACTAGTAAGGCAGCTAACTGTTTAAAATACCCAAGACAGCCACAACTTATGGAAATCAGTCAAGGACAGCATACTGCACATAGGCAAAAAGCTCTAGGAAAAGTTACTAAGTACATGACACTGTGCAATGTGGAGAGAGAGAGAGAGAGAGAGAGAGACAGAGAGAGAGAGAGAGAGAGAGAGGAAAAGATCATAACGGACATTTCTGAAATGGTAAATCGGGAGAATGTTAATATACGTGTCGTCCACATCTGGCTCGTACTTGGTTCGCGACTGGCGTTTGATCTTGGCGTGAACGCGGTGGCAAGTAAAGTCAGTGCCCGTCGGAGCGTAATCACTCACTGGCAACACATTTAAGAACGTTGTGTTACTGAAATAAAAGCGACAAGCTCGAAAGTGCGACGGTGATCCCGCGGACGCCTCCTGGTTACGAATCTGGCAGTACAACACACAGACGTTCGCCGAGAAGGCCGAAGCTCGCCGCCGTGTCCAGGGGCGAGAGCCGGAGCGATTTACCTGAAGGCGCAGGCGGAGTCCCGGTGATTAGGCGCCGCCGCGGGGCGATGCGCTAGGCTCGGCCGTGAGCGCGAGAGGCGGCGGCGAGGCGCCGGCTGGAGTCATGGTATCTGGGTTGCGCAGAGGACGCGGGGACGGGCGGCGCACTCTTTGCGGTCTGGAGGCTCGGCTTGGACTGCTCCCCCACCCCGCGGCCGCTCGCCGCTCGCGCGCGGCGCCTTGACGCCAGAGACGCCTGGCGGAAAGACGCGGCGCTGCGCCAAACCCGCCACCCGTGGCTGCGGCTGGCTGTTGCAGGCGCCGTACGCTACACTGCTTCACACTATTTCGCGGAAACTGGTTTCTGCGCCTCTATCCCTTTGTCGGCATCGAAACATTTCTGCCCTGAAATGAGAGGGGTGCCGAATCATTTCTGACCCTCGCGCAAGAAACTCGTCACAAGTGCGTGTTCGAATCCCATTCGTTTGTATGTAAACGCAATTTTCCGAAATGCAACCGGTGCATAATTCTGCATAAACATCCACTGACAATCTTTTGGCTTGTGAAGACGGGTACTTTCGGACACCTACCATTTGTCCCCTTCCCTGTTTCATTCGCTAATGGTGCGTGGGGATAGCGACATTTATGATACGCTTCCACTTTCCTCCGAGTCTCCACCTTTCTTGTTCCAGTTCAAACTCTTTCTTCTTCAACTGGGCTTGATCGAGTCAATTCAGCTTGCTCTGGGTCTCCCTCTTGCCCTCAAATTTGGCAGTGGCCGGCCGGAGTGGCCGTGCGGGTCTAGGCGCTACAGTCTGGAGCCGAGCGACCGCTACGGTCGCAGGTTCGAATCCTGCCTCGGGCATGGATGTGTGTGATGTCCTTAGGTTAGTTAGGTTTAATTAGTTCTAAGTTCTAGGCGACTGATGACCTAAGAAGTTAAGTCGCATAGTGCTCAGAGCCATTTTTTTTGGCAGTCTTCTATTTTCCATTACCTTTACGTGTCCAGACCATTTTAACCTGTTCCTCTCAATTCTCTCATTCAGCTTTTCTACACCAGTTACCTTCTCAACATCATTATTTCTTACTCCGTCTCTCCTCGCTTTTCCTAGCATGCTTCTCAAGAATTTCATTTCGCTAGCTTGGATTCTATTCTCATCTCTCCTTGTCATTGTCCAGGTTTCGATGCATATCTCAATGTGGGAGTAAAGAATGTGTTGTATCGCATTTCCTTGTGTTTCACTGGCACATCCCTTCCCCAGACTAAGCCCCTCGTCCACCGGTAAACCGCATTGCTCTTTTGCATCATTTTGTTAATTTCCTCCACCATCCTTGCATTCTGCATCATCTCACTGCCTAAATATTTGAATTTGTCCATATTTTCAGTGTTCCACTCTGTAATACTCATTTGTCCCTGCCCTTCACTTACTCCGCTAGTTCTAGGCGCTACAGTCTGACACCGCGAGACCGCTACGGTCGCAGGTTCGAATCCTGCCACGGGCATGGATGTGTGTGATGTCCTTAGGTTAGTTAAGTTTAAGTAGTTCTAAGTTCTGGGGGACTGATGACCTCAGAAATTAAGTCCCATAGTGCTCAGAGCCTTTGAACCATTTTGCTCCGCTAGTTACCACATATATTATTATAAATAATAATGGTGACACCAAACTTTTTGTGTCAGCTCTGTAACATTCCTAAACTAAACAGTTCTTCCAACTTGGGTCTGTTGATAAATCACCGTATGAGCTGTAATTTCCCTGATTCACTCGTCGTGATCTCTTTGCGAGGCATAAGTGTATTAAGTAAGATCGTGGTCGGGTAAAATAGTAGAAAAATTTATTTGACAACAAACTAAAACATATACGTACATCATACATGAACAAAATAAAAATACAATTACAGTTAATAAAACGTCCAGTCAGCCGCAGCGTCGATAATTGCTTGACGTCTCCGAGGCATGCTTGAAGCCAAGTATTGCACATATTCTTATGGAAGAGACCTATATCGTTGGCAGTTGTTTCAAACTGAAGATCTTTGTTTCTTGCAACTTCTTTTTTATATAAAACCATACATTTTCAATAATATTAACGTCAGGCGACTGTGAGGGCCAACCAGGTACCTCCACACCTCTCTCCTTTTTCCAGTGGCTGCAATGCCTGCTGCGGTGCCTCGGATCATTGTCCTCTTGCAGTATCCAGTGTTCATTTTTGTCGATGAATCAAGTTTGGATGTCGGCAACAAACGTCTTTGATAAATTTGTAACATCTTCCGTGCATTTAAATTGTCGGTAAACACAGGCCAATCTCAGTCAAGAAGTCAATTCGAACTATTCGAACAATTCGAACTATTGCTTTGTGGATGTTGCATGAATGACAAAGGTTCCGTTTTGTGGGCTGTGAAAGAACTAACGTGATACCTTTTACCATCCGTGTACAATGCCGACCACTGTAACTGGGAAGAAATAATATGTTACCGACTGTTACTGCAACGTAAGCAATCGAAATTTAAACAGTAAACCTATCCGTGATACACAACGCCTCTCCCGCAGCGTCTGCTACTGAACTTTGTTGAATATACCCGCAACTCTTTCTCGCCGACTAAACGATCCGCTGACGAAATGCGCCGCACTTCCTCTCTAGCTGTGCTGTTTAGGGTACCTAATAAGCAGTCCAGATTTACAAGCAATACTAAAAAGATCTTACAATATTTTGCGAGCCACCTATTTTAAGAAAGAATTTCATTTCCTTAACATGCTTCCAAACAACTTCACCGTTTTATTTGTTTTTCCTACAGTTACGCCGGCCGGAGTGGCCGTGCGGCTCTAGGCGCTACAGTCTGGAGCCGAGCGACCGCTACGGTCGCAGGTTCGAATCCTGCCTCGGGCATGGATGTGTGTGATGTCCTTAGGTTAGTTAGGTTTAATTAGTTCTAAGTTCTAGGCGACTAATGACCTCAGAAGTTGAGTCGCATAGTGCTCAGAGCCATTTGAACCGTTTTGAACCTACAGTTAGTTTCATGTGGTCATTCCACTTTATGTAGCTTCGGACGATTAGTCCTAGGTATTTTACGGTTGTTAGTGTCTCCAGTGGTTTATCAGCAATAGCATATTCGAACAATCTACCCTCAATGCAATGGAGACGTTGGAGACTTTTGCAAGCTGAACAATACGCTAAGCGTAATTTTAATGAATAATGGCTTCTTGTTTTTGGAATTACTTTTGCTCAGTCTGCCACTGAAAGACTGCCCTTCCGAAATGGTAAGTGGCTGGTAAGGCGTTCGATAATATGAAATCGTGTTACTATCTAGACTCGTTACTTACAAATGAAAATCCGTGTACCTGACGACATTGACGGGCAACAGTAATAGCGCATTGCTGCAGGACCTCTCGTGCCCTTCATCGATTTGAGATGGTGCTGTGGTTGGCAAACTATTACCGCATTCTGGACGAGTTCGCCACGGATTCCCATTCGGGCATTCGCTCTCAAAATATCCGCTATTTTACTAAATACCTTCAGATCAATAAATGGTAGATTTTCCCCTTTCCCAGCAGAGCTAGTGCTTCAACTCTAAGGACACTGTCGTCGCTTATTTCTTGGTATTAATTTCAATCTTTGCTACACTACGATTTTATTCTGTTCGTGGAACCGAACGAAGTCTCACTTCTCCGGGGTGACTCATGACAAATTCTATTTTGTGCTTCTCACTTATACCAGGCGAACTGTTGTCATGTGAGGAACAGAAATAGCACGGAAAAGAAAAGGAAATTTTTGTGGTCAGTGTCGGACTAGCATAAATTTACTGGTTGATTAAGAACATATAAATGTGGAATTTATGTGCACGAGTGAACCACGACCACTGTGGTGATGGCGTTCAAGCAAGCTGTATGGTGTTATGGTTAATCAAACCCAAAGTGCATGCAAGTGCCAGAACGAATATTCCTTAAATTTTTAGGGAAAAAAGGTTATGAGATAATTTTCTAAAGTAACATGAATTATCATTAGTGGCATTACTGGTAAAACTAAGTTCATCTACTCTAATTTCACGAAGAAAAGTATGTTTTAAAACCACCCAAGACGTCGGAAGAAATATTATGAAGTTTACGTCAGTTTATGCCATCAAAAAACCACATCCTTCCAATTTTTTTATACATCTCTTATACCTTTGCTTTAGCTCCCTTCCAGGACAGCATTAGGGGCTACTTACTGCGCGACAGGCTTAGAATAACGAAGTACTAGTAACTGCTGGTCAGTTTAATCTACTACGGAATAAAATGTTTATGTTCAGAAATGCAATATTTATGAACATCATATTTATCAGCAAAATGTTTCAGTAGGTAGCCACTGCCACCTGCAGCTATGATTAAATAACATTTTATTTTGGAGACGGTTAACGTTTACGTAAGATATTTTATTGTAAGGAGTTATGTGTTCCACTGACACGGAGAGCATTATGTACCACCATCATGAGTCCGATCTCCTCTTCTGCATTAGCTAACACTATACCTCTGATGGAGTCAAGAATTCCTTTAGTCTTGCCATCGATGGAGTTGGTGACACATTTGTGGAAGGATGTAACCCAATCCTCCGTTTCTCTCGGAAGGCTGGTACCTGGAATTTCAAAAGCAATTCTTTCCGTCATGTTTGACCCATCTATTTTAACCTCTTCCTCTGTAACTTGTCGAGTACATGTGTGACGTTCTTGCTCTATCTTAAAGAACCTTTGTGGAATCACTCAGCTACTGCCTGAAACTTTGTAAACTCTTCTGTGAATCCTCTTTGATTACGCTTCACTTTTACTAGGAACTCTGCGAATAAACAATAACCTAGTCTGGCTGCTGGCAGCAAATATATTTGTTTGGTTGTTTCATCGGACTTGACCGGCTCCTCATAACTCGTCGTCGTGACCGATTTATAGCAAACTGTGTGTTAGAAAATATAGGACACTTTCTGTTGTTCTTGTGTGTTGCACTGATTTTGTTTGTACTGAGAGCTAGGTGGAAAACTTCGCACCAAACACTGATAAATCTTACTACACTTCATTACTGAATTTTACCGATGTTACCTCGTGATCCGAAAGCTCTATAATTACCCGTTTCTGTTCCGTATTTTCATGGTCTTTCTGTAGGAGGACTCTCTCTCTCTCTCTCTCGCTCTCTCTCTCTCTCTGTAGGAGGACTCTCTACCTGTAACTCATTTTCCGTTGAATCAAAATGTGCACTATATTCTCCCTTTAGGCACGCAGGACACTAAAGTTGGTTTTTAATGATGTCGCTCAACGGAAGATAATAATTCCGCCTAATGTTGTAACACAAAATGAATACGTAGTAAAGTCTAAAATAATATGACACTTCATCATTTATCTTGAACTCTACTAGAACTCGACTGAAATAGATGTCAAATAAAATGTGGTGTATCCGTTCTGGAATAAGTTTCAATATGTGCTGTGTATCACTCTTAATGTCAATATAATAACGTCACTCTACACGTGAAAATGAAGAAGCCTGTGTTAGAAAAAAAAGTGCTGTAGAAGAGACATCAGACAAGGAGACACAATCTCACTTAAATTATTCACCTTGGCTCTGGAGGATATGTTCTAGTGTCTACTCTGGGGACAGAAACACATAAACTTCGCTTTCCGGATGATATCATCTTTTGTACACAAAGAAACTGTCAAGAATGAACTTGAAAACTCAAAAATGCTTCCCAAGCTACACGCCTCAGAATCAGCCATCAAAAGACCAGAGTCATGTGCGGCATCAACATCACAGTCTCCATCGAAAGCCATGCTCTAGAAGAGTAAATGAATACACTTATCAGGGACATAAAATCCAACTTGAAAAGATAACCAGACAACAGAGATCACTCGACGAAGTGGCCTCACCTGAATGGCATACGAAAAACTTGATTAAATACTTCGTAAACCAGCTATCCCTACAAATTATATATCCCTATAAGTATTGTGATGATTCCCCCGGCGGGGTCAGGGATTTTCTCTGCCTCGTGATGGCTGGGTGTTGTGTGCTGTCCTTAGGTTAGTTAGGTTTAAGTAGTTCTAAGTTCTAGGGGACTGATGACCATAGATGTTAAGTCCCATAGTGCTCAGAGCCATTTGAACCATTTTTGAAGTATTGTGATACAGTCATCCTGCCAGTAACAGCATAAAGGCTCGAAACAACAAGCAACGCAAGTCGACTCCGGGTCTGCCAAAGGGCAATAAGAGACCAATGTTTGTAATTCGTCTGGGAGACTGGATCAAGAACGAAGAGATAAGCAGAAGAATGGGAGTCTATAACGTTGCCGAGCGGATAGCGAGGCTGAAGTGTCGGTAGGCAGGGCATGCGTCAGGGGTAACTTCAAATGGACCAAAGCACTGATGCAGTGGCGTCAGATGGAATCAAAGAAAAGTGTCGAACGTCCTCTGGAGAAATGGAGAGACTAGGTCTAACGACATAAAAACTGGACCCAGACCGTCCAGCAACTGGAAAAAGCCTATGTCCAGGACTCTAGATCTACAGACTGAAGAAGAAGAAGAAGAACGTCATTGTATCAGATGCTGCTGATGATGTCAACTCTCCTTATTACAACGATGATGCGGGTCGTAGAAATCTCTAGTTTCTCCCCGTATTTGACGAGGACATCGTATGAAAGGATGTCATCGCACAGGACTTGGTCGCCCATGTTGTCATTGGACGCTATTTGCTTATTTTCATAAAATTCGTTAAGGATAAAAGTGACATTATGCTTCCAGCCGGAGCGCGTCACAGGCTTGGGACGCGGATCCTTGTCATTTTGGTTCCAAGATTAGGATAAAGTTGCCGAAGTGGCGTTCACGACGAAACTACGGCGCTGAAAACACGTTAAGACCCAAATTACGGTGGATATTAATATTCAGCGGTGGTCGGCGCTTCGCAGCCGCCCGGCCGCCAAGAAGACACGGTTGTCAGTGCGCTCGGTACCGGCCCTGTGCTTGTACGAGTAAAAATATCTTCCACGCGCCGGCGCTTCTAACAGGCAGGGCGGAGTAATTAGAATTAATGGCACCGAGTAATCAGGCTTTGCTGAGGAAAACGCTACCACGGCCCCCGTACGTAAATCAAGAATTATGCGTGCCGTGATTACAACGTACTACCAAGGAGGGGTGGGCATCCAGACTCGGCCCGACGCTCCCAAGTGCTGCGCACAAACGCACCGCTGGGGAGCGCAGAGACGCTAACGGCCTCTTTTCGGAAGACAGAATAACGATTCAGCCTTCTGAATTACACACATAGCGCACAGTCGAAGGTCGAGTGGTACTATGTATCTAGAAGTTCTGCTTCTCATGTACATTTTCTGTAATGTGTTATTGTTGGTGAAGTAGTAAGGAACTGGAATTGCTGTTTCACATGTACATTTTCCGAAATATATGTAACAAATAGTTACGCCTAGACGCAAACAATCATTTGACCAAGATTCAAATCTTGTCCATTCTCCTTGCGCATTTCATTTAGTGAATGTCATATTACAGGACGAATATGCCTAAACCTACATCTATACCTACAGGTACCTGTTTGATCCGCAAGACACCTTATGGCGAAGGGTACTTGAGTACCATTGCTTCTTCCCTTTCCTGTTCGAGTAGAAATTGGTTCGCAGGAAGAACGATTGCCGCGTGAGTTTGAATCTCCATCGTTTTAGCTTAATGGTGTTTTCGCGATAATACACAATGCCTCTTTCATAACGTCTGCCACTAGAGGTGGACGAGCATCTCCGTGACGTTTCCACGTTTACTAAACAAACCTATGACGAAACGCGATGCTCTTCTTTGGGTCTTTATGTCAATCGCATCTGATAAGTGACCATGACCGACGAGCAAAACTTAACTAACGGTTGAAATAAGGTTTTGTAAGTTGCCTCCTTCGAGAGTGGAGTACATGTGAAACCTATATGATAATGCAGCCGCGGAAAAAGTGCGTGGCTCGTGGTGTTAAGAGTGACAAAATAGACAACTTCGGATGCTGAGCCTTGCACTGGATTTATCGTGCTAGTACCGTACTGGACACTTATGGACGTAGTCCAGAATGGAACAGAGAACAAAATCTACTATTATACAGTGATGAGCCAAAATAATATGACCACCTGCTTAGTAACTTGTTTGTTCGTCTTTGGAACGAAATACATCGCCGTTTCTGTTATCAGAGACCCGACAGTTTGTTGGTAGATTTGTGGAGGTATGTGACATTAGATGCTTACGCACAAGTCACATAATTCGCGTAAACAATGGGCCGCTGATCTGTGTACGCGGTGATGGCGCCCGATAACGACCCATTTAGCACCTATTGGTAGTTTCGCTGTCCTTCTACCTCTTTCCGTAGATACTCACTACAGTAGCACGTGAACATTCGACCAACTTCCTCGTTTCCCAGATACTCGTTTTCAGGCTCCGCGTAATAATAATCTGTTCTTTGTCAAAGTCGCTTGTCTCAACGGATTTCCCCATTTGCAGCCCATACCTTCGCTAGTGTGATACCCGTCCGTCTCTGCTACGCTTACATACTCTTCTTACTGCGTCACGTACCTGCAAAGCCACCAAGCGGCGTCCAACGTCACCGTATGCAGTGGTCATAATGTTTTGGCTTTTCAGTGCCTCTTGTAGTGTAAAAATGGTTGGAGACATAAAGGAAGAAAAAAGAAAAGTGATGGCATGGTTTCAGAAAGTTGCTGAAGCCGGCAGTTCAAACGGCAGCACAGTTGGAGACCTCTGGAATCAAACAACCAAACTGCCTCATTTCTTGCAGAAGAAGTAAAAATTCCTTGTCACAGTTTTTAAAGAAGTGGGCGGGTCCGCATGTTGCCAATGTTGTTTCGACTTCGCTGCAGAAGTTCCACTGGGAAACCCTTACACATCCTCCATACAGCCGCGTGCTTTCCTTTGCGACATCCATATTTTTGAAGCCTTGAAGAAAGACAATCGTGGCCGTCGATTTGCTTAGGACGAAGAGGTGCACACCTTTGTGCAGGCACGGTCCTGTAGGCAACTGCAAAATTTTTCCACGAAGCCATTAACCGTCTTCTGTCAGAGTAGGATAAATGTATAAGTGGTGATCAAAAAGTTTTCGTTCGAAGACCGTACATTCCAGAACCGGTGTGCCAATCAAAGTCGCGCTGGTGTTGAGGCAGTCATCCCAAAGGCGTGATAATCGCATGGGGAGAGATCAGGTCTATAGGATGGATGCTCGAGTGTCTCCCACTTGCGGTAGTGAAACTTCTGCGTTATTATGAAGCAGCAGTACCCTCCGTCGGAGTTTTCATGCCACAACGATGGTTTCGATAGACATGTTGCTTCATTCTCATTCTTCGTTATCCGGTGGATGTCTACCGGTGTTTGTCCTTCGGCAGCCAAGAAAACGATAACAGGCCGTTGGTCCTGTTTCGACGCATTTGGTAATAACGTAACCACAGATCACGTTTCCGTATTTACCTGCACTCACGTCGGAAAGTTACAAACGCCACACGAACCCCTTGCCTAAATGTCGGTGCTTATATACATGCATCACAGTTGCACTATGTTGCACAAACGCTCCAGCAACGCCCTCGAACAGTAACTTTTTGGTTGTCCCAAATATTAACAGTTATGGCGATTTCTTTCGAAATAATAAACAGCTTACTTTTTTGCAGCTGTGTCGTTTTCATGTGACTGCTCTTTGTAAAAGGTGTCCCTCGTTACGTGGACATCAATAACATTCTACAAATGGTTCACGATACCTTTACAGTGTTTCAGCGATATCACTCTAAGGAGGCAAGAATTTTTTTCCGTGTTGTTAACAATCGTAACTTTTTAGCTAGTGGGATACGAACATAATTGCGTTTGTTTAAATGAAATATGCATGATAAAACTTTTCAATGAAAAGGTGAAAATGTAGTAAATTTGAAGGCAACGAAACGAGGACAGCACAGAACCCACCCTGTTGTATGACGTTGCCGTGACAAAATAGATGGAGCTGCACTGCACCAGCATTCTTGGGCTTCACAAATAGCACACTGGTCGTATCTTTCTCCGAATGTTTGACTGCAAATCATCACCGGTAACACGTCACTTAATATCTGCCGCTGTCCGCGCACCATTAGTTACCGGAAACATTGCATATCTTGAGCCGCATATGAAATAACAGGAGTATTCACTGTACCTGCGAGAGCGAATGCGAGTATAGAATTCGAAGAAAGTGAAAAACTTTGACATTAATCGAAAACATACGTGGATCGCAGGGGAAAAGGGAGTAAGTTATTTCTTTGTCAGAGTTACGTTATCCTCCATTAGTGTGCTTGAGTTCTGTACATTACTTTGAACAAATGATTTTGGGATTTAAGAGGTTAGTTACAAAAATGTTGAATATTACTTGTACACGTGAAAAAGCGATAAAAGCCAATGCCTATTGGGAGAATAAAAAGGCCCGTCTGCAAATATCTCACTGTGCCGTGCTAACGGAGAAAATTTTTGATTTTGATATAACCAACAAGCACTTACCTAACAGACACCTGTTTTATTCTCCTTTCCTAGCCTCGTATCATATGCTCAGCTTTTTATGTTTGTTATTTTGCTTGCATAATTAGTCATGGACCACGGACAACTTCCCTAACGACAACAAAGGAAATACTCCGACAAAGCCTACGACTACTGCTCGTCATTCCCTTGTGAGTATTGTCTTCTCTTCATTACCACACGAGCGACATAACAGTACTTTCAAAATATTTAATAATGCAGTTCACTATAAGTAAGGAAATGAATTCTTTTTTGTTGTTGTTATTGTAAGCATATTCATCCCCACAATGTACAAAATGTGTTTTTGAGCATACGATCTGAAACTGCCTCTTTTGCCCCTGAGCTGGATCATGCCACAACAGTCTCTATTGTGTTTTATTTTTGTTATGAAGATGCTCGTATAAAAACTAAAAGGTGTGCAATTATTCCTAATACGTACTACTAAAAATGGAGGTCTGAGAAACAGAATGTTGACATATGAATTTCTGCATTTCATTTTCTGAAATACCTATCCGGTAAAATGTATTCACATTGTCTAACATGCTTTTTTTTCTCGTGATCACTACTGAGTTGGAGCACATGAGAACAAATTTCTTGCGCGTTTATCCTGTTAATGTCTGCACACACATCATTCTGTTATTTACACGCACATTACAGGTTAGTATGCCTGAACATGCACACGAAAATGTACCACCAGTAGTCACTGCTCGTACTTATCATTCACTCTCCGAGTCGTACTGTTTAAGCTGCGGCCGTGCGACCGACTGAGTTTAATTGAGTACAGCACCAGTTCATCCGTTTCGCAGCTATCGACTCCGGAGCCCTTCGTTCCTACAGAACGCGCTCGCGCGAAAGCGTGAAATGTGCGCGGTCGCGGTCAACGAGCTTAAAGGAGAGATCCGGCGGGGACGGAGTAGAGCTGGTCCGGGCAGGCCTGAGTGCGCCAGACAATGGCCGCGCGCGTTCGCAATTTATCTCGCCGTACGCGGGAAAACTGCGCCTGACGAGCACAATCATACGGCGTAAATTCTCTGATGACGCTCTCCGCCGTGTTGTGAATAATATACTGGCCCTCCCCAGGTGTTCCATACAGTATTGAAAAACACGTCGGAATTGATTTATTTTCCTTCTGGCGTATTCACGGCTGTGTCGTGAAAATGCATAACACACTAATGGAAATGTATCTCTACATAGATGACGTCGAGAGGTTGAACATAAAAACATATGATGGAGTATCAGAATTAGCAACACGCAGTAGTTTCAGAAGGCTATTTCTATACCTCCAGACCGCGAAGCTCTAATAATGATACCGGCTCCTTGAAATCGATTACTAGTCTTGAAAGCGTTTTGCAACTGTTTTTTCTTTCTAATTCCTTTTTTCTTTGTTTTGTTTTCGGTATTTATCCATACATCACTTCACAACTAGTTTTGCTGTTGCTTTGTTGTTAACATTTGAAAACTGTATAGCATTATGTAGAACATTCAGGATCTTAAATTTATCAAAGTATAAATTTTTGCATGTAAAGATCAAAGAAAGAAACCCGCCTGTACCACGTCCCGCCCCAGTTACACCACAGGCCAACAATTCGGGAGAAAAAAAAAGAAAAAATTTCGTAGGCTATCACTTGTGTAACGCTACAGGCAGGCAGTTAGGATACACAAATTCCCTCCCGGTGGAGGGTGGGGAGGGGTAGCTGGGTGGCGATAGGAAGAGCATCCAGCCACAATCTAACATTAACGATGCCAAACCTATGAACAACCAGGCCAACCCCTGAAGGTACGGGATAAAAGAAGAAGAATGTTTAAAATAAGGAGTGGTTAGATGAAGAAGGTGACAAACTGATACACTGATAAACTCACTTTTCCTATTGCATAGGTCCTTTGCATCTCAGTCTATATTGAACGCAGACTATAAGCCTTTAGTTCTCCGTCTTAGATGTATGTTATAAGACGAGGTGCAGTAGTCATCAACCGGAAGTTTGTTCTGAAGAAACTATTGCTTCTTTCAAACCACCATACTCGCAGTGATACCGATCAAGTTTCATCCTATTTTCTCATTTAACATCGAAGCAGAGTCTCACACAACCACCAAAGTACATGCAATTAAACTAATATACTGCATATAAATGCACCGATACACAACAACCCACATGTGTGCGTCCACGTCCCCTGTCCCCCCTCTCTCCCTCCGTGCCCCCATCCCTCTCCCCCCCCCTTCTCTCTCTCTTTCTCACCCCCGTCCCGCCCCCCAATCCCGCGTCCGGCCATCCTGATTTAGGTTTTCCGTGATTTCCCTAAATCACTCCAGGCAAATGCCGGGATGGTTCCTCTGAAAGGGCACGGCCGCCTTCCTTCCCCATCCTTCCCTAATCCGATGAGACCGATGACCTCGCTGTCTGGTCTCCTTCCCCAAAACAACCAACCAACAACCAACCGCCCCCCAAACACACACAAGTTCTTGGAACCCTCTTTTTTATCGCATCATCGCAGTACATAATGCGGATGGCACCATGTCATTGTTATGTAGGTATTTCCTGCAGAAGCTATGACTGTCAACGAATATGATATTCTTGAATCATCTGGGACATCAGCGCTTTTCGTGCCAGACGGTAGTGAACACTACCGCTTTTACTTCAGCATTATTCCTTATTTTTTCATCTGGAATACCGTATGTCGTTATCACATCTCTTTGTTTGGATAAAACACCTTTAAAATGTTATGTAGCTAGTACTGCTGTAGTTCTCTTTCTCCATATCAAGCAATTATTTAGCTACCATTTCTGCTGCTTCATTTCCTGGAATGCCGTAAAGAGCTTTCACCCAGTGTATTATAATTTCCTGAAGTCTACTTGTGAATTTTTATATCACATTAATGGTTTTTCTACTGTTGGGATATCATAGTAATTTGAATGCTGCTCTTCAGCCGGGAAGGATCCAGAGTTTCTACCCGAGGTCTTAGATATCACACTCTGTGCCAACTTCTAATCCATAAAGCTCAACCTTGTAGAATGATCGCACAAGAACCTTAAGAATCACTAAGTATCCAGCTGAGAGTCCCTCGAATCAGATTTTTTGCAAATAGGCCAAATCGTATCTCATTGCGATTCGTTAGTGCTTTGGGTTTAGTCGAATTAAGTCATGTTCAGACATGTTAGCCTGCTTCACTGCATCATCTACATCAATTAATGCTGTACTATGAGTACTTGTACGTACGTAAGTATGTCAGAATGAATATTTTCAATAAAAAATATCTTTACAATTTTTTACTATGAATTCTAACAGACATTAAGTCTAAAATTCAGAGTTACGATATGCTACTTAACCTTTCGGCCACGAAGTAAAATGTACAAATTTCAATCGTGTAGAAAATCGGATGTCAATATGTATTACATTTCGCAAAGGATTGCTAATGCATGACTTAATGCTCAATGCTAACAGTGTAATTAACCCCAGATTGTCAAAAATTTTATTGTTGCATTAGGACATAAAACAGGCCATTCTGAACTTAATCTGGTTTATAACATACCATTGGAGATCTAATAAAGATAATTAACAATTGCAGAACCTATAAATAATGCTTCCTTTGAATAAATTTTGCAGTAGAACGATTTACGATGGTTTAGTAGCGATGTAATATTTCTCCGTCTCTGGTATTGTAAGGTTAATAGGAATGTGCAGTTTTACGCGTTTTGATATTTGTTCTTAGGGAGAACAGTACCATCAAGAAACTAGTACTTTTTTTTAAAAAAAGATGAGGGGCAGAACAACCATGAAGGCGGAAAACTTATTATTAAAACCTTCGTACAATCATGCTAAGGAGTGCGTACTATCGCTGTTATATCAAAAACAACGTAAATATGTGCAGCTCGATCTGACAACGGGATTCATCAGTTAGGTCAGAACGGTAACAGTCTCAAGGCACATTTCCATTATGTATTGGGTTGCTTATGATGATAAAGTTATAATGAATGGACAACAACAAAGTAACCACAGTCCCCTATTTTTGGTTCTGCTTGTGACTCAGGATGTACGAAAGGACCAGATTTGTTTCAGATATCATCTCTATTAAAATCGCCTTCATAGGCTACTACTGATTAGATGGAATAAACACACACTTTCCCGAAAACTTGTCTGACAACAGCGTTCGAATACACTCATTCAAAATTTGGTGCTACAGCCTTATAGCGTTTTTCTTTGACTTGAGGCAAGGAAAACAGTTTTTCCGTATGACAAAATCAAAACGATTCAGCGAACAACTGTAACTGAAAATAGCGGGACCAGTTCTTCATGTGTTTTGTTTCCCCTGCATGTTTAATAAAAGATAGTGGCGTACTACATAAGCGAGCATCGTTACAAATTTCATCCCCGGTTCGTTAACGAAGCATGCACGCTCGTGTGACGCACACTGAGGCAGGCAAAATGTCGGACGTACTGCGAGTCATGCGCCATTTATCAAGAGGAATGGCTCCGTGTTGCGTCCGCTGGAGCGGTGTCAGGCGCACAGTACAGTATATGTAGGAGGCCAGGCTGCCCGCTAATGACTCGTGCCTGCCTTGGTATCATATTTTCCCAAGCCCCAGCCCGAAAGCGATGATACACTCATTTCTGAAAAGCAAATGAGAACTTATCTGGAGAGACAATCAAGGTCTGCTTTAATTGTTGTAAGGGAAATAAACCGTTAAAAAACAGCAGAGTTAGATCCATCTTCGCCTCAGGAACACAATAAAACAACATTTAAACATTAAAACACAGTTAAATGTTTACGCTGTTTGCAGACAGATGGTGCATACGATATTCCGTTTGGATTAAGGCGATGCATTCGTTGTAGCAATACCCACTAACATATACAAACGGAAAATTCATGACCGGCAAGTGCGGAGCAAGCAAATCAGGGTAATAATAAGGGAAATAAAAGCGTATTTGTTCATCCTTAGCGCTCCCGGTCTAGAAACAAAACAAGGAAATTTGCTGGTAAACCAGATCTTTGTTAGATCTCTCCCCTCAAAATATACGATCTTCCAGAAGCGTTCGCCGGAACATGGTCAGCTGAACTATATTTTCGTCATAATGTATTCATTGATGCTTATTGAAATTTAAACCTGAAATTCAATTTCACTGTAATAGCTTTGGATGTAATACCTAAAACGAAAATTTGTGCCGGATCGGGACTGTGCTCGGATAGCCTAAGTGGTAAGGCGACCGCTCATGACTAGAGGGAAATCCAGGTTGGAGTCCTAGCCTGTCACAAATTTTCGTATGTCGCTTTAGGTAGTAAATCATGCGGATTACATATAAGTTGAATTTCAGGAATAAAAGCCAGCCGCGGTGGCCGAGCGGCTTTAGGCGCTTCAGTCCGGAACCGCGCGACTGCTACGGTCGCAGGCTCGAATCCTGCCTCGGGCATGGATGTGTGTGATGTCCTTAGGTTACTTAGGTTTAAGCAGTTCTAAGTTGTAGGGGACTGATGACCTCAGTTGTTAAGTCCCACAGTGCTCAGAGCCATTTGAACCAGGAATAAATATGACAAATACGTATGACAGAACGTTTCTCTCATTGGTGTTATGGGACACTTCTAAGTCATATTTGCTAAACTTTCTGCACTGGACATTCCAAGAAAGGTCACAGTTCAAGTATATTTGAACATGATTATCGAGAGGGTAATGTTGTAGTCAGATAAGCAGCTATTTGCACAGGTCGTTCCTACTGCGTGAGCCACCGAAACTTCCTAGAAAGGGAAGTGTGTAAAACAATGAATTAATCTGCGTGCCTGTTTATCGTTCAATGGTGCAGTAAATAGGTCAGCAAGGGCGTTATTTTTATGCGACTTTCTAACCGTGTTTACATGAATGCTTCTGATTTTCGACTAAAAAAAACAATATGAAACGATTTAAAAGGGAAACGCGCAAGACAATGCGTTCAGCGATGCACGGAAGCGCAGCGTGCACAACACTTTCTCCGAAAGCTATTGCGCAAGTCTTAGCCCCCCACCGGGGGCTCTGCGCCAGATGCGGGCGTTGTCCATATCCGGGGAATGGATGGCGACCTGCGGCGCAATACCTCTTCCGCGATTCCACTGTGCAGCGCTTTTGAGAAGTGTGATAAGCAAGGCTATCTTTATACAAGGTACGGCTTAAGCGTTCGGCGAACTGACAGCATCTTAAACGGGAAGCGTTTTGAAAATATGTACGTGCGCATACACAAGCCCCACGAAGCATAGAAAATATCAACCTGAAGTGGTCTTTTATATTGATACCTATCGAAAGTGTGGATCTTCGTGTTGTAGTGCAATGAGACAGCACACAAGCAACAACTATTTTTACAGATTTTGATAAATGGAGACAGAGATGCATGCAGTGATGTTAAAAGTGTACAGATTAGGACCCGTGAAGAAAAAAGTGTTTTTAGGAAAAGTAGGAAATTGTCAAAAGTGACCTGTCAAGGATGTACGACTCTCACTCAGGCCGAATGTTAACGTCGAGCAAGTAGGACAGGCATTGGCACGAAATCGTTGTAAATCTCTGAGACTGGTATCGGAGGAACTCACGCTTATCAATGGCATTATTCACACCGGAATCTTAAGAAATATTTATTTTTCATTGGTGCCTCAGTAAGTGATTGACGAATAGAAAGCAACATCGACGACATCACTGGAGATTTCATTGACACGTGTGATCGACATCCAGTCTTAACGTAAGCCATGATCACACGGTGTGAGACATAATTTGCTACCACTTCGATTCATATTTCGACGGGCATCCAAAGAGAAGTTTCAAGAAGATACTTAGTTTCTGTAAGGGCGTGCTGAAAACTAACGCTTCCAATTTTTTTACGTGAAAACTCTTAAAGATTTTTAAATAAAACAAACTTCTTTAACATTCTACATTTTTATTCTTCATGTCTGTGTATTTGCAACCCTCTGCCGCCAGAGGGCTCCGAATTGTAGCGCATAACATGGCGGTGTGTAACGTAACTATGTCGGTGCGTGAGCGAGAGTGTGTTGAACCGAATTTCGGATTCGAAAAGTACGTCCATACATGGAACAGCTTCTCCTTCAGAATGACAACGTCAGGTCACATGTCTACAACAATCCGACGCCTTGGGTCCACCATCATTGATCATCCTCCATTACAGTACCGACCTGGCCCCATCCGATTTTCAACTGTTTCCAAAACTTAAAGAACATCTTTGAGGATTCACTTTGATAGTGATGAAGCGATGCAAGCAGAGGTAAGGTTGTTGCTCCGTCAACAAAGTCAAACATTCTACGATGACAGTATCAATAAACTGGTTCCCGTTGGGAGAAGTGTAGTCGTAGCCAGGGTGAGTATCATCAGAAATAATTATGTAGACATGAAGAATAAATATGTAGAATGTAAATAATGTTTGTTTCATTTGAAAAACTTTAAGAGTTTTCACACAAAAAATCGGAGGCATTTTTCGTTTTCTAGAAGCTTTTTGTTTCAATATGTCATTTAGTTTCAAGAAGTTTCTTTGTTGCAAGGGAATTTTTAATTTTCGACCAGTTTTTTTTATTTGCAAGATGATTTTCAGCTCTCAGGATAAGTTCAGTTTAGAAAGTGAGTTTTAATTTTGTTTTCATTGCTTTGAGGTTCTTCTCAGACAGAGCCCCAAGGGCATTTAATGGGTTACGTTACGCATTACATTTCATTAGAAAGAACACAAGCTGGGCTGCGCGGGTAAAAATATGTGAACCAATTCCGAATTGTCTAGTTCACTGACAGATTATGAAAAGTATATGGTACTAATACAGAAGCCCTAAAACGGATGTATGTAGTTTGTCTGTGTTCTCTGTTTTCTTCGTCTGACGATACCATGAAGCGAACTATTTCTGTGAACCTCATACGTCACGACTGAAGCAGTTGTGTTTGTACAGTAATACCAGCACTTACTACACGAATGCGCCAATGCAGCAAGCGGTGGACAGGATGCGGGCGGCCACCCAAAAGGGCGAGCACTGGTATGCCGAAAGGCGCTTTCACCTGTGCGGTAACAATGCTCTTACGACACGAAACGCTCTCTGGCCGTCCGTGTACTTACCGTCGCGAGAACAGCCACCACAGTCAGACAGATAACTTAGGTGGAAGATACGCCCAACAGCTAAAGGCATCAGAATGTGAAATCCTTGCCGGCGGGTGTGGCCGAGCGGTTCTAGGCGCTTCAGTCTGGAACCGCGCGACCACTACGGTCGCAGGTTCGAATCCTGTCTCGGGCATGGATGTGTGTGATGTCCTTAGGTTAGTTAGGTTTAATTAGTTCTAAGTTCTAAGCGACTGATGACCTCAGAAGTTAAGTTGCATAAAAAAAAAACCGTTTCGCAAATGCTTTCTCTCTTGATCCCTAAGCCCGTGATCATTCCCCGCTGGACATCAGATATTCGCACCGTTTCCGCATTACGACAACGACTGCACTGTTTTCGGCGTCCCCCGACTGGCTTCACATACCCTGCAATGCTAGCGCTGCCGTCCGCCGTCTCTTAGTAGTTACTGCACGTTGTAATCGATCATAGCCGGTGGTCACGCTAATGTGTTTACACCGTGTATCAGCGCAGCTCCACGCCTTCATTTCACGTCGACTAATGTAAAAAATACCCTAAAACCACAAAAATCTGACAGTGTAATTGTGAGTGGATTTCTGGCCAGAATACCGCTTGTGCGGCACCTTTGCCTCGCACCGCGACGCAGTGCGTGCTCGCCGACAGCCGGCTCGCGGCTGATTGTATAAACTGTTGGCCAGGTAGCGCGGATGTGACACGGTGTGATCATAAGAGCGGCCAGACGCGTGACCGCCGTGCGCTCGCATACGTAATGCGCCAGCCTCCATCCGCCCCGCGACTCGCCGGAAGGCTCGCAACAACACCAGGCGTCGCATTTACATGTCACACGTGCTGCGCCAAATGAGCGACGCATCCTGAAAGGAGTTGCAGCTTACGAGATTCTTATGCTAATCCCCACCCAGTTACGTCATAATTAATATTTCAAATCACAATTCCATCCCATTTCAGCACACAGTCACATGCCGTGCTGAGAGATAAATCGTTCTTGCTTGAATCAATTGTTTACAGTCGACCAAAAATTACTTTCGGAAAATTTTTAAAATAAATCTATACAAAGTCGGAAACAGTTGGACGCGAAATGATGTTGGGAACTGATGCTTCGAAAAAGAAAGACAATGAAAACATCTGCAAATCTCTTACGAAATGCGAGATTTTCATGACCTGGCGCACGCTATTAAAATTCGTGTTGTGAATCATATACCGGGTGATCAAAAAGTCAGTATAAAATTGAAAACGGAATAAATCACGGAATAATGTAGATAGAGAGGTACAAATTGACACACATGCTTGGAATGACATGGAGTTTTATTAGAACCAAAAAAATACAAATGTTCAAAAAAATGTCCGACAGATGGCGCTTCATCTGATCAGAATAGCAATAATTAGCATACCAAAGTAAGACAAAGCGAAGATGATGTTTTTTACAGGAAATGTTCAATATCTCCACCATCAGTCCTCAACAATAGCTGTAGTCGAGGAATAATGTTGTGAACACTACAGTAAAGCACGTCCGGAGTTATGGTGAGGCATTGATGTCGGATGTTGTCTTTCAGCATCCCTAGAGATGTCGGTCGATCACGATACACTTGCGACTTCAGGTAACCCCAAAGAGAATAATCGCACGGACTGAGGTCTGGGGACCTGGGAGGCCAAGCATGACGAACGTGGCTGCTGAGCACACGATCATCACCAAACGACGCGCGCAAGAGATCTTTCACGCGTCTAACAATATGGGGTGGGGCGCCATCCTGCATCTTGGTTCTAATAAAACCCCATGTCATTCCAAGCATGAGTGTCAAGTTTTACCTCTCTGTGTCAATTTTTACCTCTCTATCTACATTATTTCGTGGTTTATTAAGTTTTCAAATTTATACTGACTTTTTGATCACCCGGTATTTTGATGAAGAGAACGACGTGTGATTTACTTGAACGACAGCAGAGACGCTATTTTAATGGTAACCAGTTCTCCTTGTCGACTATAGCCAGAAATATGTGTCCAGCTTTGGGGATGAATCTACAGGATGTCTCTCCTACTGGCTGGCTCTGAGCACTATGCGACTTAGCTTCTGAGGTCATCAGTCGCCTAGAACTTAGAACTAATTAAACCTAACTAACCTAAGGATATCACACACATCCATGCCCGAGGCAGGATTCGAACCTGCGACCGTAGCGGTCGCTCGGTTCCGGACTGTAGCGCCTAGAATCGCACGGCCACTCCGACCGGCTCTCTTCTACTTGTCGTCAGGCGCATTTTCTCTGGTGTTTCGGCAGACTCAGCAATTTCGGCTTTGCGGTGTGTAGCTGGAGTCAGCCGAAACAAATATTGCTCATCAAGTCATTCACATGACGCCAGGGCCGACAGAATGTGTCAGTTTGTTTCCCGTTACAAGCAAAAGTGTTCTTTAAAGCGGAATCTTACATGTCCATTCGACTGAGCGGTCCCAAATTAGTCTATCAAGATATTCTTTTTATCGATGTGTATTAACAGGGACAGTGAAATACGAAGAATAGTCAGCATCCAGCAGCGACAGCACGCCCTGGCCCAAGCTGACCGCTACCGTGATGCAGCAGCGCTGCTCGGTAACTGCTGGTGTAGAACTGATTATTCATCGTGATTAACTGTCCCCATCAAAACATATCGATAAAACAAATATCGCACTAGACTAATTCGGGACCGATCAATCGAATGGGCATGCAAAGCTCCACTATAAAAAACAGCTTTGCTCCTAACGGAAAAGAAACCTAGGCTTTCCGTCCGTACTGGGATCGCATGAAAATCTTGTTGAGCAGTATTTGTCTGGGCTGCCTGTAGCTATACGTTGTAAAAAGAAATTGCGAATATCTGCCAAAACACCTGAGAAAATGCGCCTGAAGACAGTTAGGAGAGATACCCTGTATATCAAGCATATGCCGCATGCAGTAAGAAGACTGGGAACTGGGTGCACTTTATTTCGACGTATTAAAAGGATTACAAAAGCGTTATTTGCTCTATGTTCGTCATATATTTCCTAGAACAGATGTTCCATAGAAGGCCGTGTGTGCCTAACGGCGATAAAGTGGCAAACTGATAAGCAGTATCCTAAAAAAGAAGAGAAACGTCTAGCATTTCCTGTTTCGAGAGCGGAAAATTTTTACGTCTCTGATCAAACTTGTAGATCTGAGACCTGTTAGTGATCTACCTCCCTCCACCGATTCCTTGAGGAATCCCGTGTATAAAACAGCTTCAATCGTTTGATTGCTTTGGAAATGAGATAATGTGTTAAATACGAGGGTTGGAACTTTAATAGTGGCAACTATTTATTTACGGCTCGTACAAAATAGATCCATGTTTCAAAGTTTTAGTGACCTTCAAAGTGGCCACCAGTATTGTGTATAGCGTGTTGCTAGCGATGTGGAAGTTGTAGGATACTCTTAGTAGTGCCAGTTGTGTTGACAGTTCGAGCGGCGCGGTCTATTGCCCGACGAATTTGTACAAGTTCTGAAGCGAACGACGTGAAGTGTTTCCTTCAGTTTAGAAATCGAATCAAACTCACGAGGGCTTAAGTCAGGGGAGTGCAGTACGTGGTTTTGCACTTAGCAACCCCATCAGTCAAACAAATCAGTAACAGCTTGCACTGCACGTGCTTGAGAATTGTCCTGCAAAATGACGGTCAGGTCCTGCTGAAAGTGTCATCACTTCCGTCTCTATGCTGTTAATTTTTGGAACACAATCTACGACCAGCTTAGGGACAGGAGTGATGACAAAGGTGCGCACGTCCCATACTGAGCACATAAACCAGTTGTCGGAATGTGTGTGCAAATCCGTTAAGCTGAAAAAAACGAAGCGCTTTTTGTCCACAGTTATGCATGTTGCAGTTGTTTGCGTTCTTTACTTTTTACATGTTTCTACTTTACTATCACCTATATATACTGTTTTGTGGCAAAATAAATGCAACCTTGCAAAATTTCAGTTTCTTGCTTTAATTTTGGACACCACTAGTGCTTTGCAGGTACAGTCAATTGTACATGTGAAGACTGTCTAGAAAATGTGTTGCTAATAGAATTAGTAGGAAAGAAGAAATAAATTAAAACGTCATGCTTCATAAAAAGAGTGAAAATGCATAAGCGATAAACGTTTTCTCTTTCATCACATGGGGGGCTGATAGAAAAAGTCTCGTAAATGTTTGAAACTATGGTAAAGTTAGTTGCAAGTCACTAAATGTTCTAATTCTCAAACACTACATGAATACAGTCTGGCTATTTGCGTGTTGTGAGCTATGCTACTTTTTCACCCCTACCTTTTTGAGAGGTAGGTGGTTCTCACCCCCATAGTTGTCCTTTCCAGACAGTTTGTGGTATGTGTACCAAGTTTGGTTGAAATCGATCGAGTGGTTTAGGAGGAGACATACATACAAACATCTACTTTTATAATATGTGTGGATACAATTATTTTTATCTTTTCCATTTACCGGAGACAAGTTTCTCGTGCCACAGAAATTTTCTCACGTTTATAATTTGGCGTCGATTTGTGGAACAGAACCCCATCCTAAGCGCGGAGCACATTTTCATGACTGTTTCGACCGTTAATGTCGACGAATTTGCTCCTCGTTGCCGAGGAAACAACTTTCAGTAACATGTCACGCCCGCGCTAGCAATAGACGCGGAATACAGTTTTCCGGACGACTTAACAAAATACGCCGGCGCTATAAAGTAATTCGTTGAAGAGGTACAGCTGAGAAGATTGATTCTGAGATTCCAAAAGGGGTGGGGAACTGAACGTGAAATGCAGTTATACAGTGGAGATTAAAAAGCTCCAGACACAGAAGTGTGAGGTGGACGTGCGAGTTCGGAGGCGAGCGCGCCTCGTGCCGGGTGAGCAGACAGACAGTGGGAATTTAATATGATAGGGGCGCAGGGCGGCACGGCGCTGGCGCCATGTCCTTCGTTTGCCTATCGATTGCGGAAGCCAAACACGCGATACAACCGCCGAGCCGAGCCCGCCAGCCTTTCATCGCATGAATCATGCAACGGCCGGCAGTCGCCCGGCCGGGAAAGCGAAAAGGGGCTGCGCCGCCGCCACTGGCGCCAGCGCGCCCGCGCCCGCGGCTAATCCGGAAACCTGCTACGCCTCCCACAAAGACACGGATTACTGCGGCCGCGTCCGTCTCGCCCTCGAACTCCCAGAAGTGACGTTTCTGCTCTGATTTGGCCTGCACGCGGGGAAAAAGGAGTCAGGAAAAACACAGCCAGTATCCGTCAGCTCTGAACGGCACCCAGGTGCAGCCCCTTACTCCGGATTCATCCTCGTTGGCTAGGGAAGAGGCAAAAACATAAAGCACCTCACCTCATAAAGCGATTCACTGCTACACACAACTACGCTCAAGCTTATGTGTAAACCCACTTTATCCTATGATCTTTTCTGCCGCTCTGTGCAGGACAAGCTGTTCAGGCTGTGTCTCCTTTAACAACTCGTTCTCTTGCGACCGCCGTCTCTGGTCTTCCAGGTTTGTTAATTTGTAACATATATCATTTCCGTGCATCGCCTGTGTAGTCGTAGGGATGCTACTGCACACGTCGGAGACAGTATGCGGGGGAAAGGGGCGTTCTCCATCCTGGAGGTGATGAGCTGTTCTATACCTAATCCACCTAAATGGGTTGTGGCCGGAGCCTACAAGGTTGGGGGGTTAGGGTTGATGTGGGCGAGGAGACCAGACAGCGAGGTCATCGGTCTCATCGGATTAGGGAAGGACGGGGAAGGAAGTCGGCCGTGCCCTTTCAAAGGAACCATCCCAGCATTTGCCTGGACCGATTTAGGGAAATCACGGAAAACCTAAATCAGGATGGCCGGACGTGGGATTGAACCGTCGTCCTCCCGAATGCGAGTCCAGTCCTACAAGGTTGGCTTAAAAATTTGTTATTTCCTATGATGACGGTTGTTTTCCGATACTCGCTGTAGGAAATGTTCTAACAACCTAAGAGGAAACAGCACCTTTCTGAGAGGAGGATACGGCCAATAAAAATGCCTACATTCTGCTACTGTTTCAAATTGGCTGGAAGATCTAATCCCACACGTACTACAAAAATGGATGTATGTTTGTGTGTGTGTTTTCCAAATCGAGTACTAACCACTGGAGCGATTTCAACCAAACTGGTACAAATATTCTGTGCTGTGGGATGCGTGAAACAGCGCCACAACTTGCATGAAATTTTAATACTTTTATTCTTTACTTCTAAGGCAGTCGTACGGTAAAGTCAAATGAAGGAAATCCTTGACACCTGGCAGCGCTTTTGACACTTTTCAACTGCGAAACACAAACGACTGTAGGCCAAAGCAGTAGCCATGAAGAAACGTTGGCACAGAGACGTTTACAAAATCGCGTTGTAGGCACGCGAAGCAACTGCGCCCAGAGTACAGAAACTGCCCGCCGTCATGTTTCCTAATACAGACGCTGTACTTACACGTTTGAACAATGTGCATATTTCTTTGTACGACTGTTTCATAATTTCAAAGGTGTTTTCACGAATACTTGGAAATGAATTTTTTTCTATACTTCACTACAAACACAGTTAATTTTATTTTTTTTTTTTTTTTTTGCTTTCGTTTTCCATGGAAAATTGACAAAATGAATACCCAGGCTACCAGGTTTGTCAGAAAGTGTTCAGTAATTTCGTGGCGGTTTGGCTCTCGCGAAGTCGGGTGGCAGGCCTCATCAGGTGTAGAGGTTGTGTGTTTTCTGGGGCAGAATTGGTGTCTTCGTAGTTAACTCGTATTTCAGAAGTCGGGAAAGGCGATCCTTCGTGATCAACCGAGTTCTTTCTTCAAGTAGGGAAATTTGAGAGATTTCAAAAGTGCGGTCCGGTGCACGGACGTGAATTTCGGGTTGTACTTTCCAGTGTTCCACAGCCTGCCTTTAAGTGAGCATGCACGTGTCCAATAAGCAGAGACCTAACATAAGATCGCAGAGCCAGCAGCTAGCCACATGGTAGTGTTTTATTGAACAGATGGAGTTAGCAAGGTTTAACATGAGCGCGTGCTGAGAAGTTCAAAATGTTTAAATGTGTGTGAAATCTTATGGGACTTAACTGCTAAGGTCATCATTTCCTAAGCTTACAGATTATTTAACCTAAATTATCCTAAGGACAAACACACACACCCATGCCCGACGGAGGACTCGAACCTCCGCCGGGGCCAGAAGCACAGTCCATGACTGCAGCGCCCGATACCGCTCGGCTAATCCCGCACGGCTAAGAAGTAGTGCTTCAGAATTTTTTATGTGAAAACTCATAAAGCTTTTTAAATAAAACAAACGTTACTAACCTTTTGGACGTAATCCACTATAATTACCCTTTCTGCATCCCAGAAAACCGATCCATCACCTTACTGGCTGATTTTTGCGCTGGGAACTTTTTTGGGTAAGGGATGAAGGATGTGTCCATTGTTGTGACTCTTGTTTTGTCTCAGGATTAAAGTGGTTAACCAAAGTTTCGTCCATTGGCACATACCTTGCAAGAAAGGCATCTTCATCCGCTTGAAGTTGGCGGACGATTTCTTCACAACACTGCACACGCTCCCGTCTCTGAACTCCATTCAAGTCTTTCGGGACCCACCGAGATGAAGCTTTTCGCATGCCCAAAATATCCACAACAATGTCATGAGCACGCGCATGGGAGATTCCAAATGTGGTTTCAATGTGCTGCAACAACGTTGTTCGACAATCCTGCGAAATCGTATAGTGAATTGCAGGCACTGTTTCATCAGTGACAACGATGAGAGACCTTCCGCTCCTTGGCGCATCTCCCCCACTCATTCTTCCACTTTGATGTCGAACACCCAGTTTTTCAGATGGAGCATTGTGTCCTTAAGTGTATTCCGCATGTCCTCCGCTATTTCCTTGGGCCTCATTCCCTTCAAATGAAGATATTCAATAACAGCACTGTTCTTGATTCTCTCGATATTCACCATTCTGCTTACACTACGGTATACAACGCATCCTAGCGGCAAAACTAACGAAGCTGGAGCCGCGAAATCTGACTTGCATACCCACAAAGGGTCACCATAAAAGTAGGTGGTGTTGTTTGTGCAAGACATGACGGTACCTACTTCAGGCTTGAAACTTTTCGACCGCCCCTCGTATTTTACCCCTACTACATTCAGAATTTCAGAGAATGGTAGATAACCTTGAATAATTGACACATAAGTGTCAGAACACGGTAGTCCGCTTGGTTTCTTGTCGACTGAATATATTGATTTGCAGTCTGGAACTCGTGGCGTCGGCTGACTCAACGGGGCTATTGGCCGCACGCAAGGCGTTTACTGACAGGAAGGCGGACGGCAATCAATGGTGACCCAGGGGCAATTCGCCATCAGCACCCGCCAACTTCGCTGCAGGCCGAATGTGGGTCGGCGGCTTGTCCCTACCGACAGCGCTATTCCATTTCTTTGTCTGTTTACTGCACTCGATCGTGTTCAAACAGTCCATCGAAAATTTCTCTTGATGTTAACATCTGTTCCGTTTCTCAGCTTTCTTTTCTCTTCGAGTGACGGAAAAACCCACTTCGTATTGAACCGTGAGGCGTATCGAATACAGCCTACGTCGAAAAAGAAGAGACATAATTTTGCCTAATTGTTCCCACGGAACGTTCTACAGGCACAGCTAGATATATAGGGTGTTACAAAAAGGTACGGCCAAACTTTCAGGAAACATTCCTCACACACAAATAAAGAAAAGATGTTATGTGGACATGTGTCCGGAAACGCTTTATTTCCATGTTAGAGCTCATTTTAGTTTCGTTCACCTACGCTCAATGGAGCATGTTATCGTGATTTCATACGGGATACTCTACCTGTGCTGCTAGAACATGTGCCTTTACAAGTACGACACAACATATGGTTCATGGATGATGGAGCTCCTGTACATTTCAGTCGAAGTGTTCGTACGCTTCTCAACAACAGAGGCGGACCAATTCCATGGCCTCCACGCTCTCCTGACCTCAACCCTCTTGACTTTCATTTATGGCGGCATTTGAAAGCTCTTGTCTACACAACCCCAGTACCAAATGTAGAGACTCTTCGTACTCGTATTGTGGACGGCTGTGATACAATTCGCCATTCTCCTGGGCTGCATCAGCGCATCAGGGATTCCATGCGACGGAGGGTGGATGCATGTATCCTCGCTAACGGAGGGCATTTTGAACATTACCTGTAACAAAGTGTTTGAAGTCACGCTGGTACGTTCTGCTGCTGTGTGCTTCCATTCCATGATTAACGTGATTTGAAGAGAAGTAATAAAATAAGCTCTAACATGGAAAGTAAGCGTTTCCGGACACATGTCCACATAACATATTTTCTTTCTTTGTGTGTGAGGAATGTTTCCTGAAAGTTCGGCCGTACCTTTTTGTAACACCCTGTATATATATTCCACATCCACTGCACAGTGCATGGCGGAGGGTATACTGTCCCAATATTATCGATTTTCTGACCTATTCTATTCCATGACGCCGCGCGGGATTAGCCGAGCGGTCTGAGGCGCTGCAGTCATGGACTGTGCGGCTGGTCCCGGCGGAGGTTCGAGTCCTCCCTCGGGCATGGGTGTGTATGTTTGTCCTTAGGATAATTTAGGTTAAGTAGTGTGTAAGCTTAGGGACTGATGACCTTAGCAGTTAAGTCCCATAAGTTTTCACAAGCATTTGAACATTTTTTATTCCATGACAGTCTGTATGTCTCTGGACTTGCCATAATTTTTCTTCGGTCTTCCCATCCAGGTCGTTTTCAAGTGGACCTGAAATTATAACATCTGTCGGCAATGTTATACGTTGACGATGCGATTCTTGCGGCGGACACCACGGAGGAACTTGATGCTAAAGTCCAGGAATAATAAACCCGGGCAAAATCTGTGACTAGCACTACGACAGGCCAAGAATACCACGATTTGTGTGAAGGCGTATGCTGTTTCCCGTGGCCCCTGGTAGGCGTAGGAGGTACACAGTAGGCCAGACGTCGTGTCAGCCAGACGGCTGCGGGCAGCAGAGACGAGCGTGACCCAGTTGCCGGCGTTTACACTCCGTGCCGACTAGATTTAGACGCTGACAGACAGCTGGGCGGGCCGCTCACGGAAAGCTCAGCAACAGTGGCGCCCTGTTCACGAGCCTAGATACGCCTGAACATACGTATGGACAACAGTTCACGAGACGTTAGCGGTTTACGTCATGTTGTTCAACACACAGTGTCCTCATACATTAATCATAGCCATTTCGATAGCACAGAAAATAGAGAATTATGAAAAGAAAAAAGAACTTATTTTTGGTGATGATCGTTCTATGGGCGTCAGGCCGTCGGGTAAGGCATGTTTCTGTGACTAAAGTTGCGTCCCCTCCTGCGTGAGACATCGTCACTGACTCTATTGACACTTGGTTTATTTACAAACTTGAGCTTTTTGAGTTAGTCGAAACTGCCAAACTGATTCTCGATATACCACAAAGGTAGATCTGTGACGCCATCCGACCGCTGCAAATGATCGCGAAGTCATGTAGACGTATGATATGGGTCTTGTAAGGCATGTACGTGGTGTTAACAAAAATATTCCACAATTTGGGGGTTGGTAGTATGGGTCAAAACAAAACAAAAAAGTCCAGTAAACACGTTCTGTAAAATGCATACCTTAAGAGCTATGAGCACTCGTTCATCTTCGCTACTGTGAGACACACTTCTTCTACTACAAGCTCAAAGGCTATTACGAACGACGCACGGAATGCTGTAAACAAATGAGAACCAACTACTCTATTACTGTGAAACAGCACAGCTTCTAACGCGGTCTTATGAGCCATCGTTAAACGAGGTGCTCAGTATGGTGTCCATTCATAGTAAAGCATGCTTCTGTTCGACGCCTTAGAGAATCAAGCAGTCTGTTTAAGACGGCTGAATAACTGTGCAGATGGCACTCTGCGTTCTCAGGAAGCGAGCACGACAGTTGCTTTCATTTTCCAGACCATAACAGTAAAGCATCTATGCCATTTCAGGTATGGGATAATAGGAGTGCAAAGATAAAACTACGACGTAAAAGCATTTCGTGAACTTACCAAAACACAAATCGGTTACATTAGAACTAATGTATTTGCTGCAGTACCCGGAACTGGAAGCATGGTTTACGGTAACAGCACTAACATATGTTTATTGCAGGCTGTATGCATGGACAATAAGAGAGGAATGTGTCCTCATTTGTTTACTACATTCTGGGAAGTTGTTCGTAATAAAAAAAATGGCTCTGAGCACTATGGGACTTAACACCTGAGGTCATCAGTCCTCTAGAACTTAGAACTACTTAAACCTAACTAACCTAAGTACATCACACACATCCATGCCCGAAGCAGGATTCGAACCTGCAACCGTAGGGGTCGCGCGGTTCCAGACTGAAGCGCCTAGAACCGGTCGGCCACTCCGGCCGACTTGTTCGTAATAGCATAGTTCTTGCTATTTCACAATGGCGAGGATGAAGAAGTTTCTTGTTTTGGTCTGTAGCACCACCGTTCATAATATGGAATACTTTTTTAACACCCTGTATATAGGCTTATAAAAAATCAAAAGGTAATGTAGCTTCAGACGGAAGATACTCGTTTTGAGGAACGTCATATTTTCTTGACTAATTTTGTCACATTTGATCTTTTTTCTCCGTTATTTTTAAATTGTTGTTTTAGAACGAATATGGAAGCATTAAGATCTGTATTTGCACCATAAGCTAACAATTCACAACGATTACCCGCAGAATTTCCAGTGTGCTGACACATATAGCAAACTAGTCCTACGTAAGTACCATTTTGGTATGTTACCTTCTTCCAGATCGCGAACCAGTACCACATTTCGTCTCACTGAATACGGGTGCAGGTTTAAAACTCCGAGCTATTTCGTTGGTTCATAGGCTCAAGACACTAGAGAAAAGCGACAGTGAGTAGTCTGTAATACATCCATTTATGTTTCTGTGGCTCAGAGAAAGATCCAGTTTCATCCAACGCACGAGGAAAACCGAGAACGTAGCTCGAGGAAGCGGTAAGTGATGTCCCTGTTGCACAATGCATGACGGCAGCTTCTGCGCCGCTGGCTTCCGGCAGACCTCTTTCTGCAATCATCAGTGGAGAGTGGAGAGACACGAGTGCTGTTGCCGGCGAGGGCGTTCCCCGTGGAGTGGCAGAGAGCTCCCAACAGGCGGGCCGTTCCCCGCGCTCCACAGCCACGTCTCGCGTCTGATGTGCGAGAGGGCGCTCGCGGTCCGCCGGGCGGACGCAGCGCAGAACAAACCGGCGGGGCCGCTTCCCCGCAGCCAGCCTGCCCGTCACAATCGGATTACGGCGCCTACCGAGCGTGCAGTTCCCGTCTTCCCCGCAGCCGGCCGCCCCGTAATTACACAACGCGCAGGTTGCAGAAAAACTCGCGCTGCGAGCGTCGCATTCCGGCCCGTGGCCAGCCGCCGGCGCGCTCCCCTTCCTCTCACAGGCGCACTCGCGACGCAGCTTCCACACACAGGCTGAAATGTGCGACTCCGAACAGTCTCTCTTCACCTGCTGGGCTTCGCCACTTGCGCGGACATTCCGCTCCCTGATATGATTGTTTAACATGCTGTTTGAGAAGAGAGCCGCGTGTTATGGTCTTCAGTCCGAAGACCCGTTTGATGCAGCTCTCCACGCTAGTCTACCGTTTGCAAACCCTTTCATCTCTGCATAACTACCGCAACTTTCATCTCCTTGGGCCGGCCGGGATGGCCGAGCGGTTCTAGGCGCTACAGTCTGGAACCGCGCGACCGCTACGGTCGCAGGTTCGAATTTTGCCTCGGGCATGGATGTGTGTGATGTCCTTAGGTTAGTTAGGTTTAAGTAGTTCTAAGTTCTAGGGGACTGATGACCTCAGAAGTTAAGTCCCATAGTGCTCAGAGTCATTTGAACCATTTTTTCATCTCCTTGAAACTGCTTTCTGTATTCAAGCTTTCGTCTCCGTCTATCCCGCCTCCTACTAGCGCACACACTACCCTCCATCTGCAAACTGTCATTCCGCTAGTGCCACAGGATACGTCGAATCAGTCTATCGCTTCTAAAGCCGAACATATTATAAAACTGTACTACTACGTATTTATGTGTGTGCGCGCGCGCTCGAGCACGATTGTGTGTGTGTGTGTGTGTGTGTGTGTGTGTGTGTGTTCTACTTCTCCTCCTAAAGCTACGGTCACAGGTTCGAATCCTGCCTCGGGCATGGATGTGTGTGATGTCCTTAGGTTAGTTAGATTTAAGTAGTTCTAAGTTCTAGAGGACTGATGACCTCAGCAGTTAAGTCCCATAGTGCTCAGAGCCATTTGAACCAGTTTCTCCTCCTAAATCACTTAACCGAGTTCAATCAAACTAGGCATACATATCCCTTAACGTCAGGCAACAACAGCTGTCGGGCTAAGAATCACCTACCTATCACAGTTAAGGAGATATGACGTCATAAAGAATGAGATGCGTGAAAAGCTGCGCATCTAGCATGACGTTTAAATTTATTTCTTCTGTGCTACTAACTCTATTCGCAATAAATTTTGCAGACATTATCCACATATACCGCTAAATGCACCTACAAAACTATATCATAGTACCACACATAGTTTAGAAGATATGACGTCATAAACAATTAGACGCGTGAAAAACTACCACATCTAGCATGACGTTTAAATTTATTACTTCTGTGCTACTACCTCTGATCGCAACTTATTTCGCAGGCACTATCCACATGTGCCGCTAAATGTGCCTTCACAAATATATCGTTGTACGACATACAGTTCAGGACGGCGCCCACGATAAATACGGGCCCCGCAACGAACTTGTGACGTCACAATAGTCGACTCGAGGCGTACTAGAAAGACAGGCCGCGGCGCGCACGTCACGAAGGTAGTCCTGCGCTCGCTCGCTCAAATCAGCAGACAAACTGCGTTTCTACACCTGTTATCTCGTAACTAGGAGTGTCCGTACAAACGAAAACTGAATCTTCCACTGGAATCTGCTATTATGGAATCTTACTGTTGATGGGAAGTCCATTGGCCTACTTATAATTTGTTACAGCTATACTCGTGAACAATAAAATAAAATCATGCTAAAATGATTATCAGTTGCATAAAGCACCACTTCCAGCATGTAATGAGTACTGTTAAGCAGAAGAGATAAATGCTATAAACACGCCGTTATATAATTTATATCGAGTATTGATCTTAAATTAAATTTTTGCTGTAGTACTGTTAATCAGTAAGACTTCATAGTAGCAGATTCCAGTGGAAGATGCAATTCTCGTTACTGTTTACGCGCCCAGCTGCGAGTTAACAGGTTTAGAAACGCATTTTGTATGCTGACCTGAGCGAGCGAGCGAGTTCAGGACTACTTACTACCTTCGTGACATACGAGCCGCGGCCTGTCTTTCTCGTGGGCCTCGAGTCGGCTTGTCCGCCACAATTCGCCAACGCTCGGCTCCGTGCGAGGCCCACGGGAAATCACCACGTAATCGAGTAGGTACCCACTAAAACTCTTAACTTTGTCGTGTGCTACCTAGAGTTTGCATGCATTTAAATGTGCCATAAAGAATTATTAATCTCATCTGAAATCGTTACTTGCTTCCGGGCAGAGATGGCTGCTGGGACTCGTAAGACCTGCAGTGTCACGTGTCGTGACGTACGCACCACACGGCCTGTCTTTCTTGTGGGCCTCGGTTCAAGAGATATGAAGTCATTAACACCGAGATGTGTGAAAAAATGCCGCATCATGGATAAAGTTTTAATATACTTGAACTTTATTGCTGAGACACTCCTGCAATCGAGTCAACTTAAGGAAATCCCCGACACCTGGCTGCGCCTTTAACAGCTTTCAATTGAAAGCGCAAACTAATAGAGAAAACAATCGCCGTCTACAGAGCTATGAAGAGGCGTATCCACAGATACGTTTACAACTTCGTGTTTTAGACTTTAGACAAGCGAAGCAGCTGCGCACAGGAACTGTCTGGGATATTACACTACACAGTTCTTTTGTTTCCGTTTTCAACAGAAAATTCGGAAAATGAATGCCCGGGCAATGGCTGGTTTGTCAACTAGTATGCAATAACGCTCACTGACAAACGCGAAGTGGTCCATTCTACCCTCCTACCCCCATCCCAACCCAGGAACCGGAAGGTAAGTATATAGGGTGATATTTCTATGGGGGCAAATTGCGAGAAACGATCCCTAAGAGCATGAGAAACAAAAAAGTTCAGATGGACATAGAAAACTAATGTATTCCAGTGGAAGTACACCCATTTGAAGGTGGAGATAAAAGTGACCCCAGTATCAGCACCAGACATGTGGACCGTCAGCATTGGGTAAGACGGATGGTCGTGTGGAACATTCTCCACGACAACGGCTGCTATCCGTATCATTTACAAAGCATTACGCCTTATTACCTACAGACTTGTCTCCGTAGAAACGGTTTTTTCGCTGGTTCGTCGCACAGGCTACCATCGTGCTGGGATTTCTGTCCTCCATCCTATTCACAGATGAGGCTATCGTTACAAGGGAAGACATCATCATTCTTCACAACATCTATCTGTAGCATACGCAGAATCCCCTTGGTATGACGGCAGCGAACTGTCAGCACTGGTTCAACCTCGATGTATGGACGGGGCTTACTGGCGACCGCCTCATGGGACTAGTCATCCTTCCAGAATGCCTCATAGGCGAGTCATATCTGTACTTCCTATGGATGACGCTGCCTCCCCTGCTTTTGCTGGTATGAAGAGTAATGTGGTTGCTATATGATGGTGCTCTGACTCACTACCCCTTGAGTGTAGTGCTGAAACGCTAGTACAGAGAAAACATTCGCACTTTCCCGATGTTTTCTCATGCGTGCTTTCTATCATTGAAAATTACCATGTCAGAGATCTTTTATCTACCTTTGAACGCGTTTACAGCCAATTTCTGTGTGTCCATTTTTGCTTTTTATCCTCTCAGCGATCATTTCCTGCACTTTGTCTCCGTTTATCAAAATCACCCTATGTACTACCGTAGATCTCATTACTCCTTGCTACAGATACCTCTTCTGATTACTTACTTTCTGAAGGTGAAATTACCACACTGTTTGCTTGATACCCCCAATACTTCGTAATCAGAAGCCCATCTATCTGTCTTCGCATACAGCACTGCTATACGTACTGGACATTCCGTTTTTATATTCCAAATTACTTTCAATCCACAAACTTATTGCAATTATCCTTCTATCCTTCTGTGACGTAAGCACTCGACTACGAAGCAGTCTGACATTTAACATCCAGGAGGATATACATTATTCTCGTTTCATAAATAAAATAACGACTTATCTCTTAATAATGATAGCTCTGCTTTTGCTTCTCACGAAGTGCACTTTGATCTCAGTCAGCAATATCAAGATCGTTACCCAAACTCAAAAACGCTTTAGCTAGTTGCACCTATTCCTTTTCTTTCAAATTCTTCTCCCTTCCCGTCGAAAGTTTTGATTTTATATTGTAATTATTACTCTATAAATGTATTATGTTCTGCCATGTAGCCATTATATATATATATATTACAAAACGTATCTGATAGGGTGTAAGAGTGAGCCCTAAGTACCTAACCTGGTTCAAATGGCTCTGAGCACTATGGGACTTAACGTCTAAGGTCATCAGTCACCTAGAACTTAGAACTACTTAAACCTAACTAACCTAAGGATATCACACACATCCATGCCCGAGGCAGGATTCGAACCTGCGACCGTAACGGTCGCGTGGTTCAAGACTGTAGCGCCTACAACCGCTCGGCCACCCCAGCCGGCACCTAATCTGGCCAAGATAAACAACGAAATAAATAAATACTAAAACATGCCTGTTTCCTCTTGAATTTTTGCTGATTTCACCGACGCTCATGATTAGCTCTCCCCACTCTGGATTTACCATTTGTTGCTTTCTGCAGTCTTTTGCCATTCCAGTCACTTTTTAGGGTTCCGTATCTCGTTCAGTGAAAAAAAAAAAAATAGAATTTTGTGGTAAATTCTTAAGGGACCAAACTGCTGAGGTCATCGGTCCCTAAGCTTACACACAACTTAATCCAACTTACTCTAAGGACAGCACACACACCCATGCCCGAGGGACGACTCGAACCTCCGACGGGGAAGCCGCGCGAGCCTTGACAAGCGCCCAAGACCGCGCGGCTATCCCGCGCGGCATCGGTAAAAACGGAAGCCTTATAGGATCAGTTTGTTCTTCGCCTGTCTGTCAGATTGTCCGGCTATTAACAACCCATCTTCTAAAGTAGAAATTTCTGTCAGATACAAGTACGGCACCTTGGCGGTGTAAAAACTTTAAGCTTCCAATTCAGTGCAATCAAAAGATACGACCTTCTCGTATATATTTCGATACTAGCAAACCCACTCATCAAAACCTATAGGGTACTTCCCATTGACTCAGAATATGAAATTTGGCAAGAAGCAAAGTTTTACAGCACATGTAAAGGAAAAAATCAAAAGAAGTGTTGAATTGTAATTATATCACCAAAAATTTTTTTTGTCGTGTTATCCGACTGTCTGTCTGTCTGTTAAGAATCGTTCTTCTCAAGAACGGGTAGATTTATGAAGTTAAACTTTACGTCATGTACTAAGGTCTATGGACGCTCTTCAGTGTAAAATATTTAAGCTTCTATGTCAAGCGATCAAAAGATACTTCCATTTGTGTCATATATTTTGATATCTGGACAGTATCAGTATCGATAACGGATAAAAATCGTCGAAATTCTAGATTTTCGGGAAGGATGAACGACCTACATACGTAATTAAGTTTGTGCGGAACTCTCGGTGCTCGACTCGTTCTCGAACTTATTCGGATCCTTAACCAAAATTGGGCACGAAAGTCATGTACTCTGTGTGAATGTGAATCATGTAAATTTTCCTCCGTGTATTTTTTAACTGTTAGTGTGTTGTTTTTCCGTGGTGGAAATCGGGAACCAAGCTGGAAATTGGCTGGAAACATTTGGGAAACTACCTAATTTTGTATTCAGATGACATATTCTGATGTATGATAGAAACAGCCAAGGGAAACGTAACCACTGAAAGTTTTATATGGATTAAAACGATGCTCATGTAGTGATGAAGAACGCATTTTTGTTCTGCGCAGTTGCTTTCGTTAATAGAATGTTTGTCATGGCATCTGCGGGTCGATTTACCTTCGCGTCATACTGAAGTGGCATACCTGCAATTGAGCAAAGTAACACCGGACGTGCGGTTTAAAAAGCGAGGAAGAAGTACGCTCTATTTGTCACAGAAAGTCAGCTTTGTAGCTCAGGTAACAGACATTTGTAGCCTTTCACTCTTTCGTTGTGAACGTTAACATCTCTCTGGAAATCGGCAATAGAACTTATCCAAACAGTTGCTGCCAGAATCAATCAGACATAAGAAAGAAATAGTCTCACGGAGTACAGAGAAGCTCTGAAAGCGAGGAATGGTTCTGACTTCTCGCGGTGTAAACAAGCACTATGGGAGGTGCTGTGCCAATATAAACAAGTATTTCAGCGCGCAGATTTGGGTGACGTAAAAATAACGGCGTAATGTTTAAACTGGAAGCCGTTTACAAGGTAGGTATCGTGGTACAGTCCCCGCTGGCAATTCACAACTGCAGAACCCCCTTTGGCGTCCATCCTAGAAAATTCTAAATATACTCTTTTAAAAACAAGCTAGGAACATAGAGGACTGTTCACTGCATTGCAAATTTGTTCTAAGGTCGTCTGTGGGTCTTTATCAAGATGTTCGTTTCGTTGCTTTATTAATGGGGAAGGATAACGTCCATTTTCGGTCCTTGTGTTTCAAGATCATCGATTACTTCTCGAAACGCCAAGGCCTGTAAAGACGCGAACCGGACACTGTGTAAAAATGAAGAAAGATCCTAGTTTACTGTCCAGTTGAGGTTAGGCCAGTTGTGATGGACTGGTACCTCAGGAGAAGGAAGGGGACAGGTATGAGTCCCGGAGTATATGTGAGTATATGGATGGATGAACGAATATCTGAGTTCCGTTTCTCCCAATAATACGGCTCTGATTAACTACAGCGCCACCACGGGCATCAGGCTGCGGAAAACGGATCCAAACAGGAGAGACTAGCAGTCTCTAAATTTGTGGCGTGGAACGTTGTTTATGTGTCTTCATTATTCAAACGCAGCTTATCATTCGTTATACACGAATGCAAGAACAAATGTATTTATCAGATAATATGTATACAACTGTCATATTAAGAGCAGACAATTGAAGGAATGCAAATAATTACTCTAAATGAAGGGCCTTCTATGCTGTTTACAATAGTTTAGTGCGCTGGATGATGTTATGATGGTATATCTTTTCCAACGAACCCCAGAGAGGTTTCGAAAGTAAATACGGAGTTCTAATGCCCGTCAAGCCAAATGAATCACGTTCTGAGTTATAATTGTTAAACTCTTCTATACGTGATATCTGATTCATTGTATCACCTGCTGTATGATCGATACGTCTCTGACAAAGTCGTTATCGATACGATGTTAAAACCTAATCTCGCATCGCTTATATCAAGAACTAAATTGAGTTAACGTGCACAGAGGGTAGCGATGCATCCAGGATGAAACATCTGTCACTTTGGACGATACTCACCCGTTGAGTATTGTGAGAAAGTTTTCATTTCATTTTAGAATGAACATGCACAAGTTGACTGCAAAAAATTAACTGACAAAACATCATTGTCATTTCTAAAATTGAGCTGTCATTTTAATGACAAGATTCTATAGAAACAGGTTGACGAGAGTGGCGTATCGTTGTGAAACTGTCTGATTGCACAGCACCTCTGAGTTAGCAATAAACATAAGTCACGTTTTTATCTTGACGTACGGCTTCATAACATTGTAAATACGACCTATGGTGGAAAAGCTCGAATAGTGATGGAATGTGTATAGAGTTAATTTCATTCTAGATTCACTATCACACTAAATAAAACTATTAACTTATGATAACATACCACAAGCGACAGCACAATTTTCACACAGGGCATACACTTGTTGTCAGTCTGCAACTTAGTTCACTTTAAATGCCCATTTCAGCCGTAGCTGAGATCGTAAACAAATGCTTGTGCGTTGTCCGAGGTAAATGGTTCGAATCTTGGTGATGGAAATCACGAGAATGTAGCCAGAAAGGGCAGGTGAATTGGTGGTGTAACGCTTTCGACTACTAGATTTAAAATAAATGTGCTAGACTGAACTCAGAACGTTTCTGGTGTGTCTCACGAAGTAAGGGCGTGCGTTACTGTTGACAGTGAAACGCCTATCGAATTAGGGCGTCACGTTTTGTAGCCTGGTTGCTGCTACTGGAAAGGTGTAGGTTATGTATGTATCTGGTTTCACACTCTCCTTCCTCTCATCATCATCGTCTTCATCATCATCATCATCATCATCACTACCACCACCACCAACATCACTAGCAAAAACATTACTACTCTTACAAAACCACGATCCTATGCTCTACACGTATTCAACAAAATAGCCTAAACAGTTAAGACTTAAGACAGGCCGCGCCACACGTGAATAAATATATGAAACTTAAAAAAAAAGTAAGAATAATGTGCCCTCTCTTGGAGGCTTAAGTGTAGTGGCAGTTGGTTCCAGTCTGTTACTTACGAGAACATTGAGGGTGTGTCACAAAGGAACAAGTGAAACGCCCTGTGCGTGTGACGGTGAACACAGAGGTTGGGCGGAGAGGCTGAAGACGTTAAAAAGCGCGGCGCGTCGCGTCCCCGCTCAGGGTCGGAACACAATGCGGCCGCTCAGAGAGCGCTGCGCTGGTGTCATAACGCGCTGACATCACTCAGCTGAGTCAGAAGCAAGTGGCCTGGTCGCTCTACTCCCACTGAGCCATGCTTAAATATTCATGGACACCTCTCAATCCGCCATCTGGCGCAACATACACCGTCCGCTCCAAATCTTCGTGTTATTCATTAGTGGACTGTATCATCAATGGAACATTCCACTGTGAGTCACGTGGTCTTGCCAGTGTTTTCGGTCTCTTCCAACACATCCAATCTGTGGCTGACATCGTACGATTTTGGGTTCACTCTGACGCCTCACCGTATGTAGTCCAATAGAGTGTAGAGAGGTTAACAACGGCATTAATTTTAATTTGTCGCCTAAAGTTCCTACCAATGCACATTCTGAAGGCACAAAGGAAGGACGATTGGGATTTAACACTCCGTTGGCGACGAATTCGGTAGGGATGGAGCAAACGCGCAAGTTGGCCAAGTGGGAAAGTGGCAGCGACCTGACCTTTTCAAGTATGTAAACTCCGTCCACATGCCCTGGTAGGGCCATCGGGACCGACCGACAGCCGTGTCATCCTTCACCAATGGCGTCACTGGACGCTGTACGCATGGGCGTAGAGTCAGCACACCTCTATCCCGCCTGTTGTCAATTTCGTGACCTACAGGCGCTACTATTCGGTCAAAGAATCCCTCCCTCAGTCGTCCTCACGAGGCTGAGTGCACTCCGTTCCGGTCCTCCCACCGAGGAGAAAACCCTGGCAATAGCGGGACACCAGTATTTGTCGTAAGAGATTTAAGGTAAAGATAGAAAATCTAAATCATAATGTTCGCACAGAGGTTTGAACGCCGCATCTCTCGAATGCAAGTGCAATGCCTTAACCAAAGTGACACCTGGCTCGGTGCAAATTCCGCCTACTGACTTCAGTGAAGTAATGAGACCGCTTCCTACGTTGGCAGTCTTTGAGTGACACGTATCCTATCGGCTATCCCCAATGAAAACATAGTTGTTACTGAGAGAATGTACAGCCACGACAATTGAGTGAGAATTGCCGCCCGTTTCTATAGCTGACACGTCGGTATATACGGGCGGGTGATAAAGAATCCAACCAGATACAGATATGCCATACCTCCCACTACACATGTCCTCTGTGCACACAGCTGTCAGGGGCTACCGCTTCTGGTCCCTTGACATTTCATGAACAGGTTTCTCATTGTTGGCAAGATCCGCTTCAGCAAGTAAGCAGCATGATGCAACATTAAATGAATATGGAGAAAAATTAAACTGACTGCACCAAATGTGAGGGCTACTTTTTTTTTAGGTCCAAAATGCGAAATGGAAACCACTTTGAGAATCTATAACGTTTTATTTGCGACGTTTATCTATACCTTCCAGCTGCTTCTCTACATAGTCACCGCTCTGACTTAAGACATTTGTCCTAGTGTGAGAAAAACTTTCCAATATCCTCATAGACGGCAGCCGTACCTTTTTTTCCCATCAGTTCCCTACGTCGGTCTGCAGCTCGTTGTCTGTGCCAAAATGCCGTCCTTGTCACAAACGGTTCATGTCAGGAAAGACGGGAAAACTAGAAGGAACCAAGTCCGGGCCGTACGGTGGTTGATAAAACACTTACCATCGTAAACGCGTCAGGAGCGTCTTTGTTGCAGCTGCACTGTGCGGATGAGCATTGTCACTTAGGACAACTGAGAGAAAATTTGGAATACATTTCACATAAATTTTCTCAGCATGTTATAGTCTTAGGTGGAGATTTCAATTTACCAGATATAGACTGGGACACTCAGATGTTTAGGACGGGTGGTAGGGACAGAGCATCGAGTGACATTATACTGAGTGCACTATCCGAAAATTACCTCGAGCAATTAAACAGAGAACTGACTCGTGGAGATAACATCTTGGACCTACTGGTAACAAACAGACCCGAACTTTTCGACTCTGTAAGTGCAGAACAGGGAATCAGTGATCATAAGGCCGTTGCAGCATCCCTGAATTTGGAAGTTAATAGGAATGTAAAAAAAGGGCGGAAGGTTTATCTGTTTAGCAAGAGTAATAGAAGGCAGATTTCAGACTACCTAACAGATCAAAACGAAAATTTCTGTTTCGACACTGACAATGTTGAGTGTTTATGGAAAAAGTTCAAGGCAATCATAAAATGCGTTTTAGACAGGTACGTGCCGAGTAAAACTGTGAGGGACGGGAAAAACCCACCGTGGTACAACAACAAAGTTAGGAAACTACTAAGAAAGCAAAGAGAGCTTCACTGCAAGTTTAAACGCAGCCAAAACCTCTCAGACAAACAGAAGCTAAACGATGTCAAAGTTAGCGTAAGGAGGGCTATGCGTGAAGCGTTCGGTGAAAATTCTATGTACCGACTTGACAGAAAATCCTAGGAAGTTCTGGTCTTACGTTAAATCAGTAAGTGGCTCGAAACAGCATATCCAGACACTCCGGGATGATGATGGCATTGAAACAGAGGATGACAAGCGTAAAGCTGAAATACTAAACACCTTTTTCCAAAGCTGTTTCACAGAGGAAGACCGCACTGCAGTTCCTTCTCTAAATCCTCGCACAAACGAAAAAATGACTGACATCGAAATAAGTGTCCAAGGAATAGAAAAGCAACTGGAATCACTCAACAGAGGAAAGTCCACTGGACCTGACGGGATACCAATTCGATTCTACACAGAGTACGCGAAAGAACTTGCCCCCCTTCTAACAGCCGTGTACCGCAAGTCTCTAGAGGAACGGAAGGTTCCAAATGATTGGAAAAGAGCACAGGTAGTCCCAGTCTTCAAGAAGGGTCGTCGAGCAGATGCGCAAAACTATAGACCTATATCTCTGACGTCGATCTGTTGTAGAAGTTTAGAACATGTTTTTTGCTCGAATATCATGTCGTTTTTGGAAACTCAGAATCTACTATGTAGGAATCAACATGGATTCCGGAAACAGCGATCGTGTGAGACCCAACTCGCTTTATTTGTTCATGAGACCCAGAAAATATTAGATACAGGCTCCCAGGTAGATGCTATTTTTCTTGACTTCCGGAAGGCGTTCGATACAGTTCCGCACTGTCGCCTGATAAACAAAGTAAGAGCCTACGTATTATCAGACCAGCTGTGTGGCTGGATTGAATAGTTTTTAGCAAACAGAACGCAGCATGTTGTTATCAACGGAGAGACGTCTACAGACGTTAAAGTAACCTCTGGTGTGCCACAGGGGAGTGTTATGGGACCATTGCTTTTCACAATATATATAAATGACCTAGTAGATAGTGTCGGAAGTTCCATGCGGCTTTTCGCGGATGATGCTGTAGTATACAGAGAAGTTGCAGCATTAGAAAATTGTAGCGAAATGCAGGAAGATCTGCAGCGGATAGGCACTTGGTGCAGGGAGTGGCAACTGACCCTTAACATAGACAAATGTAATGTATTGCGAATACATAGAAAGAAGGATCCTTTATTGTATGATTATATGATAGCGGAACAAACACTGGTAGCAGTTACTTCTGTAAAATATCTGGGAGTATGCGTGCGGAACGATTTGAAGTGGAATGATCATATAAAATTAATTGTTGGTAAGGCGGGTACCAGGTTGAGATTCATTGGGAGAGTCCTTAGAAAATGTAGTCCATCAACAAAGGAGGTGGCTTACAAAACACTCGTTCGACCTATACTTGAGTATTGCTCATCAGTGTGGGATCCGTACCAGATCGGGTTGACGGAGGAAATAGAGAAGATTCAAAGAAGAGCGGCGCGTTTGGTCACAGGGTTATTTGGTAACCGTGATAGCGTTACGGGGATGTTTAACAAACTCAAGTGGCGGACTCTGCAAGAGAGGCGCTCTGCTTCGCGGTGTAGCTTGCTCGCCAGGTTTCGAGAGGGTGCGTTTCTGGATGAGGTATCGAATATATTGCTTCCCCCTACTTATACCTCCCGAGGAGATCACGAATGTAAAATTAGAGAGATTAGAGCGCGCACAGAGGCTTTCAGACAGTCGTTCTTCCCGCGAACCATACGCGACTGGAACAGGAAAGGGAGGTAATGACAGTGGCACGTAAAGTGCCCTCCGCCACACACCGTTGGGTGGCTTGCGGAGTATAAATGTAGATGTAGATGTAGACGTAGATGACAATATTCCTCTTCGCATTCTCTGAACTGCCCTTCGTAGACGATTTTCTCGAAACGCCTAATGCACTCGCTCAAAAAGGTCATCGCTTGACATCTCACTTCCTTCCCTGATCGCCTGCAACACGAACGGCTGTATGTTGTACCTCAAAGTTCCCGCACCACTGCCACGCTTCGCTGTCACGCATGACAGCTACATTACGTGGGCTGTATGAAATCAGGTGCAACCACTCAGCATAAAGGAATCAAATGATAGCACGCTTTTCACATTTGGCAGGAGACTCTATTGTCCTGGGCATCTTTGCGCGCTCATTATGCGCTCAGAACTATAAAGTGCGACGTGGTGCGATCGACGGGCTTACTAGAAACATTGCGCAAAACATTTGCACAAAGCTTCATCGGATTTTCATTGTGGTTTTAACTTCGTGACCGATCGGACCGTGAAAAAAGGATATCCCTCGTATATTCTCTGTGGCATAAAGTGAACTGTGTGGCTATTATTAGCTTCAGACATTGTATTATGCTCGCCTAACCAGAGTAAGAGAGATGGCGTACCTCAATGAGGCACAGACCTATTTCCTTTACTCTGCTATCACCTCACAAGAAACTTACCTCGCTAGAGGGTACGTTCTAGCGGTAACCTGTCTCTACGACTAATACGCGGGTAGATCGTAGGCATCACGGCCCCAATTTTGTCATGTATCATATTCACGGAAAATGTTGCGCAATGCCATTGAAATATTTTCGCTGCAAATTCAGCCGGACTTTACCGATGTACAGTGAAACATAGTTCTTTGAGATGTCACCGACGTACAGTGAAACATAGTTCTTTCAGATGCGCACTGCTCATGCTTTAACGTTCTAAATAAAGTACAACACACATTTACCTAACGCAATAAGGGTGAATACACAGAGACTCGGAAAGTAAATTACACACGTTGTCTCATTCCAAGTCAGTTGCGCACCGCGAGTACCCTTTGTCAGAACAGAGCGCATGTTCCGTGTTTCCTGCGTAGTTTTGATACGTTACGGATAACAGGTGCATTATAGCGCGCGACCGTACTGGAGTAGCAACTGGAAACATTCTCCGCAGCTGAAGCACGCGGGACAACAAGATTCTGCGCAAAATGTCTAAATTCCACGCATATTTACCGTGAAATACTGGTGGTGTATTGACCAAATAAAATGTCCCATCTAGCCTTAGTGAAATGGTTCAAATGGCTCTGAGCACTATGGGACGTAACATCTGAGGACATCAGTCCCCTAGACTTAGAACTTCTTAAACCTAACTAACCTACGGACATCACACACATCCATGCCCGAGGCAGGATTCGAACCTGCGACCGTAGCGGTCGCGCGGTTCCAGACTGTAGCGCATAGAACCGCTCGGCCACCTCGGCCGGCTAGTGAAATGGTCCCAACAGTTGTACGGACGTGGGCCGTGTTGATTGGGAAGTCCAGATCTTGCAACATACGATCTCTGTCTTTTCCGTAAGTTGAAAGAAAGTCCGAGAGGGAAGAGATTTTTCCAATAATGAGGGCGTTCACACAGCGGTTCCGGAATTGCTGCGTGATGAAGGCGCGGATTTCTATCACGAGGGATTGAATTACTGGTAGAAAAAATTAGAGATTCGAGCCCACACGGAGTCTTACCGGCAATAGTTATTTCCGCGAACAATGCGCGACTGGAACAGGAAAGGAGGGAAGTGACAGTGGTAACACAGAGTAGCTTCCGACACACAACGCAAGGTGGCTTCAGGAGTTAAATGTAGATGTAGAACGCTTCGATCATTGCTAACAGAGACTTGGTGACTATGCTGAAAAGTAGTATCATGTATCTTTGTCACTTGCCATAATAACGTGAAAATTACTTTTTGAAATCGCCTCGTATTTGCAGTGGAGGCTCGGAAATTTAACGTTTATAAGCCTTTCATTACGGGAGTTTTCTCCTGTGTCAGGAATGAAGGGACAACAGAAGGAAAGATCATCGGTCGCGTTCCTCTCGCAAGAATGTGGGTATTAATAAACATGTACGGTAGGTGCTTGGTGCAAAGTTATTAATCCCCTAAGAAGGCAGGGTAGGTCCGTGGGGAACGGTAATTCAGCGCGAGGGACATCCCTTGCTAACTCCATCGCTCGTAACGCACACACGCACGCCCTCCTCTCTCCCTTTGCCCCACGTGCGCAGCCTATCATCAGACTCGTTAATAAACATATTCCCATAGAAGGTTCTAGTACTCCATAGGCACTATCGTTATTCAAACGGAGATTACTTACTTTGTCGACGCTTTTTTAGAACTTTGTATTTGTTAAACAGTCTCAGTACACATTCTTGAAATCCATTACGAATCTTCTCACAGAATTAACACCGTATTTCAACATTAAATCCTATGCAATTGGTTAATGTTTAATAACGGGACAACGGTACTGAGAAATTCACTTTCTCGACTTTAACTGCGAGTTACAAAGATCTAATAAGTTTCAGTATATGCTTTCCTTCTGCTCAGCATCTGTTCACTCGTCGTCTAATGTTATAATTGCCCTAAACAGTATTCACGTGAATTCAAAATAATTGCTTTAGAGACTGTGATCCACGAACTAACTGTCTAAACATGAGCACCGTTACTCGGTGGCTTCTAATGAAATGGTATTGCATATCAGAACAGAGATGGAAAAATTCTTTGTCATAATTCCAGTGGGTGTTACTATTGTAACTGATATATAACGTTGCCAAAATACAGATCTATAGCTTCGGAGATTGATCCCTCAACGACCAGGCACTTAACGTGACTTGCATCTCTAGCAATGATTTGTGAACATAAAAATATAGAAGTGTTCCCCGATAAAAACTGTTGATGCTCTTAAATGTGGCTGGCCAATTCTTACATCAGATAGAGATTAAGACGTTCTGTATCCGGTAGGAACAAGCCAGTCTTTAAATTGACCACTGTGTTATTGCTTATCCCTCTATTCGTATCTCGGAGTTAATTCCGGGGAATGTTGGGATGGCTCCTATTCTGTTTCTAATTGGAAATCGCATGCTTCACCTCGACGCAACTTTATCGCTGAATACCAAAAAAAAAATCTCTGAGCATGGGCATTGCTGCTGTGTTTAGACACAAGAAGAGTATTATTAAGTATGTACTTCTGGAGAAAAAAAAAACAAGCGCGATATCTCGTTACTCCTGCCTCGGACAAGAATATGTTGGTATTAAATGTGCCGTTACTATGACTGCACTCTCCACATACTGGATTAAACACAAATATTCCGAATCTAAATGAAAATGTTATAATGTTGTACTGAGCACAAAGAAGATTGGTTTCAAAGTGAATGGGTTGGCTGTATTTCCTAGTAGCCAAATGCCATTTTAAATTACGTGAATAAGAAGTCCTTTATAAATGTGAGGAAACTTCATCAGCAACAAATATGCTCATCAAAAAAATCGGCTGATGAAGAAGTAAGTTACATGCACTCATATAAATCGCATTTGAATGAAAATGTCACAAAGGACCCAAAAATCGCAGTTTCAAACATTCCTTTTCGACTATTGAAACATTAACTCTAGTGGTCTTTCTTGACACCCAAAATGCGCGAACGCCATTGTTAAACGCCCGGCACGATCTGAAAATAACGCATGTGAGTGACGTGTTATTGACAGATGCCTCACAATAAATCCATCTGCTACTTGCTTCGCTAATCAATCAGATGCCTGAAAACTCATTAATATTTGATCGGACATGGTGAATCCCTCGGCACGTATATCATACGTCTATCACAATACATCTCTGCTCTGTAACAAAATTGTCTCCTCCTTCACCCAATAAAATTTTACGTGTCTATAACAGATGAATTTAGAAATATGCCAATCATTTCACGAATATTGATTGTTAGGTTGAGGCAAGTGGACATCTCACAGAGTTTTTTTTAATTATTATTTTACAAGTATTTGGTAGAACATTCTGTTGGTAAAGGCGCATTTATTGCAGGTAGTGGAAATACAGGTATACTGCTGTTTTCAGCTAGACTTTGTTCTTGATAGTAATTAGTTTGTATCTTACGTTGATGTTCTTAAAATTCTTTTCTCTACGGACTTCGGGTATTGTAAAGCTTTAAACGCTTGATGATAACGATCGAAAGAATCGGACCATACTAAGAAATGCGAACGTCCCTTAATTGTACAGGGCGGGGCAAATAAAAGTGGTTCGTACGAGTGGACACTGTTGGACGTGAATTTGTGGCAGCATAAACGGAGGGGAACACCTACAATTAATTTCAAAAGTATGGAACAACTGCCAATATAGCCGGCCGAACCTTGGAGCACATTTACACGGTCTTCTTGCCTGACAGCGTTGTTAGCAGAAGTTAGTCTAGTTGCGGCCCTAGCTGGCCATCCAGGTCACCCGATCTGTCCGTGTGCACCTAATTTGTGTGGGGAGCCCTCAAGTCTCAGATGTATCGAAAGAACCCTCTTAGTCTTTTAGAACAGCAACAAAAAATTTAGGATGCGACTACAGCAATTCCAGTAGTCCAGCTTCGGCCGGTCTTCAGCAACTTGCTGACCATGGCCCAAAAGTGCCAAGAGATGAATGGATCTGTTATAGTCACATTTAGTACTATATTTCCTTTCCTCTGTTGTGTTTCTTTGTACCCCGTTAATCTGTTTCCGGGCCATTTTTATTTGCCCCACACTGTATATGGTAGCATCCCTACAATCATTTAGACAAAAGAAAAAGGAAAATTGTGGTTTTAATTTGGTTCAGTTGGCTCCGAGCACTATGAGACTCAACTGCTGAGGTCATAAGTCCCCTAGAACTTAGAACTACTTAAACCTAACTAACCTAAGGACTTCACACACATCCATGCCCGAGGCAGGATTCGAACCTGCGACCGTAGCGGTCGCGCGGTTCCAGACTGTAGTGCCTAGAACCGCTTGGCCAATCCGGCCGGCTATGGTTTTAACGCCCGTCGACAACGATGTGATTGTAGACGGAAAACAAGCTCGGATTGAGAAAGGAAAACGCCGGTGTCCTTTTGAAGGAACACTCGCTTTATGTGATTAAGGGAAATCACGGAGTACTTAAATCAGGAAGATCGGATGGGGATTTGGACCGCCGTCGTCTCCAGTATAATAGCTGTGTCATACCACATCTCCTCCGGTTCCTTTCAGACGAAAGCTCACGTCCATTTTCTTCTTCATTTTGGTTCCGATCTTGTTTCGAACCGCTCTCAACACCTACAAGGTCAAAGCCATGACTATGCCGTATCACAGCTTCCTTATACCACTTCAGAATAACTTGTACTTTCAACGCCGCTGTTTATTCTATAAATAACTTTACATTTCATGCATTTTTCATTCGTTTTGCAGTTTCTTTTTTAGATAAATCCTGAAAACGTCTAATGCCTTCAAGTTGACGAACGGGACGCTGTTTTCGAAGTTTTCCTTATGTTTCTTTGTTTAGCCGTTTGTTACACCAATATTCAGCGTGAGTGAGAGCAAATGAAACCCTTATTGGTGGAATATTATTTTATATGCAGAAATCATGCATTATCGCTCGTTAGCTTCACAGAGAAAAAAGCGCAGGGGAAAACCCTAGCGCTCATTAGCGCATGATATACACGTTACTAACAGCAAACTAGACGTTATAAAAGAGAGCCCGCTTTCGGCACTGAAAGAATGAATAGATGCAGCCTTACTATTTCTGATCAGTGAAAGAAAATGGCTGAGATACAACGCGAGTTAATGTTGCGCTTGTGAGTCATCAAAATCGTCTCAACTTTAAGAATAAGAAAGACGCTCGCAACTAAATAATCCACTATATAGGCTTGTTGCTTAGGCATATGACAGAAAAGCTAATCTATAAGAATATACTGCCAAGTTTTATCACTGAGCGACGGGTGGAGCTATCAGCATAACGCCAATATACGCTTAATATGACTCCAACCTACAATCTGGGATATGAAATGTTAGCAGCCAATAAACGTTCCTAAGGACTTATTAGCGTGAGGTAGCCCGCCAACAAGCAATAACATCCTTTACGACCTGAAGCTATAAAAATGTTTATGGCGCTGCACTATTGAATGTTCTCCACAAATATCGTGCTCTTTGTTTGTGAAACAGCTGTTCCTTGCTGACAAAGGATTTGGCAGTTGGTAAAACAGAAAGCGTGAAAATAATGAAGCGTAAGTAGACTCAATCAGAATGGGAGCTATCCAGATGAATATTGAGAGCAGTGTTCTAAAATTCCTTTCGTAACGGCACGAAAAGGCTTACTTACCGCTTTAACGCATTCAGCAAGTGCAATTTGTCAAAAAGATGCACTACTAGAGAAACTGAACTATCCTGTGAGGAGTAGAAAGGTATATAGTGTGTGCAAAAAAATTTTGTTGGAAAATTTTTTCATGCACCTTAAGATAGCCAACTCAACTTAGACAGTCCCCCTCAGATGTGGAGGATGTAAGGTTGGTTGCTTATCTTAAGGTACATAAAATATTTTTCCAGGCAAGTTTTATTTTACCAATCCTGTATTAAGGAAACGTCCCTGTGTTCAAGGCAATGACGAAACAGCAATCTGTTGCGACAAAAACGTGAAGAAAAATACCGGATGGTTAAAGATTTATTGATGTTTACGACTGTAAAATTAGTTTCGATTTTTTAATAGGTGCTGGCGAATTCCGCAGTTGAAAAAGCTAACGTAGATGTGTCTTCTGAGGAAAAGGTTGAGAATAGCACACCATTTCTGTTCTGAGATCAAATTGAATCAATAAAAAGATAGACAATACGCAAGCAAAGTAAAGATGGTTCAGTAATGAAGAAACGGCATAGCTCTATTTTAAAAATGTTACTTCGTCTAAAACAAATACCGAAATGAAGCCGTTTTCTCTACGAGCAGCAGAAAATCTGCTGGAACACCCCTCAGATATCCTTTTCAGTTGCAAACAATAATCTGAAGTACACACTATACAACTTTGTCTTAGTGTCTGTCCACACTAAATGTTGTTACACGTTGTTCTCTCTAGATTTCGGAAAGAACGCAGACAACCCACCTCACAGTCAATAATTACAAGACCTTTATGCTGTGCACTCAGCTACAGGCGGCTCTGATAAAGGCTTGAAATGTTTTGTACTTAAAAAAGCTCGAAAATCTTCAAATTTTCAAAGGTGTTTTTTTGTTTTGCTTCTAAGGGCGTGGTACCGCGAATTCTTTACAGACGAATGGAAAAACTGGTAGAAGCCGACCTCGGGGAAGGTCAGTTTCTATTCCGTAGAAATATTGGAACACGTGAGGCAATACTGACCCTACGACTAATCTTAGAAGAAAGATTAAGAAAAGGCAAACCTACGTTTCTAGGATTTGTAGAGAAAGCTTTTGACAATATTGACTGGAATATTCTTTTTCAAATTCTAATGTCGCAGGGGTAAGATAAAGGGAGCGAAAGGCTATTTACAATTTGTACAGAAACCAGATGGCAGTTAGAAGAGTCGAGGGACATGAAAGGGAAGCAGTGGTTGGGAAGGGAGTGAGACAGGGTTTTAGCCTCTTCCCGATATTATTCAATCTGTATATGGAGCAAGCAATAAAGGAACAAAAGAAAAATTCGGAGTAGGTATTAAAATCCATGGAGAAAAAATAAAAACTTTGAGTTTCGCCGATGACATTGTAATTCTGTCAGAGACAGCAAAGGATTTGGAAGAGCAGTTGAACGGAATGGACAGCGTCTTGAAAGGAGGATATAAGATGAACATCAACAAAAGCAAAACGCGGATAATGGAATGTAGTCGAATTAAGTCGGGTGATGCTGAGGGAATTAGATTAGGAAATAAGACACTTAAAGTAGTAAAGGAGTTTTGCTATTTGGGGAGCAAAATAACTGATGATGGTCGAAGTAGAGAGGATATTTTATGTAGACTAGCAACCGCAAGGAAATCGTTTCCGAAGAAGAGAAATTTGTTAACACCGAGTATAGATTTAAGAGTTAGGAAGTCGTTTCTGAAAGTATTTGTATGGAGTGTAGCCATGTATGAAAGTGAAACATGGACGATAAATAGTTTCGACAAGAAGAGAATAGAAGCTTTCGAAATGTGGTGCTACAGAAGAATGCTGAAGATTAGATGGGTAGATCATATAACTAATGAGGAGGTATTGAATAGGATTGGGGAGAAGAGAAGTTTGTGGCACAACTTGACTAGAAGAAGGGACCGTTTGGTAGGACATGTTCTGAGACATCAAGGAATCACCAATTTAGTATTGGAGGGCAGCATGGAGGGTAAAAATCGTAGAGGGAGACCAAGAGATGAACACACTAAGCAGATTCAGAAGGATGTAGGTCGTAGTAGGCACTGGGAGATGAAGAAGCTTGCACAGGATAGAGTATCATGGAGAGATGCATCAAACCAGTCTCAGGACTGAAGACCACAACAACAAGAACAACCGCTTTAGGGCACTGATGTGCGGGCACAGATCCTCAGATCCAACAAATACGAAGAAAATGGAAGAGGGGTAGTCTGTAACGTCCCTCTTGCGAGCAGATCGTGCTGAGAGTACTACTCACGTACTATATCCAGACTTTCTTACTGTTGGCAGGGTAGATGTTAAGCTACATCTGTATCGCATCTTCTCCGAAACTATCTTAAACATAAGTCTCATCAATTCCTAGAGGAACCATCAAGTATCTCCGTTGGCTGCGCATTTAATCCCGAAAACACCACGGCGCTGTTCGCACGGAGCGCCCGCCCTTGCGCCCCTCTGTTCTGTGTCTCCACCCGCCTAGCGCCCGCTATCCGCGCCAGCCAGAATCAGATTTAGTGCCGATCATTTACAACGTGCTGGGAAACTGGATTTTAAATTCGATTTGTAAGCGCGTCGGCTCAGAGCCGGCTCGCAATAAAGAAGGCACGTTCGAAACGTGCACCGTACGTGATCGGGGACGCCGGCAATCAGTGAACAATGCGCCAATTTGTTCAATTCGGCGTAAACTTGGTGGGGTGTGCAACCGTGATTGTGAAAAGCTTTCCTCGGTTAGTGAGCGGCCTGCGCGTATCCGAGTCCAAGCTGTACTCGAATCCTACCGTAAAGCGTGCAACGTGACATAACTTTCACACTTCCTACGTAAAAATGATTCATGTTCGACAAATGTAACTCCTTCTTCTTCGCACAATGAATGTGTAGCGTAAATTTCGGCATCTCTGGACGAAAAATTTTGAAAATCTTTCCTAAAAGTCAAGTCACAAGCAAATCCCTTGCTTTTTTGGTATACTTGTCTTTGACAGTGAGACAGATTAGGGTCGTGGAAATCTCCTGAAAGGTGTTGAATCCCTGTCTGAAATTTCTGTGGGGAGTACCGCTAATTTTATGTTTCAAAAGTGACTCAAGACTGAATCGCCATGGCGTATTATGAGTGGTATGTCACTTTCGAGCCGGTCGCTGTGGTAGAGCGGTTCTAGGCGCTTCAGTATGGAACCACGCGGCTGCTACGGTCGCAGGTTCGAATCCTGCCTCGGGTATGGATGTGTGTGATGCCCTTAGGTTAGTTAGGTTTACGTAGTTCTAAGTCTAGGGGACTGATGACCTCAGATGTTAAGTCCAATAATGCTTAGAGCCATTTGAACCATTTTTGTCACTTTCGAGATATAATCAACGTCGTAACAGAGTTAAAAGTTACAGTAAATGGAAGCGAGAGTCCGTACTGCCGAAAACATTCACTACCACAAATGAAAATTCAGTAAGACACTTGGTGGAAAAAAAGCTGTGTGCCGGACTCGAACTCATAGCTTTGACTTGGCGGGCTATGCTGTTACCGAATCAGCTATCCAAGCAAGACTTGCGACCCGTCTTCACAACTTCAGTCTGTAGTAGGAGTAATGAACATGAAAGATTTTGGGTTCGAGTCCCGGTCCGGCACAGTTTTAATCTGTCAGGCAATTTCAAACCAGTGCACCTACTGAGCTGCTATGAGTGAACGGTTCTTTCCGGAAACATTTAACATTCTCGTGCCTGTTATCTACACCCTCTATGGAATGCAAGACACTGACCAAGAGATCACTATATCGCACGTTCCTCATCATCGGCGGCACTTCTCCATGAACTAGTATGAAAGGTGATATAAGCCCAAGAAGAGCAGACAATTCATGCCGTCAGCTAACACCAGCACTTCTGCTCAGTTTGTCGTTTAGCGCTCAGTGCTAGTGTCGTGCTGAGACTTATCGCTACACCGTTCCTGCTGTAGCTATCTTGTGTTTCAATATAGTACTTTAGCTCTGCACAAAGCCCCTTGCCGGTTTATGTTCCAATTGTTTCTGGTTTGTTTACTGGCAACACTACTCTCAGTATTGTACTTTACATTGTGTTAACGAACATAAATCTGCTTTCTATCGGTCAGTATTCTTGTGTTCGCTCTTTTCATTCACTTTTTATTTCTAAACTACGCCTTGGTTATCTTCGACTTTATAAATAAAATAAAATATTTCTATTCATTCCGGAACGATCTGTTTTAGTTTCGTGATTTGACGTCGCGTAGTGCTCTTATAAAAACCATGAATAATACTCTTAGATACAAATAAGACGTTATTGCTTGCAATCTCACTGGGTGTGATTCATATAAGGCCGCAAGTGCTGCAATGACACAAAAATATCCAATTTAATCGTTTTCTTGTTCTTATTCTTATTCTTTCGTGTTTATTATGTCCCATCGTTTCCTTTATGATTCGGAAATCTTTTTTGTTAGTGTTTAACGTTCAAAGACATCAGAGTCAGTGAAAGAATAATGCTAGCTCCGTACGGAGTGGACGAAGAAAAGCATCATTGGTGATTTAGCTGAAGCAAACATCCGGCGTTTGCTAGAAGTGTGCCAGAAAAAAAGACATAAAATACATTACGAGAACCGTAGCGAGAATTCGATACCAAATCCTCGTGAAAAGAGTCTAGGATTTTTCACTGCTTCAGTTGCATCGATATGCGGGAAACACAAGCTGTAAATGTGTAAAACAGATTGGTGATGACCTTCATGAATTTTGCCCCCAACCGTGTCGTCTGGTGAAATCGGACAGAGAGCGAACTGCTGAATACCGACTCACGGTACCATTACACTGAAAATGAAAATGTCATCACAGGTACGCATGGTTTTGTTCATCTCAGAAATTAGAAGTGTCCCAACTAATGCGAACACTTAGTATCTCATAAGCCGTTCAAGATACCGAATCGATTTTTAGCATGTGCTAATACGACAAATAAGCTAGTGCTTTGCTTTGTGGTTAATACTTGTAAGTTTTTAGCTACTGAGAAATCGTAGGAATTATAGAATAACATTTTGTCCAGTTCGAGAGCTTTTGAAAAGAGAGGAATAGAATATGACAATGAAAACTGCTGTCCAACTTATCGCCTATAAGGTGGGAAATGTGGTACCTACTAGGGTCAAGAGGCCCGGTACATCAATGTTTCGCATCCACTATTACATAAATGTCGCATGACAGGGAGAAAACATCGATATGGCAAGCCCAGCCATCAATTTATTACATTTTCCGTTTTTCGTAAAAATGCTCTGTACGAACTTTATGAAGTATTATATTACCGTATCTCTCTTTTCGAGAGCTTTCGAATGAAACTCGGAAACAGTACATCTTACCGTCTAGAAGGAAAGTCACTGCCGTAGGAATAATAATCACATGGCAAAATACTGCGTGCATTTGCTACTGCCATTTGAAGATCACTTGCTTAGGCGTCTTGAAATATTTGTATAGCATTAAACGGTCCAGTCCATACTTAATTGTGCTTTTATGTGTACTTACTGTCAGTCTGGTTGAAGTCCAGGCAGCGATTACACATAACACCACAGTTCGCACCAGCTAAAGAAAGCGGATGGGTTAACGTCGAAATATTGGGCATAAAATGGAATCAACTTGGCTGAACAGCCAGAAGTACCCCATTAGGGGCCTGGACGTCAGCTCTTGGAAGAATAAGTATTACAGAAGAATATGAAAATAGCGTTTGGTTGTTGTTATGTCCAAGGTATCCCATATTGACGTTCTCAGCGTCATTCGCATAGTAGCGTCAGAAAATGTTGGCAGAGACAAGTGGACGATAGCACCTTTTGCAGACAAAGAAGATTTGAAACTGAAACCTGAATTACTTAATCGACAGCAATGTATATGTAAGACTTCTGGCACATTAAAACTGTGTACTGGACCGAGACTCGAAACCGGGGCCTTTGCCTTTCGCAGGAAAGTGCTCTGCCGACATTTTTCCGACCATAGGCGAATCTGGATATCCGTTCGCTATGACACTGCCTCGTCTCTTTTTTTTTTCATTTTGTTCGTTATTGTTCGTGGCATTTGGTCTGGGCGAACGTCACATGACACCCGTTTCTGTTCATTGTTGATTCCTGCACTTAGTTTTGTTATTATTACTGTTATTATTAACATAGTTTGGACACGAAGAGAATAGAAGCTTTCGAAATGTGGTGCTACAGAAGAATGCTGAAGATTAGATGGGTAGATCACATAACTAATGAGGAGGTATTGAATAGAATTGGGGAGAAGAAGAGTTTGTGGCACAACTTGGCTAGAAGAAGGGATCGGTTGGTAGGACATGTTCTGAGGCATCAGGGGATCACAAATTTAGCATTGGAGGGCAGTGTGGAGGGTAAAAATCGTAGAGGGGGACCAAGAGATGAATATACTAAGCAGGTTCAGAAGGATGTAGGTTGCAGTAGGTACTGGGAGATGAAGAAGCTTGTACAGGATAGAGTAGCATGGAGAGCTGCATCAAACCAGTCTCTGGACTGAAGACCACAACAACAACAGCAACATTATTACAGACGGCCGCCAGCCCTCTGACAGAACACGCTGAGATACCGTGCCGGCGCCGACTCAGCTATCTAAGCACGACTCACGACTTGTCCTCATAGCTTCACTTCCGCCAGTACCTTATATCGCCTACCGTCCAAACTTCACAGAAGCTGTCCTCCGAAACTTGCAGGACTAGCACTCCTGGAAGAAAGGATATTCGAGAGTCATGGCTTAGTCACAGCCTGGCAATGTCCAGAATGAAATTTTCATTCTGCAGCGGAGTGTGCGCTGATATGAAACTTGCTGGGAGTTTTAAGCTATGTGCCGGAACGAGACTAGAACTCGGAACCTTTGTCTATCGAGGGCAAGTGCTCTACTGAGCTACCCAAGCACGATTCACAACCCGTCCTCACAGCTTTACTTCCGCCAGTATCGTATCTCTTACACAATTTTAATCTGCCTTGCAGTTTCATATCGGCGCACACTCCACTGCGGAGTGAAAATTTCAGTCTGAATGTAAGTGTAAGCCAGAAATTGGTTTCCAATGCACGTAAAAGAAACGCTGGAGTTTAAACGAGCACAATATTTTTATAACAGCGTCTGTCACTTTACGCCGTGTAGAGAGGCACCACAGGACTCGCACGTTCGGTTTCCATTACGGCCACACCGAGCTCGCAGTTGACGGCGTAGATAATCTGTTCGGCGGAAGACACTTTCCTCTTGAGTTTGGAATCCTGTTTCTCAAACGCGGGCTGCGGCGAGGAAGCGGGCGCGGCAGCGGCGGCGAGCCGAGCCGTACGCCTAGCAGCTGTTTCCGGCAAAGTGAGCAAATAAGGCGGCAGGCGAGCGACGGGCTCCGCAGAGTTCCCGACAGACGGCGATCGGCCGGAAAATGGCCCGCCGCGCCAGCCGCTGCTTCAGCCTGCGCCGGCGCGCCTTCTTAACCGCACCGAAATAAACGGCGACAAAACGTGGCAGGCGCAGCCGCCCACTTTCGCAGCTACGCTCATTCTCTCCGCGAGACGACGTCTCCGCCAACTGTGTCGCCGTATCTGTGACTGGAGAGAAAGTGATCCTCAGAGATTACTCTTTTTGGTATCCTTGGGCTTGAGGAAAGAACAGCACTGACACACTGCAGACTGCCGTTGGCGCGAAATACACTGAAGCGCCAAAGAAACTGGTACAGGCATGCCTATTCACATACAGAGTTAAGTAAACAGACAGAATAGGGAGCTGCGGTCGGAACGCCTATATAAGACAAGTGTCTGACGCAGTTGTTAGAGAGGTTACTGCTGCTACAATGGCAGGTTATCAAAATTTAATTGAGTTTGAACGCGGTGTTATAGTCGGCGTATGAGCAACGGGACACAGCATCTCCGAGGTAGCGATGAAGTGGGGATTTTCTTATACGACCATTTAACGAATGTTCTTTGAATATCAGGAAACCGGTAAAACATTAAATCTCCGATACCACTGCTGCCGGAAAAAGATCCTGCACGAACCAATGACGACTGAAGAGAATCGTTCAATGTGACAGAAGTGCAACCCTACAGCAAATTGCTGGAGATTTTAATGCTAGGCCCTCCTCAAGTGTCAGCATGCGAACCATTCAACGAAACATCATCGATATGGGCTTTCGAGGCCGAAGGCCCACCCGTCTACCATTGATGACTGCACGACACTAAGCTTTACGCCTGGCTTGATTTTATGAGAAACTTGAAGTGTTTGATTTGCAGTGACGTGAAGTGAAATTATTCACCATTTATCTTCTTTAGCGATGAATAAAAACATTGCAAACGGTCACATTTTCGTTGAATGAATGAGTTTTTATCCTCAGTCTGCCTCGCAAGTCCTGGAGGTCTCCATGAGGCATTTAGGGTATTCTGTAATATTACAGAAACAGCAGTCCGTAACTGCTGGAATACTTATCACAATAAATACACGACGTCGCCTGGAGAAGTATTTATTTACGACTAGCTACAACTAAATAAACTGTTTAATTATTGACCACTTACAATTATAATTCTAAACTGTCACTCAATAATCTACCAGTCATGAAGAGGAAGCTGTCTACGAAGTTTCGGCACATACAAAAAGGAAAAACAACATAAATTAATCTTGATTATTGCATTATTTTTGAAGCTTTAAGGGTATCAATCTGTGCACTTTTGAATTTTTGGAATCCAGTTTTGAAAACAATATTTTCCACTCGTTTTCTTCAAAGCAGTAAATTTCTCAGGCGTCAGAAGCTTTTGCAGAGCGGGAGAATCTTCTCACATGATGCAATTTTTCGTTGTTTTCACCAATCGTGATAGGATTGTTGTGACAATGAGTAGTAAGTTTGACTTCTGTGGACTCCAGAAACTAAAAGGCGATATTAGTTGTATGAGTGAGAGTACCGTGTGGACGCATGACGTCTTCTCAAAGCCCTGTGTTTGGCCTCTGTTCTCAAGGTTACTCAAAAAATTAATTATGCGTAAGATTTTGTACCACTGAGCAGCAACAGTTGTTTGTCGCTCCAGAGATTCAGTTAGAACACGATCACTTTTCGAGTAGAAAGCTGTCTCCGACTTGTTTTACTAACTTTCATCGGTGAATCTTCACGGGGAAAAACTGAATGACCTTAAGCTTCTGGATCGAATTGGTAAACACAGGTTTCATTGTTCATAATAACAACGCGAACACCTTGCCTTCGCGGATTCTGAGCAGAGTTTGTTTGCACAACTAATTAGATATCCTTTTACTCATGTCAAAGAGAGGAGCAGCCATAACGACAATTTGTTTTAACTGGAGGGCAATAGTACAGAGTTTTGGACAGGTCCGACGTCCTTACATTTCCTCAGACAGGCAGCGATATTCTCGACAACGACTTCTCTTCTTGTTTTCCAGCGATGTTTTACTCGTTTCAGATACGAGAAACAACAAAACTGTTGTTGGAAGGGAAAGAGGAAGCTTTGCAAAATACTCTAGCAAACTTTCAGTCTCGCTTCATACACTTCTGATATCGTAAACTCTTTTTCTACCAGAGTGCCCCCTGAGCGTTCCAATTGCGGAAACAGTCACAGGCGTTCTGAAAAGATTAAAAAGGTGCACAAGGTGAGTCTTCCATGTATTACATGTGCCGTATCACTACATGAGCACGACAATGCCCGGCCAAAAACGCTCACAGTAACTGTTATAAATTAATTTACTTCCAGGTAGTGAGTTTCAGCAGTGTTATGGAATTTCCTTTGCCGTCGAAAACAGTGAATCTGTCTGGCATTAGTTCACTGTCGCTTATATAAGTGGAAATACACTATCTAATTCAAAGTATCTGGATACACGTTAGTGAAATTTAATAAGAGATTTATCGACACTTTGCCTTTTTGGTGTCTTGAGCTCTGATAGGAGACTTTCATTGAAATACGCCAATGTCGGTGGAGAAATAGCAGTCCATTCTTCCTGAAGAACCGAAACCAGAGAAGGTTTACGCTGCGGTCTGGAGCAAAGTCGTCCTAACTCATTCCAAAGATATTCCGTTAGGTTCAGATAGGGACTCTGGGCAGGCTAATCTACTTCAGCAATGTTATTATCCACAAACCATTTCCTTACAGATGCTGTTTTGTGACAGGGTGCATTGTCATGCTTATACAATCATCGTCTCCGAATTTTTCCTCTACTGTACGCAGTGGAGAATGCTGTAACATGCGTTCGTTTCCAGCATTTAACGTTTTCTTGAACGCAATAAGAGGAACACACCCTAACCACGGAAAACAACCCCTTACCGAGACAACACTTCCTCATTACTTCACTGTAGGCTCTAGACATGATGGTAGGTAACGTTCTCCAGCCATTCGCGAAACCCAAACACATACATGGGATTGCCCCGGGATGCGGTGTGATTCATCACTCCGAGTCATTCGTTTCCAGTCATTCGCTGTACTGGGGCGTCGCTCTTTACATCACCTCTTGTGTCGCTCAGCAATGCCCACAGAAATGTGTGACTTACGAGGAGCTGCTCGACCATTTTAACTTCCTAAGCACGGTCACGGTGCTAGCTGGACTGTTGGCTGCAATTTGAAACTCACGAGTGATTTCTTCCGCTGATTTCGAGCCATTTTTTACACCATGCTCGGCTGTCCCTGTACGTCAGTATTCGAAGTCTGTCTGGCCTTGAGAATTAACTTAGCCGTGGTAGTTCATTCACATTTCCACTTCACACTCGCATTGCCAATAGAGACCTGGGCAGGTTTAGAAAGGTTGAAATGTCCCTGGTGGACAAGTTACTCAGGTGACATCCAGCGACTAGGCTACGTTCGAAGCAAGTGAACTCTCCTGATCCACCCAGTTTGCTGTTAGTGCTTCTGTATTGTCAACATAACACTGCCCGCCTGCTTTCACACTATCGCGTCTACCTTTCGTTACATCTAGTGGAGAATGCCACATTACATGTGGATATCTGGATACTTTTGATTAAGTAGTGTATTTCGCGTTTGCTCTGTTAGTAATAGCATTTGATGCGCACCTAGGGGTCAGTGACTAGCACTGGGGACTAGCACACGTTTTGCCAAAATGACGACTCGCCGTCGACGAGGCAGCGTCAGACTGAATGTAAGCAGCGGTATGCGAGCGCCGTAAGCTATCTGCAGGAGGCAGGAGAGCTGAACGGAGTGCGTGCCCACCTCGCCGCGCCGCCGCGCGGGCTGCCAAAGCAAGCGCCGGTATTCTTAGCCCGCGCCGGCCGATGCCAGCGTGGGCGTAACTTGGCCCGCCAATTCTCGGCCTCGGTTTACGCGCGTGCGGCCGTTATCTGGGATGGGATCCCTCCGCCGTGGGATGCGAGGCGGCTCTCATTCTGCGGCCGCAGGTTCTCTCCCACGACCCGCCAGAGCTTCCAAACTCACCGTGTATGCCGCCACAAACAATGAGCCTATTAACCTTTGTCAATTTGCATAATCATACGGCACACAGCTCGGCAATCTGGCTACGTTTCCCGGGATGGATACGTAAGAACAGACGGAACCTAATAGTAGAAATTAATTTCTTAATTTATTTTCCATTCATTAACAACACAATCAGCGAATTCTAGAATGAGGCTACGTCGGTAAGGGGAACTTCAGCCAAAATAGCGGACATTGGTAAACGCTGTGAAATGACTGCGGTGAAAGACGGTGACGTCTCGTTTCCCTAGGACCTAGTAGTTCATAAACTTTCCAACTATCGAACAATTTTCCACCAAATGATAGAACAAAACTTTCCAACTATCGAACAATTTTCCACCAAATGATAGAACAACAAGGGACGAGTAGTTTTGATACTCCTAACTACTTTATCTACCGATGTATAAAACCACCTACTTTCTTAAATAATTTCGTGGTCGTTCCTCCTACACTTCTTGCACTTCACCACCTCCACGTCTCAATCAAAGCATTTTTCCATTTTTATCTATATGAGTGGTGTCTGTTCTTTCGAACATGTCCGAAAGAACTGTCACTACTCATATAGCTATATACTCGCCGTGAAGGCTAACACGATTATTCAGTGGAGAGTACTCTTTGCCCGACCTCGTGCGTACAGAGAAAAAAAGACTAAGGGAGCTATTTTGGTAGTATGTGACAAATAGGAATTTGGATTGAGGGGTGAGGCGTCCCTGAGTTGTAGGTGCAGTTATGTCTAACCAGTGGGTCAAGGTGGATGACGGCACGGTAGCTCAGCATGTTCGGTCAGAGTGTTAGCTGCACTCTGTAATAAATAAAAAAAAGCGAGTGAAGAAATACAACGAACAATAACAAACAAAATGAGTGGAAAAAAAGGTGGCGGATCTCGTTAACGCATCTGCCTAGTAAGCAAAAGACCTGGGTTCGAATGCTGGCGTTGGTACACGTTTTCATTTGTCACCAATGAATCCTTTCGTTGCCCAAATGCGGTAGAGACTATAATTTCTTCTTCTGAACATTTCCATTTTAAAAAGGAGATATTAGATGGTATTTGTCAGACACTCACTCAGAAGAAAGCGCAATAAAGGTTACTTCTCTGTACGCACGCAATGTAATTTAGCTAACTGAAGAGATCCCTAGCAAGATCTCAGATGCGTTGGCGAAGAGAAAAAAATGACGCAGCTTAACAACTTAGAAAATTTTATTGTTTTCTCTGTGAATGAACCGATGTCTTTTACCGGCGTTTGAGAGCCTTTGAATAATCGAATACAGTGATAAAATTCATATTAGTGTCAGCGATGGAGTGACTGAGAAGTTTGATGAATGTGAGAAACAATATGTCACAACAAAGCTTCTTCACACCTATTGCTATGAAGGGATGGAATCATGTCTCACCCCCCTACAAATTATATTTCCGAAAGAGTTCGTTTACCGAGTTTTATACCGACGTAATCGTCTGTTCAAGCGCTCTCAAATTCTTCTAATCTAAGTAGCCATTAAAAATATAGCTGCTTCAATAGGTAAAAACGTTTAAAGTAACAATCGTACAACCATATACTCGCACCTTCCCGCGCTATCAGCTTGTCTCGACATTTATAACACATTTGGGTTCACGTTACGTGCAACACCCAGTGCAATGGCAACAATAGTAATAACGTTGTGTGCGTCATAAATTACATTTCGAATCCGTGAATATATATACATCCCTAGAATTAAAGTTTTCAGCGTGGTGTGTGTGTGTGTGTGTGTGTGTGTGTGTGTGTGTGTGTGTGTGTGTATAAACTCCGTTTTTCCATAATGGCACCTTGTAAACTATAGAAGTATAGTGCTTACGTTTGAGGTAAAGACACACATCTCAGCCAGATAAGTATACTTGAATCGGTAGCTCCAATAACAGCTTGTAAAAATTAAGAACAAATGAGGATAGAAATAATGCAAAAACTATAATATAAATCTGATATAGGAACCTACGACCAGGGTAAACTAAAACAGGAAAGCGAAAATGTAAAAGGAAATTCAGCTGATTTTCGCTTCAATCAGGGTTCGACACTTAATTTGTACTCTTTTTGATTCCCTAAATGGCCATAATCGAATTAAACTAGAAGATAATTTTACTTCATAAAATAAAGCAAAGCAATATGATCTAACACGTAAGAAAGGAGTTTCGTCGCAACGTGCAAATTGACGGCCAATGATCCAAATAATATCGATAATTCCGCAAATTTGCCATTTTCCACCCCTCCGGACGTCTTAGTTAAGAGTTCTAGGTTATCACTTTTCACAACGGAATTCCGCTGAAAGATTTCGTCTAGCAGCTAAACTGCAGATTTTGATATCGACCATTTCAATCCTTCGTTTTTTCAGGTTACGTGGTGTTGTTTCTGTCAAGAACAAAAATATGAGCATGAACTATGAAAAGAGAAAATGTATGTGAATGACGATGTTATTACTGTAACAATCACATTTCCTTATCACACTTTGGACCGTAATTTCGCGTTTTGAGTGAATATGTTCACCGTTACATGCCTTTACTTTAAACTGGTGTCTGATTTGTTTCCAGGTGTCAATTAAGAAAGGTCAGTCATATTTTGATGACGAAACGAGGGTGGAAGAGAGGTAAAGAGAGAGAGAAAGACTAAATTAAAATAGCTGAACTTTATTTAACAGTTGCAATGAAGGCGTTCATAGGTCCAGTAACTGAGCAGTTTCTCATTCAAAATGACGCTGCATTTTTGTAATGGTACATATGTACGAAAACGGACGTCTTGTGAATTTTTAATGTATACACTAAGCACATTTAGAAGGATGTAGGCTGCAGTACGTACTGGGAGATGAAGCAGCTTGCACAGGATAGAGTAGCTTGGAGAGCTGCATCAAACCAGTCTCAAGACTGAAGACCACAACAACAACAACACACTGTGTGTGGGCCGAAGAAACATGTTATCCCATTTTTAAAAAATGTGCTATAATACTGAATGACACAGTAAATGCATATTCATTCACTTGAATATACCACCAAGGAGTTCTGAGTTCGCATACACGCGATAGAGAAGTTAGAAAAAGCACATACACGAAGAGTAGAGCGGATGTATGACAGTATTTCTGAACATTGATAATCACTGATATGCAGTGCGGCATACAGAAAGACAGGGTTACCGATAGGCGGTGACTGGGAAAGCGAGATACTCATCCGTCAAACGTACTTGAAGCGATCTATGGGGCGGTTTTATTGGGAGCGCGAAACTTTCTGCGGCGGATACTGTTTACCGAGCCATCCATTTCTTCTCGCGGAAGACGCCTCTGCCACTGGCTCTGACGAGCGAGCTGATAAAACCTTTTCTGACAAAGGGAGTCGGTTTGAAGCCGCAAGAAAAAGAACAAAGGACGCGCCCCGGACGACGTCACTCATCTCCGCGGCCGCTGCCGTGGGGGCCGCCTGTGTGGACGCCTCACTACACTCCGCAGCCTTTGCCGCAAAAATTTGAGCCTCGATCTCCACCAGTCCCTCGGGCACTTCTGAGAGGCCAAGTCAGTAGCATCCCAGGTGCAAGCAACCTGCCCGCCTCGCGGGGAAGCCCTTTGTCTGTTCCACTTCTTAAAGGAAAAGGCACAAAAGTATTTCATCTAGACTGGATACAGTTGCATGGAAGGCTCCACTGATCTGCTCCTGTTCACTGAGGTGGCCCACCTATCCGACGGAGATGCACACATCAATAATGAGAAAGTATAAATCGTAATGCAGCCCAAAGGAGAAACGTATTCGTAGTTTCACAGATCTAAATTAGCTTATTCATCAGGCATTAAAGTATTAGTTATTAATTTTTGCTAAGGAAAGCGACTTCGGATCGTGTTGGATTCTCGTTACTTTTAAGCTACTTGCGTTACAAAATTAGCATCTTCCTCTTGCATTGCGACCGATCCGATGTCTTTGCAAGAAATGTCTAGCCATTCCCATAAATAAGACAGAATATAGCACGCGGTTAATACTACTAGACCTAATTCTACATCCAAAGTAGACATGTCTCAATCGAAGAGTAAGACATTTACTAAAAAACCATCACACGTTCAATTACCATATTTTGTGGTTAAACATCGCTTGAGTTCTTCAAATACGAAATTCTGTAGGTTATCAGAATAACTATAAAAATACTCTGATTCGATGCAGACCCGCTATTCACCGACAGTAATCCATGAACAAGCATTTAAAAAGATTGGAAATTCCTTGGCAAGTCCATCAGCGCATTTTATCATGTACTGTGAATGGTCGTCGTCACCTGATGGTAAGTTATACAAGCCACAAAGAAACATGAGTACCTTTCAAATTAACAACCTGTTCAGAAGGCTTGCAATACATGGATGGTTCGTACCATAGTTATTTAATTAGTTTCCTGTTCCATGGGTCAATTGCACGATTAATCTTAATTGTGTGGAACGAGTCATTTTACATTCACATTACACATACACTTGTCAACTACATGCTAACCATTTACAAGGTGTTTTTTCCTACCCACTACTTTCTACAGATTACAAAAATAGAAATTCTTCTATGGAATAAAGAGTTCTCAAGGCAGAAATGTTTCCGTTAATTTTCAAATTTAACTTCAATGTGTGTCGGACAGTTTATATCAGTGGGAAAGTGACCAAATTTTTGGCTGCAGTACTGTCACACCTTTTTGTGCTAAAGACAGTGAATGAAAGGACGTCATTTGTTCCTGGCATTGCAATTACATACATCGTTGTTCCTTTTGAACTGCAGCGATTTATTTGCAAGAAACATCATGAAGGGATAAATATACTGTGTAGCAGTAGTCAAAATGCCGAACTCCTTAAATAAATATCTACGTGGTAATCGTGGATCAACAGCACATTCTTACAGTACATTTTTGGGCAATGAAAACTTCTTTTCTTCAAGATGGGTTACGCCAGAACATCATTTCATATGACATTACCCGATGAAAATACGCGAAGTATGTCAGCTTACTGATTTTTCTCTCCCCAAGATTTGCATTGATTTCGAACTGCTAATGTGACTGTACTAAGCTATTTTAGGAGTTCCAAAACGCATTTTTTTTTCAGTTTCAATCCTCATCAATATGAATACCTAAGAATTTTAACGTTTCCACCCGAGTCATTATGTCCTTGCTATATGTTACGCTTATTGCTGGTACAGAAATCTAGCTCTGCAGAACTGAATATGTTGCTTTTTTTCTTCTTCTTCTTCCAACTGAGAGTGTGACGATTCATAGAAAACCACTCAAGTGTACTTTTAAGAACATTATCTACCATTTATTCTGTCGCTGTCTGTTTGGAATGATTACAATACTAGTATCATCCAAAAAATTTTACAGTTAATTATCTCAATTTTTACCACAGTTTTTAATAGATTTGAAAAATCTAGAGTTTTTCATTAAATCGTTTGTGTTTAATAAGGATACCAAGTTTGAAAGTATTAGGATATTTATTTTGGATGCTACACGTACCTAAGTACAGAAATTTGTGTTTTGCGGAAAATGGCCATTAAAGTTTCTGCTTACATTTGGCATTCTTTTAGAACTGTCCAGCACCATAAACAAGTTCTTTTTAATTTTCTAAATCAGTTTTCTTTTTTTCTCAAATTCCTATGACGTACTCTTCTTGATTTTATCACCTCCAAAAATTATTTATCTGATTTCACTACACGCTCTCTATCTATCGCACACAAAGCTTTGTGTGGTTCACTCCGGGCTTAATTCCCATTTTCTGTAAAACATATTTCCTGCTTTGCACACCATCATTAAAACATGAAACTGCATCATAACTGGTTTTTGGCGATCTTTCATACACACATTCGTTAAGTTTCATTTGGGTTTTGGGTACCGCCATGAAGACATTTCTTCAGAGAAAGTATTGACATCAATAGTCCTTTGTTTTGCGTATGACAGTCTCTTTTTTTTTTAATTTAATCGTATGGGTAGGGCCCCCCGTCGGGCAGACCGTTCGCCGGGTGCGGCTCTTTCAATTTGTCGCCACTTTGGTGACCTGCAGTCGATGGGGATGACAGGATGATGATGAGGACGGCACAACACCCAGTCCCTGGGCAGAGAAAATTCCCCAACCCAGCCGGGAATCGAACCCGGGCCCAGAGGATTGATAATCCGTCACGCTGACCATTCAGCTACCGGGGGCGGACACAGCCTCTGGTACAAATACAAATATTCGAATTCTACAGAGGGAAATACACTTACGTATGACAGAAGAATGCTGTGCAAAGGGGTGAGGAGCTGTATCTGGGTACACTTAAGACCAAATAATGCGCCGTATAATCTCTCAAATATGTATGTTTTATACATCAAATTATTAAGGAAGAGGTCCGCTACAAAATAGGCATATTTTTGAAAATGGATTTTTTTTAAAATTTTTGACATCGTACCCCCCCCCCTCCCCCCCCCGTAACATATATACTTGTCTTTGCACAATACATATAAGAAACCGCGTGACCGCTACGGTCGCAGGTTCGAATCCTGCCTCGGGCATGGATGTGTGTGATGTCCTTAGGTTAGTTAGGTTTAAGTACTTCTAAGTTCTACGGGACTGATGACCACAGATGTTAAGTCCCATAGTGTTCAGAGCCATCTGAACCATTTGATTCATTATTACAGGCATCTAAAGTTAGTTAATCAGAAACAGACGATTACCATAAAGTGATCCACAATTTTCAACTTAAATGCCTCTGCAATGTATGCCCAAAGATAGCGCTGGCCAGAATTTCACTACACTTTCTCTTTGCTGTATCACTGTAGTACAACAAAATGCAGGATTATAGAAAGTAAAGCAGTGGCTATAACGAAGGATAGGAATACAGCAATCAGTCGCAATCTCATTGTTTTATCTTTATATTATTATTATTCTTGCATACGCAGATAGCTATAAATAGCCATTTTCAGTGCATTTGAATGAGTTATAATCCAATAAAAAGTCCCTGCGTACATATCACTACAGAGTTTATTGGGATACACACAGCAGGAAACTCAAGCAGTTAAACAAGATTAATAAAAACCCAGTGGGACTGCGACTGATTGCTGTGTTCCTATCCTTCCTTACAATAAACTATAGTCGCTGTGCACAAAGATTCCGTGTGGAGTCAAAGTTGATAAAGCTGTGGCTGTTACAATGCATGGAAGACAACAGATGCTTACGGACACATCTGTGTCTATGTTCCGAAAACGCCTGAGTGAGAATGTACGCTCCTCCCTGCCGACAGTCTTCCCCGAGGACCGTTGAAAAGAAAAGACGAGCATAAACGAAGAACTTGTCTGTTTTAGCGTGTTTTCAGTGAGTTCATGAATTCCGCAAAACAATGGCCGAAAAAGCTAGACGGAGAAACAGTAGCGGGCAGGCTGGCGTTGCGGCGAAAAGTGTTCCTCCTCGTAATTAACATTCCTTTCCCAGGAGACACCGAATGTAATAACAAGAGTGCGCGCGTCCTATGTTTCATACATACAAATTGGGCGGTGTTCGTGCAGAAAGGGCGGGACCCAGCCACGCGATGTTAACTCGCAAAACAGGGCGGGTCGCTAGCGGGGTCCGCGTGTGCACGGTAGCTCGCTGTCTCGCCAGCGCTCATCTCCCGGAATAACATCTACCTGGCTCACTATTAGCAATTCGCAAATGCGCAGGTTACCGCCTAAACCATTTTCAGATAAATGGTGACCAAGAGTCCTGCGTAGTGTGAAACCATTTTTATTCGCCTTCGTCCAGTTACTCTCGATTGCATTATTAAGTTCGAGGGTCAGCAGATTAATCAATTGGTACAGGGAAAACAAAAAATACGTCTAAAACGTTCAGGAAACGGACAGACATATAAATGTAAAAATATGTTGAAAACGAGCTATTGCGTTTGGAGAGATAAGTCGAGAATGCCATGAAACATCAAACACAAAGAGCTGTAGCAGCCTGTTGCCTGTTGTGCTCATCGTATATAACAAATGTCGCACTTCACGGTAGCAACGAAGAAGGACGTATTTTGTTACACATTGTGGGAACAGCGACGGAGACCGCTTTGAACGATGGGACAAGTACACTGAAGAGCCAAAGAAAGTGGTACACCTGCGTAATACCGTGTAGGGCCCCCTGAGCATGCAGAAGTGCCGCAACACGACGTGATATGGACCCGACTAATGTCTGGAGTATTGCTGGAGGGAACTGACATCATGAGTCCTGCAGTGCTGTCCAGCGGCGGATTTACACAAACTACCATCATACAAGATGACACCCATTTCCATCCCTAAAAGGCTAGGCAACCATCAACGTCGCAAAACATAACTGTCTGCGTCACACGCCGATGGACACCCACAGGCATGTGATTTCAAAGCTTGGACTGATTCCAGATGAAACCTTCGAGGACAGGTTCCAGCATCTTTTTAAAAAGTTGCCGGTGATCTATTGTGGACAATAGAGATAACTTTGAAAGCAAAAAAAAGGTATTTAGTACTTATCTTCTGCTTTCTTTTTAAAATGCCACTCACTTAAATTTTAGGCACATCCTGTACGAAACTGTATGAATCTGCAGAAATGCAACACTGACTTAAGCTAGATAAGGTTGTGGATATAGAAGACATCAACGTTCAATAGATTTTGCACAAAAAATATTATATGACTACTAACATACAGTCACAGAAGTTTGTCGAACTGTTCATAACGATCCTTCCAGTTTTCAACTTACTTAGCTTGGGTGAATCACCTGAATAAACCGATACTGAGGTTCGTAGAAAATGTCCATCACGTCATACACAGCTAATTCTCGGTCTTGAGTGTTTTCATTTTGGAAGAAGGAGATACGACTTCATTCGTTACTGAGATGGGCGATTTTCAAACTGCCAGAATTTGGCGTTACCTTCTGAAATAGAAGCGCAATCACAGAGTCTTTCAAAACTGTTTGACAACTGCAAAACGTTATAATATCACTTAATGTAGAAGAATCAATTACAACCTGTAAGTTTGAGGAAGCACAAGAAAAAGCGCAATCGATGAAGTGCTTTATTTAAACCAGATCAGACTCAATCACGCAGGGAAATACCATAGTGAAAACACAGAACAGGACCATCATTTCTGTTGCCGATACGCCAAGTGGTACAATGGTTGTATGGAATTGGGTAGCGTAGATATGAAGGCCTGTAATGCTAGAGCATGTGGAAGACATCTAACAGGCTCTTCCCAAGCACTCCAAGGCACCAAATGTATCGTATCGATTGAAGAAAACTAAGCCGTACGGTAGGCCGAAAAGAAGGTAATTTGCTGAGAAGATTATTTCACATTTGAAAAATGTTAAATTTCCAAAATGATGTGACTATTTCCAACAAATAAACGCTTCAGACTTGTAGAATAGTGAACAAAATTAACGTCCGCGTAAGTAGCTCTGCAAAAGAACATTCTGTTTGAAAAGTGAACGTGATACTGTAAAAGTTAATGCAGGGTGTGGTTTAGTGAATGAGAGAGAACTTTTTAAGTTGTTGGTGCATCTAAACACCCACTGATGATTCTACTACATCAATTATGCGTCATATCAACGCGACGTAAATCTGTAAAACCGCAAACTGAAGCTTAGAAACGAGAAACTAAGATCAATATTTAATGTCATTTCTACGATGAAGTCATTGGAGAAAGAACAAGAGCTCAGTCTTGGCTAAGGACAGATCCTAGAAATGACTTTAACTGGTTTAATGAAACCGAGGAAATTACAAATCTGAATGACTGGACGGAAATCTGGACTCCCTCTTCCTAAATTCTCAATCAGAATATAATTTGTTCTCAGACAACCCTCTGCCTATCTCTGCGTTAGAGAGCTAGTGCTTCGTCCACAATGAGACGAGAAGCTTAACAAGTAACGAGACATTTCGATTACCGTCATTTGGTAACTGTGACGCAAGAGTTTTCACGTTGATTCACTGTTCTTTGACATTGGCAAAAGCTGGATCTCGTACATAAAACAGTGGTTGAACGGAAATGCTTTCACTACGCGTTTGGTCTCTACATGTCACTGAATGTATGTCTGAGTGTCATTCGAAAAATAAAGAATGTTTCATTTTGACACGTGACCGCAGCCCCCCACCAATACCGCCGACCGTCCACTGACCTTGGTACTCATCCGCTCCAGTTTGGCGCCAGATATGAACCAGTACGGCTGCATACTGCTTCGTTGTGCGACTTCAACATGTGTGACGAAACTGGCGATCCCACCGAGCGTGAGGCGCGCAGTGTCATCCGCTTGTTAAACGCACAAAACGTCCGACCCACAGAAATTTATTACCAGATAACTGAGGTTTACGGTAATGTGATGAACTAAGCGTCAGTTCGGAAGTGATGTATCACGTTTAATGGCGGGCGGAAGAATGTTCATGATGAAGATAGCACGGCCGATCCTTAGTGGCGACTGACGAACTCAAAGCAAGGATTAAAACAAAAATCCAAGAAGATGGGCGTTTTACAATTAGTGGAATGTACTGATTTTTTCCAGACAGTTCAAGAACTATGTTGTACGAGACTGTCGGGGCAGATTTGGACTATAAAAAGTGTGTGGCAGATGGGTTCCTCGAATTTTGTCAGACGAACACAAAACCAAACGAATGGCAGTTGCACTAAAATTTCTTAGTCGCTATGAAAAAGTTCGTAATGAATTTCTGTTGATGAGACTTGGATATCACATCACTCAATGGTATGGCATCATTCGTAATCCCCAACTAAACCGAAAAATAAGAAATTTTGGGCACCAGAAAAATTATGGCTACGGTGTTTTGCCATCGTAAGGGTGTTCAAAATGATTCAAATGACTCTAAGCAGTATGGGACTTAACATCTGAGGTCATCAGTCCACTAGACTTAGAATACACATCCAAGTCCGAGGCAGGATTCGAACCTGCGACCGTAGCAGGCGCGCGGTTCCGGACTAAAGCGCCTATAACCGCTCGGCCACAGTAGCCGGCCGTAAGGGGGTCATGCCCATCGACTACATGCCTAGAGGTGAGACTATAAATGCAGTGACCTATGGTCAGACGCTTCAGCGACTTCGCCTCGCCAATAAAACAAGTGGCACGAAATGCTAACAGGTGGAATGATCCTCCTTTACGATAATGCACAACCGCATGCAGCTGGATTGACGCAGGACTTGGTTCAGCGGTTTCAGTGGGAAATGTATCAAGATCTGCCATACAGGCCGCATTTAGCCCCAAGTGATTATCATTTATTCCCCAAATATAAATATTTTTTGAGTGGACAAAGCTACACAAGTGATGATGAACTTAAAGAAGTGGCTCAACAACTTGAGAGCAACTGAGTATGCAGCAGGCAGAGAAAAGCTGATGAAACGGCACGAAAAATGCCTAAATTTGAACAATGACTACGTAGAAAAGTAGCTTGGGTGTCAAGTTGTATGTAGAATATTGTTTCGTTTAATTATACCAAATAAAAGTTCCGTAGGGAAAAAAAGTTTTCTTTACTTTCCGAACGATATAGCAAGCACACAACTGTTTTCAATTTCAATTTATTGTACTAGAACGTTTCCAACGCACTTACTAAGCCTTTATTGCATTCTGCGAAGGACTCCGCTTGTAGAGAAAAGACTGACGGTATCGAGAAAGTTAGAACTGCGGCAAATACAGCCAGGCTGGCAGACTAATGGCTTCTTTAGGGCAGCGTAATGGCTCATGGACAGGTAATTGTCGAATATTTGGCCGCTTTAATTTGCTGCTGCGCAAACAGGAATAATTGCAGCGCATTAGGCGCAGGCCGGAGCCCGTGCGCGGACACGGCTGGGCTTGTTTCCATGCAAATAGGGCCGGCTCGATAGCTCCGTCCCTCCTGCAGCCGCTCCGCCAAATCTTCTTAGGGCGGCTCGCTGCAGGTGGCTGACCCGCAAGAACGTCACTGCTCTCCCCCTGCAAGCGTAGCTCAACATACAGCCTGCGTAGTCTGTCCTCTCCCAACGTGCATTCGTATCCCACTTTGAAAATATACCATTTCTGCGGTGGCAAATGTACATAAATGTGACTCATTTACTGTACATTACCGATCTGTCAATCCGTGTTTATAATAACCATACGCAAGATGTACATATTTGGACTTGAATTGGCGTTATGCTTCTGTGCTGAAGATATTGGCATCTGCTAAATAGATACTAACGCGGACAGGTTAATCTGTTGAAACTGGTAAAGCGAAGTAAAAATATGCGTACAGAGAAAGACTGAATTTTATTCTGAAAGATAGCGTTTCTCTTTCAAAATAAGGAACAGAATCATTTCATACGCTTATTCGACTGCTTTCCAACACTGATTGCTCTAGGACAGGGCTTCCCAACGTGTGGTCTGCGGACCCCTTAGGGGTCGCCAGCTCTTTCTAGGGGGTCCGCCGCCACCTTTCACCAAATCGTTTAAAATAATGATTAAAATTATTGAATAAAAATGTGAAAATCTAATTCATCGCTATTTTTTTCCTGTGAAAAATAAGAGTATAGCATTCGAAAGTTGGCAATAACATTCGATCTTTGGCAATAATATTTGACAGTCGGCAACACAAACCAAAACATTGGTGCGGCTCCCGCTGTCGGAGGTTCGAGTCCTCCCTCGGGCATGTGTGTGTGTGTGTGTGTGTGTGTGTGTGTGTGTGTGTGTGTGTGTGTGTATGTGTGTTGTCCTTAGAGTAAGTTAAGCTTAGGTTAATAGTGTGTGAGACTAGGGACAGATGACCAGAGCAGTTAAGTCCCATAGACTTTACACACATTTGAACATTTTTCTTCCGATTTCACGAAAAACCACCCACCCACCCACACACACACACACACACACATACACACACACACACACACACACACACACGACTGTTACGAAATATGCATCCTCCTTACACAACAGTTGCCAAACAGTGGAAGTGAACAGACCTCAGGCGGCAGCTTGTCAACAGCGAACAGTTTGGACGTGACGTCGATTGCTCTTGGAGGAAGGCAGCTCCAACGTGTGAAATGTCATTTACCAAGTAATATTAATCAGGCTATAGTGTGTTGAACAAAGGGAGTAGATCCACTAGTAAGTGTCTGCATACAGTGGGAATTCAAATTGGATCGTTAATTTCAAGTTGTTTTCATATATCTCTGAACCAAAGACTAATCATACTCCGGTGGGGTGGGGGGGGGGGTCATTGGGAACATGGCACTTCCATTAAGAAGCTTCCAGTTCCCATGGGTTTTGCTCTGAAATTTAAAGTTACTGTGCTTTTGAGTGACTAGGGGTCCGCCGTGGATTTTCGACTGAAGTAGGGGTCCGCCAGCTGGAAAGGTTGGGAAGCCCTTCTCTAGGATATCCTCTATTGTTTATCGACTGTGGATGCGGTACATGTATCCATTTATTCCGAATATTGGTTAAAATGGCTCTGAGCACTATGGGACTTTACGTCTGAGGTCATAAGTCGCCTAGAGCTTAGAAATACTTAAACCTAACTAACCTAAGGACATCACACACATCCATGCCCGAGACAGGATTCAAACCTGCGACCGTAGCGGTCGTAAGGTCCCAGACTGTAGCGCCTAGAACCGCTCGGCCACCCCGGCCGGCTATTCCGAATATTAAACGGATGTATGTCGAGAAACAGATTTCCGAACTTTTCCTGTTGTTTACACGTTTTAATTTATTCTCTTCAGGTAATACCAAACAATGTAATTATACGAGTACATTACACCTCTCATCAAGTTATATTGCAAACAACTCAAGAAAAACATTTTGAATACAAGGCACTGAAATTAATAAAACGCAAATTCATTTCATCTGAGACAGTTTCTGGTGTCATGGTAGTTAATATTGATGGTTTATTTCTTTGTCGATAAGTAAGTCTGATCTGGAGGATGACGCACAAAGCAGACTGAGGACATAGGCCTGCTAATTTCGAATAATCTAAAGCGATGCGACGAACACTCAATGTAGATTGCAGACCTTCTTTTCCAAGCTGCTCGCGAGAATCTTATAACGAAAACCGACTCTTAACGCACTTTTGTTTAGATGTGGACGCACACCAAAAGAATTGCAAAGCCTTCGCTATACAGCGTATAAACTCCGTTCCCTTCAACCCTGCAATACGGCCGACAAGCCTCACTTTACCGCTCCGGGTAGACCACGTGTAGGTCGCAGCAGCTTAATGTATTCCACCCGGATGCTTAATTCATTCCACCAAAGCCCAAGGGAGTCCCAGCAGCACATCCGCCGGTGCTGATCTCCGACCGGGAATTGTGATACATTCAGTACAAGGTCCCTAGCGTCGCACTCTATGGTTTACAGCTATGTACGAGTATAAAGAAACAGAAGTCGGTCACAAGAAAAAAGTGGTTGTTTTTAATCTCTCCGCGTTGTTGACGATGGTATCTCGGAAGCAATGTTCTTTGTTACATGAAGGATAACAGTCTACCTAAGGCTCCACTTTATTGTTTTTGATTATTCGTTCAATGAACGTAATAGATATAGGAATTCATATTACATCATCAGATGTACTTGGGAAATCAGTCACATCTATATCTATTTAGAAGAGAACGCCTATCCATAGGTAGCCTATAACCGCCGGTAAGTTGGCATACCACTTTAACCACCTACGTGGGGAAAATCACGTAAATTTATGTTAAAACGTTTTGATTTATTTTACAGCATACATGGAACCAAGACTAACAGTGGAGTGTACCATCAAAACTTAGGTCTACCGGTAGGCGAACATGCCCAGCGTGACACGTCAGAGGGAACACGGTTTAATCTTTCACATATCTTGGAGATTCGATGCATCTACGAAACCAAATATCAGTCTGTTCGTTTTGCGCCATACGTGTTTATCTTCTCTTTGTTTATAGTGCACAGTAAGTAGCCCGTAATATATTTTTCTTTATGTATATAATAACTGCGTTGTATAATTATTCCAGATATGTTAGTATGTTCCAGTTTTTTTTAGTTGTTCTCTTGTTGTTAGGTAAGAAACACCAGTCTACAGTGCAATTTTCGTAAGATTAAATTATTAATCGGTTATATTTACGATTTCGTAATTTTATTTTACCATATGTGTCGTCCTGGAGTTGCTCTTAGTTGCGCTGCTACATCAATATGCCCGATTTTCGATAGTCTCCTACAAATTTTAATTGAACACCTTACTTTACCTGCGTGTTGGCAACGCTGTATTCGGTAAACACACGCAAACAACGCTATATACGGGAAACACGCACAACCAATGCTATATACGGTCAACATACACAACCAACACACAGTGAGAGTGAAGTGTTCAATAGAGACGCGTTCGAAAACGCCGAAAATCGGACATAACTGGTTTTGCAGGTCAAATAATTACATCTCCAGGATGACACCACATATAAAATAATAAGATCATAAAGTTATAAGTAGTATCAGACAGTCTCTTAGCCTTTCGAAACCTGCGCTCCAAAAAACTGTTCCTTATCTAACAAAAAACTGTAATATGGTATCATATCTGGAATCATTATATAACGCAGTTATTATGTACATAAAACAAACAAGAATTACAGGCCACATACAATGATTCAAAAATAAAAGGATGCCGAACGCGTGTACCACAAAACAAACAGCGTTCCTTTGATTGCGTAGATAGACCACTTCTGCAAAAATAGAGAAGCAACTAAGGACCGACGGAAAACACAAATAAATGCTATTCTGTATGTTGCATCAACAATCAATATCAAGAAAGTGCATCTGAGGGAGTCCGAAATGTCTCACGTAATAAGTAGATGAGTCTTTTGACTGTCATGATCTCAGAAGATAATATTTTACACGACATGGTGAAACTTGGGAGGGACTACATGATTTTTGTTCTGGAAATTGTTAAGATAGATGAAACGAAATGACACCTAAAATTTTTCCATTAGTGCTGCATAAATTTCATAATTTCAATAAATAACTAGAATTGTGAGGTACAATGCATAAATAACTACTGAGAGACACTATTCACCGCTCGTTAACTACTAGACTACCAAGGGGACTGTCAGACACTCAAATACGACCAAAAAAGCCCCACAACGTAACACGTATGTCACGGTAATGTTAACTTACCAGTAGCAGCAATTACACTTACGAGCAAGAAACCTTTCGGTTAAACGGAAAAGTTCTGCAGCTTTTAACCTATTAAAGAGGTCGTTTATAGGGTAGGATGCGGAAGAAGAGTCTGTCAGGAAACATGAAAACGTGTATAACAAATACAGATGACAATAAAATAAAAGACAGGACGAGTGCGACTAGGAATCGCCGTCTGAGGGTTCTGTACAAACTTAATTATGATTATAGACAGTTCGTCTACAGGTTTTGATGAGTGAGTTTACGACTGCCAAAATATTTGACATAAATGAAAAAAAAAGGATCTTAACAGGCGGACGGACAACGAAGTAGTCATACAATGGATCCTTTTCTACCGATTCAGGCACGCAAGCTTGGAATATAGCGGTATAAACTGTGTCCTGCGTTAAATATACGTAAATTATAGCGAAGAGAAGATGAGCAATTCTGTACATAATACTAAGAAATAAGAATAATGAAGAGGAGAGGGAAGAGGAGATTAGTGCTTAACGTCCCGTCGTCAACGAGGTCATTAGAGACGGAGCACAAGTTCGGATTAGGGAAGCTTGGGAAGGAAATCGGCTGTGTCCCTTCAGAGGTACCATACCGGCATTTGCCTGAAACGATTTAGGGAAATCAGAGGAAAAACCTAAATCAGGATGGCCGGACGCGTGTTTGAGCCGTCGTCCTCCCTCCAGATTGCTAGCCACTTCCCCATGTCGCTCGATAATAAGGATGATCAGTGAAAGATGTATTCCTGCGCAGGTCAGGTCGAGAATTTGAGAGGGAGGAAGGATAGTTGATGATTAATGTTTCGCCGCCATATAGGTCATTAGCAACGGAAGACTAGTTCAGTAGAATAATGGGGAAAGGATGTATCCGTCATTTGAACACAGCAAGCATTTAAGCATTCACTTCAAGTGCTTCAAACTAAGGAAAACCTAACTCTACATGGCCAGGCGGAGACGTGAACCCGGAGTGCATCGCCCTAGTTCAGCGCTCTCCCGCTCCGTGGTGCGAATGCAGGCGGACTTTTGTAGGACACATGCACAAGGACACAGCACTGGGCCTCTTTCACCTAGACGTTACCTTCTAGCGGAGTTCGGTGTTGAAAGCCGGTTTCGTAATCTCACTGTCTGGAAAGGCAATTCAAGGACCACTGCGTGGTTGCAGATTCGTAGAATGTCTGTGATGTTGCGTATTTTAATTTACCTTACGCGTAACGCAAACAAAATCGCAACCCTCTCGTGCTCCCCCACCCTTACCCCACCCACCCACAGAGAGAGAGAGAGAGAGAGAGAGAGAGAGAGAGAGGGGGGGGGGGGGAACAAAGAAAACTGGTTTTCTGTGAGGTTGCGCGAATGTACACATCCGCACGTACATACACGTACGTACGATACACACAACGATCGTGAAGATAACGTTAAATTAACTGCTCCACGCACCGTTATACATGAACAATCATTCTTCCACTGCCTTCTCTGTTAAGTGGTATGGAAAAAAATGTGTACTACCATACAATGACAAGTACTTTCTCACATGCAGGTGCATTGATTTATAGGCTACTGGCGTACAAGTAGAAAGTGAAGAAGAGAGAGAAAATTGCGTTGCAGCTCGGTACAACGTGAATGTAAATACGTCTGAAATGAAAGTGAGTACGAAAAGGTGGAGGGGGCTGGGAGAATAGGGGAGCAAACAAGGTTAAAGTCCCGCTGCTGAACGCGGAGAGTCCTGCAAGTGCTGAAGAGCACATAATCGTACGTAGGTGACTAATTTTTGACGAACTTTACAGAGCGCATAAAAAAGTAGTATCATCGTTCTATGAAAGGGAAGTACAGTTATCTTCCATAACGTTAGTCACTGAGTTTTATCTTGAGCATTCTCCTATACGAGACAAAGAAGTGGAATACTGAAGCGCCAGAGATGAGACAAACAAAAGGATATGAAATGCCTTGTTTATAAAACAGGCACACGATTAATTGGAAAGAAATTACGACAGATGAAATGATCTACTGAATGTTGGTCGATGCTGAGGCTGTGGAATGCCATTCTAAAAAAAGAGTGATACATGAATGCAAACAAGTCTACGCATGAATGTCAACTACACACGTGATTGGAAACGTTTGTGGAAGCAAAAAATGTGAGAATCCTACCAAGGAACGTGTGTATGTAATACTAGTCACGAATCCCGAAAGGAAGGAAGATTAGGATTTACGCCTTGTCGATGACGATGTCATTAGAAACGGAGCGCAACCTTTGACTGGTAAAGGATCGGCCGTGCCCTTTCGAATAGGTCATCCTGCCCTTCATCATCCCATGACTTAACAGTGAAACGACTTGAGGTACCTCAAGATACTAGCGGAGCATTGCAATGGGCTAGAAAACTGAGACAAATGAATTAAAGGATTATTAACCAGGGCAGCAGTAGTAACTGTAGACGTGGAAGTACAGAGATTCGGCAAAGTAATACGAACCCTCCCCCCTCCTCCCCCCCCCCAAAAATCCCCCCCTGCCGTCGGTGGGGTGGATTGCGTGCCTTAGCGAGACACATAACCGTACTGTAGGTGCAACTACAACGGAGGGGTATCGGTTGAGAGGCCAGGCAAACGTGTGGCTCCTGAAGAGGGGCAGCAGCCTTTTCGGTAGCTGCAAAGGCAACAGTTTGGACGATTGATCTGGCCTTGCAATATCAACCAAGACGGCCTTGCTGTGCTGGTACTGCGAACGGTTGAAAGTAAGGGGGAACAATGGCCATAATTTCTGCCGAGGGCACGCAGCTCTACTGTATGGTTAAATGATGATGGCGTCCTCTTGGGTAAAATATTCCGGAGATAAAATAGTCGGATCTCCGGGCGCAGATGTCATCATCAGAAGAAACAAAACTGACATTTTATGGGTCGAAATGTGAAATGACAGACTCCTTAATTTGGCAGGTAGGTTAGAAAATTTAAAAAGGGAAATGGGTAGATTGAAGTAAGATAAAGTGGAAATTGGTGAGGTTCGGTGGCAGGAGAATAGGACTTCTGGTGATGTGAATACAAGGTTATAAATATAAAATCAAATAGGGATAATGCAGGAGTGGGTTTAATAATGAATAAGAAAATAGGAATGCGGGTAAGCTACTATGAACAGCGTACTGAACGCAATAACGCATTCAAGACAGACACGAAGCTCACGTCCATCACAGTAGTACACATTTATATGCCAACTAGCTCCGCAGATGATAAAGAGATTGAAGAAATGTGTGGCGAGATAAAAGAGACTATTCAGGTAATTAAAAGAGACGCAAATTTAACTGTGATGGCAGACTGGAATTCGATAGTAGGAAAAGGAAGAGAAGGAAAATGAGTAGGTGAATATGGAGTGGGGGGAGGAGGGGGGGAGGACTGAAAGAGGAAGCCCCTTGGTAGTATTTTGCACAGAACATAATTTAATCATGGCTAACAATTGATTTAAGAAACATAAAAGAAGATTGTTAAACGTGGAAGAGACCTTGAGACACCAGAAGGTTTCGGATTGATCATATAATTTTAAATTGTGAGACGTTTCGAGGAGCGAATGTGTACTCTGACCACAGTTTATTGGTTATGAACTGTAGATTAAAACTGAAGAAATTGCAAAAAGGTAGGAAATTAAGGAGGCGGGACCTAGATAAGTTGAAAGAACCAGAGGTTTCTGAGAGTTTCAGAGGGAGCATTGGTCAACAGATGACTAGAACAGGGGAAATGAATACAGTAGAAGAGGAATGGGCGGCTTAAGAGATGAAATAATGAAGGCAGCAGAAGATCAAATACGTAAAAAGACAAGGCCTACTAGAAATCCTTGGATAACATAGGATGTACTGAATTTAACTGCTTCGGCTATCCGTGCACGAATCACGGCCACACTGAAACTTCTATATTTTGTCGTCCATTTGTCACAACCTGCACTCGTACGTTACCTATATTGCGTCCAGGATGGACCTATTTATTGCGAGTCGAGAGGCTGGTATTAGTGAATAAATACGAAACAGTAGTGCTTGTCTTATTAGGAAGTACATGGCATGCCTGTCCGAAGGAGCACTGCAGCATACTTCTTAATAACACAGGCACTGCTATTTCGTAGTTATAGGGGGACCTATAGTTCAATGCACATTCAGAACTATGGTGCAACTCGGCATTTTTCACTACAAAAACAACCAGAAATAAGAAGTGATGGGTGAAAGACGAGAGGCTCGAACCGAGACCATTGGGAAGTGAGGAGGGGGGGGAGGGGGGGAGACGGCCACCGAGAATTGTCGAAACCGCAACTTGGCGGACAAGAGGACGCTGGAGAAGGTAATAAGACGAGAGTGGGGCAGGAGGCGTGGGTCCGAGGCAGGACGGCAGAGGGCGCTGCTGCTGCTGCGGCCCCAAGGCTAACCGCTGTCGCTGGTCGGCAATATCGCCTGGCCCTGCGCGCCCGCCTCGGCTCGGCTCGCCTCGCCTCGGCCAAATTAATTCGGCGAGGCGGGCGGGCGAGACGCGCTGCAGCCGGCAGCCGGCCACGCCGCGCTGTCCCGGCGTTGCCAGCTCTCGCGCCGCCAGCGCCGCCGCGCTGCAGCCCCGCGAAGCGCTCGGTGCTGGCGGTATTCGTTCGTGGTTGCGCCTCATTAGCATCGCCACTGGTCGGTCGCCTGGCCGCTTTCGCTGCCAAAAGCCTTCAGTCTGCTTAAAGTATCCGCCACTGTCGTCAGTCAGTACTCTTTTTTGAAACACCGCCGAGATTTAACTGCAGTAGTGACGTCACATTGACGCTGTCGACACTGTGGTCAAATCGAGACCGCACTACACTTTCGCGACAAGTCACCGGATAGCAATGTGCGCATTTGCAGATGGCTGTAGTATCGCATACACAATGCTTTGCCGGAGTGGTCATTTCCACACAGGTGATTCATATGAAAAGATATCCAACGTGATTGCGGCCGCATGACTGGAATTAACAGAATTTCAACGTGAAATGGTAGCTGAAGATAGACGCGTCGGGTATTCCATTTCGGAAATCGTTAGAGAATTCAATAATCCGAGATCCACAGTGTCGAGAGTGTGCCGAGAATACCAAATTCCAGGTATTACCTCTTACCATAGATAACGGAGTGGCCGACGGCCCTCACTTAACGACCGAGAGCAGCGGCGTTTGCTTAGAGTTGTTAGTGCTAACAGACAGGCAACACTGCGCCAAATAACCGCAGAAATCGATGTGGGACGTACGACGAACGAATCCGTTAGCACAAAGCGTGGAAATTTGGCATTAATTGTCTACTTCAGCAGACGACGGACGCGTGTGCCTTTGCTAATTGCACGACATCGCCTGCTGCGCCTCTCTTGGGCTCGTGACTATATCGGATGGATTCTAGACGACTGGAAAACCGTGGCCTGGTCAGATGAGTACAGATTTCAGTTTGTAAGCGCTGACGATGGTAGGGTTCGAGTGTGGCGCAGACCCTACGAAGCCACAGACTCAAGTTGTCAATAAGGCACTTTGCAAGCTGTTGGTGCATCCATAATGGTGTGGGCTGTGTTTACATGGAATGGATTGAATCGTCTGGTCCAACTGAACCAGGGTCCTCTGGTCCAACTAAACCGATCAACGAATGGAAATGGTTATGTTCTCCAACTTGGAGACCATTTGCAGCCATTCATGGGCTCCATGTTCCCAAACAACGATGGAATTTCTATGGGTGACAGCGCGCTAAGTCAACGGGCGACAATTTTCCGCGACTGGTTTGATGAACTTCCTGGCCACTTCTAGAGACCACACAGATAGTACGACATAAATCCCATCGAACATTTACGGGACATAATTGCGAGGTCAAAATCCTGCAGCGGCAACGCTTTGGCAATTATGGATGGCTGTGGGTCAGTGTTTCTGTAGGGAACTTGCAACGACTTGTCTAGTCCATGACACGTCGATTGTTTCACTACGCCGAGCAAAAGATGGTCCGACACGATATTCGGAGGTATCCCACACCTTTTGTCACCTCAGTCGTTGAATAACAATGCCGAGTAACTGTCTCAATGTCGATATGCAGCAGAAATGCAATAGCGCTCGCGTCTGCACCACATTTTTATTGTTTGTTATATTTCTGTCCGTGTTTCAGGGTAGTTCTTTAGTCTTAATGGAACTGGACTGAGTTTCAGTTGGCCATCTTTTCACCGAGAAAGGAATCTTTGCATACTTGAAAGTAGTGTGTGAAAGTGGAGATTTGTTTTTGAGAGAAACTGACAGCTGTGGCCATAGCACTAATCGTCGACCCTCCGAAACCTTCGCTACAATTTCTGTCGTTGCAGCCTCCCTATGGGCAACACCATCGTCCACGGTCAGCGCTTCCGACGCTTCCGTTACACGGCATTTCGTTCTTTTGCAGATAAATGGAATTTACACGTGTTTACCTTGTGTGACGTGCAAAGTATTCTCTGAGTTCATTTTCACTGTAATGAACTGAAAAGTCGTCATTCCCGCGGTAAAAGCTAGTGCGCGAGTCAAGTATGTCAACTGACCGAAATTTGGAAAAGTCAGCTTCGCGGTAGTGTTTCTTCAAGGACGAAATTGTTACTAAAATGGGGGTATGTTTTAAACTTTTCAAAGTCCAATAGTCAGCAGCATTTCCTGCACGTCACTGGAAATTCAGAAGTTACATCCACTGTACCTGCTTATTATTTAGTAGTGCGGAAGAGCTTACTTCGAATACCCGTCGAACCATCATACATTTTTCATTGTTTCTCCCATCACCCCGAAAGGTTACAGGTGATTTCTGCTCCCGATTCTTCTTCAATTATGACGCGATGAGTAGTTAACACATTGCGGATGGCTCCCGAGTTTACTCATGTTTCGCGCGCCATCCGTTACAGAGGAATCTCGAGATAACTCGTGTTTTCTACTCGCCATCTACAGATGCCATCTACCGTGAAATATTTTAACTATTTCCTCTGTTTAGGTGTTCAAATTAGTAATCAATGTATCAAACTCGACTACCTTCGTGTAGCCGGCCGCGGTGGCCGTGCGGTTCTAGGCGCTGCAGTCCGGGACCGCGGGACTGCTACGGTCGCAGGTTCGAATCCTGCCTCGAGCATGGATGTGTGTGATGTCCTTAGGTTAGTTACGTTTAAGTAGTTCTAAGTTCTAGGGGACCGATGACCTAAGATGTTAAGTCCCATAGTGCTCAGAACCATTTCAACCATTTTTTACCTTCGTGTGCTCTTTCCTTACTTAGCATTTTGATTGTACTTCGATACTTGAAGTAGCTACTATTTTCTTCTTGAAGTGCCTCCTACTTTTAGGGGTGGTCTTGTTTGAAAACAGAAGGAAGTAAACGAATATGAAATACCTTTGGAGGGACGATGATTATTCAGACGTTCCTAGTGAGAATGAAAATCCGGATGACTGTGTAAATGAATGTTTTTGTGGTTCTGGGTCGATGTCAGTGGCAGTGACATCATTAGAGCTGCAAAGAAGAGTAAGGTGGTAGTGTTTCCAATTGACTTCGACAATAACGATGAAGGTGATTCTGTTCTTGTGAGTGATTCGCTTAGTCAGACTATTACAATCCATCCCTTTTATCAGGCACCATGGGTTGCGATGAACGACAGGCATCAAATAGTATTCTGAATCGCCGGCCGCTGTGGCCGAACGGTTCTAGGCCCTTCAGTCCGGAACCGCGCTGCTGCTACGGTCGCAGGTTCGAATCCTGCCTCGGGCATGGATGTGTGTGGTGTCCTTAGGTTAGTTACGTTTAAGTAGTTCTAAATCTAGGCGACTGATGACCTCAGATGTTAAGTCCCATAGTGCTTAGAGCCGTTTGAACCGTTTTTTAGTATTCTGAATCTTGTTAGACTCAAGCCTACAGTCCGTAACGCACCGAATGCACAGGATGTTTGAGACTTTGCATAGCGCCAGATTAACTACTTTTTTTAAGTGGGCTTCGAGATTAAAATCAGATTATATAAAGAGAGTCAGGAACGGGTCTGCTCAGTTTCGCGAGATCAACTTTGGAGGAACTGGAGCGACGAAACTACAAGGAGAGTGGTCGCTTTTCCGTCTCGCCATCCAGTGAAGCCTGAGGCAAAGCGTGTGAACCAATCAGTGTGCACAGTCAGCTGCACCTGATAGCGAACCTAGCTAGTCTTTACTGACACATAACCTGCGAGAATACAGGTTAACGAACAAGACATGTTTGTCCACATTCCACACCCTGGTGTCATCTTGCGTAAAGTAAAGTCACTCCAATCTATTACAACTTGTGTTTTCTTTTTGAATATGTGTGTAGACGAAAATTATTCATAAAATGTTCTTTTAAAAAAGGACAGCCTTGTCTGTACAAACGGTGCGAAATACAATCACATGGCACGCGTATACCTACTGATTTTCGTATGACATCATTGTCATCGTAATCAAGCTCTTGACATGCAGTGTTGGATAAATGCTTTCTCTAGAGTTCCCCATGCATCTGGACATTCAGCTTTACTCATGCATAGTTCCTCTGTTTGTTTACTAATGTCACCTATCCACTGCCCGTTAACCAGTCGTCTCCATCTTTCCTTACCTGTTGTAATCTTTCAGAGAACTTCCTTAGTTCAGCTACCATCAATTTCCCTGGCTGCACTCCATTTTCATTACACTCATATTGACGTCTCCACATTGTTTCCTGAAGCATGTATTTTTTCCCATATCTCCTATTAACTTCCCACATGAAACTATCCACTGTTCCCTGCGCGCCTTTCAGTTTTTGAATGATTTTTCACGTTAAAAGTCCATGTCTAACTTCCATAAATCAAAACTAGTAACACATATTCTACTATTTATCAAAGTAATGAAACTTATGATTCATACAGAAAAAGTACTGTTATCTTTCATAGTCTGCCTTGTTCTGCTAAATGCAAATGTTTTTTGTTTGGCAAAGCTCACATAATGCTTTTTGTGCAGATTGTGTACGTGAACATTACCAGATGAATTTTTAGGCCTGAAAGATGTTCGTGCAATTCAATATTCACTCAAAACTTCCTGACAGATTAAAGCTGTGTATCAAGAAGGAACTCGAACGACATTCAACGTTCACTACTAATTTTTTGCCTCACTGCTACCAATAATTTAAGCTTAGGCGGAAAATATGTGTTAAATCGACTTTCAAACTGTAGAATATGAAAGTTACTTGTGAAAAAAAAAACAAAAAGAACTGTTTCAAGGACGATCTGAAAGTTTTATCCTGCCACTTTTACCAAGATATACAACGTCTATAAGTCTCTTTTACAGTTTCTTTGGAATAAGGATTACAAAAATATAAAAATAAAGTGGAAGGATACTTCGCAGTTTTAAAGACGTACAAAACGAGATTTTAAAAGTTTGAATCTTGATTTAAGAACTGTTGCTTGTTTTTGAACGCTCATCAGTACGAAGTTGTAAGTGTATAACTGTATCCTGCTGCTTCTGTGATTCTTAATAATTTATGTAGTTTCAGTCGCCGGTATCAGATAGCGTTGAACGTTATGCAAAATTCAGTGGCACAAAAATGATGAGTATTCCAATTTAATGCTTTATTATTACATTAGTAATACAGTCAAGGAAGAAACACTGCAAAAATGGATAAAATAAAGTTACATGCTAATCTGCTGTGTTGAAGATGCAAGGTCTACTGTCCAAAATTTAAAAGTTAACAGAAGCAACCAGTTTGTTTGTAGGAAACCATTTGCACTAATGGCCCTCTTGTTACCTTTTAGTATCTTTCCCCTACGCATTCCTTCAAGAAAAAAACTTTGTATCGCACCAAGAGCCATGCTCAGATTGCGCAAACGCTATATCGCCTTTCAAATAGGGCAAAATTCTGTTTCTGGTTTGAGTCCGGCATAGAGATTTTGTCTCCCAGAATAGTATTCTAGACGTATAGACGACTTGCTTATTCAAAGGACGCAACGAGTGTGAATAAGTATGTAGTGACGGGCGAGCACATAATACCTTACCAGTACGTTTACTGCAAATACTGTTAGACCTCCGGCGCATTGTCTCCGACCGTTTCGCGTCTACAGCCAAAACCGTAGTGACCGGCGAACGGAAAATGCCTTGTCGACCAGTACACTTGCTGAAAATACTGTTCAGCCTCTGATGTATTGTTCACGGACCGTTTCACGTCAACAGCCCGTGTCTGAATAGCGCCGGTGGCATGCCGCGACCTTCCTATGTCAGTTAAGACATCTATCTGTCTGCCTGTGAAGGTCCTTCCCGTGCCATCTGCCGACTAAGCATTCAGATACGCAATACACTTGTCTGCAGCAACGTATCTTAATCCTGCACGAGCTACCCGTCTTTCTACAAACTCCTGCTACGACTTAGGGACAGTCATATCTGCAAATCCCGGATGGGTTAACAGCACTCACGAAACTTTTAACGAGCCCTGGGCAGTGACGCCATCATAAAAACGGAACACTATGTCAGACTGGAAACTCTCTGAGAGAGGGGCATAAGTGAATCCACTAAAAATTTCATAAAATCTGTTGTAGTATAGGATGAGGAGAGTCAGTGAGATGGAGCAAACACAATCAAAAAAAGTGTTGCATCACCTTGCTTCCAAGCTCTCATGAACAGTGACGTTAAATGTGCATCAATGTGCATCAATAACCAAGTCCCTTAGGTTGTTACAAAGATGTAATCAACTGTGCTTGCGCAGCGTCTATCAGACGGAGTGGGTGAGACAGCCGATCAGTCCCAGTCATAACACGAGGAGGAAGTACAGTACTTGTGTTATCTGTAGCTCCGGCATGCCTGGAAGGTCAATTCCGAAGTTTAATTAGTACCCAAATTGTTCCGTTGTGTCAGGAAGGGCTTTCATTCAAGGGAAATTTCCAGAGGTCTCACAGTGAACCAAAGCGGTGTTGTTCGGACATGGAGGAGGTAGAGAGAAACAGGAACGGTCAATGATTTGCCTCACTCAGGCCGCCCAAAGGCTGCTGCTGCAACTGATTACCGTTACTTGAGGATTTCAGTTCGGAGGATCCCTGACAGGAACGCTACCATGCTGAATAATGAATTTCGTGCAGCACAGGGCCAACTGTACGAAATAGATTTCATGAGCTGCAAGTTCACTCCCAACGTCCACGGCGAGATCCAACTGCCCGCATCTCGTGGTCGTGCGGTAGCGTTCACGCTTCCCACGCCCGGGTTCCCGGGTTCGATTCCCGGCGGGGTCAGGGATTTTCTCTGCCTCGTGATGGCTGGGTGTTGTGTGCTGTCCTTAGGTTAGTTAGGTTTAAGTAGTTCTAAGTTCTAGGGGACTTATGACCACAGCAGTTGAGTCCCATAGTGCTCAGAGCCATTTTTTCGAGATCCAACTTTGACATCTAGACACTATGCAGGGCGGTACAGATGCGCCCAACAACATGCTGAGTGGACTCGTCTGAATTGGCATCAAGTTCTGTTCACAAACGAGACTCCATATACCCTCAATCAGACAGCGTCGGAGACGTTTTTGGAGGCAGTCTGGTCAGCCTGAACGCATTACACACAGTGCCCAGAGAGTGCAGCAAGGTGGGGGGTTCCCTGATGTCTTGGGGTGGCTTCATGAGCGGCCAACGTACGCCACTGGTACGCCAAGATATAACATGATAAAACAGACTAGGGTATGTGTAAGACGATACTATCAGTTTCCCTCGCTCAATACCAGAACTGAGCAGGGTAGATGTTGACTAATACTGATGCGAAGAGCCCCCATACATGACTGTACAGTGTCTTGTGGGGTACACTATCTGATCAGAAGTATCCGGACACATTTTAGTGGACATTAACGAGTGTGTCCACTCTTCGCCTTTATGACAGCTTGACCTCTACTGAGGACACTTTCATTGACGTGTGTGAAAGTTTGTGGAGGATGATAGCCCATTTTACATCACACACCGAAACCAGAGATGCTAGACGCTGGAGAATGGGGAAGAAGCGAAGTCTGCGATCTGACCCATCGCAAAGGTTCAAAAATGACTCTGAGCACTATGGGACTTAACTTCTGAGGTCATCAGTCCCATAGAACTTAGAACTACTTAAATCTATCTAACCTATGGACATCACAAACATCCACGCCCGAGGCAGGATTCGAACCTGCGACCGTAGAGGTCGCGCGGTTCCAGACTGTAGCGCCTAGAACCGCTCGGCCACCCTGGCCGGCCATCCCAAAGGTGTTCCACTGGGTTTAGGTAGGGACTCTGGGCAGGCCAGTCCATTTTAGGAATGTTATTGTTGATAAACTAGAATCTCACAGATATTGTTTTATGACAGGATGCTCTGCCATGCTGATACAGTCATCGTCTGTGAGCTGTTTCTCTACTGTGCTGTACAATGCTTTAAAACGTGTTCAGATCCATTCCGCATTTAGCGTTTTCTCAAACGTAATGATGAGAACACACCCTAACCACGGAAATAACCTCATACCCTAATACCGTTCCTCCGTGGTTCACTGTTGGCACTAGAATGGCAGGTATACATCTACATCTACGTGATTACTCTGCTATTCACAATAAAGTGCCTGGCAGAGGGTTCAATGAACCACCTTCAAGCTGTCTCTCTACCATTCCACTCTCGAACGGCACGCGGGAAAAACGAGCACTTAAATTTTTCTGTGCGAGCCCTGATTTCTCTTATTTTATCGTGATGATCATTTCTCCCTCTGTAGGTGGATGCCAACAGAATGTTTTCGCAATCGGAGGAGAAAACTGGTGACTGAAATTTCATGAGAAGATCCCGTCGCAACGAAATGATTGCCACTCCAATTATGTATCATGTCTGTGACAGGTAACGTTCTCTAGGCATTTGCCAAACTCAAACGCTTCCATCGGATTGGTAAAAGCTATAACGTGATTCATCACTCTATATCTTCTTTTCCACTGGTATTGCTCTTTACAACGCCTCAGGCGTCGCTTGGTATTGACTGCTGACATCTGTGGCTTATGAAGAGCTGCATCCCGCACTTTTTAACCCCCTACGCACAGTCACTGTGTTAGCTGGACAGCTGACAGCAGTATGGAGCTTACAAGTAATACCTTTCGCTGATTTCATGTGATTTTGTACAATCACCCCCGCAATACTAGACGGTTCCTCTCCGCCAATAGACAAGATCTCCTTGGTCTTGGTTCGGCCGTGGTTGTTCCTTCTCCTTTACATCTCACAATCGCATCACCGACAGTCGACTTGGGCATCTTTAGAAGGACTGAAATGTCCCTGGCTAATTGTTACTCAGGTGATATCCAATGATTACTCCACGTTCGAAGTCAATGAGCTCTCCTAACCGGCCCATTTTACTGCTTCTCTCCTGACAACACATTTCCCGCGTCGTTGTTTTGCTGGTGATCAATTCCACGCTACATTGGGGTGTCCAATTACTTTTGATCGGAAAGTTTACATATGTACATTGGTAAGTAGTATTAATGGAACTGTGACAGTTTCAATGGCGAATTATGGTATTTGCAAGGGGAGGAAACATAGAAATAACAGGAGAAACGGGAAACCAGAAAGAAGAGAAACTGAAACGAAATGAAAGAATTTATCATGTCGTCCTGGTAGATTGAAAGGATGCACTGGACTATTGGACTGGCTCACTCTACGTTTTAATGTGAATTCCTCTGGGTGGGCTAGTGGTTTGGATCAGAAGCTCGACCTTACACACTAGCTTCTCTGAACATTGACAGTTTTATTGTAAATTTGGTAAACTTTCTTGATTTAACAAACCTGTCTGACTAGTAATGTCAGTAACAAAACATATGTGGAGTGATGCAGTACTGTCCCCAGTACATCAGAATAGCTCGCACAAAAGTTCCTTTTACAGATGCAAAGGCGTTTCTCAGAACTATCCTAACAGGTTGCCTAGTGATTCCACTATGCGTTGTGAGCATACGTAGATTTATGCGAACATAGGAAGGAATCTCCAGAAATGGAACTGATATTGGAAAATCCTACAGCTACACCATAGTTATCTTATTTTAAGTATGTAAACAAACACGTATCAAATTTTCTTTATTGCATTCTGAGCACACCCATGAATAATTGCCCGCTAACGGACGAATAACTGTGTTTAGAAACGGAGAACCAGCTTCTGTACAACTGCAAACAGCAGCCTATAGATCCTTCGAGTCTCGGAAAGTTTTTGGTTAGAGGTATCGAATTCACAGGCGTATAAATCAGACCAGTCACAATTCTGTTGAGGTTGGATCCAAGCACCGTAATGAACGATGGTAGCTTGACCTTTCACTGTGTCACCCCATTCATCAAGAAAATAGATTGCAAAAATTTATTCCACGTTCAGTGCTGTGCTTCCAGCAACTAGTCACCTCAATAACAATATCGGGAGTGACACACAGAAAAAAACATGACGTTTTACTTAGACTGATCAAATTCACTCATAACGAGAGGAAAACTTATGAGACAGCTTGAAAGAAACTTCTAGCCTTGTACATTATGCTGTAAAATAACGAAAAATACACAGGAACATACTTTTAAGAAATTATGAAATTAAATTAATTCATGAACCTAGGCCATATCGGAATAACTGTTTTATTACGTACTTCAACCGTGTTGACCGGAATCTCCCTTTCGAATGTCATCAGCTATTACAATTAGTGTCGTTACTGTCGTTTAACTGGTACCTGTTTTACAAACGTCACCTGAATTGGTATTACGATTTTCAGTATCCACTACAATCTATGAGTTTTGTTATTTACTGCAGTAACAAAATAAGGAATAAAAGATGAGCAGCAGAGAAACATTGTCGCTGAAGGTAACACCTACAACGGTTAACAAAATGTATTCTTTATTGCAGTGCTTACTTACGTACATTATTCTCGGCAAAAGTTAGTGTTGCAAGAAAAAAATTTATGATAGTAGCTCTTGCTTGCTGAAGAGGTTTTTAATCTTTGAAAGCAAGTAATTAAGAACATTTGTCAACGTACGCAAGTCTGTTAATTGCAAACATTTAGTAAGCTTTAGTTAAGCTCATGATAGAAGAACTCACTACGCTGATGAGCCAGCTTGCTAGCCAAGGGCAATACATTGAAGAAAATTAAATCGTATTCCACGTAAGCTTATTACCTTGTATCTAAAGAAATTATTCATCGAATTTTTTATCACACGTCGTACTCGTTGTCTAGTGACGGTGGCGAAACGTGTGTGTTCCAATGAAAACCATCAGTTTTTGTAGCACTAAATAAGGGTGCGATAGAGATGTGGTTACTAGTCTTCAAAATTCTGACAGAAACAAATAGTACGCTAACTCCTAAAAGTCGGACTCCTGCATGTGGGCCCATACCCGAAGCGGCGGTGTAGGCGTGGGAGAAAAAAAATCACGATTCCAGACTGCAGATTTTACAGACGACTCGGAGAAAGTGTTTTCGTAAAATCAGCATCGGAGTGGCTTTGGATGAAAGCAACTTCTCATCTCCCGAATTCCCTCTATTATCACCTTCCCCTATCGAAACGAGAAAAAGAGGAACACAGAAAACAGGGTATGGCGTCGGAATCACACGGAAACGGTAAAAAAGAAGAAAAAGGAACTAAAAGGGAGAAAAAACTGGGGGGGGGGGGGAGAAGCGTGGCATCCAGCTGTTAAGAGCTCGGCGCCTCAGCTCCGATTCGACGGCGCGCCTAAGTGGAGAGCGTCAGTTTTAAATGAGAGTGTACAGGAGGAGCAAGTGCGTATCTGCTCGGCGGCAGGCGCGCTCGGGTATTAGCGCCGTTCCGCTCCGCTCTTTAACAGCTCGCTATTAATTTGCGATGCGCCGTCTTGTCTTGCGCCGCGACGCAATGTTTTCTCATCTCGCCCGCCGCGCACATTACTGCGCCCCCGTTTAGCCGCGAACGCTCCCCTCCTCCCTTCCCCAGTCTGTGCGGCGCCGAATATCTCGCGATTTTTTTTTACCTGTCGCTAAGCAGGCACCGAGGAAATACGCTCACTCTTTTCCGTGGTGATGAAGAGTTATCGGGCGACCCGTGGGAGTGCTGTTGCTGAAGTTACTATGGCAGGGGAGTGGTAGGGTTGTGTGTGAAAAAAGCAAGCAAATAACAAGGCCCAGAAAACAGTGGCGGAGGTTTCCGTCGAACGAGTGCCAGAGAGCAGAGGAGCGAGATGCGTCAGGCGTCGCGAACGGCCGCCGCTTTCATCTGGCTGTTCCCCTCCCTCGCCCACTTGTTCGCACTCTTGCTACAAGCATCTCTTCATCCCTGCGCCGTCTGTTAAACCATGCGGCAACAGGCTATGGCCGCCGTGCTTCCTCTCAGTTGCCGTCATTTACCTTCTCGTGGCTTTCAGTCCTGTTACAACCAGGGAGCGGACTATCTGACAGTCAAAGTCTCGATTAAAATAAGTTGGCAACTGTCCGAAGAGTTAGGGAAAGATACACGAGGAGGCAAAGCAAAAGATTTTCGACAGTTTTCGTGGAATTTGGTTCACAATTCGTTACTGTTCTGAACAAATCTCTCTCTCTCTCTCTCTCTCTCTCTCTCTCACACACAGACACACACACACACACACACACACACACACACACACACACACGCGCGCGCTCACACCAACTACAAAGCAGAATGCTTAGAAAACTTCTGTTCGTTAGAAACTTTGATCAATCTTAAAAGAATGGAAGAGAAAACTTTTGATAGCCTTTGAGAATGGATGCGAACAGTTAAACTGTTGGCTCCGGAAAGGCGACAAGAACTCAAGGTGAATTTCTCAACAAAATTAGATTGACATCCTCAGATTGTGAAGGGTCGTAAAATTTTCTCCACAAAATTAGATTCACATCCTTAGATTGTGAAGGTATGGTAAAAGAACTCAATTCCAACCACGTACTAGAACAAAGAACCGAATTTCGGTTGAAGGAACACGAAACTTCTGTGAGAACTCTAACGGTAGCGCCTAACTGTATAGGAGACCCGGACCAATCCACGATAATGAAGGGGGTGCATCTTTCAAGACTATCATGGCAGTTTCGCCTGTGATTCTTGTCAATCTACGATAAATAGTTGTGGTTTCGCCTGTGATCCTTGTAAGACTACGGGAAATTGTTGTGGAGGTACCAGGCTGTCACCAGCAGTACAGAAAACACTAAATGGAAGCAATGCTTACATCTAAAAAATGTCGCCTAATCGACGTTAGGCGAAAGCTGTACTTCGAAATTATAGTCGCTAGAAAGACCTCAGAAACGGCTTACTTACTGTGTTTGTTTCGGAATTATTGTGTCAAAGTTTGCTTTAGTGTCAGATAAAATTCTAAATCAATTCTCTAGCCTCTTCTCTCCTCAGTACTTTGGAATTTGATTTCAGCCCATTAAGTTCTACACAGAGGTAGACTCGTTTCATAATAGGTCCCCGTCAACCATTCAGAAGCAATTAAGGAGGATAGATTGATAATAGGCGTCTCCGAGACAGGATCTGAAATTAAATACGTGCAGCTGTCAAATAAGGAAGGAGAACGTAGAGGTGTTTCAAAAATGGTCCAGTAGATAGTTATTAACACATAGTAAGGAATGTCTGCCGAGAAGCAAAGCCTTAGTACGGACGCACTGGGAAACGGAGAATGCAGCATGAACAGTAACGCAGCGTCTAATGCAGATTATTCAGAAGGCTATTTTTTGTGTAATGTGTCAGCCTCCGTAGCTGAGCGTTCAGGATACTGATTGCCAAGCAGAGGACGCATGTTCAAAAGCTGGTTCAGCCAGGATTTTTCGTTGGTGGAGGTATTGTAAGTTGGTGCTCTCCGCTTCGTGATGCTAATTGAGGAGCCGCTTGAACGAGAAGCAGCGTCTTCCAGCTCTGAAAAGTTGACGACTGCAGTGAGATCGATGTTCTGGCCATATGATACATCCAAATGTCGCCATTAGTGGAGGATGACACGACGACCGGTCGGCCCCGTATGGTCAAAAGGGAAGGAACGTGGAGTTTCTAACCATGATAAACAGAAAAAAATGAAAAATTGTTGCAGTGTCAACACAAAACTGGCAACATTAGTGCAGATGAAGCCAGCTTTAGAACGGCCAAACGGTTGTCGGAATTTGGCAAAAATGTGATCTTCCACGGGCGCACATTGTTTTTTTCCAACATTGTTTCACGGAGGAAGATCGCATTGCGGTGCCTCCTTTAAACCGTCGCAAGAACTATGAAATGTCTGTTATCGAAATAAGTGACCATCGGATAGAAAAGCAACAAAATCGCTCAATGGACGGAAGACCACCGAACCTACACGATTCTACACAGAGTGTGCGAAAGAAATTGCCCCTCCTCTAGCAGCAGTGTACCGTAGGTCTTTTGAGGAGCGAGATATTCCTGGTGATTGGATAAATGCACAAGTCATTTCCTTATTCAACATGAGTTCTCGAACAGAAGCACAAAACGATAGGCCTACATTTCTGATGTCTGTAAGCCGTAGAATTTTGGAACATGTTTCATACCTGCACACTATGACGTTTCTGGGAACCGAAAATCTCCACTGTAGGAATTAACACGGATTCTGAAAATAACAATCGTGCGAAACCTCGCTCGCTCTACGCTAGAAAATTGTAGCAAAATGCAGGAAGACCTGCAGAAGACCGACGCTTGACGCGGGAAGTAGCAATTGACCATCAATATAAACGAGTGTAACGTATTGCGTACACTTAGACTGAAAAACCCATAACTGTATGATTACAAGATTGTAGCACAATCACTGGAAGCTGAGCTGTTACTTCCATAAAATATTTAGTAAATGCATACGGAGTGATTTAAAGTAGAACGACCACAGGAAACTGATCGCAGGAAAGGCAGATGCCAGAATGAGATTCATGGATGAGTCCTCAGAAAATGTAGTCGATCAACAAAGGAGGCAGCTTACAAAACACTGTTCGACCAATACTTGAAAACTGCTCGTCAGTATGGGATCCGTACCAGACAGGACCGACAGAGGAAATAGAGAAGGTCCAAAGAAGAGCAGCGCGTTTCCTTAAAGGTTCATTCGGTAAGCGCGAAAGCATAAAGGACGTGATCAATCCTCTGCAAGAGAGGCGCTCTGCATCGCGGTGTAGCTTGCTGTCCAGGTTTCGAGAGGGTGCGTTTCTGGATGAGGTATCGAATATATTGCTTCCCCCTACTTATACCTGCCAAGAACATCACGAATGTAAAATTAGAGAGATTCGAGCGCGCACGGAGGCTTTTTGGCAGTCGTTCTTCCCGCGAACCATACGCGACTGGAACAGGAAAGGGAGGTAATGACAGTGGAACGTAAAGTGCCCACCGCCACACACCGTTGGGTGGCTTGCGGAGTATAAGTGTAGATGTAGATGTAGACGCTGCAAGAAAGGCCATTTTCATCACGGTGAGGTTTATTGTTTAATTTCCAAGAACGTGCGTTTCTAGAAGAGTAATGGCTTTGAGCACTATGCGACTTAACTTCTGAGGTCATCAGTCGCCTAGAACGTAGAACTAATTAAACCTAACTAACCTAAGGACATCACACACATCCATGCCCGAGGCAGGATTCGAACCTGCGACCGTAGCGGTCGTTCGGTTCCAGACTGTAGCGCCTAGAACCGCACGGCTACACCGGCCAGACCTAGAAGAGTACCCTCAGCCACACACCGCAAGGATACTTCCGTAGTATAAATGTAGACGTGTTGCTACGTCCTTGTTCTGTGCCCCTGAAAGTAGTTTGTTAGACGGTTGTGGTCAGCGATTGCGAATATCCGCTTAAATCATTTCCAGTGAGGATGCAGACTCATTTTTGAGCCAGAGTCATTTGGGGATAAAGTTAACAAGCCGAGGCCTGTCCCTAACACGGATGGCTAACTGAGCTGAACGCTATGCATGAGAAACAACTCGTTAGCAGCGTCATTACGGCCAGCAATCAGTGCAAGCGGCAATTCATTTCAGGGACAAGCTTAACAAATCACTGGGCATCTCTTCGGCTACCCCCCCTTTTTTGATGTAGACCTTTGCACGAGTTTCCCGTCCCAGAAACAGCGTCTGCAGCAGGCTGCCACTGAAATACGTTCTCTGGGTTCTCTAGTGATTTTTTTATCTTTTACAGTCGTGGCTCTCCTAGTAACCACACGAAACTAATATCCATTCATTTACCGTATATAGTAGCACCATCTATCACATCAATAACGCAATGTGTGGTCCATCTTCCGCACAAAATAAAAAGAGTGTTTAACAAGTTAAAGCCATATTGTTGCTATTCAACCGTGACTGATGTTTACAAACACGTTTCTCAGGGAGTTCACAGTGTACTGATTATAAAGAAATGTTCAAATGTGTGTGAAATCTTATGGGACTTAACTGCTAAGGTCATCAGTCCCTAAGCTTACACACTGCTTAACCTAAATTATCCTAAGGACAAACACACAACACCCATGTCCGAGGAAGGACTCTAACCTCCACCGGGACCAGCCGCACAGTCCATGACTGCAGCGCCCTAGGCCGTTCGGCTAATCATGCGCGACAGCTGATTATAATAAATTGTGTGTTGTTTGTGTGCTTTGTGGACTGACAAACAGTAAACAACAACAAAAAATTTAAAAATCCACAGGGATGGAAGAAAAAGAATAAGCTCCAAGTGATAAGCCATTATGATGAACAGAGCAATTATCAACACACGCCAAGACTGAAAACTATTACGTTAAGCATCTGAATATACGGTTTCGGCATCCACAGGTTAGATAAATGACGGAAATATTTTAAATTTTTGAAAAAAACTATTAACATCTAAAAAGCTTTAGGTAGCCGAATTAGCTGTTAGTGGTTCCTTTATTGTAGGATCATAGACATCCGATAATTTAGCATTGGATCGTAAAATATACACGTTCGCAGAACGTTCGGATGATGATAGAATAGACAGAGCCGCCTAAATTGGATGGTTACAAGAACACACACAAAAAATTCCAATGAGTAGCAGGCGCAGGCGGTGTACATGAGCACTGAGACCCTCAGGTATGGACCAGTGATGAAAAATCAACAAATGACCGCAAAAATCACATTTTTATTCTTCTTCATCGGTCCATACCCGCGGCTCCCAGTGCTCGTGTACACTGCCTGCGCTTGCTACTTATTGGAATTTCTGATGTTTCTTCTTTTAACCACCCAATTTACGCGGTTTCGTCTATTGGAACGCCATCTGAACGTTCGACGACAGTGTATTTTTAACGAATCAATGCTAAATTATTTATACGTACCGAGGATGCGATTAAATCATCACGAAACGGATCGTGTATGATCCTGAAATAAAAGAACGCCTAACAGCTATTGCTTCTACCAAAAGTTTTACAGAAGATTTTAATATAGTTTTTTTAATTATTAAAATATACTACTACATTAAGATCTATTTTTAATCACGTCAAATGTTTTGATACTGGCATTTTTGCCTGATGATGAAGCTATGCCTCGTTGCAATATTAAAAGAATTTAAGCGCGTTAACAAAGACTTGCGACATGCAATGATCTCAAGCTACACGTTTAGAAAAGAGTTCAAGACGTTAGACATTACCGTCTCGTTTCATTTATTTTCGGAGCATCCCCAGTGGTTCGTAACACACGATTAGAATTTGTCGTAGAGGACTCCAGAGGCGCTAAACTGTATTTCTGAGCAGCTTTCTTACTCCTGGATTTTGACGTTATGCTCTGTTTATATGTTGTAAACAGCTTCCGGCGCTAAATGTTCAGTTGTTACACCCTGTCAATTTCATTTACAATTTTCAGCGATCATTTGTGTTGTATAAACTTGCTCGTTTGAACACACCAGTAGACTGTTTTTACATCACCTGTATGCACATTTACTAGTTTTATAGCTTCCAATCCCACCAGTTACGCCAACGTCCTGTCATTTGAAACCGATTATCTAATTTTACACGGTGCACGGAGATTAAGGTGTTACAAATTCTCCTTGCAAATGCTCGAGCCTTTTTCCAGTTATAAAAACATTAGAGTGTAAAACATGAAAGGACAGTTAATGACGTACCTTGTTACCAATAGGCGTGAAAACCGGTTAAGGCTATACACACGGATCCCTACGTTCGTAAGCGATCTCTTTCGAGTCACAGGCTAGTTAGGCCCGGAATGGTTGTGCGTGTCCCACAGTTCGTGAATGAAGAGACGTCATTTTCCGCACGCAAAGAAACTGTGGCGTGCAAAGAATCTGTTTATTCGGAAACTTCTTCACTACTTGTCTAACTCGAGCAGCAGTCACCACAGGTTCCGACTGACATACTGACATACAACTGCTGAGAGCAGGTGCAACACTCAGTACAGTGAAATTCACATTCACATTTGATTTTTCATTGCTTCTGGGGATTTCTAGTGAACATTAATTAAAATAATTATTTGGAGTTTTCGTATTATTAAGTTGGGAACCAGTTTCCAAAGCTCAATGTCATTATTCAAGCATACCAGTTATTACGCCTGTTTATCCACATGTTTCTGCTTTCTTCATTCTGTATTCAGTAATGGACCGTTATTTGAGATTATTCGATAAGTTTTGTATGAGAAAGTGTCGCAGTGTATCTGTATGTTACGCCCGTTATCGTTCTGAAGAGGCTTCTGGTATTCTTGCATGTATTCGTCACAATCAGGATACGCATGATTTCGATTGCGCACAGTCGTGGACTGATGTTCGCTTCCCACGTAAGTCATGTCAGACAATATTAGCAAAAATAGTATTCCAAAATCTTTCCATATGCGGCGGATTTCACGTACGTATGACACTTTCTGATAGATCAAACTTGTCTTATCCACAGTTTCGCGCGGTTAGAGATAAGAGCGCTGCCGGGAAAAGGCGAGAGTTCAGAACTAACTTCTGGTTCGGCACGTAATACTAATTTATAAGGAAATTTCTTAAATTGGTTGCATCTTCGAACACGAGAAACGTGCCATACCACATAAACTTCTAAACAATTGCACCACTGTTCGCTTCCATTAAAATTGAGCATTTACGTAGTATGTAGGATACAGCGCCCGTCCCTTCCTGATAGAGCATAGTGCAAATCATTAACCTGGATTAATAAGCACGTGACTAAGTAATAATCTCTTGTCTCAGCAAGAACCAGATTGTAATTTACGCCACGTTTGTTTATCGTTGTTTCGCATACAAAAACTTTCAGATTTTGTTTCTCATGGTGAGCCGTATACTTCGGAATACAGCATAAGGAGAGTAGAACAGGAAATCAAAAGTTACAAAATAATTTATCGTGCAATTCAATCTTTCAACAAGTTCTTTAAAAGAACGAACTGATGCTTATCTCAGTTCAGTCGTCTTGATTCCAAAGATTACATTTTCTGTTATATTCCACTGAGTTAAGTGTGGCATGGTTTTTAAGACAGTTTACTTACGCATGGGAGGACTGGAATTCAAGTCCCCAAGTGCCATCCAGATTTAGGATTCCCATGGTTTCCTACGATTTCTTCAAGTAGAAGACGACAAAGTTGCTTTCCTTCCCCAATAGGATCTAGTGCTCCGTCGTCGATGGGACGCCAGACCGATATCTATTATATTTAATTTAATCTTACGCGTTCCGTATTTTATTTTTATTACGGTCTTGACTCATTTCAAATCCAACAGTAGACGTACAGCGCTGCGTCTGATTCACTGTCGAGAATTATTTTTAAATTTTTCATCACTATGAATTGTGGAATGAAGGAAGCGCCAAATGCTCACAACTTTTTGTGTCTTACAACGGCAGGAAACAATGTCCAATCTCCGAATTTGAGGTGACGAAGGTTCTACCATTCTCCTATTATATTAAACGAGTACGTATGAAGTTTTGACGTCTAGTACTGATCTCAAATGCAACAGAATTTAGCTGAATAAAAGAAAGCATATTTGTGCGGCTATATACTGTCCTTTTACAGATTTGCAATTGGCTACTTATTTCTACTCAATAATTTCTCTGTAGTTCGGTTTTACGAGAAACAACCTTAATTTGCATTTTAAACCTCTGTTTCTCCTTGCCAAACTTGCATTTCTGGGGATAGACTGTCAAAGATCTTCATACATTGTGAAGTTCTTTTCCTTGTAAGTCAAAGTTAGACACATTTGAGATCAATTTACTTTCTTATTTTATATCTATCTGTACGTGTCTGTAGTACTCTCAGACTCAAACGGTCGAGAACAAACATCGCAAGTGACCAAGTATGTTGTCAAGCTGCAGTGAATATTTCCAGCTTCTAAAATACCTACCTAAACAATATACATATACGAAGGTGTGATATAGCTCCAATTATTTTATTCTGTACAACGAACACTTTTATCTAGGATATGTAACTTACTGATTCCTGACCCGCCCAAATAGCCGAACTTCCGGGATTCGTGGAGGTGAGTCTGCCCCGGATGAAATCCGCCTCATGGATTGACGAGAGTTGGTGAGCCGGCCAGCCTGGATGTGGTTCTTAGGCGGTTTCCCACAGTCGACAAGATAAATATGGGGCTGGTGCTCAGGTCAGACACACACTACGCAAACTTTAAGAATAATGTTCTCAGACTTCAGCATGTGACTACTCTCGATGCAGACAGGTGGGATACATAAATTCCGACCCGGAAGGAGTGGTGGCGTCAGTAAGGGCGTTTGGCCACGGACTGCCACTAACGTTGCCACAACCCGTAAAAGAAGGAGAAGAAGAGGAGGAGGAAGAATAGGAGAAGGACGAAGAATACGTTAAATTGTTTCTGCGTCCTCAACAGTTGGCAGTTATCTTTGCGGGAAAATAGGATACCTAAAAGTTTCGGCATATCTGCTACATGGTTTTATATGTTATGCTTTCGTCTATGTGTACAGACAAGAACTTAGAATTTTAAATCATTTTTTCTGTCTTTTACAGGCCTTTAGTATTGCCGGGCCTGGTGGTCTGACGATAAAGAGCATGCATTTAGCACCAGCTCTCAACGATGTGACGATTAGTCAGGAACGACAGTTGGTTCGGATTCCATGTTAAACTGTAGGTCCCCAATCCCCGGCTGGATAATGGGGCAGATTGTGGAGATACGTTGCCGAAGTCGCGTCAAATTGACGCCACATGAGATTATTACTATATGATGCAAAGTCTTTAAATGAAGCCATTTCCCGCTTTTGGCTGTAACTGTTTTTATTGGACTATTACAATTTCGGCTTTTGTGCCACTGTCAGGTAACTATAAAAGTATAATACAACGGACTAGAAAAACATAGGAGAGCTACCGTATGTACAACAAAATTAATTTCAGCAGACTGCAAGTTTTGTTGTACATAGTGTTGTTCTCCTCTTACATTTTCCTACTGCGTTGTGCTGTATGTTTGTAGGTGCTTAACATTGTCACATAAGCCGCAACTGCGAAAGCACAATAAAAACAGCCAAGAGAGGGAAATGGCGCCATTTAAAGAATTTATACAGGCTACGGCCCCGTAATACGAGATAACATATTACATTAACTCAACGTGTATTTTTGATACTAGAATTAGGGATTAACTGCATTTTTCCAGAATTAAAATCAAAGCCGTCGTTAAAAATTAGTTATAACTTGCATATAAAAATCTTTCATTTTACTTCCGTAAATGTTCTTTTTTTGGCTTGATAACAATGTGGATATTACCATCCCACCGATTAAAATAAAACAATAGATGATTCAAACAGAGCAAGAATCGTACAAACATACCGTCATTTGACCATCGGTCAGGCTCCCGTATGGACGACGTAGTAATAATAAGCATCCCTGGCGTAGAGAAACGACTGAAAGATTTAAAAGTAAATAAGTCACCAGATCCGGATGGAGTCCCAGTTCGCTTTTACAAAGAGTACTCTATCGCAATGACCCCTCACGTAGCTTGCATATATCGTGAATCTCTCGTCCAGCACAAAGGCCCAATCTACTGCAAAAAGCCGCAGGTGAGTCCAGTATATAAGAAGGGTAAAAGAACGGACCCGCAAAATTACTGAGCAATATCCCTAACTTCTGTCTGCTGCAAAATCTTTGAAAATATTATCAGTCCGAAAGTAATAAATTTACTTGTGACTGAGAAGTTTATGACCACGAATAGGCATGGTTTTAGAAAGCACCGCTCGCGCGAAATTCAACTTGCCCTTTCCTCACATAGCATACTATATTTCTAGATTACCGGTAAGCGTTTGATGCGGTACCCCATTGCGGGCTGTTAACGAAGTTACGAGCATATGTAATAAGTTCACAGATACGTGAGTAGCTCTAAGACTTCTTAAATGAAATGGCTCAGAGCATTATGGGACTTAACTTCTGAAGTCATCAGTCCCCTAGAACTTAGAACTACTTAAACCTAACTAACCTAAGGGCATCATATACATCCATGCCCGAGGCAGGATTCGAACCTGCGACCGTAGCGGTCGCGCGATTCCAGACTGAAGCGCCTAGAACCGCTCTGCCACACTGGCCGGCACTTCTTAAATAATAGAATCCAGTATTTTATCCTCCTCGGCGAGTGTTCATCAGAGACAAGGATATCGTCAGGAGCGCCCAAGGGTAGTGTGGCAGGACGAAATGTGGAAAAATATAAGATAATGCGGATGAGTAGGAAGTTCAAACCTGTAGTGTTAGGATACAGTATTACTAGTGTACTGCTTGACACAGTCAGTTCGTTTAAATACCTGGGCTTAACGTTGCTATGCGATATGAGATGGAACGAGCATGTGAGAACTGTGGTAGGGAAGGCGAATCGTCGACTTCGGTTTATTGGGAGAGTTTTAGGGAAGAGTGGTTCACCTCTAAAGGAGACCTATTCTTGGGTCCTGCTCGAGTGTTTGGTAGGATTGAAGGAAGATACCAGAGGCGGCCTGGTGGACTTCTTACCTGTAGCCAGAATGAGATTTTCACTCTGCAGCGGAGTGTGCACTGATATGAAACTTCCTGGCAGAGTAAAACTGTGTGCCGGACCGAGACTCTAACTCGGGACCTTAGCCTTTCGCGGACAAGTGCTCTACCAACTGAGCTACCCAAGCATGACTCACGCCCCGTCCTCACAGCTTTACTTCTGCCGGTACCTCGTCACCTACCTTCCAAACTTTACAGAAGCTCTCCTGCGACCAGTTGGTAGAGCACTTGCCAGCGAAAGACAAAGGTCCCGAGTTCGAGTCTCGGTCCGGCACACAGTTTTAATCTGCCAGGAAGTTTCATATCAGCGCAGAGTGAAAATCTAACTCTGGAAACAGCCCCCAGGCTGCGGCTAAGCCATGTCTCCGCAATATCCTTTCTTTCAGGAGTGCCAGGTCTGCAAAGTTCGCAGAAGAGCTTCTGTAAAGTTTGGAAGGAGGAGACGAGGTAATGGCAGAAGTAAAGCTGCGAGGACGGGGCGAGCGTCGTGCTTGGGTAGCTCAGTTGGTAGAGCACTTGCCCGCGAAAGCAAAGGTCCCGAGCTCGAGTCTCGGTCCGGCACACAGTTTTAATCTGCCAGGAAGTTTCTTGTTACCTGTAGGTTCGAAAAACACATAAGCATTAGGTATATGCATCGGAAACTGAAATGGGAATCCCTGGAGGGAAGGCGACGTTCTTTTCGAGAAGCGCTAATGAGAAAATTGAGAAAACCGGCGTTTGAAGCTGATTGTCGAAAGATTCTACTGCCGCCAAGATGAAATGTGCGTACGGACCACGAAGATAAGATACGAGAAATTAGGGCTCATACTGAGGCATTACACAACCGTTTTTCCTCGCACTGTTTGCGAGTAGGACAGGAAAGGAAATGAATAGTATTGGTACAGCATACCGTCCGCCACGCACCGTACGTTAGGTTGAGGAGTACCTATGTAGATGTAGATGTAGATGAAGAACAGCAAAGGACGTGGGACAAGACCGGCAAGATACCCATTGTAATTTCTCTGCACCAAGACGTCATAATGGTGTTTTTAGGAGCTATCGTGCATCGCCGACATAAGCTACGTGCCGCGTCACAATCGGTTCAGCAAGTTGTACATCGTACCAGCAGCCGAATTCTTACGGAAATCAAAATGTGTGCTGGACGCTACACGGAGACCCAGGGACGGTCCATTCTAATTTGGAGGGCGGCGGCAGAGGCGTGAGCGTCCAGAGTAATGGGCAGGACAGCACATTTATGACGGCCGTCGGGTCAAGCAAGAATGCACACCGCCTATAAATAGGTGCGGAGGCGGCCGGTCGGATTCCTCAACGCTTTTAGCCGCCCCAGCGGACGTCACGCGCGCTCACACTCGGATTTCCCGCGCCGCCTGCGCCGGAAAGCGAAAACTACAAAACTGCGTGTCCGGCGCTACTCTCCCTCCTCCTCTCCTGCCACGCTGGTCGCGCTCTGTTTCCCTCCCACCTTTTTGCTCCTTTTCAAAGAGGACTGGAAAATAACAGGTACGCCACGTCCAGCGGAAGCCGACGTGATGTTTACAGTGACATTCTCTTTCCGCTAAAAGAGGAGTTCTCATTGGGACGAAATCAGGTTAGTCCACGACAGTGTTTCATTAGACAGCTGGAGAAAGTGGACGTGTCCGTCTCGCTGTGGACCGACAGCCGGCTCGCGCGGTCGGTTGTTAGGGACGGCAGGGGCGTCGCCGAAGCGAGGTGCGACATGACATTTTGTGTACCCACTGGCATCTGAGCTCTCCATTCAAAGGCGGATCTCTTCACATTTACTCAGCCCACCCACCGAACAGCACAGGTACAAATACGCGGGCTACCATCCTCATTTAGGTCTTGCGTGGTTTCCCTAATTCAGGAAGGTATAGTTGAGTGTTTGCTTACAAACAGGGTTCGCCTTGAGCAAAACACAATTTTTTCTTTTTCTTTTAGTCTCCAGACTTGTTTCGCTGAAGTCTCAGCATCACCTGTGGGTTACTGTAATCTTTTATAAAACAGGAAAAATACTTTCTGCAACCGGTACATATATAAATTTGAGTTTTTGAAGACATTATTTACATATATGAAAAACAGAAGATTTTTTGTGTATATATGCCTTGTTATCACACGCTGTGGATTTCCTAGACTTTATGTAAATTGATTCAATTGTTTTGCTTCACAGTTTGTCATCTGCGACCATATAGAACTTAATGTGGAACAGTTACAGTCATTTGCATCGAAAATTTACGACTGGGCATGTCACGATTGTGCCTACCATTAACTAATGTTCTGTGGAAGAATGTGTGTGTGTGTGTGTTTACGATACGTTTTACTTATTTTTACTGAAGATAATGGGGAAACAAGCAAAAGTAAAAGAAAGATATTGCAAAAATACACACACACATAAAGACACATTCTTCCACATAGTGTTAGTTAATGGTAGACAAAAACCATAAATGACTAGTCGTACATTTTCGATGTAAATAACTGTTCTAAATTAAGTTCTATATGCTTGCAGATGACAACAAAACAAATGCATTAAATTACGTAAATTCTAGGAAATCCACATCATCTGATAACAAGGTATATATACACAATTTTGTGTTTTTCAAATATGTAAATATTGTCTTTAAAAACTGAAATTTATATGTGTATCAGCAGTACAAAGCATTTTTCCTGTTTCATAGAAGATAACAAAAACCCACTGATGATGCTGGAACTTCAGCAAAACATGTCTCGGGAATAAATAGAAAAATAAAACATTTTGTTTTGCTCAAAGCGAACCCTCTCCAAAAACAAATGTATGTCGTTTGATGGTTGATATGGTAAGAAATAATCTGACAGCAGTATCAAGGTTTCGATTTATTTTTTTGGGGGGGGGGGCACAATTTGTTAACGCCCCCCTCTAATATGTCTTTCCACAGTTTTCTGTGGTTTGTCAGCTCCACCTGTGGATTTACGAACCGTGTCAGATTTGTTGTTGGCAGCTCGTACGTTCAGCCTTTTCCTGGCTAGTATGTTTTTTACGGCCAATCTGGCCGCAGAACAGCTCCATGAGCTATCTCTCAAGGGCGCAACTGAAAATCATCCTATATTAAACGAACCTCGTATTTTTTAGGGTTCCATATAACAATCGTTAAAAACGGCACCCTTATAGGATCAGTTTGTTGTCCGTCCGTCTATCAGAGTGACTGACTGTCTGTCTGTCTGTCCGACTACTAAAAACCCCTTTTTCTCAGGAACGGGAAGTCGTACCAAGTTGAAATTTAAGTCGATACTACGGTCTATGGTCCATTGGCGATGTAATCAAAGGATACGATCATTTATGTCACGTATCTTGGAATCCTGCCAGTATCGGTATCGATAACAGGCAAAACTAATCGAAATTCTCGGTACCGTGAATGGATGAACTATCTATATGCACAACCAAGTTTCTACGCAGTACTACCCGCACTTGATTTTTCTTTTTTTTTTTTTTTTTTTTTTTAGTTTATATTGCCGTTATCGAGACTCTACATTTACACGAGACAGTATTCCGCGAAAGTTAGCTAGAAAATTTGTATCTCGTTGCAAGGAGAAACTAAAGAAATGGGAATACATCTCAGGGGACGAACTATGTGAGTGTGGTGAACCCCAAGACCATTAGCACCTACTCAACTGCAGGAAACTGTCGGAACCTGTGTCCATGGACGATCTGATTATCGCCAATGATAAGGCAGTCTGTGCAGCGGATTCTGGGCAGTACATGGAACGTAAATACGCATATATTCTCTGCAATACTTGTAATATATATGTATAATATGCTATGTATGATAATTTATATTTAATATGTTATGTTATGGACACATATAAATAAAAAACGCTTTTAGTCAAATGTTGTTTGACTTACCATGACACCTACGACACAATCCATCTCCCTTGTTGGAAACCCGCCTGTATCAGCGAACAATCTTTTATCGGGAAGAACGACTAAGAATGCGTTACAATAAAAACGTAGCCTTGTGCAACTAAGTCACAATCTTCCAAACAAATTTATACGGCCATATAGATAGAAAAGGGTAAACTAATAGTGTTATACTCCACTTATCTATGAACAATGCTCTAATTAACATTTGAGCGTAGTTAAAAAATTCTAAACTCTTTCCGAACAGGCCTCGGAAGGCCCAGCAGTACCGACTGATCGCCCGCCGTGTCATCCAAATCCGATAGGCGTCACTGGATGAGGATATGGAGGTGCATGTGGTCAGCACATCGCTCTCCCAGCCGTTGTCAGTTTTCGTGACCGGAGTCGCTACTCCTGAATCAAGAAGGTCCTCAGTTGGCCTCACAAGGGCTGAATGCACCCTGCTTCCCAACAGCACCCGGCAGACCTGGACGGTCGCTCACACACGTGCTAGCCAAGCCCGACAGCGCTCAACTTCGGTGATCTGACGACAACCGGTGTTACCACTGCGGCAAGGCCTCTGGCTAAGAGTAATTAAAATGCCGCAGAAATGGACAGAGGATGAACAGCAAGTAACGCCTCGATCCATTAGGACGTAAGGGATGCAGTGTATTGTTGCCTATTTGCGGGTAACTGTCCTCGTAGAATTTAACGGAGGTGATCAAATGGAGCATAAAACTAGCCTGAACAGTATCTCAGAAGTTCCTACACCACTAAAACGACAGTGCATTAGAGACAATCTCGGATTTAATAAGGATGGGACTGGAAATCGGCCGTTGCATTTTCACAGGTATCGCCTTAAGCGATTTACGTAAACCACAGAAAACCTGTATCAGTACGTCTGCACAGGGATCTTGAATCCCTGAAGAACAGGGAGGAACGTCCCTATAAGGAAGGAGACTGAGTGACTAGAAAGAAGCGCAAAATGACAAGCGAGAAGTGGCGACAACGGTGAATAATACTCGCGATATCATAAATAAATTATGCTCTTTATAAAGTGAAAGGATACTTCTCTAAGGAATGACGTGGCACCATTTTGCAAGTTACTGATGTTGCTTTCAAAATTAATACTGCTGCGGCCGCTTGTAGTGTTATCTATCTGTGAAAAGCTTTACCCTCTTCCCAAGAATGTTAACAAGTATTAACCATAGAAAAATTCTATAAACTGGGAAGCGACGTCATGCTAATGTCAGATTACGTACACACTGTGGTATCACATACCAAAAAGTTATATGTGAAACTGAAAACTGTCATAAACAGAAATGTGGTCCCTCCACACAAAGTACGGATTTAGCAAACATGGTTGTCAACTTCCTACTGCAAATAAAGAATATCAGTATTGAACGTAAGTTGATAATAGTTATGATTGATTTAAGAAGTCAGAGGACCACCTAAAGAGACTAACCTATTTGTACATTCTGAAATTTGTCATTAAACAAATGATTATGCTAAATATATCTGGTAATGTCATTAATGTTATTAAAATATCTCATTATCGGTCATTGTCCGGCCTGTGACATGTGTCACAGAACATGCAAAGAATGGTCTTACGAAAGACAATTGAACTTATGCAGCTGCCTTCTCTAGCGGGCTGTCGGAAATTAAAGTACTTACATCGGCCAACAACATATACAGGAAGACGTGCAACGGAAGTTAGATGTGTTCTCTAGCATAACCGTATTTTACTTGACATTGAAGAAGTTAAATATTCAGGATGAGGACACTATTCCTTATTAGACCTGGACGCAATAATCACAGAAGGCGGAGAAACTGAAAAACTGGGACGCACTTCGTTAAGAATAAGTGTAAACATCCTCTTCGCGTTTTTTCCACAACAGTTACTGTAAAATGGCGCTCGGTTGAGGTCAGAAACTAGAATTCTACACAGCTCCGCGACTGGCTAGTAAAAGTGAAAAGGAATTCAACAGTCCCGTTACAAAGATGAATGGCACCCACAAGCGAGCAACTGTTCGGAGTTGTCGGTTTTCGTGAAACAGGTAGCGCTAATGAGTCAGCTTTTATTTTAGAAGTGATGCAGGCAGACGAGTTCCCAGGCAGGGACTTAAAAAGCGTGCAGATTATTCATGTTGCGGGAACTGAGTCACAGGGTCACGCAAGCTTCCTGTGGCCTCGCAGAGCCCTGGCCGCCAGGGGCTCATCACAGCACGGATCATGTGCCTTCCCACACTTAACTGCTGCTGCAAGTCTCTCCAGGCTCACAGCTGTGTCAAGAATATTTAACAAGAAAGTTACGTCATTCTTTTCGATAGTTATCTCAAACATAACCGCGTCGTGTAAGTCATTTCGATGACTGTCACTTTTGACGTTTTGTGTATATCGGAAAATAAAAAAATATTGTGAAAAAAAATGAAATGTATTCGCTGTAGTCGCCTCAGTGCCTGTTCTACTGGACATGCATGCATGTTCAGAGAAACACAGCACCTTAATTCGGAATAACACAGGCACTGCAGTATTGTAGAAAGATTTGTATTGATCCTCTAATTGTTCGCCGTGTATTTTCGTGAACAACTTCCATCATCAGTGATACCTCGATCTTAGATCAGTCAGTGTACCACCCAAGCATATCGATGTGCTACACACTCATTATCCAAAATATTACGACCACTGCTCACCATGAGACTGAATGCTGCCTAGTGGAGTGGCGGCTACATGACGATAAGGAAAGTATACAAGCATTGCTGAGGTGAATGACGAATCATTCTAGTGATGGTACGGGCCACAAATGGAGAAATCCATTGATATAAGTGATTATGAAAAAGGGCAGATTGCTATGGCATGGGGCCTGGGAACGAGCATCTCATAAACAGCGAAGCTGCTCAGCTGTTCGCGAGCTTCTGTTGTGAGCATCTGTGGAAAGTGAAGGACGGTGAAACCACAAGTAGGCGACATGTTGTTCAACATCCATGTCGCATCACAGAACGTGGAGTTTGGAGACTGGCCCACTCTGTGAAGCAGGATAAGCGGCAATCTTTGGCAGATCTGATAACAGAGTACAATGCTGAAGTATGCACAAGTCTTTCTGAGCATACCGTTCAGCACATATTGTTGAACTTGGAGATCTGCAGGTGGCGACCTTTCTGTCTTCAAATGTTGACCATGTTGAGACCAGAGTTGACTCTGGACCAGGTCGATAGTCGTGGCCGGATGTGCTGTTATCAGGCAAACGACTGCTCGAAACATGCAAAAAAAAAAAAAAAAAAAAAAAAAAAAAAGGCTCTGAGCACTATGGGACTAAACATTTGAGGTCATCAGTCCCCTAGAACTTAGAACTACTTAAACCTAACTAACCTAAGGACATCACACACATCCATGCCCGAGGTAGGATTCGAACCTGCGACCGTAGCGTTCGCGCGGTTCCAGACTGAATAGCCTAGAACCGCTCGGTCACAACGGTCGACTCGAAACATGCACCGCCCATGGTTGCCTGCTGGTGGAGGCCGTATTATGCTATGGGTGGACATTCACCTTTGATTCCATGGCACCTGTGGTAATAATGGAAGACATCAAGATAGCTGCAGACTTTGTGAACATTACTGCGGACTACCAGCATCCCTTCATGTTTGATGTTGTCCCTGATAGTAATAGCGTCATCCAGAAGGATAACTGTCCTTGTTCTAAGATCAGAATCATGCTGCAGTGGTTTGAAGAGCATGACAGTGAATTCATGTCCATGCCTTGGCCACGAAGTTCACCTGATCTGAACCTGATGGAGCACACTTCGGATGCTATCTGGCAACAGTTCCACGCCCACAAACAACCTGCCCGTAATTTACGGAAAACGCATAACTTGTGTGAAGGCATTTGGTGCCACATACTTCGAAAAGCATACCAAAGACCTGTCGAATTCATGCCACGCAGAATCGCAGTTTTATTGTGTTCCAAATGTCGACCATCTTGCCATCATGCTATTAAGCAGATGTTCATAATGTTTTGGCTCGTCCCCATCTGTTTTTCAAAGATGACATTTATTTTCCCACACTTAAGCTGCGTATCCGACGGCTTGTCTTTTTCCTTTTTTTACACCGATGTCCAACAGTGAAGCTGTTACGATTAGTGTTTTCACTCATCATACAAGACATAATCTTTTCAGAAGATGGAGTTAAACACAACATGATGCAATTAATGATAATATTAATAAAAACAATGGGGTATAGAAGTTGTTGTTGTTGTGGTCTTCAGTCCTGAGACTGGTTTGATGCAGCTCTCCATGCTACTCTATCCTGTGCAAGCTTCTTCATCTCCCAGTACCTACTGCAACCTACACCCTTCTGAATCTGCTTAGTCTTGGTCTCCCCCTACGATTTTTACCCTCCACGCTGCCCTCCAATACAAAATTGGTGATCCCTTGATGCCTCAGAACATGTCCTACCAACCGATCCCTTCTTCTGGTCAAGTTGTGCCACAAACTTCTCTTCTCCCCAATCCTATTCAATACTTCCTCATTAGTTATGTGATCTACCCATCTAATCTTCAGCATTCTTCTGTAGCACCACATTTCGAAAGCTTCTATTCTCTTCTTGTCCAGACTATTTACCGTCCATGTTTCACTTCCATACATGGCTACACTCCATACAAATACTTTCAGAAATGACTTCCTGACACTTAAATCTATACTCGATGTTAACAAATTTCTCTTCTTCAGAAACGCTTTCCTTGCCGTATAGAAGTTATAACATGCATTAAATAAAAATTTATTGTCACAAAATTGTCAGTCCATGTTGATAATCCCACATAGAACAAATATGTAAAACTGTCCATAAGTAATTAATAAGAAAATTTAATAGTAATACCAATGATTTTCATAAATGCAACTAGCATCAACATTTCATGCATAAAAAACCGTCACTAATTTCATATTAAATATACCACTTCTGTCCTTTAGGTACGCAAAATTTGCGACAGTTACGATAAATTTCACACGTGTCCCTCTCGTTATGTACGAAAAGGTTATCTGGATATAAAACGTCGTTTAGCAGAAAAAATAATCTGTGAAAAACAGTTTTAACTTTTATGCACATAGACTGAAGCGGCTACTGAACATTTGTACAAAGGCCGGGTATCAAACGCGGGTCTCTTGCTTAGTAGGCAGGTGCGTTACCCGCTAAGCAACCTTTGCTCAGTGGTTCACATAACTGCACGAATTACCCTGGCGCTCCCCCTCCTCGATCCAAATTCTTAGTGCCGCCCCAGTCTACTTTTAAATCCCCCTTACACATGAACAGAATTGTCGAGGCTCTCCATGTTCTGGAGCATCGAACATGAAGAGCCTTGGCAACTCTGTTCGTGTGTAAGGAGGAATTTAAAGTAGACCAGGGCTGCAGTGAGACTTTTGATCGAGAAGGTAGGCATGCAAGGGTAATCGGTGCAAATATGTGAACTGTTGTGCCTAGGTGACTTAGTGGGTAACACACCTGCCTAGTAAACAAGAGAATGAGGTTCGATTCCCGGCCTTGGTACAAATTTTCACTCGTCTTTTCAGTCTACATAATTTAAATCATTTCTGTATAAGACCAGTAAAGTCTCTAACATTGTCACTATAATTTTAACTTCCGAAGTTAAAGTGCTTCAATCATAATGATGATCACAAATTACTAGTGAATCACTGGTATGTTATCATATGCATAAAGTATACCCACAATCAGGCTTAATGCGGGAGTCGAACATGCAACTTCTGCTTTCCAAAATAACACTGCGATGTAGATTTAATATCTATGTTATACTTCTCCTTGTCTGAATTTTTAATAATAATGACTGATACGAATGATTAATTTAGTACTAGACATTCGCTTGCACATACGCACTCCAGTTTTACTGCCATACTGCTTTACTGGGATCCGCACCAATTATTCGCCGATACACAACGCAGTCCTAGACGTTTGGGAAGTGTCCGACTTGTGATAAAATACGAAACCTAGCATAGTGGCCTCATTTGATATGTTCACTATGGTTCAACATATTAAATAGGTCTTCTCTAAATCCTGAAAAAAATTAGCTTCGATAGCTAGAAGGGGCTATCATCCAGACAGAATCTTATTGGCACGTGCTCCAAAGTGAAGATTTCAAGTGCTTTTGAAATTCGATCGCAAGTCAGGCAAGGTGATGGACTGAGGAAGAAACGTTTCCTTCATGGATCAGAAAAATCGAAACAGCACATCAATTAACCAAAAGTGTCTACAAGAAGAAATCAGTATCAGTTAATACCAAGATACAACATTACTGTACAGTAATGCTACTGGAGGCCGCATACGCTGCGCAATGCCTTGCTATCAATAGAAAATGTCTGATCAAGAAATTACAAATAAGAGGGAGACAGATGTTGACGAACATTCTAGGCCCAGACAAAGAAAATGATGAACAACCGTAAACTCAGCACATGTCGAATAGATCACAGACACCATCTTTAGGAAATGATCGTTCTATTGCCCGTATGATACCTACAAAGTTGAGTAATTGGATCTTTCGTTATTTTTTCAACACTAGGTGGAGGCTATTCGTAATTGCATTCATGAACAAACTCCAAGAGCGCTAGCTTCCCAAGAAAAGTAAGAACTAAAAATTATTTAAATAAAAATAAATTTTTAATTTAGCTCATTTTGAAATCAGAATATAAAAATGTAAAATGATTTCTCCTAGTCCCATACCTAACGCCATGCAGATAGACCTGAAAATTTGTGATTGGGAATCTCTGTTAATTATGACGATACTTGAAAGATCTAAAACGAAAAACGTGAGACACATGCAACAGATAATAATAATAAGGCGAATTATACATGTATCAGTTATGTATTACATATGCCCACATTTTTTGTTACCCCCTCTGTCTTTCCATCTCCTTCTCGCCCTCTCCCTGCTGAACCCTGCCAGTCCGCAAGTATGCCCCCACGAAACACATTCCGATAATACTCCCACAACCCGAGGATCGTGCAGGGCTGGGTAAATGTCTGGCTTTCAAATCTTTTTCATTCCCGCCACCACCCCTACCGAACAGATCGACATGTGAGTGAGTTGTCATTCAGTTCTGATCCATCATTAAAAATTTCGAGTCTCTGGCTCACTGGGAAGTTAGTTTAAAATCAGCTGCAAAATTTGTACTTAGCATACAGACAGAGGAGACGGTGATCTAATACAAAAGTGGTGAGAAACGTAGACTGAAGCGAGGAAGTAAAAGCATTGAAAGGTAACGCGCGAATATTAGACTAAAGTGAAGCCACAGATGCACGGAAAACGAAAATAGTGCAGTTGAAATTATGTGGTTCGGAAGTGGTCAATACGAGAGTAATAATAACAAGACAATAATAATAATAATGGCATCAGTACGAAGGATCACGAGGGGCAAGAGGCTGGTTGAAGGTGGAAGACAGGCACACCTGCGCCCTGGCCAGAGTGAACCCTGCGACGCGGTGCTGGTGACAGTAGCGACAAAATGCGGCCGTGTTCGCACGCGACGCGGCGCGCTAGGGCAACTAGCGACAGCGGCGCTGATAACCGCAGCCCAGCCGCCTGTGCAAACACAGGCCCAGCCGGCAATACGAGCGGCGCGCGCAAACACCATTACACGACTGCATTATTTCCGTAACGCAATCTGCACTGCGCAACCTGATAGTAATTGCCGGGGAAGCACGCGCCACTGCGCGTTTCTCACGACGGCGGGAGGGCGCTTGATTTAGAAGGTGTGTCCGCAGCGGCCGCGATCATCAACACACCCGTGCAAATATGACTGCGGCGGCGGGACGTGTTTCAGCCATATCAGCGCGTTCCATCATCTATCTACAGAGGATGCCACAAAAAGCGTGTAGAGACTTTGATGGATGCGTCCTTACTCTTTAAAAAAAAATAATCTATTCAAAATCAGCCTCCATACTACCAATTTCAAGCAGACTCCTTGCTTTACAGGCTAATCATGCAGTTCACAGAACCTCATTTACATCCATTACAAAACAACCCACACATGCAAACGACGTAAATATGGACTTGCTTATGTTCAGATATATTTACAAAGGTACAGCTAAACGAGAGGAAGTCGTAATTCTTTGCGTTCTTTCAAAGCAGACACTAGTATGTTTCTAACGAAATTTTTTGAGTCCGTTATAGACACAAAATGGATAGTATACCTAAATTAAAAATGTCGTGGCGTTTTATCGCACTAGTACGAGCCGTAACACGTTTAAGACAATTTAGATGAAATACCGGATTCATCGACACATAAAAGTCGCAATCAGAACAGACGTGAAAAGCAAAAAAATGGTTCAAATGGCTAGGAGCACTATGGGACTTAACATCTGAGGTCATCAGTCCCCTAGAACTTAGAACTACTTAAACTTAACTAACCTAAAGACATCACACACATCTATGCCCGAGGCAGGATTCGAACCTGCGACCGTAGCAGTCGCACGGTTCCGGACTAAAGCGCCTAGAACCGCTCGGTCACCGCTGCCGGCTCGTGAAGAGCATTCTGAACAGTGGTGAAGCAGTGCGACCGAATTAAAATGGCCACCGTTGATCGAGACTAGGAATGAGCTTGGCCTAGAAACCTTCAGACACCAGAAAACTTTGTCACGTAACAGGTTAACTTGGAATTATTTATTGGCCAATAAATTGTGAATGTATTCACCACAACACGATGCGCAAGTCTATTAGGGCAACACCGACACAGTAATAATTTTTTTGTGTCACAGAAGCCCCCACAACAATAACGCGAGGGCCTAAATGACGTACATATCTCCAGGCGCCAAATCAACAGTATGACTGTGGGAAACGAGAAAGCAGATAGACGTGGTGTACAGAATGCCAGACCTCTTTGAGTGTGGATAAATGCAAGATAATGCCTACAATAAGAGAAAGAATCCGACAGAATCCGATTACAATGCAAGGTGAACACTTCTGGAGCTTACCACGTCTTTTAAATACTAGGTAGTAATACTATGGAGTTTCTTGGAATGAAAGGAACACGTGAAATCGTAAATGGATGGAGAATTTTGGAAAGTGCGGTACTCCAGTGAAGGAAATTGTATATAGGACGCTTTTCTGGACTACCGTTTTGGTCCTTACCAATTTTGTTTAACAGCAAACGTTGAATGTAATCAGAGATGCGCTTTAAATAATATAGGTATAGCCCACACAAAAGTGCAATATATGTACTCATGGAATTTAAATGGAAGCGTTAACAAGAAAGAAAGCACTGTTCTCTTTAAACACTGCAGAATAAATTTAGAGGACTAGTATTCGTAGTAGACAGTTCAGCAGTTCTGCTGTCTCCACAGTGTATCTCTCGCAGGGGTTATGGGACTAAGTTACGAGATAATATGTCATTTACAGAGGCATACAGCAGTCATCGCCTGTGAGGGTGCGGCACTCTTTAAAAAAATATCCCTATCTCATCCCCGGATGTAATAGGACAGTGGGTGGATAATATTCTCTACAGTATCTTGCGGAGCGTATTCAGTAGGTTTAAAAGATGCAGGTTGCTAATCAGTTCGCTACGACTATGCAGGAACTCGAGACATTCGAATAACCTCTTTATTCAGTATGTGGGAATTATGATCACATCCACAGGCAGAAACATAACCGACGAAAATAATCTTTTGTAGGGAGGACACGACCACCGACGTTGAGTTCGAACATAACCCAAACAACATGATGTCGGCGAGACCCTGACTCTCATCAGACTTGATTGGCTCTACCATCTACACTTATGCAGCCTAGCACCCGGCTGCAACAGCGAAGCCGATAATACGAAAATCATAAAACACACACACACACACACACACACACACACACACACCGATCTGCACTGAGAGGCCGATTTTGTAATCGAACTGAATTTTTTGAAGACGACTTTGGCATGTCACCGGAATGAGAACGCTGTGGTCGGCCCTGCAGACTTCGTAGGTGCCCAGTAACAACGGTAACTTCCTAATTATTAACAGACCATGCACCAATGCATTAACTGTCGGTGCTGACAAGAATAACAGACTAGCAGTCCTAATAGCCGAATAAACTGGCGCAGAAGTCTTTCCCCAGCTGCTTGCCTTGGGACTGTTTTCTCTCTGTTCAAAATAGCTACCCTTCACAATCTTCCTATCTACAGTTTGCTAGACGGGGCCTACTTAACACGCATACACACCCAGATGAATGGACAGCGTGACAGGAGCACAGTGGCGTTGGGCAGAATTGTGGTGAAATTTGATGCCATTGTGACATCATTAACCCACCGTAGACGTCACACGAACTTCTGAGGTCTGGCCTTTTTCCGCATCTGTCAAAACCCTGTTGTTTGAAGCGTCGCCGTGCCCGAGGGTGACGACACAGGGCGCTAAGCCTTTGCACTCTTACAGAGGGAGGTTTTAAGCTAAATTTCAAACTCCTGCGTCGCGGTGGAAGGCAATTACGGGGTTTTGAAAACGTGATCCTTTAATTCTGTTTCGCAGTGTATTTGCTTCTGCTGAAACTGTTTTATTGCACAATGGATGACGCTACTAACTAAACACTCAAACTTTCTTTAACGAAGAGTGAAAAAAAGAAAAAATACAGAAATGTGGTTTACCTCTAACTGAATGTAACGGTCTGGCAATGTTTCGTGGACAAACTAGCGACTTCCTCCCTACCTCCAACACACTTTAAGTTGCCCGCCCCACGGGCAGCACTAACAGCACAGTTTCCGACAGGGAAGGCAGCGCGTTGCTGGGAAGCCCACCCAATTACGGCAAGTGTTTGCTCTTTCTATCGGAGGACGCGCCAAGTTGTCCGCCGCCGCGATGGCGGCTGCGGAGCGGCTGGCCGACGCTCCTAACTCCTACTCCGCGCGCGCAGATCTCTCGGGCGGCGAGAGGGAGAGAAAAATATGCCTGCGAGGTAAGCGAAGCTTTGTGGAGGCCCGCGCTGCGCCATCAATTTGGCGAAGCCGCCCCCGCTCCCGCTCTGCCGCTGGGAGTATAGCGCGAGAGGCCCCTCCCTTTTCATTACCGCCGGCGACCAACAGCACAGCAAAGACTGCGGCGTTCCGCGCCACAAGCTGTAAGCTGTACTGAAAGCGCTCCCGCTGCCGGAAACAAACTGAGGGCTCTCGTCATAATGCGGCAGCCCTCCTCAGTCCTTGTGTCGAGCAACTTCCCAGCAAACCTTAACGCTCTTCCTTGCTATCGTCTAAACACAAAGATTTTTCAGCCTCGTTTTTATACGTACACAACTGAACTATTCACACACACAGCCACAGTAGATATGCACTTTATTTATGTTCATATATACGGGCAAAGGTCACACTAAATCGGAAAAAAGGCATTCCTTATTTGGCATTCTAAGAAAAGGGAAGACGCTATGCTCCGTAATGACATGTGATGATAGAAATAAGAATCTAGCATTGTTTAATTGGTAAAATATACGAGGAGGGGTATCACCAAATCTAAATCTTATGCTAGCAAATAAATGTCTTCACATTCTCATATTTCTAGAATACATACTGTTTATTCATGATCTAAAATGGCTCTGAGCACTATGGGACTCAACTGCTGAGGTCATTAGTCCCCTAGAACTTAGAACTAGTTAAACCTAACTAACCTAAGGACATCACAAACATCCATGCCCGAGGCAGGATTCGAACCTGCGACCGTAGCGGTCTTGCGGTTCCAGACTGCAGCGCCTTTAACCGCACGGCCACTTCGGCCGGCATTCATGATCTCTCTGGAATTTAAGGCACTCACTGCCACAGCTCTGGACCACGTCATGTCTCCAGACTCCAGGAGACTCTGCTCCATGAAGTCCAACACATGACCTTCTTAAGTCCTTTCATACGCCGGCCTGAGTGGCCGTGCAGTTCTAGGTGCTACAGTCTGGAACCGAGCGACCGCTAAGGTCGCAGGTTCGAATCCAGCCTCGGGCATGGATGTGTGTGCTGTCCTTAGGTTAGTTAGGTTTAACTAGTTCTAAGTTCTAGGAGACTGATGACCTCAGAAGTTGAGTCGCATAGTGCTCAGACCCATTTGAACCACTTCCTTTCACACGTTATCTTCTAGTAGGCAACCAAACTGTGGTGCACTGAGATACCACACAAGAAGAGTTTGCGACAGTACCGTGGCCGTCCGTCTGCAGCAGGAACATTGCTGCGTGCAAACCAATCACGTCGCCTGCGAGAATTACGCTCCTCGGAGCGGCAGTACCGCCAGGATGAGAGACGCGCGCCTAAGTAACAGTGCACGAGCAGAAGTTGGCAGTTGCACGCTCTAAATCAGTCCGAGTCTTGCTAGGGAGTTCTTTCAGAACGTTCGTCGTGTGTCAAGTCTGCAAGTCGTGGATTGAGATGGAAACAGTGGCCCATAGATAGACAGAGGTTAGTCTTCAGTAGAAACAGAACAGTGAATAGAATTATCGTGTATACGCAGAGACTGTCTGCCTAGATATTTAACTGAATAATTTTAGTTTGTAACTATTCTTCGAATAGTATATGAAGACAAAAGATTAGGTTTCCTCCGACTTTAGCTCAGAGAACATTATTTAGTTTGTGTTCGTGGACCTGTAGTCAACGTAAGACAGATAGACTAAACCTGCTATCTACAATCGTCGTAACACCGTTACCAAAGTTAAGTAATATATTTTACTATTCACTATTCTGTGTTACTTTCATTGTGTGTGTGCTGCCCTAGAACTCACCAACAGGCATATTAGAACATCTTCATTAGTCTTTTTTCATCGGTAAAAAGATTTTCATCAAAGTGGACGTTCCCAGTCCACAATACGAATTACCTCCTTTCCTCAAATTTCTTTTACATAGCTGAAGGTCGAATTCCTCCACAAACTGGAATACCAAAATCCCACTGTTTCCGTAATTCTCTCAACACTATTGAAGCCTCACTCCAATCCCCACCTGAAATCCTGCACTGACTTCTATCAGCCACAGTTTCAATCCCATGTATCAACTTTTAAGCAAAGGTGCGATATCTCACAAACATAACTGAAGCCTAATTCCATATTCCAGATCCGATGTGCTGCCCACATACATTTCAGTGTTCAACAACTAATCCCAGATCTCAAATTAGAGATCCCTCCATATCTTCCTTCACCTCTCCAGACTCATTTCTCATTCTTCTCATTCATATATGGTTCTAACCATTATGTACAACACATCATCTACTGTAAGCAGGAATACCGCAGCACGAGCCAAGTCACTGCTGTGTTTGCATAAAAATGTCATCAAAAGAAATCATCTTTCACTGTATTTTAAACTCATAATTTTGTTTTAATTATGAACATCTACGTGTACACTTTAAGTGGCGTTAGGCTGAAGAGCCATCACAGTAGGTATGAAGCTGTGACGAGTCTTGTTTGAACAGCTCAGCCAGTAGGCAAAGGTCTCGATTCAATTTCCATTTTCTTACACAGTTTTAATCTCTCAGGGAGTTCCAAAGAGCTTCACCCTACGTTGCATAGCGAACGATTCATTCTGGTAAGCAGTATGTCTTCGACCTGGAATCTTACTGAATGGAGTAGAATTGTCTTCAGTGATTTCTGCTTCAAACAAAGCCCTGAACCAGCGAAGACGTGGCTGGAGAGGTCTCGGACAGCGGTGCGATACCACCCTGACTGTCGCCGACCGTACGGCCTGACAACCAGGCGTAATGGTCTCGGTTGCCACTTCTTTTCAGAGCAGGACCCCTTTGGTTGTCATCCGCGACACCCTTTCTGCACAGCGGTACGTCGACGATATTGTACGCCCCATTTTGTTGGCCTTCATAGCAAGTCATCTTGGACTTACATTTCAGCAAGATAATGCTCGTCCGCACAAGGCGAGAGTTTCTTCTGTTCGTTTTCGTGCTTGGAAAACCCTACCTTGGCAAGCAAGGTCGCCGGATCTCTACCCAAATGAGAACGTTTGCAGCATTGTGGGCAGGTCCCTCCAACCACCTAGAAATTTCGACGATCTAATGCGCCAGTTGGACAGAATTTGGGACGATATCCCCCAGGGGAGTATCCAACAACTCTGTCAATCAAAGCCAAGCCGAATAGCTGATTGAGCAGTATAAGGGCTAGAGGTGGACCATCGCGTTATTGACTTACTCAATTTGTGAAGCCCTTTCTCTTGAATAAATCAGCCCATTTTTTTCTGAAACTGTAATCATCTATTTGTCTGTGCATGTACGTGGCATCTACCGATTTCCTCCCCATTTCGTGGTGCGTCGGTTTTTTTATCTTAATGTGTATTTCTTACCACGCACCATCCGCTAATGTAAGAGGAGGTGCGCTAAATACCACTGGCACAGTCGATACCTGGTGAATGATAATAAAAGGTAAACGATGGAGAAGAGTAACTTGGTGTTGCACTGAAGTGATGAGAAAGAGAGAGAGAGTGAGGAGGGGGGGGGGGGAGATCAGTTTGAACAACGATTATTTCGTTCGCTGAAGTGGCATTCTGTGGCTGTATCAAGAAAGATCAACTGAAGGGGATTCATACTCTAAAAAGAAATACGTCTGTGTAAAGTACATCCAGTAAATACAGCAACTTTAACAGAGTGCCACAGGGGAAGACTGAATACAAATGAACACATTAAGCGAATGTAGGATAAGGGTGCAGGTCGGGCAGATAAATTCCTGAAAGCGGAATATAGAATTAGTTTCTCTCCGGCGCTACTTCGTAAAATGGCAGTATTGATTTCGAGAACCAACCCCGGCGTCTGGAAGGAAGAAAGAGGCCGCGCAGTAATTACTGGATCGCCTCGCAAGAAAGGACAGGCGGCCGCGATGTTTGTCATTCTGTACTCCTAAAGAGATGCCAAATTAAACGCTTTAAAACCCAGATGCTGAGCGAGAATGAAGCGGCCCTTTAATTGCATTGTACACTTTCTTTGGTATCGGCGGCCGGTGGGCAGGGCGCGCGGAGGACGCGGTGAGGGCGCCGGCGCTTAATCACCAATTAAGGAAGGACCAGAGGCCGCTCGGGCCGGCCCAGCCCGGGACGCCGGAGCCTGCAGCCTGCAGCCCGACTCGTTAGGCGCAAGTGGGGGCAGTAACGAGCTGCGCGACCGGCCGACAGCTTTGGCAAATTATACAATTCCTCCGCGAGGAACCGCCGCCGCCGCCGGCATCCGAACCCTTTGACGTGAACCGCCCCCATTGTTGTTATGACGGTACTTCTCCGGCTCGCGGACACAACGGAACTTTGAGGGCACCACTAAATAAGGCACACGAGCTCGCAAATATAGTTAGGCATCGTGAGGTGAACGATGGTTCACTAGGATTACTGCAAATCCCGAGGAAAGGGAATTCCAAGAGACAGGAACTACCGATCCGGTACTCCATAAAGCGTTTCGCAACTGTCGAGATAGTGTTCCAATATGTTGCTCTCGTCTGGCCGAATCGGTGTCGGCTCAGAGTACCGAAAACCACGAGCTCACTGTGACTCAAAGTACTGGATACGTTTTAATACTTGCACCTAGGGACACGGTACTGTACGAACAGTATCGATATTTTGCTCGTGAGTAGCATCGTAAGAAAACTGCCCAACTCGTAGAAGTATCGATACTTTCAGGAACCATTTATTAAAATATTAAAGTAGATTCTTCTGGCTAATCAAACTTATCATGGCAATCGCATTGCTAGGACGTGATTTTCTAAGAGAGCTAGTTAATGCCGCAATTTTTGAAATTTGATTGTTTACAAACTACATTTTTTTTTATCTCTGTCCTTCTTCCATCCACTTCGTCACGTCTTTGTTCTAAGAAATATGTAGTACTCTATTCACTCTCATAATATTGTGTTAAACCAATAAACTGTGTGACAAAACTACTGGAGCACCCAGATACATGTGGTCAGATATGAATGTAACTTCAAAGATCAAAATAAATTGCAAAACGATTTAGAAAAGATATCTGAATTGTGCGAAAATTGGCAGTTGACCTAAATAATGAAACGTATGAGGTCATCCACATGAGGGAATGCTAAAAGGAATTCGTTACACTTCGGTTACGCGATAAATCAGTCAAATCTAAAGTCCGCAAGTTCAACTAAATACCTAGCAATTACGAATACGAACAACTTAAATTGGAAGGAACACGTAGAAAATATTGTGGGGAGGCTAACCAAAGACTGTGTTTCATTGGCAGGAGAGTTAGAAAATATAACAGCTCTACTAAGAAGGTGCTGCGCGGTGTGGGATCCTTACCAGATAGGACTGACGGAGTACATCGAAAAATTCAAAAACGGGCAGCACGTTTTGTATTATCGCGAAATATAGGAGAGAGTGTCACTGAAATGATACAGGATTTGGGCTGGACATCATTAAAAGAAAGGCGTTTTTCGTTGCGACGGGATCTTCTCACGAAATTCTAATCACCAACTTTCTCCTCCGAATGCGAAAACATTTTCTTGACAACGACCTACATAGCGAGAAACGATCACCACGATTAAATGAGGTACATCAGAACTCGTACGGAAAGATATAGGCCTAGGTGTTCGTTCTTTCCGCGCACTATACGAGATTGGAATAATAGAGAATTGTGCAAGTGGTTCGATGAACCCTCTGCCAGGAACTTAAATGTGATTTGTAGATGTAGATGTAGATGAACACGAACACATCATCGGTTGGTATGTATGTGATTATAGTACCAACTCTCTGTGTCAGGTACAACGGATAGCAGAGTGCATTAGCGTTGTTCATGTTTAAAGCTGCTACCAGGCCTGGTAGGGTGTATAAGGGGCGTGAATAGCACCAGATGTTGAGTGATCGCTGTGAACAACACGGAGATGCCGCGCACTCGTCTCAGACAGCGTTATCAGCACCTGACAGTGTTTGAAAGGAGCTCCATTGTGTGTCACCAATCGGCCGACTGGTCGAGTCTTGCAATATCCAGATTTGTCAGGCATTCGGAATCACGATTCTGATCGACCACGTTTGATGACCCCAAGTAAGCATTGCCGTATTGTGCACCAGCACATCGTACGCCCCTCACAACTACGCCTGCCATTCTAGAATTGGTAATGTACTCCCTGCAACATTCTGTGTTAGTCGGAGACTAGCAACATTTGGACTACGAAATTAGCGTCTCAGTCTGTTAACACCTCAACATAACCGTTTGCATTAGGAGTGTTTACGTGACCGAACACGTGGACTGCAGATGAATGGCGTCGCGTGGCGTTCGACGATGAATTGCGGTTGTGCACTGCCTCACATGACTATCGTCTGTGAGCATGGTAACCACCTCGGGAGAGGCTCTATTCTTCCAATGTTTCGAAAAGGCACGTCGGTGTTATTGCTGGCGTCATGGTACGAGGAGCCATCGGGTGTGCCTATAGGTCACGTACGGTGGTGATTGAGGGAACTCTAGCTGTGCAACGCCACAGATATCTGCATCCTCATTTGTGATGTCTCCCGTGAAAGTATTTTGGAGTCATTTTTCAGTAGGGCGATGTTCGTCCACACGTGGCACATGTCTCTATGAACTGCCTGTGTGACGTTGAGGTAGGCCAGTGACCAGCTAGTTTATAGATATGTCCCCTAGGCCTGGTGCGGCACCAGCTTTGACATTAACTACGTCTCCTTGCCAGTATTTAGGATATCAAGAGCCAGTCTCAATAGTTGTGGGCCAGCTTGCTTCAGAAGACGATAGAACAGCTTTGTTACAGCCTTGAGAACTGAGTCAGTGTATGCATCCAGGTCACAGACTGTACAACGTCGTACTGATAAATGGGCTCATACCGCCATGTACTTCCTAAATTCGACTCGATTTTCTAATCACTGAAATAACATCACACCCTCTCTACCCGTGAAGTTTCATTTAAATGATTCATCGCCTTGCGAGTGTTTCACTCATTTTTATCAGGCACTGTAATTTTACCTTCTGTTGCGGTGGGCATTTTCTGATATGCTTTTTTAATGATTGAAGTATGAGGTTCATTCAAATGAAACCTGGCCAGTGCTTCTACATTAGTCTTATACACACGTCAAAAATTTTTTGCTTCACCTCGGTTCCGAGAGTTACGGAACCTGCACAGAAAGTTGGAATAGAGATCAACATAAACATCATTTCCGCCCTTTTTATTGCTCATGGAAACCACACACTGCATGTTGTACCACCATACAGCGAGACGAGCTGATGTTAGAAGTGGAACGTATTCTGAACAGCCAAAATCCAGACTTCCACAACCACGGTCTCCGTCAACGCCCATCGTTAGGACAGATGTGTTGCATTGAAGGCAAATATGTAGAGGAGGACCAAAATCATTCCAAAGTTTGTTAGGTGCCACTTCATTTTTCGAGATGGTTATTAAAATTTTATGACTACTCTTCCTACCTTTTCTCGCTGTGATCGTACCTAACCATCGAATTTAGACGGCGAATTGTAGATTATTGTATAAATTGGCGCTGCTAACGATTTAATCGGGGCATTTATTATTGGTATCCTACAAAAAGCAACGATGCTCAACAGTAATCATAAGAAGTGTGACAAAAAATACGGTGAATAATTTTATTAGAAAAGAGTAATAAGCTTACATGGAATCTGATTTAATCTCCTTTAAGGTACTGTCCTTGACTAGCAACGCACTTATCCCAACGTTGAATCCGTGACTGGAAGTATTTCTGGAAGGCTTTTTTGGAAGGGTGTTCAGCTGCTCTCCCATGGCCTTCTCAATGCCAGGAATGGTGTCAAAACGTTTTCCTTAAAGCATGATTTTAATTCTTGGGAAGAGCCAGGAGTCTCGTGGTGCTAAATCCGGTAAGTAAGAAGGATGTGAACAGACAGGAACACTTTCTCCGGCCACAACCTCGCGAGTCAAAAGGAAGGTGTGAACGACGCGTTGTCGCGATGAAGAAGGAAACTGCAGGCTAATTATTCTGGTCTCTTTCTTCGTACTTCGTTTCACAAACGTTGCAGTATGTCCATGTAAAGTCCCAAATTTCATCTCCAGTTACAGTTTTGGACATGATGTCCGGATCCGAATGAAGACGATCCTTCAACTCCGTGCAAACTGACACACAATTTTTGTAGTGTTCATCATTCAAAAACCTGGAAATAAATTTTGCATTCACTCGTATCATTTGCAAATTACCGGTTAAAATACTTTACACGGACTATTACGAGATGCTAAAGTTCTTCGGTAAGCTCTCGGATAGTCATTCGCCTGTCCGAACGAAAGATTTTTTACACTTTTTGCATTTCTTGTTCTGTTTTTAGGTTAACAGACGTCCCGAACGTTGCTCGTCTTCTACCGACTCAAAAATGGTTCAAATGGCTCTGAGCACTATGGGACTTAACTGCTGTGGTCATCAGTCCCCCAGAACTTAGAACTACTTAAAACTAACTAACCTAAGGACATCACACAAATCCATGCCCGAGGCAGGATTCGAACCTGCGATCGTAGCGGTCGCGCGGTTCCAGACTGAAGCGCCTACAACCGGTAGGCCACGCCGGCCGGCTCTACCGACTCATTTCCGCTTTTAAATCGCTCATAATACCTGTAAACGGTCTTTAGAGTTACGGCATATCGGCGTACACCGATTTGAAAATGAGTTTCTTTGCCAGTTTTGTAACTTGAAACAGAATTTAATGTTCTCGTGTTGTTCGGAATCCAAGATGCGCGTCTCTGAATGCTGACTGATAAGTCAGAACATGTTTCAACTTGACGTTGCCTGCTTCAACGAATCAGGCTATCGGACGAATTACACGAAACGATTGTATCGACAGCAGCTGCTTCTAAAAAAATTCATTCGCCGTATTTTTTGATCACACCTCATAAACGTATAGCTGTCCTGGACAATAAGGTTGAGTTATTCCCCGCAGTGCTTTACTAGAACGATCCTACTGGAAGTAGTACGCTATTGCCTTCCTCCGACGTATGAAATGAAGATATGGGAGCGACGCTTATTGTTAGATCACGATCTGTTGACCTCCCACCTATAAAGTGACTAATTTGGCGAGTTATAAGAGGCCCTGTAGTTTATGAGTTACTTAGAATCACGGGTATGTTTGACAATGACAAATCATAGCAAGAGGTGAAAAAAGTTATACGCGATAGAAAAAAATCATACGACTGACCGAATCCCGGACGTTTGGATTGGCAGAGTGGCATTTAACCACTCATCCATTGAGTGACACTGTCTAGTACAATTACAATTGAGGTCTCATCATGAATGTATAATAACATACGCTGTATATACAAACATCTTCTTTTAAATTTCTTCGCCAGTCGTCTCATATATCTGTGGGTACGGTAACTGAAGCTAATAAGCAGGAACTGCCAATGGCGTGAGCCATGCAGTGTGAGCGACGCGTGTATTGCCGGACTTCGTATAGCACACCAGAAATGCAATTTAAAAAGGGGGTTACTGTTTCTGCACAATTTACGAGCGCGTGTTACGTTCAATTAAATTTTACACTAGTTATTTGCGTAGCTAAGTTACGTATGGAGATAATAATGAAAAAATCGTTCATTTTTGTCTCATATGTGAGTAGGTAGGCTGGTAGAGACCAAGATCTTTTCAGTCATAGATGTTGTTATACTTAAGGGCCACAGATTACATCATAAAATAGGAAACTGTTTTGCTTAACTTGGTTCTTTGTTTCTGGCATCTGATAGTTAACGAATATGACTATTGCCTAACGGGTGACGGAAACTACTCTAAAGTCTCACCTAAGAGGACGTATATTTTTGTTTATATTTGGTTCACTTATAATCCCGATTTCCTAATAACTTTCTAAATCTTCTTTCTTTTTTCTGTTCCAGTAGCTCTTGGCAATACGTGATCAGTCACACTTGGTGGACCTGTTGGCATTTGATTTGCACCGACGTCTTTTTAGTGTCTGAAGTACTGCGCAACTCAGCGAGCTTAGCAAAGGAATACCTGCTGTCATGCTGATCAATGGTAACGTTCTGCCAGATTCGTTATGCGTGATGCGGATTAGTGACGAAAGCAAGTACGTGTTGGGCAGTGCTGAACGCACACAGTTCAGAACTTAGCCGCTATCCTCTCGACCCTATCGTTCATCTACTCAATGGCAGAGTGCAGTGACAATGCGTCCTTACCGCACTTAGGGTGCTGTGTGAAGCTAACCAGGCGTGTAAGTACATAGTGTGGTCGACGCAAAGTGTTTGTGAAGGGCGGAGCGGTGTTTGTGTTGTTACGGATGAGATGACAGGAAGGGGGAGGGCGAACTCACTGCCGGCATTCTGTAAGTCATTTCGAGGGGAGTCAGCAGTGATTCAGCAAAACACGCCAGACTTCTGCGATGGGCGGTAAACTGTGAGTTATCTTGGAAGACATATATTCACGACCTCCCACATAAACTGAATGCAACAACTTCTTGGAGAAATACAAAAACCAGTCACTTTTGCATGGCTTTAGCAACATGCGTTTTCGGCTTTCACACATCATCAGTTGGTACAATAAGTTTATTTCGTCGTCAGTGCAAAGTTTTTATCGACTGCGTTTTGAAAGCTGCAGCTGCCCTGCGCAAAAGAGTTTTTATTTTTATTTTTGTGAGGTCATCAGTCTTCTGGCTGGTCTGATGCGGCCTTCGACGACTCTCTCTCCTGTGCCAACCTTTTCATCTCAGCGTAGCAATTACGTCTTACGTTGTCAATTATCTGTTGGACGTATGCCAATCTCTGTCTTCCCCTACAGTTCTCACCCTCAATAGCTTCTTCTAGTACAATGGAAGGTAATTCCTGTTGTCTTAACACTTGACCTATCACGGTATCGGGTTGTCGTGGAACCGATTAATGAGACATTCCACGTGGAACGGCAACCTGTCTGCAAGACATCATTTGAGTGTTTACGACATGGACGAGCAGTGGGACGGTTCGAAGCCGGTCAAGGTGTCACTACTGTGGCCACAGCAATGGGTAAGTCCGAAAGCATCATCTCGCGGTTAAAAAAAGACCTGAAGGTGGAAATGATATGTCGTTTGTCGTAGACAGACCACCACACCGCAAGAGGGTCGATAAGTAGACCAAGTAGGCAGATTGCTGCAGACCTTGCAACCGCTATCGGTACACGTGTCTCTGCCAGAAACATTTCGCGGCCATTAAATCAGGCTGGTTTGTACGCTCGGAGGCCTGTTACATGCATCCAACTTCAGCGACCTCATCTTGGAGAAAGAGTTCTTCGGTGTAGACAGCATGTTGGTTGGGGTCACCAACAGTGGACCAGCATGATGTTCGCCGACGAATCCTGATTCACTGTGACTTGTGATTCTGACCACCAGTTAGTGTGGAGAAACAGAGGGGGAGGAGGGGGGGGGGGCACGTTTAACACGACAGAATGTTCACGTACGTCCTTGGTATGTCTAGGTGTTATGGCGTGGGCAGGCACTACGCACATTGGCCGAACACTGCAGTATACCTTTGCGCGAGGTAGTGTTACAACACTGCGGTAATGCAGGGAGATTGTTCTGGATCATGCTCGTCTGTTTAGGTGTGCGGTATGTCCTGACTTTCTATTTATCGACGACAATGCCCTCCCACATAGGAGGACTGAGGTATCAGACCCAATGCAAAAATGATATTGAACGTATGGAATGGCGTGCGTATTTCCCGGATCCAAACTTTATAGCGCATGTCTGGGATGCTCTTTGCAGATGTTTCTCAATGAACACCCTCTCCCCGGACCGTGCAAGAACTGAAAACTGCCTTGGGAGGATAATGGGACAAAATCCCCCAAAGACTGCTCAACACTTTGAAGCTAGCATTAGTGCCTAAGGAGAGCATATTCCTTACTGTGACTCCGATATCTACCTTTACACTGGGTATATGGCCGGTGTCAAACATGAAAGTTATTTATGGCCGTTATCCAGCTTTTCCATGTGACGAAATCTGTACCATTTTTCGTTATACCACTCCACATTTATTAAGTATGCACTGTGTTTCAGTTTGTCCATCATTCCCTGTGGTTATTCCTGTCCAACAATGTCTCTGTTTCTTAGCAATTCTGAAGCAGTTTATATCCTAGATAACTGAATGGAAATGAATAATCTGACCATCGAATGAGATTTTAGATTGCGTATGGTAACACGATACTGATGCCGAGACTGATCGTCGGTGCCGGATATAATGTTTCTTACCCTGGGATATGCGCATGTTGTCATGGTAACACGTGACACAGGCGACAAGCAAGCGGCATTAGGGTATCGATCACCAAGCACACATCACGTGTAAGCCACGCAGCGGTTGCTGGCGACGCACTGCACGAGGGACATGTAACAACATACGTATCGAAATGAAGAAAGCGGTCGCGAATTTGTCGGAGAGATATCTTAAAACGGTGCAGTCATTCACTACATTCAAATACCAAAAGAAAAAAAAAGTATTTCCATAGCGGAGTAACGTACTCATTTCCGTAAAATGTTGCATGGTAACCAGGTACATTCGGAGAACCAAAGAAAATGGAAAAAAACAGGCGCTTGTCCTCAACGGCATTGCAGTGGAATTGTTTGTCACCATCTTATACTAAAGTAGTATCTAATGCCTGGCATTCTTCAGATAGTAGTGCGTGCAAGGAAGGAACAAATAAAGCATAAAGGAGCCCTTTGAAGTCACGATAGATTTTGTGATTGGAGCCGTGTTGCAGCTCTGCAACATGTTATATAAATGTCATAACGGCGCAGAATTACCTTTTACGTTCACTAAATAAGGAAAGGTTTTCTCTTCTCCACACACACACACGTAGGCGGCTGAAGCCTCCTACTGTTTATAGAAGCTTAGGAGAAACAACACTTGGAGCAGTGACCTTTCACCTCTGATCCTAGGATTACTGATCCAGAAGTTTTTTGATTATGCGAGCAGCTTTTTATATTCATAAACTCCATTTAAACAGCGAGAAAAATATAAACCAAAGTAGGAACATTAAAAGATACTGTAAACCTGTCATCAAGAAAATTCTGCAAGAAAAGGCAGAAAAAGCTCCATATACAATCGAGATTACTTAAAGATAACATGAAGATCTGCCGGTGCACCTGGAGAGGATGACCCACCACCGACCTTCGTCTTACATATAATATACAATTTACTGCAAAAAATCAATGTGATTATTAGCAAATTCCAACCACGGATGTTACAGTGAACTGCAACCGCTGGCGAGAGCTCCTCTGTAGATATTTTCAAAGGTTATAGCAGGTACAAGTATTTGTGTTACAATAGAATTTAAAAACTAGTTAAATATAATATCCCTTATACTAACTTTGTCTAAATTCTTCTACTTAGAAATTAACATAACATAGCAGAAACTGGAGTATGGTCTAACGAAGCGCTTCTGTTAGCAAGTATGTTTCATTGCTTAGAAATAGCACTACAGCAGTTCCAAATCGCTGCCTCGAAGATAACAATACTTACATGAATGACTGTAGATAACAGATTTATGGAATACGGATTTCTTTTAAAGAACATTTCCTTTCCATAGCGTTCTCATTCAAATGTCATTTTAAAATATAATTAATTACATATGGCGCCTTCCTCCTTCATCAAGTTCAGAACTTTGATGTGACGTACCTACTCACTAAGTAATTTGTCAACTGCTTACTCTGTTTACCTTATACAGACCCACAACAGTAAAGGGCAAATGGAGTTCCACACGTCGTAAATAATAAGAATGTTGCTACACAAATCGTTACAAAGGCGTGCACACGGCCTTATCTGAACAGAATGATACAGTTTCTGCTTTGTTACGTTTACTATTAGGTATTTCCCACTCACAAGTTTCAAACTCGTACTCTAGGATGCTCGTCCGAAACTGCATCCAGTAACAGAAGGACAATCGCTTGGAAACCAACCTGCAACAGAAGAAATGATTATTTATTATTTTTATCCAGGTGCAATCAGTATTCTTGACATACTTAAAACTATATAACTAAACGGCTAAACCGACGCCAATCTAAGTAGCATAGTTTCAGGGGCAACAAAATTTTATTTTCCATCTTTCGCATAATTATTGGCCGAATTTAAAAAATCATTGTCGCGCGAGGTAGCCGAGAGGCTGAGGCACCATGTCACAATTCGCGCGACTTCCCCGTCGGAGGTTCGAGTCCTCCCTCGGGCATCGGTGTGTGTGTGTTGTCCTTAGCGCAAGTTAGTTTAAGTTAGATTAAGTAGTGTGTAAACTTAGGGACCGATGACCTCAGCAGTTTGGTCCCATAAGACCTTGCCACAAATTTCAAAAACATTAAAAACTCATTAAGAGGTATAAAATTATGTTAAAAGTTTAACACAATAAAAGCAGTATTACAGCTAAAATCTGTGTGTTTGTCTAGAGTTAGCGTAACTGAGGGCACGCAAATACTAGGACTTAATTCATCCAGTATTTGAGAATGAGAGTCCATAGCGACTTTCAACAGACTTTACATGTAATTTCAAATATCTTTTCGATACTTTTTCTCGCTGACACCACCCGCAACATACTGAAAGGAAAACGTTTGTCACTTACTATATATTTTAGGTGCTCATGCATTAGAACTTCAGCATCCGACGTGACATTTTAATATATTACTTTTCTAACGGGTAGTAATAATTAAAGTGCAGGTACTCACGGAGGTTCCGTGTCGGCTGTAATTATCGTAGACATGCTAACGCGTTAATGCGGAACCGACTTACGTTGGAGCAAAATTAGTTCCAATTTTGGCCACCAGGTGCAAATCTGGCACTGAATAGTTTCTAGTCGACGTCAACGGTGCCCTTATTGAACAAACTGTGTAGGGGCAGCTGTTAATAATAAAATCAGCGTTATACCTTTCTCATTTGTTCGAACTTTTCTGTTCACGTCCTGTTCCTAATCCAATATATGTGGACACATTTCTATACGTCTTTTTTTTGTGGTTAAAACTGGAACTTTTTTTTTCAACGTAAATCGGTTCTCCATTAACACATCAGCATATCTATCTCGTTTCGCTACTACACAATAATTACAGCTCACACTGGGGCTCTTTGAGTTGCTGTAGTCTGAGTATAACCACCTGGTACTTCCAGCTCTACTCGCTACACATTTTGTAGACAGTATCCAAATACACCACTGAACGTACCAGTAAAATTATAGCACTGTACGACACATAGTTCAGGAGGTATGATATTTTATACATGACAATTCGATTCTTTAAATAAGAGTGATGTGGATACTAGTGTGATACTACTCCTGTTGTGAAAAAACGTAAGTAACATCACACGTAGACAAAATTGTTGTGTTTTCTGTAAAAATTTTGATACGTAATGTGCAGCTATTTTTAATGCGACTGGTTCTGGTGGTATAATACTAATATGCTTCAAGCCCATGAGTATTACTAACTCGGGAAGGCGCCTAGCAGAGAGCATCTGCAGGCATTTTAGGACCCACCGATAGCATCACGTGAGTCGCAACCCAAGCAGTTCTCAATTATCTCGAGCGATATCCCCGCCCCCTGTCGCCAACTTAAAATTCTGCGACTGCTTTTCGCTGGCCGTTGTACGCCGAGCACGAATTAGGGGCGCTAATCTCATGAAGTTGCCGCACGTGGCGGCTGCTCTCCGCTAGCCGCCGGCGCCAACAAATACGACTCCGGGTCTTAACTCTTGTTCACTTCTGCCTTCTGCGCCAGACAATATACTCTGCTGCAATGTTCTCTCGAATTGCAATAAAGCCCTTTATATCTTCAACGCGCCTCATTTGTTTAGCCTCGCGCTCTGTCGTTTGTTGTGTGCGCGCTGGTGAACACGTTCCACTTCAACGCGCTCGCATTTGTCATATCGCCAGAACATACTGTGCAAGAGGCACATTAGAAGACCGACACGCTCAGAGACGGATATTAATAAATAAAAAAGATAGAAAAGGAAGGGCAACAGAAACAAAGGGAAGATAAAAAAGCGAGTATGAGGTCCAAAGTACAAAATCGCCCATATCTTGGACGCTGATCTGTCTTTAGTCTCACATCTTTTTACAACAGGTGACGTTTCGCTTCTCAGAAAACGTCCTTCTTCTTCTTTTTCTTCTTCTTCGGGGTTTCCCACTAGGTGTTAGCAGCTTTCGATCACCAAGGCCTCTTTCGTTCCAGTCATCCAGTCCTAAATTTTTGTCTTCCATAGCTTCTTCTGTGTATTTTTCCCATCTTACCACTGCCCAACCTCTCCCTCTTCCGCGTCGCTCCCGGTGTATAACCTTCGTTCGTCACCTATGGTTGGGCATTCTCTCTCCGAAATTTTTGCTAGCGAGCACGTTATCTCCATTAGCCTTCTTATCTCCTCGTTTCGTATCCTATCTCGCCTTGTTAACTGTCGACATCTTCTCATATAGTCTGTTTTTACTCTTCTAATTTTCCCCCTAGCTCTTCTTGTTTGAGGTCACATCTCAGCTCCACATTGAACAATGTTCTCCAGCACACGGTGAAACATTCTTTTATTAGTTTCCTTCTGAATATTATTATTTCTTTTTACCCCATGCGAAGCGTTAGTAGCTCTCTTCCCTACTGCTCTTATGGAGCTTATATCCTTGCCACGTGTACCAGTCTTATCTATCGTTGTTCCCAAATATTTGTAGCTTCTGCACGATTTTATTTCTCCCCCCTCTGTATCAGTTTTCAGCAAATTCTTTCCCATACACACACACACACACACACACACACACACACACACACAAAACATCTTATCCAGATTTATAGCCAAATACCATTTGCTATACTCATCTTTCCGCTTTCTCAGTATGTTTTCCACATCTTCTTCAACTTGAGAGAATTTTACCTGGTCATCCGCAAATAAAAGAGTGTCAAGAGTATGGCCATTGGTCATTTTTCCAGTGCCTGTGCATTTCCTGTTCCAAATAAATGTTAAACAAAATAGGTGAATTCTACAACTTGTTTTAGGACTTCGTCAACGAAAATACTTCGGATAAACTTGTTTCCCATTTTAATCATTACCTCTGTGTTCTTGCATAACTTCTTAACCAGTTTAATTCATATTTCTTTCACATTAACTCTTCTCATTGCGTCCCATAATTTTATTCTCTGGACATTGTTATGCGCTCTCTACAAGTCTACAGAGGTCATGTACATGCCTTTATTTCCAATCTTGCATTTTTTGTAATAACTCTCTGATAGAGTGAATGTTATCAAGATATGATCGTCCTTGCCTGAAACTACTTTGCTCTTCACTTAATGCCGAGATGTACTTTTCTATTTTCTTACTCAAATTACTGGAGAAAAATATATCTGTTGCTGGCATAAGACTTTGTAAGGTAGCTATAATTTCCCATCTTACAAGCACCCATCCATATACTTTACCGTGACCTACAAACACAATTAGGTATCATGCGATAGGTTGTACACCGTATATATGAATATATAGAGGAGACTGACATTGTCACATACGCCTTGTAAATAATTGTTAACGCTCATTGCATGAAAGGAGATGGAGTGTCTTTATTATCATACTAGCAGATGTTGGAACAACAGTGGAAATGAAACGGCAGGCAGAACTCAGGCCCTGGGTGGAAGGCCCATACAGGTGTTGGTCCTGATTAAACACAGGAAGTAGCAAGATGGACGTTGGGACACCTGAGCGCTGGGGCACAATTGAGTTGCCACCGGCCGTAATTGTAGCCGAACCGGAAGGATTATACTCGGAAACTACGAAAATCTTGGACGCAGCTGAGAGGAACGAAGAAACGGCACCCCGGAAACCACGCAGGCTGTGTTATTTCCACGGATTTTTACTCAGAAGCGTACCACTGTACGAGTATAGGTCTTTCCTCACAAACTTTCCGCGCTGCCCGACAGAAGACTAAAATGTGGTTGGTCGGCGTTCGGAAGAATCTGTAGAGAAAGAGAATATTTCGTGGTTTCGGGAATATGATTCGTTCTCGGAATTACTAGGGTGGGGAGCCGAGCCTTGCTGGGAAACCAGCGGCGGAGAGGCGAGGTCTTCCATTGTGAGCGCTCTTGAGTGACGGTCGCTCGGTATCAGCTTTGTTGGTATAGACGGACTTGCTGTCTTTGCTCTCAGGAGAGTTTATAGCTAGAACAGTCAGTCACTGTACTGTTGCGAGCCTACACGATTCTGGACTTCACCTCCAGTTTGGAAGTCGTCGTTGAGTACGCAGCGTTCAGTAATTGAGAGCACTTCTTCCGCCTACACTTACGTTGAGATATTACCTGAACTCCGCCCTTGTGGCTGGGAGTCCGCATTTCTCGTCTGCAGGACACAGAGAGGAGAAGACAGTATTAGAGTATATGAGTCAGAGGGCTGCCTTCTACCGTCCTAGTGTATTAAAGAGTTTATTTGTGGCTGGAGTTCTTCCATCGTCGCAGACGAGTACGAGAACCATCACTTAGACGCACCGGACGCAGTAACTACGGAGATATCGCAAATTGCTTCGGCTTATTAGGGCTATAAAAGCTAAACAACAGTGATCACGTTAGTTTATTTCCACTGAGGTTCCACACCACTGTAGATCATCTTTGAAAGTAGTGTCTTCTGGTGTTTGGTATGTAGATGATGTCAGTCATTTCGCGTTATTGATATTAGACCGCACAGTCATAATAAGGGGCAGAGTTGGGCAATTGATTAGTAATTTTAATTAGGAATTATAAACTTTGTAATATAAAGTTTTTTTTTAAATCTACAATAAATATATAAGCAGTAACAACGTTTATCATTTAGTAGGATTAGTTGCCTTCATCATTCTATTATGTTTAGATTGTAATTTATAGAATTAAGAGGAAGGACAGACTCAGCATACAGGAAAGTCAAAACAACCTTTGGTGACATTAAAAGCAACGGTGGTAACATTAAGAGTGCAACGGGAATTCCACCGTTAAATGCAGAGGAGAGAGCAGATACGTGGAAAGAATACATTGAAAGCCTCTATGAGGGTGAAGATTTGTCTGATGTGATAGAAGAAGAAACAGGAGTCGATTTAGAAGAGATAGGGGATCCAGTATTAGAATCGGAATTTAAAAGAGCTTTGGAGGACTTACGGTCAAATAAGGCAGAAGGGATAGATAATATTCCATCAGAATTTCTAAAATCATTGGGGGAAGTGGCAACAAAACGACTATTCACGTTGGTGTGTAGAGTCTGGCGATATACCATCTGACTTTCGGAAAAGCATCATCCACACAATTCCGAAGACGGCAAGAGCTGACAAGTGCGAGAATTATTACACAATCAGCTTAACAGTTCATGCATCGAAGCTGCTTACAAGAATAATATACAGAAGAATGGAAAAGAAAATTGAGAATGCGTTAGGTGACGATCAGTTTGGCTTTAGGAAAAGTAAAGGGACGAGAGAGGCAATTCTGACGTTACGGCTAATAATGGAAGCAAGGCTAAAGAAAAATCAAGACACTTTCATAGGATTTGTCGACCTGGAAAAAGCGTTCGACAATATGAAATGGTGCAAGCTGTTCGAGATTCTGAAAAAAGTAGGGGTAAGCTATAGGGAGAGACGGGTCATATACAATATGTACAACAACCAAGAGGGAATAATAAGAGTGGACGATCAAGAACGAAGTGCTCGTATTAAGAAGGGTATAAGACAAGGCTGTAGCCTTTCGTCCCTACTCTTCAATCTGTACATCGTGGAAGCAATGATGGAAATAAAAGAAAGGTTCAGGAGTGGAATTAAAATACAAGGTGAAAGGATATCAACGATACGATTCGCTAATGACATTGCTATCCTGAGTGAAAGTGAAGGAGAATTAAGTGATCTGCTGAACGGAATGAACAGTCTAATGAGTACACAGTATGGTTTGAGAGTAAGTCGGAGAAAGACGAAGGTAATGAGAAGTAGTAGAAATGAGAACAGCGAGAAACTTAACATCAGGATTGATGGTCACGAAGTCAATGAAGTTAAGGAATTCTGCTACCTAGGCAGTAAAATAACCAATGACGGACGGAGCAAGGAGGACATCAAAAGCAGACTCGCTATGGCAAAAAAGGCATTTCTGGCCAAGAGAAGTCTACTAATATCAAATACCGGCCTTAATTTGAGGAAGAAATTTCTGAGGATGTACGTCTGGAGTACAGCATTGTATGGTAGTGAAACATGGACTGTGGGAAAACCGGAACAGGAGAGAATCGAAGCATTTGAGATGTGGTGCTATAGACGAATGTTGAAAATTAGGTGGACTGATAAGGTAAGGAATGAGGAGGTTCTACGCAGAATCGGAGAGGAAAGGAATGTGTGGAAAACACTGATAAGGAGAAGGAACAGGATGATAGGACATCTACTAAGACATAAGGGAATGACTTCCATGGTACTAGAGGGAGCTGTAGAGGGCAAAAACTGTAGAGGAAGACAGAGATTGGAATACGTCAAGCAAATAATTGAGGACGTAGGTTGCAAGTGCTACTCTGAGATGGAGAGGTTAGCACAGGAAAGGAATTCGTGGCGGGCCGCATCAAACCAGTCAGTAGACTGATGACAAAAAAAAAATATATATATATATATATATCTGCTTCTGGGGGTAGTCAGACAGGGCCAAATCTTCATTTTAGCGTTTACTATTCTGCGTTGCGCACATTCGTTTTACACTCGCCTGTAGCAGCATCTTGGAACTTATTCCTCTAAAATCTTGCATACGCTCTTGTCGTCTTTTTTATACATTGAGGAGGTATATCATAAATTCCGCTCTATGCGTGCGTCTTCTCCCGCTCCGTTTTCCCAAATGTTTTCTGCAAATATCTACACTTCATTCACATTCCAGAAGTTTCTACATATTTCTGAGAAATCTAAAAACTCGTCTTCCTTAAAGGAAATGCCAATCATACAAAAAGAAAAAGAGAGGGAGAGGGGGGGGAGGGGGCAAGAAGAAAAGAAACAAACAGAGATCGAGTGAGAGAAAGGCGAGCAGCATGAACATCGGTTCTTCGATCGTGCATGGTCCCAAACGGTGCATAAAGTCAACAAGTCCTGATATGATGAACCGACTCGTCGAGTCCCCTTCAATCGCTTACGAGGGAAGCTGAAAGAAAGACTACGTGTACTTTGGAAAAAAATGGTTCAAATGGCTCTGAGCACTATGGGACTTAACATCTATGGTCATCAGTCCCCTAGAACTTAGAACTACTTAAACCTAACTAACCTAAGGACAGCACACAACACCCAGCCCTCACGAGGCAGAGAAAATCCCTGACCCCGCCGGGAATCGAACCCGGGTGTACTTTGGAATACGGTATACTGAGAAGTTTCAACAGAGCAAAGGAGCTATATCAACAAATTTATCTACCAAGTTCGCACCAGGCGGAAGGAACGCGTGGACCAAGTGGTGAAAATGGTGCACAGCGTCTAGTTCGTAACGAAGTACCACACAATTATTTTCGTCGTACACTCGCCAATCAAGCAAAAATTTAATGGGATACGTTAGTGCAACTGGATTTTAACGTCAAAGGCACGTAACACTGGGCAGCTGAGCAACAGATCCCTCACTATGCTTGCTTTCTCAATTCTGCGCTCATGAGAAAAGCAGTTGTTAATAACAGACTAAGAGCAGGTCAAATTAATACTGATAAAACAAGACATTTGTTAAAATTAATACCCTACCTAAAGTGCGATAACTGCATCATTGAAGAGGAGGACATGGTGCTTGTATTAATAGAATATGGTAACTACAATCATACAATAAGAAAAGTACTCGGAAGCACACTTCCGACATTGTCGAGAGCGCCGGCCGCGGTGGTCTAGCGGTTCTAGGCGCTCAGTCCGGAGCCGCGCGACTGCTACGGTCGCAGGTTCAAATCCTGCCTCGGGCATGGATGTGTGTGATGTCCTTGGGTTAGTTAGGTTCAAGTAGTTCTAAGTTCTAAGGGACTGATGACCGTAGATGTTAAGTCCCATAGTGCTCAGAGCCATTTGAACCATTTTGTCGAGAGCTATACTGGAATAATGTTAATTTCTTTTGTACTTTTTTTTAGGTTTGGTCTGGAAATTCGCAGCAAACACCATGCCATCACTATAAAAATGGATGTATAGGTGAAGACACACCAATTCACTGCAACAAGAGGTTGTTTTTCCCTCAACCTAGCATTCGTAAATTTTCACTTCCGCCACAGAGAAGTCATATCAGCAACTGTTTCGCTGGAAGTACGTCCCACTAACATGTGGCAGCCCGCAGCAACCATTACTGCGCTGGTGAGAGAGGGTAATCTTTGCGCCTCGGTGTAAATTACGCTTTCTCCACGGCCCGAATGCAAACATGAGCGCAGTACACTGGCGGGTAAATTCTAATTTTCGTAGGTGCGTCTCGGGCTATAAAATTCCGACGGCCTTTTCATAATTACACAATAGGGCGGAAAGGCGCGCCGTCGCAGATAAGGAATATATTATTTCGTGCGAGCGATAGCCGGCTCCGCCGTAACAAGGCGTATTTCACGTCTCTTAACGCGATCCTAGCGCAGATACGCGCCGCGCGGTGTAATTAACAAGACGCGATGCGCATACGAACTGTCTGCTTTGTGGTCCACCTAAGCCCGACTGCATTACGGGGGAGATCTCAGGGGCTTATATCCTCGCAAACATCTCGCCGCTCAAAACAGTTGGCCGACCGCCCACAATCGTGCAGATAAAGTGGTAAGTCAGTTCACGGTATAAGGAAGGATGGAAGGCAAGTGAGTTACATCTCGTCATTGCCCAGATAATTTCGAACAAGGTGAAAATTTCTAGGCCTGACAGAGTAAGAATGAAAGGCATTTGTTTTTCAACATATTCCCCTTTTAGTGCAACACATACTGTCCAAGGTCTCTGGTTTAGTGACTAGATTCGATCCCTGAAATACGATTTTAGATGTTTTGCAAGTAGCCGCTTCTGCCGTAAGTCTTCACTGAGATCAGAATATTTTTAAAAAGAATCCCTTAGATATGGAAATAAGTGAAAGTCAGAGACAACTAAATTTGTTAAATAGGATGTTTGCGTAAATAATTCATAATTCAAATTCCTCAGTTGCCCAATTTGTAAATTACCTTCTATTATCCGGAGTAAAGATGATTTATTTGTTTTGCATTATAGACCATCTCTTATTACTTTTTCGTGCTATCGGTCAGGCACACTCGTGTAGAGTCTGTCAGTTACTGTTTTGACTTTGGAAGGTAATCAGTAATACGTGCCCCTTTTATGTATTAAAAATATTAGGCATACCTTTTTTTCGACATATGAAAATATTTCACCTCTATCGGGGCAATCCACCAGCTTTCATCAACTGATTGCTTTTTTTTCTGGAGTCTCTGTTCATGTCGTACCGCCAGTGAAAACTCGACGAACAGAAATAATTTGCATTCTTTTTCGCACGGCACATTTATGAGGAGAAATTGTATTTACATTTCGCTTTTGAATATCATCCGCCAAATGTGGAACCCACCTTGCACTAACCCTTTGCCATAGTTAATTCTTCATGTAAAAAGTACCGTACTCTCGCACGGTACATGTTAACGGCATCAGTTATTTTGTACACCTTTTACCTCTGAATTGCTCGTTTAGCAAAACGATATAGTCACCTTCTTAATGCAATCATATTCTGAAAGTAAGACGTCATGTTAAGACTTGAAATATTATTCACTATCCCATTAGTTTCCCAATTTACGTATTTTAGCAGAAAATATGACAAAACGTCTCATTCGATAGTTCCACAAAATTAAATTAGACGCTACTAATGACATAAAGAAAAGCGTACTTGATTACTACACTGGTATGCGTCGATCTTCATATTCAAAATTCCTGAGTTAGATCTTTCGCAGGTTCTTGAGCTTTCTCCGGTCGTGAACTTGACTGTATCCTTTGCAAAGTGATTATTTTGTTCTAATTACGAACCAGAGTAAGGATAAGAACATAGGAAATCGAATAATTAATTACTTATATTGTACCAGTGTGTTGTCAAGTATGATACTAGGGCTGAAAATAATGTAAATTGCAAATCATTATTTCTGCTGTTTAGCCTGCATGCCTCGATGCAATGGAAAACCTAAAAGAAAATTTCACAATAGGTATACATGCACAGAGAGAACAAATTCGAGGCTCATAGTTGACAGGAATGAGCAGAGGTCTTAGCAAAGACACCATGTTAAATATACGAAGAATTAGAGCAAAAATGATATTCAACAGCAGGATGGAGAATATTTCGGGATTATACAACAGAATAAACTATTTAAAAAAACGATGTGTGGAAAGTAAAGTATACGATACAGGATGAAGGCAAAGGGCTGATTGTCACAAGGAAAAAAGCTTTTCTTAACAAAATAAATGCACAATTGTCACGCAGTGGGCTATAGATTGAAAACAAGCTTTTGCTACAATATGTTTAAGCTAAGCACATTACTCGTATCGATGTTAAATGTAGACTGTAGGTTCGAATCCTGCTTCGGGCATGAATGTGTGTGATGTCCTTAGGTTAGTTAGGTTTAAGTAGTTCTAAGTTCTAGGGGACTGATGACCTCAGCTGTTAAGTCCCATAGTGCTCAGAGCCATTTGAACCATTTTTTGTAGACTGTAGAAAAACAGGGAAAAGAGGAACTGGGAGTTCCTGAATTATGAAACTACAAACAAATTATGCACATGATGAAAAGCGCGAAATGAAGATGCATTACACGGAATAAGCGGAGAGAAAGGGCTATAAAAACTTACTCGAGAAGAAAATGGGATATGGTTAAGTCATCCAGAGTTACTTAAAGCCTCTAAATAAGGGAGCACCTGAAGAAAAAAAGTGAGGGACAACTAAAATTGGAGTAAACAGTACAGATGATTAATAACGTTCGACGTAGCAGTTACTAAAACGAAAAGTGACTGTATTTAGGGTAGAGCTTTTCGAACTTTTCCTCATGGCGACACCCTTCTAATACATACCGTTCAGTCTCACAAGACACCACTTCACTCATATCAATAAAAGAGTTTCTGTTGTAAAATATGGCACTTTGAAAAACTATTCATTTTTGTATTTCATTTCTAAGTACGTATAATCATAAGTTAAAACTTCTTCATAGATACAAAACTTTTCAACACTATCCTGAATTCAATGACTCAAGTGGGGAAGCCTGTCATATATTAGCTCAAACGTTACTGTTTAACTGATTTTATATTAAGAATAATAAAAAATACACGTGCACTCTAATATGTTGTAGAAAATTGCAACAAAATGACGAGTTATCTTTTACTTATGTGAGGGTGTTCTCTCTGAAAAGAAATCCCAAAGTTACAGAAGTCTGATTCTTGGTAATTAAGTTTTAAAATGCTGTTGTTCATCAGTTACGCCAGTTCCTCTTCTTCAACAAGTTGAATTTCACAAGTTGAATTTTGTGGTGTGTTGGTCAACATCCGTCCAGCTCGTCTTTCAATTGCACTAATTGGTCATGACTCAATGGTTGGAAGGAAAGGAGAAAAGAAAGACTAGCTTCAACGTCCCTTCGACATCGAAGTCATTAGGAGCAGAGCACAAGCTCGGATTGTTTCAAGCATGGAAAAGGAAATCGGTCGTGCCCTTGAAAAGGAACCATCGTGGCGTTTGCCAGGAGCGATATAGTGAAATAACGGAAAACCTCAATCTGGATGATTGAGGGTTTGAACCATCGTCCTCCCGAAAGCGAGTCCAGTGTGCTCATTCGGTAATCAATGGTTGTATTTTGTTATTAACTGCACATTTAAATGCCAAGGAAAACATTTCAAAATTGCTTTCTTTTGTTTTTCTCAGCCATATCTCGACTTTGTCTCTTAAGGCTGCAATTTTTTGGTTGGCGGCAAGGGGATTTGAACCCATACCTTGTAGACTAACATTTGTCTTGTTGGTTTTTTCAATTAAATCAGAAAGGAAAACTAGCTTTGTGCTCCAGAGTTCGTCTATTAATGCATCAACAAACTCAGTTTTCTTTTCCTGTTCAAATAACTGCAGCATTTCCTCCTTAAGTACATATACACGATTATTCTCCCTGTGGATATTCAGCGGACTTCTGTATGAAGGGGGAGGGGGGGGGTGCTGCGTTCCATACTAGTCACATATCTGATAGAAAATTCTTGACTTGAGAGGCTTGTTTCAAATATAATTTATCATTTTAACAGCCTTGTCCAAAACTGATTTGAAGCCCTATCGAATAGTTTTTTGTAACGCAGATACCGTTCAACTACGTTCCATTCGTCAATGAAACGAATAAAAAAACGAACTGAGCTAGCCCACTTACATCGGTAGGTCCTCCCAGCTGAATCGCAAATATTAAATTTGTTTCATCGAATCGAGTTTTAACAGAGGGCCCAATGTTTTGAGACATATCCTGACATAGTCTCCCATCTGTACTATCGCCCTAGCGAATATTTTTCACATCACGTTAGTACTCAGGGTGAAACAATGTCTTTACTTTAGCGCAGCAAGCTCGAATGATGACTTTCTCTGCAACTACTGAGATAATGAACTTTTTTTGCAGTAGTCTCAGATAACTAGCTTAACAGACGTAGTAAATTTGTTTGTAGACAAATAACTCTGATTATTCTTCTGGCTTCGAATTTCTTAGAAATAGTATCAACTTTTTCTTTGTAAATGTTTGCGTTTTGTTGAAATGCGGGGTCGCAATTTATTCGATACCATGCTTGTATTGGGAAATTTCTCTCCACATATCGCATACTCTGGTGTAGGACATACTTCATCTCCACACCATGTGATCCCTATATTTAAATATTCTTAAATATGGCCTCACTTTGTATTATTGGTACTGCATAATGGCGCAGAATAAACTGCAGTTTGAGAAGCAGTATTTGATTGTTGCTCTGTTTTACTGGAGTTCCAGACACACTGCTTAACTGTTGCTCTGCATCTGGTGTTTCACAAATTGACGAGGGTCTCTTTCAGACAGTAAATTCATTCCTTTTTGATGACTTCTGTAAATTATATCAATTTGAAACAAGTAAAATAATGACATGTCACGAATGAAACAAAGAAACGGATTGAGGGGAACGTGTACAGCCTCACACTATTGCTGCTCGAAGTGGCTGTTAAGACACCGATCGGGAAAGAGCTACAAAGTACAGCAGCACAAGAGTGCCAGAATTGGAAGCTATAATGTGGTGCTACAGAAGAATACTGACGATTAGATGGGTAGATCATGTAACTAATGAGGAGGTACTGAAAAAATTGGGGAGAAAAGGAATTTGTGTCACAACTTGACTAGGAGAAGGGATCGGTTTGTGGCACACGTTCTGAGGGTACAAATCGATGAGGAGGACCAAGAGATGAATACACTAAGCAGATTTAGAAGGATGTAGGTTGCAGTAGGTGCTGGGAGATGAAGAAGCTTGCACAGGATAGAGTAGCATGGAGAGCTGCTTCAAACCAGTATCTGGACTGAACACCACAACAACAACAACAACAACATGAAGAAACTAATAGAGTTCAACATACCGATCACTCATTATATATATATATATATAATATGGTTGCAATGAACGAAAAGAAGGATGATTTTTTATCGCAAGGTTTTCATTTGTCTTACACTCTGAATTTACTAGTCTTCTGACGCACTTGGTGCTACCACTCGACACCTCGGTGTGTCGAGGCACACTCCTTGGAGAGGTCTAATCTAGAGAAAGGTAATACGAAAACAAATCAGTCAGAAGAATCGTAAATTCAAAATAATTATACGTATAAAATTAATGAGAAAGCTTGGAAGTGTGACATATTAAAATTAGAAAGTCTACCAAACAGTTTATTCAAACTAATCGCGTCATGCTCAATCTTCAAAAAATGGTTCAAATGGCTCTGAGCACTATGCGACTTAACTTCTGAGGTCACCAGTCGCCTAAAACTTAGAACTTATTAAACCTAACTAACCTAAGGACATCACACACATCCATGCCCGAGGCAGGATTCGAACCTGCGACCGTAGCGGTCACGCGGTTCCAGACTGAAGCGCCTAGAACCGCACGGCCACACCGGCCGGCCCTCAATTTTCACAGCATAATGTTATGAAATAGTGTAACGTAAGCAGTTAACGTAAGCAATATTCACAGTTTCTAAAAATCGAAAACTTTCACTTTTAACGTCGAAAGGACGCCCCTTACAGAGAAAGCTCAGGAACAAGTGACGCAATAAATTTTTTGTGTCTTTTGCCAAAGACATCAGAACTTAGTTTCGCGCTTAGTACGACGTTATTTTTTTTATCTTTCAGCATTTATTATATAAAATAACTTATTTTCTTAATTATTGTATTGTGCAGTTTGTTATACTTCGTGTGAAATGGTCAGGTTATATTCAAATGCCACTGTTCCGCCCAGGCAACAAGTCGATACAACACTCGTCGCGAAGTACGAGCTTTGGACGGAAATGGGCTACAACTACATCAATAACAATACTGATGCAGCGGTTTGGGTAACAACAAAAATGGCAAACATTTTGGTGCTTCGTTTTGGCACTGTGGTGGCATTGTTCGCGCACGCCTCCCGCCTTCCGCCGACCGTGTCCGGAGCAGCTCCGATCGGACGATGACGACAGCTCGTGGCATTACCTCACAGGCGAGAGTGGCCGCAAATGCTACTAGCCTGCCTTGACGGCGCGGCAGACAGCTCACCCCGGACCCACGTGACTGTCGCACAGGGCCGCGTAATGCCGCAAAGGCCGCCGTCTCGGCTAACGGTCTCTGTGCTGTCGTAGGGGGTCGCTCCATGCAAATCGGGTGGAGTCACATTACGAGACCGCACAAAGTAATACAGCATTAACACTGACCAGATCCACGTGAACCGCAATGAACGTACATCTTAAAACAGTCTTATATTTTAGTTTACCGTATTTCAACGTCATCACGTTCTACATGTTGCGCTTGTTGATGTAGTCACTCTTTTTGTCCTTTGCGATTTATGTCAGCTCGTTGCAGTTGTGATATGTAACTCCACTGGTCATACTTCGTAGGGCAGTAGTGTGCGTCTAACCCTTGAATTTTTGCCTAGATAAGCTACAGGAAAACGTAATAGTGAATTAAGTGTGCAGCTGGTATTAATACTTTTTCTATTTTACGTCCTTTCTGCATGATTTAAACGCACAGCTTTCGACCAGAACATGACGTGTTTTAACAAATGTTTTTCTTGGTTCTATAGCAAAGTGACTGCTTTTCAGTAGATTTCTTTGATTTTAACTGGTTGCCTGGTCAGTGCAGCTCATTTTTCTATACCCATTGTAGACCAGTTGTCTCTGGTTGTTTTGTTACCAAAATAACAGAATTCATTTACAGGACTTGCGGGTACGTTTCCTACTCTGACATATGGTTCTTTCAACAAACTAACGTACGTTTCCTTAAGCATAATTTTCCACGCCAGTCTATAAATGTATATCAGTAAGTTCGTTTACACGAATTCTTTGACCAGTTTCAGCACAGGGAAAGAAATATTAGCTGTATAATTGCTCTTGTATCTGCACTGAAGTCTAAGCTCAATTTCTGCATTTGCATTTCACATTTAGCCCTTGTAAATAACAGTCCATAATCTGTATAGGTCGCAAACGAGTTTTTAAAAATACAACTGGGCCATTAATGCTGACAAGTGAGAAAGAGTGAAAGCTACGGAAATTAACGAGTCTAGAATAATTACAGCCAATTAATTTGTCAGTTGGCTGCAGTTTACATGGATAAACAGACGGGAAAGCGGCTAATCACAATTTATCGTGCAACAATTGAAACAAATCATCTTGATGGTCGAAGAAGTTGAATCGGATAATAGTAATCTTAATAGGGTCCTTCTCTTTGCCAGGTGACAATAACTTAAAGAGGCTATATGGCAAAAGGAGGAGAAGACAGTAACCGAAGAAGCACGGCTGTAGATATTCTGCCGACAGCTTTCATTCGATATTCAGTAAACGATTCTCGTGGAAAGTTTCAATTAAAGTGCAACTCCCCCGAACGGCAGAAAGAAACAAAGTTCAATAAGAAATTTTGAAGAGCAGCTGCTGCTACTGCTTCGCAGTGAGGGAGCAGCGCTCCCCAAATGAGGAAATGATATTGGAGGAGGAAGAAAGTTCTGATGGATGTATGACGCCTGCTCTGAAACTTCTGAGAAGGACAGGAGGTAAGGACAGCAGGCAATAGCCGTAGCAGAGATCACAAGGGCCGCGTGTCCCACGCTGCACCTCAGTCGTATCCGGCATTCCGGGTGCAGGCGAGTAGCTGGTTTTCTTAACGTCCTCTCTATACGACCAGTATTTATGCAGCTATCGACTAATAATTAAGTACTGTAAGGATTTACAAACGGTAGAATACACACGCCGAGGAAGAAGAGCAAGTTTCCGTTAGCTTCTCTACGGAAAATCTACATCTGGTACTGAAATAAAGAGACTAAGAATTCCAGTAATCGTCTTCAGTTTCTATTTCTACGAGTTTCCTATCCTAGAACTCCAATATTAGATGAAACCTCTTTTTGTGGAAAATAATTGTTAACAACCTATACAGGAGACCCAAACGAAACCTCTTTTTGTGGAAAATAATTGTTAACAACCTATACAGGAAACCCAAACGAAATTTGGTAAGGGGATTATAGTTCAAGGATTAGTGGCGACATATTAATTCTATCGGGGACGGCAAATGACTTGGAAGTTCAGCAGAACAGGATGGATATTCTTTTGAAATATGGTTATAAGATAAACATCAAAAAGTAAAACAAGAGTAATGGTGTACAGTCGAATTAAATCATGCAATGCTGAGGAAATTAGATTAGGAAATGAGACACAGACATTACTAGACTATTTTTGCTATTTGGGCGGAAATATGACTAATAGCAGAAGTAAAGTGGAAATAGTATACAGATAGCAATAGCAAGAAAAGATTTTCTAGAAAAGAGAAAATCAGAAATATCTAATATAAGTTTAGGTGTTATGTAGCCACTTGTCTGGAGTATATCCTTATATGGAAGTGAGTAATGGCTTTGTTAGACAAGCTCTTTTTAAGGGATACAATCGCTCACAGAGTAATGTAAGTAATCACATGTAATTGTGATAGTTTAGAGACAGAATTATCTGCCAAAAATGCGAGGAGGACGTTTCGTGTTTGATCTGTTTATCTTTTCAGTAGATATAAATAATAAAAACTGATTTCGGAGAACTGCAATTTTATCTTCTTATTATAATAAGAAATGATATTCAATACCGCACCCACAAAAAAGACAATTTTTTAGACGCGTGTGAAGAAGAAAACTGATGAATTTAGCTACACATGTTCCCTAGTAATGAGTATTTCCCTGCAGCCTTGTTGTTTCAGATAGTTCTGCTATTTCCCAAGGTGCTATTAATTTATAAAAGACGAAGAATAGCCTTGAAACAATATCCAGTATTTTGTAACGAATCTTAGGTTGTCTTCCGCATACTTCAGTGCACCAACCTGAAATATATATTTATAAATAATAACTTTAGAACATATCTCATAGCGGTACGTGGACGAACCCCTGATACTAGCAGTTTCAACTACGGTTTTCGACACACCAGAACGTAGGCCTAAATCCGTAAGGTTGTGGAAAGGTATATACCCAGCTGGATACGAATTTTGGAATAGCACTGTTCTTATACTTGTTCAGCCATTCTGCTTTAGGCTTCCCGTGAGGCCTGTAAATCTCCACAGGATAGTTCTGGGATGGTTCCTCCGATAATGCCTCAGTCGATTTGCCCCGACCACCTACGCATCACCCCCCTCCCCTCCTCCTACACCTCCACCATCTCGCTGACCAATAGAGCTAATGCTCAACACAAACGCTCATACAGCTCAAGCTCAGTTACAAACACGAACATAAAATGGATGTGTGTGGTCATCAACAGATACCGTAAATCAGAGACTCCTGCAGTCGTCTTATGTATTGGGATCACCTCCCTGTTCGGGCTCCGCCAAAGTGAAGTCTTGCACTGATATGGGGAAGCACCATTCTAATGCTACAAATAACGAAACGGAAGAGAGGTGAATATAAAGAAGCAAAAATCGGAAGTACGACAGAAAACCGCGATGGCAGGATAGCGCGTGCGCTTCTTGAATGAGCAACGTCGCTTACTCGCTGGAAAAAAAGAACTCCGGCATTCGCAGTATGCTAGCAAAAAGTCGACTACCTCGAATGACTGGCTCAGTGCAGTAACGGAGCAAAAATAGGTGCGTCGGCCTCAATCTTGCTGCGTATTTTTATGCGCGCGGAATGTGTGCGCAGGCAAGGACGAATGCCACGATTCTCTGCTGCCACAGCTGGCACGCCAGCTGCTGAGACACACGTCACATTTACTCGGCAGGCGAAAGTCGGTTAGCCGGAGTTCACGAGAAGTGTCACAGAATTTCTTGATTACCGTTGCTCGGTTGACCTGTCGAGGAAAGCGAGGGAGGGCGAATTGTCACAATAACATGACAGGCGTACTGCGCACACTTAGAAAATTAACACCACTATTATGTAAAAGATATGTCTCGGGAAAACATTACAGGCGTTTGCTGAAAGGAAAAAGCGAACTCAAATGGGTCTTAGCTGCGTTCTCGGAAACACCAGCAGAACGTTATCTTTCGCCACGCTGTTGGTCAGTGCCGCCTGGCGTCACTACTTAGTTTGGCATTGAAATTATTAAGAGACGACAAAATACGGAGGGGTCTAAACAATGATTTTTAGCATCGTGTGGTCTACTCGCAGGTAAGAAGGGAAACAGCCAGCATCTTAAAATCGAATTGTTTATGTCTTAGTTCCACTTTTTAAAACATATATTTTTACCGAAGCTGAATCAAAATTTTCTCGAGGATTCGGCCTTCTGTTGCTGAAGGTATGCTTGTTAGGTGTATTTAATTCCACTCACTAACATTACTTTTCGTGTAGGTGACAGGATAATACGCATAAATCTCCACAAAATGCAGCTCAAATACCGAATGGCTGCTGTTTAGTATATATATTATTGTAAGTTCAAGTGGCGTTGATCTTAAAGAGCTGGAGAACGGTAGAAATACAACTGATTGTGGAGTCACAGTAACGTTTAGGAAATGAACTCAAAGCAACAGACTATGGCGGCTAACAATCATCATTTCTACTGTCACTACTTTTTTTAATCTCGATAAATAGGCGCAGATACGAGTTGGAGTTCAATTCCTGGTTCTGCAAAAGAGTTTTCAGCAGTCGGGTATTCCAACAAAATGTTCAGAGTCCTACCAGCATCGACGTGATCAGACGCGGAAGGACAAGGAGAAAGCCGCAATGGTTGTGGTGTTGTTGAAGGAATCATTTCGTACTTAGACGTAGGGAAATTATGCAAAATATAAAACAGAACGGCCGGCCTGGGGATTGAATCCCGTCCCTCTGGCATAAGAATCGAGGGTCTTAATCACTGCACCCGTGTCGCACGGTGCAACACAAACTATAAACACGTGAGCAGACGATTATTGCAATTTTCATCCGTTATATTAATACCGAGAAGAAGGTATAACGTTTGTTATGTGTATAATGAAAAATGAGTAATAAACCTGGATAGGATGAATCTTATGTCTCATCTTTGATTTTTATTTGTGCATTTGGAACCAAGACACAGAAAACGTACTTTTTATATGAAAAACTGTTATGCTGACTCACCTATGTAGCATTTAGCTCAAGAAAGTGCAGTTCTGCAAGCTTGATCAAACGAAATTTCTTCTCATACAGGAATAGTCTACAAAACTGAAGACACACGCATTCTAAATGCAAGCCTAATAACAACAACGTCACAGTAAGGCTCTTTAGAAATCCACCGTGACGTATGGTCCTAATCACGAAGATCCAATTCTGAAAAGGCATCTTTTCGTAATCAGGATACTCAGACCGCCCTTATGATTAAATAGTAACAACGGAATATTGTAACTAATGTAGAAGCAATACTTGGTATGAATAATGATTTCAAAGGTGCACATAATAATAATTTGTGTCAGAAACATTCCACACATGTAAAATAACTTACGCGGCAGCCGATAAAAGACAACAATAAGTATCAAACTGAAATTTTTCTTTCTGTCATTGCATAGAAATACTATCACGATACTCTGAGTCTATCAGTATTACATTACAATTCATTCACACGGATTAAAGGATATCAGACTGCGTCACATTCCACAAGATTTTCCTAGCCATTTGCACTTCACACTTCTTTGTTAAAAAAAAAGCGTGGCCACATAATGGAACTTCGTCGAAAACAGGGTTCACTACAAGCAGCTCTTAATTCGCCTGCTACAGTGAAGGCCATAGAACTCGTCTTAGCGCGTTATTATGTCGGAGGGCAATGGACTGCGTTCTAAATGCAATAGCTCTTGGCGAGAGGGTCGTTGAAGTATTTGAAGAAATGGAAGTTCGCATGAATGAGCTTACGCGTGCTTTGGATCGACGGAGAAGGATATTAAAATCTTTCTTCTCTTCGCTATTTATTTTTGAAATCTCCCCTGGCACAAAGCCCTGGCTACACTAGTCTCTACACCTGTTCCATTCTAAAACAAAATAAGACTTTTATAGCTAATGGAGGTGGGTACTTACGAGCCGTTACATATCCTAAATCTTTCTTTTGAAGTGAAAGAAGTGTTCGGTCCATAGTGTCTAAAACTCGACGCAGTGCCAACTCGGAATGGACAGTACTGTACATGTAACGTTATCAATGAAAGGTAGTATATACACTTAACTTTGGATACAAATATAGGTAAGGATCGATGAACATAAGTGCTCCAACGGTACTAATTCTTCAACACGTCCGAATAAATACATCGCTTGTTTGCCGCTAATAAGCATGCAATTAAACAATACTTTATTGGACGAAAAATTAAATGAAGGTAAAAATAGAGCACTAAGCTGGAGGTGGTAGATTGCTTTAGAACTGAGGTCTGGTCGAGACATTCATCCAAGAGTGAAGGTCATATGGTTGATGATGGTGAAAATACATTTACTGACAACGTCTCCGGTATGCAGTAGCTTGTTTAAGTTTTCGTAGTATCACACAGAAAGGTACAGTCGGTTTTCATCATTCGGAAAAGTGGACAAACATTTCTTCTTCCATCCAAACCACAAGGCTCTTATTTCCTCCATGCACGTAAAGGAGCGTAGACGGTGCTGTGATTGTCGTTACCAAATGACTGACAAAGAAACGTTCAGCAAGCATGCTACTAAAGTACACCGATTGTGCAACGCAATAAAGTCACCCTAAATATCCCACTGATTTTATCTGAAATCGTAAACTAATAATTTTCTGTGTTTTTATAAGATCTCAGAGTATTTAATCATAGAACAGTTTCGAGGCGAAGTTCACATGTGTACACAGATGACAAAAAGACATGGAAGTTAACACTCACTTCCATTTGGAAAACAGAACGAGTAAAGGTTCTCATAGCGCTAGTTAAGACTGCAGAAAATTATCATAGCAACAGCAGATTTGCCACTTTTGTTGTTTTATCTGACTCCTCCTTCGACGTCTATGGTACAGAAGTATTTCGGAGTACATTTACTTTATTCTGTCTTTCTTCTATGACGAATAGTGCTTTCCCACAGAAACTTCTCAGTGTTGATTTGATCAAAAGCCTAACACAGCATTTGTGTACTATACGTACAGTATAACTATTTTGAAAATGATGTCACACACCACGATGGAAAGATCATTATAATAACAGAATAAACATGACAAGTCCACCGCAAACCTTTTCATATTCTGGACTTTTTACTTTTTCACATGCACATTTCAGGTTCCAGCTATGAAAATTATAAACCAGCATAAATTATGGAAACATAATGTTTATTCTGAGGGAACAGGAAAAACATCGAATCCGAGATGTGTATAACTGCCTTTCCTTGTCGGGTCGGAAGCACAAATATTGACTTTAATGTTTCCTTGCATTCATGACATACACGATATGCCAAACATGAATTCCTTTTTATGCGCTGTACAGTATAACATTACAAGATGGTTCTTAAGTCAAGTGTGGAAATAAAACAATGGAAAACAGCCTTCACAGCTTCCGCAGTGCTGCGTGCAAAATGTGTAAGGCTCTGTGGGTGCAACTGTTGAACGATTGCCATACGAGAAACAGCGCCATTTTAGGAAAATGGTGCCAAATGCAAGGCTGAAGTGCCAACGCCATTCGGTCACGTTCCGTCCCAAATAATGGCGTGTTGGCTGCAGCTTTTTGCGACAGTATTTTCTGTTTACCTGTGTAGGGGGTTGTGTTTACGAGCACAGCCGCTGTAATGAGCATTCGTACGCTGCACGACAAACACAGAACCAGGAAACTTCACACGGCATATCTAGCGAGTTTGCAACCACTCTCAAAACTAGTTTCCATGATCAGCGTGTGGCGTCGCGACGTCTTTTTTCACTTAGTCTGGAACAGTCGGAATTATTTTAAAAGATCTTTCTTTTTTGTAATTGCATGCGAAAAAAGTTAGTGTAGTGAATAAAAGAGAAATGGTCATCTTGCAACAGTGGAAGTACCCCAAGAGCAGCTTGTGTACCTGTTATTAACACACCTTTAAAGTGAAATATTATGAGTGCCATTGTGCAGAATAAGTGAGTTTCTTTTTGAAAAATCGTCAGCATCGAAGAACTCGTAAACTACATTTAACTTAATAGGCACTGAAAATAGGAACACTTTCTTTTTCTATTTTCGTTCCTACTGTGAAGAACATTTTTCGTTCTTCAATACCGAACGCAAAAGCAGAAAACTACAATTCCCGGAAAGACAAAAGGTTAGTTTTTTTTAATTTTTATAACGAAACATGTTGTCTTGTTGTATGTAAGTATTGGTCACAGCCGCGCGGAGTAGCCGTGCTGTCTCAGGCGCCTTGTCACGGGTCGCGCGGCCCTCCCCTGTCGGAGGTTAGTCCTCCCTCGGGCATGGGTGTGTGTGTTGTCCTTAACGTAAGTTAGTTTAAGTTAGATTAAGTAGTGTGTAAGCCTAGGGACCGATGACCTCAGCAGTTTGGTCCCATAGTCCTTACCACAAATTTCCAATTTTTATTGGTCACAACTTTCATATTTTTCCTTATCGAATAAAATGCTTGTTGTAGTTCCCCTGCGTCATCTGATTTCTATTAATGACACAGAAAGATTTCGATCTAGGATTACTGAGTAACATAACGTTTGTATATGGCGGGGAAAAAACACAAAATAATGAAAATGTCTCGCAAGACGACTGCCAAATATAGTCCTTCGTTCACTCTTCATACGCCAGGAGTCTGGCGTATGATTTACTTATCCTTAGAGAAAATTGTTGCCATAAGGTGTGGAATCCTTATGAAGCTTTCCAGTTTCCCCTATGGACTACAAACTGTAGCTCCAACGCAGAACAACTTGTCCACGGAAATATGAGTAAATCGTCCGAATTGGACTGTTGATGAAAAGAGATGCATACATATCTTATCTTAGAGAATGTGATTTCAAGCAGCTGAGAAAATAACCCGCTCGTGGACGTAACAGAGATATTTCTTGGAACACGCAGCGTTATCTTATCAAAGAAACGCAAAGCAAACATTTACCGGAACTACACAATGAATCTGCTGAGGCCAGTGAAGAATCATCACAACCCGTCCTTTACGTACTTCGCCAGACTCGTAACCGTGGTAACCAAGAGCCCTAAGGAATTTGAAGACACTGATCTATACTTCTATCGATAATATAAAGTAACCTATGTGCTTTCTTCAGCAGCGAGCGAAGAAGTGCAACGGTTAAGACATTGTGCTCATCTTGGTGTAAGAGACATCAAATCGACGTCTGATCACCCTGGTTTTTAGTTTACAATGATAATTCGAGTAGGTAAGTGTCAATTTCTACAGCAGTCCTCAAACTAAGCTGTTGCTTCAGCTGTAATGACATAGTTGTCGACGAGAGGTATATTCTACCTTGCCTTTCCTTCTTTTAACTGTGGATATACCTCACAAATGACGCAACCACATCAACAGTACATAGGATCTCTAAGAGGACCCGTCCTAATTGCTGGCCACCAGCTTGAACTACACGATTTCGAAGTTTTCATAAGCAACTACTAGAAATCCATCCAGTGCCGTTGTCCGTCTCAGTGTACTTGTAGTTGTTCGGTATTTTAGTTATTAGTATCTCATCCTACTGCAATGCTACCGCGTTACTGCTTTGTTAGACAACATCTGTAGGGCAATGCTCTGCGAACGAAGGCAGCAATCTGATCTTTATTGATTGAGTAACTCTGTGCGATAACATCACCACTCAAGGCAGTTATCTACTTCGTGTGTAGATGATCTGAAACTTTTCATTAAGTGACAGATACGCGTCTCTACCGCGGCATTACATATGACGGGAATGTATGATTTAGGTAGCACTATATTCATAAGTTAAGTATAGGTGGGCTCTCGTATCTAGATCGATTTACAGAGCTGTATCAAGTAAAACGCTCTGATCGCTCTAGCCCAGTTTCAGCTGCATCACTCCTGCCAAAAAGCAATGAGAACTACATTAAAACTGTGAAACTTAATACTTTCCCGGCGCCTAGACTGTTCCATGAAATTTCGGGCATAATGCCGGATGTCAGTAACTTGCTGCCATATTTCGGTACAGAGTCTTCTGCCCATATTCAGATGTATAATGGCGGACTTATCCTTAGTTCCCCTATTTAAGGCCCCGCCGGAGCATGCATAGTATACCCAGTTGTTATTCGACAATGTGCGGAATCCTGGTCTGCGTGGCCGATATCGTTCTGCAATTTTACCGTGTGAAGATGATCGATCTGATATCGATGTGAGTTTTCGCCATGGAGAGTTTTCACCACGGAGAGCCCTCTCAGCAGCCCACAGACTTGAGGCGGAAGGTCAAGCACCCTTGCGACGAATGCGAAGCGAGAATTGAAGTGATTAGTTTCGTAACGAGTCGATCAGGTACTTGATTAGATAAATGATTGGATTTAATTTGATATGACCCGTTCAAGATGTATGCCATTGCATGGATCCCGACAGCTAGTCACAAGGCGTCAAATAAGCTTTTAATGTGACAGTTTTCTTTTCAGTTACCAAAAGTTCAACAGCAGCCATCGTTCATTATACCAGAAAAATTTCTGTAAATCGGCAAGGAAAAGTAGTTGCATTATTTATTAATGTTACACACGAAGTGGAAGTTTTTAAGAGTCTCCAGAAAAGAGTAGTTTACACAATGAGTTCCTTAGAGATACTAGCTCTTATACTCAGTTTATGGTCTCGAACCGGACCGTTTCGAAACAGAAGGACTGCAAGCGAATAGCTTGATTCCGTTATTAAAATCTACCCTTACCTTCTTCATACGCAGCAGAAAGACCAACGAAAACAGCAGCAGTTTTCAATTTCCTTTCAAAACCGTCTTCAGTGTGTTAAGTCAGATTTAGTGCTTAACTACAACGTACTTTCCCTGGTCTGACTGGCTGTTGTTATGGTAGTGTCCTGTAAACGAGTATGCAGTCACTTGCTATTGTTCCCACGACATTACTGACATGTTACGCGGTATGACGAGCGAGCCTCTCCCTTAACAGAATTAGATTTTACGAAAGAGAAAGTCTCAGATAGATGGTCGCAGACCTGCAGGGAGCACGTGCATCAAGCTAAGAATCTTAGTGGCAAATGAGTTTTTGAGATAGAGAGCGGCCGGTCTAAATACGCAGTAAAAGCTTATGCGAGCCGGGAAGCGGGCGGGGAGCGCAGAACAAATGTCAGCCGCGAGATAATCTTGCGAGGGCCGGAACGGAACGCCGAGATGATAGAAGCCCCGCGGGCCGCGGCCTGCAACGGCCCGGTCGCGACGTGCAATAACAGTTTGCGAAGAAAGGCACAGTGGCCGTTGTGGCGCACGGCTGCGGCGGATATCGCGCGCCTGCAGGAAGCGCCGGGGCATTCAGATAACTCGCGTGGGGAGGCGCGGCCCGTTGTGCGCGTTATCTGCGCGCCGCGAGGGCGACACACTGTTTCTCCACTTGCAGAGGCCAGCCCACGCCCGCCGGACGCCCAAATTGCGGGGAACCCACAACCCAGCCAGACTGCCAGAGCATAGCGCGGCCACGAGCGCGTTGCTCGACCTGAGTTCTATTACTACGCCGAGGTGACAAAGGTCATGCGATAGCGATATGCGTAAATGCATACGGCGGTCGTAACGCGTACACAAGGTATGAAATGGAAGTGATTGGCGGAGCTGTCACTTGTACTCAGGTGATTCATGTGAAAAGGTTTCCGACTTGATTGTGACCCCACGACGGGAATTAGCAGACTTTGAACGCGGGTTGGTAGTTGGAGCTAGACGCATGGGGCATTCTATTTCGGAAATCGTTAGGGAATTCAACACTCCGAGATCCACAGTGTCAAGAGTGAACCGAGAATACCAGATTTCAGACATTGTAACGTCCCCTTAAGAAAAATTTATGAATGACTGTGCCGATAAGCCTCTTACATTATTTGATTTTCAAACAGCTGAGCAAAACTGAACGTACTCAGACATTCACTAAAGTGACACACAATATTTTTAGCGCAACGCAATCTGACTTTCAGTAATCCCTACAAAAGAATGGCCCTGACTAACAATAACCTATACCTTTCATGAATTCTTACCTCACAAAAATCTTCGTTGCTCGAACTACTGCAATACGGCGAGCGCCAATACTGCCAGCTGAATAAAAGATTCAAACTACTGAAGGCACTAACTACTGACAGGCATAGTTAGCAAATGAAAGATTTTGATAGAGAACAAACAATGTATTTACCTTAATAGTGTTCAAAAGTTATATATATATATATATATATATATATATATATATATACTATCTCTGTCCAGATCATCCGCTCTCAAAACTCCGCCATCTCACTCCCCACATCCACCACTGCTGGCGGCTCACCTCCAACTGCGCAACGCTACGCGCTGTTAACATCCAGCTGCCCAACACTACAATAGCAAACGACAATGCCAACCAGCCACAGACTGCACACAGCACAGCCAGTGATTTTCATACAGAGCGCTACGTGGCGTTACCAATATAAAAACCTAAACACACAAAACCTACTCACAACATTACCTCTCACCACAGACAACGTAGTGGCTGACGGTTTTCACTAGACGACCGAGAGCAGCGGCGTTTGCATAGAGATCTGAGTACCGACAGACAAACAACACTGCGTGAAATAACCGTAGAAATCAATATGAGACGTACGATAAATGTATTCTTTAGAACAACGCAGCGAAATTTTGCGGTTATGGATTATGGCACCAGTGCAAGTGTCTTTGCTAACAGCACGACATCGCTTTCATCCAGGAAAGTGGCGAAATTGGACTGAGCAAAGGTTGGGAAATTGTACGGGCGCTGATAATCACGCAGTTGAGCGCCCCACAAACCAAACATCATCATCATCATCATCATCATCATCGACATCGCTTGCAGCGCCTCTCCTGGGGTGTTCAAATGGCTCTGAGCACTATGGGACTCAACTTATGAGTTTATTAGTCCCCTAGAACTTAGAACTAGTTAAACCTAACTAACCTAAGGACATCACACACATCCATGCCCCCGAGGCAGGATTCGAACCTGCGACCGTAGCGGTCTCGCGGTTCCAGACTGCAGCGCCTAGAACCGCACGCCACTTCGGCCGGCTCCTGGGATGTCGGTTGGACCCAACAATACTGGAAACCCATGGCCTGGTCATACGAGTCCCGATTTCAGTTGGTAAGATCTGATGGTGGGGTTCGAATGTGGCCTCGGACCTCACGAAGAAATGAGTCCAAGTTGTCAACAACGCACTGTGAGAGCTGGTGGTGGCCTCATAATAACGGTGTGGTCTGTGTTTACCTGGAATGGACTGGGTCCTCTGATACGACTGAATCAGTCATTTACTGGGAATGGTTATGTTCGGCTACTTGGAGACTACTTGCAGCCATTCATGGACTTCATGTTCCAAAACAACGATGGAATTTTTATGGATGAGAATGCGCCGTGTCACCGGGGCACAATTGTTCGCGATTGGTTTGAAGAACATTCTGGGCACTTCGACAGAATGATTTGGCCACTTAGATCGCCCGACATGAGTCCCATCGAACATATGTGGGACAAAATCAAGAGGTTAGTTGTCCACAAAATTACGCACCGGCAACACTTTCACAGTTATGGACGACTATAGAGGCAGCATAGATCAGTATTTCTGCAGAGGATCTCCAAAGACATGTTGAGTCCATGCCACGCCGAGCTGCTGCAACTACGTCGTGCGAAAGGAGGTCCAACACAATATTATGAGGTATCCCATTACCTTTGTCATATCGATGTATTGTGCAGATACATTCAGTGGTACTGCGGATCCTATCTGCCAAAATGTGTTGCGAATGGAGTTACTAGCAAATAAGTAATATATTTAAACCTTATGCCTGATGGTGAAGTTTTGGTACATGAACGTCGAAAATGTAAGCGAAAAACTTTTTTGCGTTGCATCGTTTTGTGGGTGGTGTCAGCGAGAAAAAGTTGAAATTATGTGGAAAGTTTGTTGCAAATCGCTAATTGTCTTCATTATCAAATAATGCATGAATATAGGCTGGTTAATTTTGATAGCCAAGTGCATTAAAGTGCCGCTTCCGAAACATGGGGAGAGAGTCTGCCCAACATCGGATCCATCTCGCAGATTAACGACGAAGGCTGGCGAGTCGGCCAGTGTGGATGTGGTAAATACCGGGCTGGTATCCAAGTACCACCATAGATACACGCTACGCAAACATTTAGGCAATATTCGCACTCTTGAGCACAGATTTACTCTAAATGTAGACACGTGGGGCACACATTTTCCGTCCCGGTGGAAGTGGTGGCCTCAGGAACGACGCCCGGCCAGCACCTGCCTCTAACATTGCCTCATCCCATTTGATAGGCCGACTCGTCCAAAAAAACGGGGAAAGGCAGAGAAGAAGAAGAAGAAGAAGATATTCTGGGTAATCTGCGCGCCGTTAGTTACGCTGCCTCAAGGCACAATCACAGTTTCTGATTGTGATACTTGTCTTACCGTGTTAAACCTTTAACATAACATTATATCTTCTAATGAGCAGCTTATGGCGCTATTTTAAATGTTTAAATTCAGTCAATAATTATGTGACATAATAAAAAAATCCAATTTTTCTTGCCCATCGAAGCTCTTAGAGAGGCAACCTGCAGCTGGATCAGTGCCCAATGCAATGGGTTGACTGTTTCATAATACAGATTGGTAAAACACATAAGTGGAGCAGCCTGTAGCTGCAACAAAAAAGATTTTGCAGAGACAAACATCTCATCTCACTTCGTTTGCTTACGAACAAATGAAGACATTTGGACTAATGATCCTTCTTCATCTCGTCTCCATGACATGACAGAGATCCGTCGTGATTAACTGTTCGCACGGTAGGATATATATATTAGCAATGTGTTTAAGATACAGAACATGTCTTAATCAAAAGCTTATATCAAAAGCTTTTATCATTCATAAAGAAGAACATGAGTCAACTATCTTAAAGAAGTTTAGTAGTTTTTCTTTTTCTTGTCTCAGTACCATCGGAGAAGGAAGGAATGAAGATTTGATTTAACGTCCCGTCTACATCGAGGTCGTTAGAGACTCAGCACAAGCTCGGATTGTGTCAAGGATGGGAAAGAAATCGGCTGTGGCCTTTTAAAGTAACAATCTCGTCATTTACCTGGAACGATTTAGAGAGATACGGAAAACTTAATTCTGGATGGCCAGTAAAGCACGTTCTAAAACTATGAATTGAGAAGTAAAGCTTTAATTAGTTCCCATCAAGTCAGGTTGCCTTCGTGCAGAATAGAACCCCCCCCCCCTCCCCGCGGGAACGATGCACCCCATTGTATTGTATTGTATTGAACTGGGGACCTAGAAACGACGGAGAGGCTTCGTCCCCGCCGTAGCCCTCACAACCCCACGACAGGCTACAGCAGTCCACTCACCCCACCGCCGTCCCACACCGAACTCAGGGTTATTGTGCGGTTCGGCCTCCAGTGGATCCCCCCGGGAACGTCTCACACCCCCCAAATGTTTACGTGGTAGAGTAATTGTGGTGAGCGTGTACGTGGAGACAGTGCTTGCGCAGCAATCGCCGACATAGTGTTGAGGCGGAATAAGGGAAACCAGCCCGCATTCGCCGAGGCAGATGGAAAACCGCCTTAAAAACCATCCGCAGACTGGCCGGCACACCGGACCCAGACACTAATCCGCCGGGGGATTCGTGCCGGGGACCAGCACGCCTTCCCGCCCGGAAAGCAGTGCGTTAGACGGCACGGCTACCCGGAGGCACCCATGATCAGTACTGTTTACAGCCAAACTACAGAGTTATTCATCAGGTACAGAATGTTCCACCTGGCTTCACATTACTGTATCTCCCAGGCAAATGAAGACAGAAACTGATGATGAACTCTTCTCTTGTGATCAACCGTTTGGTGGCGTCGTTTGGTACAGAATGTTCCACCTGGCTTCACATTACTGTATCTCCCAGGCAAATGAAGACAGAAACTGATGATGAACTCTTCACTTGTGATCAACCGTTTGATGGCGTCATTTGGTCGCATCGTTTCGATGAGTTTCGTACCCGTCATCCTCAAGCGAAGATGATGTGTACTAAACTCATCGAAACGTGTGACAAGACGACGCCACCACGCGGCTGATCACCTGAGAAGATTTTATCGCTGGAATACGTAGAGAAAACCTGCAGTCGCATATAAAGATAGAAAATTGCAATGAATTTTAACGGGCTGCCCTCGTCGAAGGTTCGAATCCTCCCTCGGACATGGGTGTGCGTCTTGTCCTTAGCGTAAGTTAGTGTAAGTTAGATTAAGTAGTGTGTAAGCCTAGGGACCGATGACCTCAGCAGTTTGGTCCCATAGGAACTTACCACAAATTTCCAAAGAGCCACTTGATCTTAGGGTGTATGTCCTTCACGCGCAGTGAAATACAACACTGGAGTACTTTTCAGTCTTTTTTAGCGTCAAAAGCTTCAATTATTGCTCACAAATGTTCATTCTCCACCATAAACGTAACAAATTTCCAGACGATACTCAAACTCGTCCCATACTTTTTCGAGCACCGTCAGTGCTGCCGTTATGCGACGTTGCAACTCACCAAAAGTTGTTGGAGAGGAGGCAGATACACCAAATATTTCACAACAACCCCCCCTCCCGCTAAAAAAAAAATAAATAAATAAACTGCTATCAGACGGCTTCGAGGGGCTAATGATGCAATGTGAGATCGATCCGCCGACGCCTCACGACAATCCATCATTTCAATGGCGTACTCTAAATGGAAATTAGCCCTCACAGGTGTAACTGAACTGGAGCAATTGAAACAGAGAGCTCAAAATGCCTTTTGCTGCTGTGTCATCGCTGTCTTGACTCGATGCACACGGGCAAATGGGCAAGCGAGCGAACCAGCAGCAGAGAGACCTCTACCGGCAACCACATGAACCAGCAACTCAATGTACCTCAGGTTTCTGTCTTCACTCATGTACAAGATACAGTCTTGTCAAATCGAATGAAGCTCGTTGATAGACCCTTCATAATTTATTATCACTGGACAATGCTATCAAGCACATCATCGCGAACTGCCGCAACAAATCATCCAGCGGCACCCAGGCGACTTCCTGTTTGCGGCTTTGGAGTCCTTAGCCTTTAATTTGCTCTCAAGCAACACTGATTTTCAAGTGGCCATCATACGAGCACTAAGAGCCCTTAATGCATTTTAGCTGGCAGTGTTCCTTACAGTCATCCACTGGCAATGCATAGCTGACAGCGCCTAGTTTTATAGTGCTGTATTTTATCACCAGGTAGTGCACATATACAATGGGTCGGACGAAAACTGTGGCCTTCCCGACGATATGAAGTGTTTTCTTTTGATGATTGTGAAGGTGTGAGGTTCGCGTTTGAGGGAAGACTTTCACGCAAATTTTGTCAGTTCACTTTTAAAAAAACATATTCGTGTACATTCACATAGATTTACAAAGCAATAAGGTAATATTTTTTGGCCTAAACTCACTTAATTGCTTATGAGCAACATCCCACAGTCTTTAAAATAAAATCGTTACATTCTCTAAGTCCCATTTCCTCGAAAACTAAAATTATAAAAGAAGCACTAAAACAATTCTCAAAATTTATAGCGGTGCAAATACAGTTTGGTAGTAGTTTTTTTAAATCTTGTGTTACTGTCACTGTATTATTTATGTTCTAATTTTGTAACAAAATGTGCTGAATAAGCGATACGTTACATCAACAATGTTACAATGTCCCCTCCATAATGAAGAAGTCAAAATACCTTAAGGTCATCATGGAAAGATTGTGCAACGAGCTAAACATAAAGGTAACAGGTTCAAAATTCGTCGGTGAATCGTCATTTGATCAGGAAATGGACGAATAGAGAATAGGAGCGTACTGCTTCCAATCCTCAGAGACTGGGCACATGTGCAAATAAATGTCGTATTGCCGCGATGTCAATGCAAGCTTTCTTTTCAGCGTCGCTTTCGCAGCTAGCGTGACAAGTTCATGTCTTATTTCATCTAACAGCTTCTGATTTGGCCTCATGAGACTGAGTGAACACCCAAGCAGACTTTCTCACCCCAGAAAATCCAGAGTGTTCACGGAAATCAAAACAGGTACGTTCAAGTCAGTAGCCAGCAAGATGCCGTATAACAGTGGCCATAAACTAAGTGTAACATGAATATTTAAAACATTGACAAACGAAATATCACGAACGGTAAGACGTACTTAAATAACTGAAAGATTGTTTGGTAAACATCGTACTACAGCAAGTTATATTAATGACTCTTTTTAGACAAAATTTCATGGTCAGATGATAAAAATAACGGAGCCAGTAAAAGGTGTGGCGACTCAGACTGATAATTACGGTGGTCATATGGTTCCGTTGGCAGCTGGTACGATGACTCCCGCAATAGATGAACCGCCAATGGTAAAGGCAAACATCTACGAGGCCGTGCTGAAAAGTAATTTCACCGAATTTTTTATGTGAAAATGTTTAAACCGTTTTAAGTAAAAGAAACGTTATTAACATTCTGCATCTATGTTCTTCATGCCTACTTACTTATTTTTCAACAGTCACCCTGACGATGACCTCATTCCTCCCATCAAGAGACCATTTTGTTAATACCGCCAGTGTGGAATGTTTGGTTTCGTTCTTGGAGCTACAACTTCACTTCTATGTACACCGCTTAGCTACTATTACAGTGAATCCTCTAAGGTCTTCTTTAAGTTTTGGAAATAGATGAAAATCGGATGGTGTCACAGTACTTGTGTGTGCACTGGCATTGTTTTGCTGAAGGGCGGAGGGGGGAGGGGGGGCTGCTCCACGTGTGGACGAACTCTTCGAATTCGAAACTCGATTTCAGCACGCTGTTTCTCGTGTACCGAAACAGTTACATTACACACCGCCATGTTACATGCTACAATTCGGAGCCCTCTAGCGGCAGAGGGCTACTAATATGTAGACATGAAGAATGTCAATGACGTTTGTTTTATTTAAAACAACCACTAATAGTTTTCATTTAAGAAATTCGGAGGCATTAATTTTCAGCACTACTTCATAAAAACATATCACGAGCAGTCCGCAAGATTTACGTTTGCCTTCATTTTCGGAGCCCATTCATTCAGGTTTCTGCGCAAGCAATACCGCCCAGAAAGACGACTGCTAGTCTACAAACTACTCTTATATATTGTGAGATTTTCTCATATCTGTCCTTCTGCGTAATACCAATAATTTTCATATCTAATAAATACAGCGTTGCTTCTGCCAGTACGCTAAAGCACGAACTGATCCTATCCTCCTAAGTTCATGTTTTAAAACTGAAACAGAAATGATACTAGGAAAGAACGTCCCTCTTTACATTCGATGATAAACTCTGGTTCAAATGGTTCAAATGGCTCTGAGCACTATGGGACTTAACTTCTGAGGTCATCAGTCCCCTAGAACTTAGAACTAGTTAAACCTAACCAACCTAAGCACTTCACACACATCCATGCCCGAGGCAGGATTCGAACCTGAGACCGTAGCGGTCGCGCGGTGCCATACTGTAGCGCCTAGAACCGCTCGGGTCACCCCGGCCGGCGATAAACTCTATTCTAAGATTAGAAGTAACTTATAGTTGTGTTGGCTCAGATTCTGTATGAAACGATTTTCCTGGACGACCACTTGCGAGACTATGATGAAAATCTCCTGTCTCGAAACAGTCGCTACATCAGGCAATAGCACACTGTGGCACATAATCCTAGACATCCGGTGTTTCTAACTTTAAGGGACTGTTCCACAGACCTTCACCCTTCTACAGCAGCTAGGACTTTGTTTAGGAGTGGAAGCTGGCATTGCGAACAGATATTTCAATGAGAATGTAATTAATTATTATGTAATAAATTTTTGGAATTTATCCTTTCGTCGTCGAACTTTTTGGAAATACCTTTGCGAAATTACTCGATATTAAAATACCGGAGAAAAAATGTTTCTAGCCTCCACACCGGCCAAGCCCTCAAATTCGTTGCTAGAGTGCACACAGAGGAGAATGAGAGCCGTAATGAGAGGTCAGCTCGTTGCTAGTTGCAAGAGTGTCCGGTTGCAAGTGGCGAGACACAGTCAGGACGAGATATTCAGTGACGCGGCGATTGCACCCAGAATCTGGCGCAGCAGCTCATTACCGCCCGTCCTGCGCGGGAGGCACTCACAGGAAGTCACTGGCTTCCGGTTCCGCCAGCAGTTACAAAACCGGAAACGGAGCACAATATACACTGTCGTCAAGGTTGCGTCATTTCACCCGGAACGTTCCGCTTCCTCGTCTGTTTCTGCACTTTTTCCCTTTCAAGCTGTTATATACCACGCAGCACAGAATGCCATGGGACCAGGTGGTCCCGCACTCATTTTACGAGATGACACTTTCCAGCTTTAGGGAACAAGTGAAAATAGTCGAGACATTAGAAGGCTTATTGCTTATGATTTTGCGGATTCATTTCCGGCTATCAACAGGTTTTCCAAGTGCTAGTAATTCTTTAATTGTTTCGTTATTATACAACACGGGTGCCTGTTAGGCTTGTCGTGGATTGAGTTTTCCCGTGCCCAAAAGCTTCTCTAGATTGTTAATGGCCAAAGAACTAATAGAATACTTGGCTCATTTCATGGCAAACGTCTGCTACCAGAGGAATTACTCTTAGTTTTTAAGGATAAATAAATAAGTTGTAATAAAAAAGAAATGAAGTGAATGAAGAAGAGCCATTATATAATAATTGTGAAAAAAAGTAATAAGCGGCATCATTCTCTTGAACTGGATTGAACAGCGAAAAGAATATAAACCTGTCTACTGTGCACTTTCATTGTTTAATGCTGCTAGGAATAAAGCAACAGCCACTGAAAGTTTTATGTGTTGAGTTTGTTTGCACGGCATGTTTTCTTTCCACCAAGCAAACGCTTTCGTGCAAGGGTAGTAGCGCCATTGAATCCCGAACAGTTACATCTGTGCCTAGAGCTTACGATTGATTACAGTAGGAGGCAGAAGGGGTGGGGGAAAGAACTCATAATCATTTCGTAGAAAGGGGACGGGGGAGGAAACTAAGCACTATTTCTTACATAATAAAAGTCAAAGTTACTGCAAAATTTGGCTTACTAATCACCAAATATGCTAATACCACCAGTTGGCAATAGGTTCATGTTATTTACAATGCGCTTCACTGAGAGAATTTGTTTGAATGAGATCTGTACGTACATAACATTTTAGTGTCAGGCAGGTAACTTTCCCATAAATGTGAGTGCTTCCTTTATTCACATTTTAGTATTTTTTGATATTTAACACTAATATGGGGAAAAACGTTCTGACACAGAGATGTTCCAGTGTAACCCACAAGGAATTAAAATATATTCAAGCTTCACTTCCTTCCAAAGAGCGCGACTTAAGCCTTTGGTACTGTAAATCAGAGGGTCGTGACGAAGTCCACGTGGTAGCCATTAACATATCTCTCAACCGATAAGGAATTAGTTGCATGAGCATATTAAAGAAAATAATTCAATTTTTATTTTGTTTAATTTTTATTTATTTAGATGGCTCATTTGTACGCACAAACAAGCAGAGACTAATTTCATTTATCAAGTCAGTTGTTAATTCGAACGCAGTGAAACAAACAAAATACTCAGTTCTGTCGTCATTGGTTTTATATCGGCATCGACGTAGATTGACACGTAGTAACGATACATTTAAAACCCAGACACTATGCCTGAGCTGCGATTTGAACCCTAACTCCGCTTTAAGCGGTAGCAAAGCTATCCCGAGATTGTAAGTGCCAACAGCAAATCAGGGTTTAGTGTCACATTAGTGACGGGGTCTTTGGGAACAAAGCACAAGCTCTTTCAAGGGGGACATCCAGGTGTTGACAGGTCACTAGGTGAGCGGGACTGTCGCAACTGTAGAAATCTGGATAAAAAATAACAGATACAGCTGCCGTGAGAAGATTTATTGATCTGCTATAGGAGTTATTTACTATTCAAATTCTGGAATTCGACTGAAGCGATTCAAATGAACTACAGAAACTCTATGGCTTGGTGGACGGTAGGGGATTTAAATCCTGCATGCTGCGCCTGTGTCAACCTGCGAGCGGCGTATTTATCACTACATTATTCGTTCTGCTATTTCCTTACGTACAGATTTGAACCAGAAGGAGATGAAAACAGGATTCTCTGCTGCGCATCAGTCCCCTCAAGTACTCTAAATTGGCATGTTGCTCTTTGGTCGCTCACATATTTTTTACCGGTGAACGATGTGGAGACACAGTTCACAAGCAGGCGATGGAGTCGTCGGGAGTGACGGGGTTCAAATTCTTATCCAATTATCCGACTTTAGTTATTCTCTTATTTTGCTAAATCATTTAGTGTGCCTAAAAGAATATATTTTGCGAATTATTTCTCGCAGAACCTCAGCTAAATAACAGAGAGAAATCTTGATAACCCAGATCATTAGCTGAAGAAATCGGTTCAAGAGGAATCCGAACCACGTTGCAGCTAATGGTTGTCTGGTAAAACCGTCAGAAGTACATCACTCGTTTGTTATAATTCTAGCGCTAAAGGTGAATAAAAGACCCATACCTGCCGCTAACTAATCCGATAGCCTATTGAGTCAAAACTGTTTACTATCGATAGTTCACCGTATGTTCCTATGTATGTTTCCGCTTCATGAAATAGCTAAAACGAGAACAAAAATGCTATATTTCAAATATAAATTATATGAGGTACGACAGTGACAGCAGGAATAGGGGAAGCTGTGTTGAAATGCATGAACAGAACGATGGAAGTCGTCAGAATCAAATCGCTAGAGAGAATTACGAAAAGAACGAGTTGTGCAGTTTTTTGGAGAGACGCGAGATAACATGTATCTGTGTGACAATTAACGTGGACAGGTGATGTGAAAACAGTAACACTGAGTGACACCTGGCTGTCAAAAAATGCGATGTCTGTAGGAAACATACATACATACATGATCTGTTAAGATTAGCTAGAAATCGGAGACACGCATTAGCCATCCACTGCAGCTGCAAAAATGGCACCAGAGACGATCGTTTGAAATAATCACTGATAGTGGAGCATAAAAATAAGAAGAATAATGAAAGCTTTCGGTGAAATGGAATGTGACGGGGCTATTTTCGAATGAAATCTGGCACGTACTCGTAACGCGTACCCCGACCGCTACAAAAGAGCCATCGCGTGATAATGAATGGAAATAACGTAAAGCAATTGGTGTCTAATTTGAACCAGTGACCAGCGAGTGTAATCCGTTCAGAATGAGAGTTATTAAGTGAAATGAAACTGATGGCCACGCTCGAGCAGTTTTACTGCCGTGTTTTAGCCGTCTTAATCTTCGGCTTCAATTAAGAACCGTTGCGTTCATCAGCTGGCGTTGCTGCAACAGCAACAAAACTCGACGGCCACAACTAAAACATATAGCACTGCGTGACGAAAATAATCTTCAACGGATCGTTAAATTCGGAGCACAAAGACGGAGCCGCGAAATTAGTAATTACGTCATAGCCCCATATCAGGTCCATATTGTTTGCTTTCCCCTGCGCTGCCATGGGAGAGGCCTGCTCCCCTACTTCGCCGTAAACAATGTTGGGCAAACAGATATAACGTTTTAACTGGCCAGCATCCTGCGGCACGCACAATGAAGCCTTGCGATCGGGTCGCTAAATTTTAGCCCGCAACGCTGTCCTATATGTGGTCGATGGTCTCTAACACAACGCAGCGACGCCTGTGGGGCTGGCTCTACACGACACCCTCCATTATACAGCCACGAAGTATTTAGTGTCAAATTCACAGAACTAAATCAGTTCTAGCAAATGATGTTACGTCACTACTGAAGTATAGCATGTGAGGACAACACGTCCTCCAGTCAAAATATACCGCATGGATCGTTTCCAATTTAGATTCGTCGACACGTAAGATTACGGGAGCCCAATAATACGTCTGCGTCTCATACAATATGATGTCATTTAAGCTGTTTGTTCCACATGAAAATTAATTTATCTTTAAAAAAAAGCTTGTCGAAAACGTGACTGAAGAGGTTTGTTTATAACTGTCTCTTTTGGTAAAAGTAATCTTATGATTTATGAAACGTAGAGGTCTATTTTATTTGTTTTTTATTACAACTGTGGTCCATCCGTGAGTTCATGATATTCTATGGTTTCTAGTGTGATACGAGTTATTCAATAACAACTCATTCGTTAAATTTATAAACTGATCCTACTGCGGCATAATTGTTCCTTCACTGAATAATTGTAGATTTGATACCCGTATACTGGATTGCACAGAAGGGTTAAACGACAGCGAACAGTTCACGTTAAAAATAGAAGATGCGCTAAACAAGTTTGTCAATTTAGTTCCGATATCTGGGACCTGGGGTCGGTCGTCGAAATATTGCACATAAAAAGGAAACAACAATTCGGCAGAGCACGCAGAAGCAGACCACTAATCAATCAAGCCGAGAAAATCTGAGAGCTCACAGTACGTCAAGTACCATTCACTATCTTTTCGCCGGCCGCTGTGACTGAGCTGTTCTAGGTGCTTCAGTCCGGAACCGCGCGCCAGCTACGGTTGCAGGCTCGAATCCTGCCTCGGGCATGGATGTGTGTGCTGTCCTTAGGTTAGTTAGGTTTAAGCAGTTCTAAGTCTAGGCGACTGATGACCTCAGATGTTAAGTCCCATAGTTCTTAGAGCCATTTGAACTATCTTTTCCTTCTTCCTTCTTTCATCTTCGACGGCGCAAGTGAAGAATGGTTGTTGGTAAAGCTCCATCTGCGCTTTAGTCCTCAAGATTTTCCGTACGAAGTTCAGCCTGGCTTCTGCTTTTCCTGAAATTTGTTTTATGTGGTCACTTCATATTTCAGATTCAGTCTTTTTATCAGTGTCGCGATATGTATATTCAGTGAAATATGTTAAATTACTCCACGAAGTGCAAAGTGTTTAAATATGCTTGCTTATACAGGGTGTCTCATCAGAAACACAGCCCGTATTCAGGAATATGACAGAAACCATCATACGAAGCAAAAAGGTTGAGGAAACAGGGGTTCGTTCCATAATGCTTACCTTAAGAGTCACCAGCACTTCTTTTTCGATAGTGTGAAATAAATATCTTCTACATCAAGGGTTTTGCTTTTCGTATTTTGTAAGGATGTAGTATGGATAAAAAGAAGAAATAATTAAGATCTACCAGCACTTCTTCATTTTCGATGCTATGAAGTGAATCTTTTTACTGCAAGAACTTCGCTTTTCATATTTTCGCTAAAAAATGACCAAAATAAGAAAAAATGTTAAATAAACATGGTCTCTAAACAGTATACCATTTGTTCAGTAGAAGAAAGGTGTCGTACAGTAGCGAAGATAAACAAGTGCACATAGATCTTCAGGTATGCCCTTTAGAGTCAGTGTTTACTGGACCTTTTTTTTCTTATTTTTGTCCATAGTGCCACCTCACAGAATATGGAAAGCAATAAGTCCGTAGTAGAAGAAATTTGTTTCACAGTATCGAAGACGAAGAACTGGTAATAGAGCTTGAGGTATGGATTTTAGAACCCATGTCTGCTGCACTTTTTTATTTAGAATGATCGTTCCTGCCATATCCCTGAAAATGGACCATTCCTCTTTGGACATCCTGTAAATCTCTACGAACTTTCTTAAGCGAACTAAGTACACTGAAAGATGACAATTATGCCGAAACCGGTAAGGTGATTGATTTGAATATAGTGAGTAGTTACAATTGAAGTGCAACTACTCATGGAGGTACCGCCCATGTTGGCTGTAATTATCGTATGATAGCCAAACTTGGTAGATATGCTAGTGCGTTAACAGGGAACCGATTTACGTGGAAAAAACCTGTTCCAGTTTCGGCCACCAGGTGCAAATCCGGCGCTGTGCAGTATATCGTCGACATCTCCTGTAGTCATATTGAACAATTTGTGTAGTGGCGACGGTTAATAATAAAATCAACATTATGCCTTTCTCATTTGTTTAACCTTTTCTGCCCGCGTCCTATTCCGAATCCATTACATATCGAAACATTTCTATGCGTGTCTCTCTTGCATTACTAGCGCCAGATTTGCACCTGGTGACCAAAACTGGAACTCATTTTTTTTCCAGCGTAAATCGATTCCGCATTAACGCATTAGAATACGTACCAAGTTTCGCTGGCACACGATTTTTACAGCGCATAATGGACCTCTGTGAGTAGCTGCACTCCTTCAGTTGTAACCAACCGGTACATAAGCGATCGTGACTAAATAAATTTTTATATTGTCATTTCAGTGTAGATTGCTCCGGATGGCCACTCCTAGGTATTCTGTTTCCAGAGATTTGTCGCGAATAGTTAGCTTTCCTCTGGAACCCGCGTCGTTGTAATTTGCGCGACGCTGTGCCGTGGCGGACAGAACAGGACTCCACGTGGCCAGGAACCGGCGGAGTCACGTGGCAGCCATCTGAACGGCGCCGGCGGGCCCGGTTGGCTGGCTGCACTCGCGACAAGGTGTGTGGCATTGAGCGCCGGGGCGCCATTGTGCGCATCTGTCAGCCGCAGACGCTCGTTTAAGTGGCTGCCAGCGCCGCCGGCCGCCTCGCCCTGTGTACAAGATGTTCACGACACTAACTTAATGAATTCCTCCTCCCTTCTAGTTCATATACATCCCGGAGGGGGCCACGATAAGACTCTGCATTTTCGCCGGGATCCAGTAGTAACGATCGATTTTCGACGAGTAAACAATGCGCTCCTGACACTTTACTTCACCTGCGGAACGCGAAATGCCCGGTAATTGCTACGTAACAATAGGTGCTCTTCCGGCCTTCTGACGATGGGGAGGGCAGACAGCTTCAGAGCGAAGCGAGGAGCACCACCGACGTCCCCTCAGTCTCCTCTGCGGAGAAATACCGGGGCTAACCAATTCCCAAGAGGGACGCGGAAAGAATGCGGCGAATGCGCAAGAAAATGCCTGGCACAAGTAATGCCTCCTCCCACTGCCTCCCCAGCGGAGGCCTTTGTGCGCGACTGCAGTGGGGGCGGCCGGCATTTGATCCGCCAATCTCAACTCATCCTCCCGACTCCCACCCTGCCCACATAATCAACTTCCGCCCGCCTTCGGTTCTGTCCGGTCGACGTCGATTCGTCCAGTCTCCCCGATGGACAATACTGGAGACGCTCTTAAGAAGACGATGAAACGGATTTTGTTAACAGTATATATAGGAAACGTAATTCATCCACCAAATTTGTGGCTTCTAAAATACTTTGTACGTATTGATCATCAGACTGGGACCCTTACAAGTTGGATTAATAGAAGATATACAGGGTGTTACAAAAAGGTACGGCCAAACTTTCATGAAACATTCCTCACACACAAATAAAGAAAAGATGTTATGTGGACATGAGTCCGGAAACGCTTAATTTGCATGTTAGAGCTCATTTTAGTTTCGTCTGTATGTACTGTACTTCTTCGATCACCGCCATGATTTCATACGGGATACTCTACCTGTGCTGCTAGAACATGTGCCTTTACAAGTACGACACAACATGTGGTTCATGCACGATGGAGCTCGTGCACATTCCAGTCGAAGTGTTCGTACGCTTCTCAACAACAGATTCGGTGACCGATGGATTGGTAGAGGCGGACCAATTCCGTGGCCTCCACGCTCTCCTGACCTCAACCCTCTTGACTTTCATTTATGGCGGCATTTGAAAGCTCTTGTCTACACAACCCCAGTACCAAATGTAGAGACTCTTCGTGCTCGTATTGTGGACGGCTGTGATACAATACGCCATTCTCCAGGGCTGCATCAGCGCGTCAGGGTTTCCATGCGACGGAGGGTGGATGCAAGTATCCTCGCTAACGGAGGACATTTTGAACATTTCCTGTAACAAAGTGTTTGAAGCCACGCTGGTACGTTATGTTTCTGTGTGTTTCCATTCCATGATTAATGTGATTTGAAGACAAGTAATAAAATAAGCTCTAACATGGAAAGTAAGCGTTTCTGGACACATGTCCACATAACATATTTTCTTTCTTTGTGTGTGAGGAATGTTTCCTGAAAGTTTGGCCGTACCTTTTTGTAACACCTTGTATGGAAGATCCTACGAAGAGCGGCACGTTTCATCACGGTATCTTTCAGCAAGTGCGAGAGCATTACGGAGATGTTCAGCACACTCCAACTCATTTCAATGGCTGCCACCACAAGAAAGACGTTATACGTCAAGGAGAGGTTTCCTTGCGAAATTACGAAAGCGTGTCTTCTGAAATAGAGCCGGGCAACATATTACTTTCTCGCACATATGTCTTGCGAAATGACCAATAAGAGAAAACCGGAGAAATTAGAACTCATACGGACAGTCGTTCTACCCTGTTTACAGTGTATATATAGCCTCTCACTCGTAATCGTCTAGCGCAGTCCATTGCGATAAACGTAAATGTTTTATGCCGTCTCTGGTTGGGAAATCCTCTAGGATTTTACCAATCTAAACTGAATTGGTGTTAATTAACTGCACCCACGAAATGTATCTGTTTTCTGTACCAAACCGAGGTGTAGTCGTTGCCTTCGCTGCCTCTAGATCTTGGAGTTCTGGGATCGATTCCCAGCCGGCTCGGAGATTTTCTCTGCACGGGACCAAGGTACTTGTGTTGTCATCATCGTTTCATTTCATCATCATCGACACACGGGTCGTCGCAGTGGTATAAAACAGAAAGACTAACACTAAGCGGGTGCATTATTCTAGCCGGAGGCTCCAGATCATTAATGACATTCGATCATTTCTTTTACTTGTTATCTGAACGTGGTTATTAGGAGTGTACTTTCCAGTTTGTGTTCTTGGGACAAAACAGAGGAATAGGTTGCCACCTTGTACTGTCATAAAAGAGACTACGAAGCTTAACGACCCTAATGTAGGAAAGTAACCATTCCCTCCTTCCATGAAACACCGTGGAGTTTTGAGACAGGACTCAAGAAATTACTCTACAGTCTAGTGAGAACGAATTTTGAACTGCAATCTTTGATCGCCGCATCGACTAAAAACTAGAGAATCACAAATCTTCCGACGTCAAGAGTCGAAATGCACGTATTCGGGTTGAGCTCCACGTCATCGCTGCGCGTTTACGATCTCGGTGAGGAAGAGGAGTGTAACGAATAGGTACCAATCGTGGTGCGGTGCTTCTTACAGGGGAGATGCAAATGAAAGTAAGACAGATAATATAGTGCCAGCACGTTCCTACCCCTGCAAAGTAGAGTCAAACGAGGAGCTACGTTTAATAATACCTTCCTATCACGAATATTTCTAGTGTTTCACGTCCTCTCTGTTAAATAGAGATGAGATTAGGGGCTGGAAGGACATCAATATCGCACTTTTATTAGAGGATATGCTACTTTACTTGAACGAGAGTGAGAAGAAGGGTACGAAACAATGTTAGGTGAAGAACTGTTGCAGTAATGACTTACTTATGCTAAGGAAATCCTAAATGGGGAATACCGGCAAGTAACCTCCAACGCTCGGTATGTATCCCTCCTCCGTGGACGAAATCGATCATCGACGCTAGTGCTGTTCGCCGGAGGTAGTCGGTTCCAATCCAAGTAGTGTAACTTTTCCATCATTTCCACGATCATCGACAACGACACATACGAAACATTAAATTGCAGAAGCGGTCAACAGAGCCATCTATGTGAAACACATCTGGCACTGCATCCACAGATGGCAGGAATGCAATGTTTAAATCAAGACCTTGTAAACTGGCAATGGAAAAGTCTCACATTGTCACCACCATACTAACGAAGACTTAGCAATGCCATACCCTCCTCAACATGGCACCATTCTTTTTTTTTTTTACCAACTGCGACATCTAGGCCTAAAACGGAGTTGATGTATAGGATGTCGGCTTAAACTCACGATTTTGGAGCACGGTCTTGTGAAAGGGAATTGTATATCCAAGGATGACAAGTGAGGAAACGAGATTTAGCAGATAAGACCATAAAGGAAGTTTTAAAGAACAGAAGAAGCCTGGAACTCATTTTCTAAAAACCGCACTAATGCCTGTGTTGATGTTTGCTTTCTCATGAATCAAGTCTGTGTTTTCTTCTTCCAAGCAAAACTTCTGAGGAACAGATCACTTAATCTATTATAATTTACCTTACGATACAGATTCAAGAAAATAGATCTAGTAATTTCTGTCACGTGGACCAAAAGGAAGAAAGCGCACTTTTTGGCTCTTGCTATTACCCTTACAAGTTAATCCCAAATCGGCTTCCATATTTCTATAGCCATTGTAATATGGAAAATATCGGTTCCTGAGAAACCTAGTTGGCGAACAGGCTGTTAGATACACGTAAAGTGCAGATCACATGTAACTGGTGTGTTCACTGATAAGTGTGGACCAATATGCTCAGTGTAACAGAAAAAATCGTACGTTCTGTTATTTGGGCGCTCTCTAAGGATAGCGAGCGTCTTCTGTAAAAATCCAGGAACGGTAACTTTTTAATGGATATATGTTGGAAACAAGTAGTACCTCAGGCCATTTCTGAGTTCGCTCATTGCAGCAACAGTCAAGATCAGAGCGTGGTACGTCTTATTTTCTTAGATATTTACTTTGTAAGTTGACAGAATTTTTTTGCGCAACGTTCGACTAATTTCTGTTTCGGCACTCTGCGCGTACATCACCATTAGAAGACTCAAAGCAATCTTCCTCTTAAACACAGAATGTCCATTCTAGAGTGAGCGTTGAAGGCCATTTACGGGTCCTTAGAACTCCAAGGCTACGAACACGACACCTTCACGAAGTTCAGTGAGGTCAGCGTCGCTGAAAGGCGCTCAGCAGTAAACAATTTACCGCTGTAATAATACGCACGTAATTAGAAGTTACACAAGCGTGACTAAACTACACCGCTATAACTGTTGTACGGAATCATCAGGCATACCAGCCATTATATGCCACGTTCTCGTTACTTTCGACGAATGTCATAATGTCTGTTCGAATTTGATACAATTTTGAGTATTACGCAGTACCGTGAGTCACCGAAGCTTCTGCAAACGCAGAAATTAATACAAACGATCGTTTGTTAGAGCAGTGCAAAAAATGACGACGCATTGTGGCTCGGAGAGAGAGAGCGAGAGAGAGAGAGTTTGTGGTTGTGAGAATTAATGGTGCCGCGTCTGCTGCGACGAAACACAATCAGTTCCGCCGCGCGCAAACATTCTACCTCTTTTATTTTTTTAAATAAAAATACTCGTAAAGTATAACAAATACCGCGAAATTTGTTCGTGTAACACGCGGGCAATGTATAAATTACAGCATTCGGGCCGGCGCGAATTTATATATAAGCTGATAACTCCGTCGGCGTGCATTAGGGGCTGCTGCTCGCATTCCGAGCGCGCAGTATAAATCTTGCCCTCATGCGCGGCCACCTAATTTAAATTTTAATTATAACTGTTAGAATTTAAGCTGATGACACAACAGCTTAATATATCAGAGAGAGCGTTCGCATGGGCGGGCGTGGGCAGACGAGCGAGAGAGTCGCAAGCGTTGCTCTTTTCATTTCCTGCAAGAAATGCCGCGGCAGGTACACGTTGCAGCTTCCCTGTGAGCTGAGCGCCGCCATGTTCCTACTGCAGCACTTACTGTTCTGGACTGGCATAACACAGATATTCAGGACAGTGTACCAGACACCGAGAACCTAAATATTTTTGGAGTAATTCTCCTGTCGTCGTCAGCTCTTTGATTTTCTCAGTTTCATGTAATACTAATTGAGAAACCCGCCATTGTCCGGGCTTCCATTCTGACAATTTTCTATTAGAAGCGAAAACAAAACATGAATTGTGTTTGTAGCGTAATATGGCGTAAATTTTTTATCAGCTGGGCGCAGCTGCTTCTCGTGTCTACAACGCGATTTTGTGAACATCCCTGCTGCAATGTCTCCTCATAGCACTACAGACGGCGACTGTTTTCGACTACAGCCGCTTGCGCTGTCAGGTGTCACAGATTTCCTTAAGCTGACTCGACTGTAGGAGTGTCTTAGTAGTAAAGAATAAATGTATTAAAACTTCATAAATGATGCGGCATTTTTTACGCGTTTCATTGTTTAAGGCGTCATCTTTCTTGAACTATGAGTGGTACAATAATATATTTGTGTAGATGCATTCAACAGCATAGGTAGGTACTCTCAGGAAAATGAGTTGCAAATAGTTAGCAGCTATCAATGAAGCAATAAATTTAAATGTGATGCACGAAGTGGCAGTTATTCACGCATCTCAATATATGGCGTCATATCTCCTGAATTATTTATGGTACCATGGTATAACTTTGTAGGTGCGTTTAGCGCCATGTACGGCTACTGTCCGCGAAATTAATTGGAAATAGAGTTAGTAACACACAAGTAATGAATTTTAAACGTCATGCACAATGCGGTTGTTTTTCACGCGTTTCATTGTTTACGACGTCATATCTCTTGAACTTTGGTAGGTAGGTGGTTTTTACCCCACAGCGACTGTTGCCTGACAGTAAGGGATATGTGTGCCAAGTTTGCTTGAAATCCGTCAAATGGTGTAGGAGGAGATGTGGAACACATCCACCCACCCACCCACCCACACACACACACACACACACACACACAAACACACACACACACACACACGTTTCCTGGTGTTTAAGTATTAACTTTGGATAAATCAGATCCAATATGACCCCAGTAATCCTGATTTTCCTCTAGCAAATACCAATGATGTGCTTTCACGATTCCCCAAGTTTCTGAATTGTTTACCCATTGATTCAGAAACCCCCAAACAGCCCTCGCATTCCTTAGGTTTGCTGGCTTCCTCCTCTCTCTTGTCCTCGTGGAACCTCTGCCAGGGTCGAGGGGCGCAGCGTGTATTATTACCACCGATCCGGCTTCAGTTATTAGTAGCCAGCCGGGGACGGCCAGCTCGTCCCACGCATCCCCCGATCGGGCTACGACTGTGGTTGCCCGGGATACTGCCCGCATTGAGGCTGATCCCTCACCTGTGGTAGAGTGGGAGGTCGTCTCAAGGTGTGGCAGGGGGCGAAAGACATTCCGGAGGGCTGAACGGAAGGCCTCTCCAGTTTGTCTGACGAACCGGTTTCAGGCTCTGTCTCTGGCTGATACTCAGGCTGATACTGATCTTCGGCCTGACATGGCTGCCTGTCCTGTTCCAGAGGTTGCCCCTCAGTCTGCAAGATCCGGGCGGTCGCAGAGGGTGGGCTTACTGGTTGTTGGGAGCTCCAACGTCAGGCGCGTAATGGGGCCCCTTAGGGATATGGCAGCAAGGGAGGGGAAGAAGACCAAAGTGCACTCCGTGTGCATACCGGGGGGAGTCATTCCAGATGTGGAAAGGGTCCTTCCGGATGCCATGAAGGGTACAGGGTGCACCCATCTGCAGGTGGTCGCTCATGTCGGCACCAATGATGTGTGTCGCTATGGATCGGAGGAAATCCTCTCTGGCTTCCGGCGGCTATCTGATTTGGTGAAGACTGCCAGTCTCGCTAACGGGATGAAAGCAGAGCTCACCATCTGCAGCATCGTCGACAGGACTGACTGCGGACCTTTGGTACAGAGCCGAGTGGAGGGTCTGAATCAGAGGCTGAGACGGTTCTGCGACCTTGTGGGCTGCAGATTCCTCGACTTGCGCCATAGGGTGGTGGGGTTTCGGGTTCCGCTGGATAGGTCAGGAGTCCACTACACGCAACAAGCGGCTACACGGGTAGCAGGGGTTGTGTGGCGTGGGCTGGGCGGTTTTTTAGGTTAGATGGCCTCGGGCAAGTACAGAAAGGGCAACAGCCTCAACGGGTGCGGGGCAAAGTCAGAACATGCGGGGACCAAGCAGCAATCGGTATTGTAGTTGTAAACTGTCGAAGCTGCGTTGGTAAAGTACCGGAACTTCAAGCGCTGATAGAAAGCACTGAAGCTGAAATCGTTATAGGTACAGAAAGCTGGCTGAAGCCAGAGATAAATTCTGCCGAAATTTTTACAAAGGTACAGACGGTGTTTAGAAAGGATAGATTGCATGCAACCGGTGGTGGAGTGTTCGTCGCTGTTAGTAGTAGTTTATCCTGTAGTGAAGTAGAAGTGGATAGTTCCTGTGAATTATTATGGGTGGAGGTTACACTCAACAACCGAGCTAGGTTAATAATTGGCTCCTTTTACCGACCCCCCGACTCAGCAGCATTAGTGGCAGAACAACTGAGAGAAAATTTGGAATACATTTCACATAAATTTTCTCAGCATGTTATAGTCTTAGGTGGAGATTTCAATTTACCAGATATAGACTGGGACACTCAGATGTTTAGGACGGGTGGTAGGGACAGAGCATCGAGTGACATTATACTGAGTGCACTATCCGAAAATTACCTCGAGCAATTAAACAGAGAACCGACTCGTGGAGATAACATCTTGGACCTACTGGTAACAAACAGACCCCAACTTTTCGACTCTGTAAGTGCAGAACAGGGAATCAGTGATCATAAGGCCGTTGCAGCATCCCTGAATTTGGAAGTTAATAGGAATATAAAAAAAGGGCGGAAGGTTTATCTGTTTAGCAAGAGTAATAGAAGGCAGATTTCAGACTACCTAACAGATCAAAACGAAAATTTCTGTTCCGACACTGACAATGTTGAGTGTTTATGGAAAAAGTTCAAGGCAATCGTAAAATGCGTTTTAGACAGGTACGTGCCGAGTAAAACTGTGAGGGACGGGAAAAACCCACCGTGGTACAACAACAAAGTTAGGAAACTACTGCGAAAGCAAAGAGAGCTTCACTGTAAGTTTAAACGCAGCCAAAACCTCTCAGACAAACAGAAGCTAAACGATGTCAAAGTTAGCGTAAGGAGGGCTATGCGTGAAGCGTTCGGTGAATTCGAAAGTAAAATTCTATGTACCGACTTGACAGAAAATCCTAGGAGGTTCTGGTCTTACGTTAAATCAGTAAGTGGCTCGAAACAGCATATCCAGACACTCCGGGATGATGATGGCATTGAAACAGAGGATGACAAGCGTAAAGCTGAAATACTAAACACCTTTTTCCAAAGCTGTTTCACAGAGGAAGACCGCACTGCAGTTCCTTCTCTAAATCCTCGCACAAACGAAAAAATGGCTGACATCGAAATAAATGTCCAAGGAATAGAAAAGCAACTGGAATCACTCAACAGAGGAAAGTCCACTGGACCTGACGGGATACCAATTCGGTTCTACACAGAGTACGCGAAAGAACTTGCCCCCCTTCTAACAGCCGTGTACCGCAAGTCTCTAGAGGAACGGAAGGTTCCAAATGATTGGAAAAGAGCACAGGTAGTCCCAGTCTTCAAGAAGGGTCGTCGAGCAGATGCGCAAAACTATAGACCTATATCTCTGACGTCGATCTGTTGTAGAATTTTAGAACATGTTTTTTGCTAGAATATCATGTCGTTTTTGGAAACTCAGAATCTACTATGTAGGAATCAACATGGATTCCGGAAACAGCGATCGTGTGAGACCCAACTCGCTTTATTTGTTCATGAGACCCAGAAAATATTAGATACAGGTTCCCAGGTAGATGCTATTTTTCTTGACTTCCGGAAGGCGTTCGATACAGTTCCGCACTGTCGCCTGATAAACAAAGTAAGAGCCTACGGAATATCAGACCAGCTGTGTGGCTGGATTGAAGAGTTTTTAGCAAACAGAACGCAGCATGTTGTTATCAACGGAGAGACGTCTACAGACGTTGAAGTAACCTCTGGTGTGCCACAGGGGAGTGTTATGGGACCATTGCTTTTCACAATATATATAAATGACCTAGTAGATAGTGTTGGAAGTTCCATGCGGCTTTTCGCGGATGATGCTGTAGTATACAGAGAAGTTGCAGCATTAGAAAATTGTAGCGAAATGCAGGAAGATCTGCAGCGGATAGGCACTTGGTGCAGGGAGTGGCAACTGACCCTTAACATAGACAAATGTAATGTATTGCGAATACATAGAAAGAAGGATCCTTTATTGTATGATTATATGATAGCGGAACAAACACTGGTAGCAGTTACTTCTGTAAAATATCTGGGAGTATGCGTGCGGAACGATTTGAAGTGGAATGATCATATAAAATTAATTGTTGGTAAGGCGGGTACCAGGTTGAGATTCATTGGGAGAGTCCTTAGAAAATGTAGTCCATCAACAAAGGAGGTGGCTTACAAAACACTCGTTCGACCTATACTTGAGTATTGCTCATCAGTGTGGGATCCGTACCAGATCGGGTTGACGGAGGAGATAGAGAAGATTCAAAGAAGAGCGGCGCGTTTCGTCACAGGGTTATTTGGTAACCGTGATAGCGTTACGCAGATGTTTAACAAACTCAAGTGGCGGACTCTGCAAGAGAGGCGCTCTGCTTCGCGGTGTAGCTTGCTCGCCAGGTTTCGAGAGGGTGCGTTTCTGGATGAGGTATCGAATATATTGCTTCCCCCTACTTATACCTCCCGAGGAGATCACGAATGTAAAATTAGAGAGATTAGAGCGCGCACAGAGGCTTTCAGACAGTCGTTCTTCCCGCGAACCATACGCGACTGGAACAGGAAAGGGAGGTAATGACAGTGGCACGTAAAGTGCCCTCCGCCACACACCGTTGGGTGGCTTGCGGAGTATAAATGTAGATGTAGATGTAGATGTGGCCGAGCGATTCTAGGCGCTACACTCTGGAACCGCGCGACCGCTACGGTCGCAGGTTCGAATCCTGCCTCGGGCATGGATGTATGTGATGTCCTTAGGTTAGTTAGATTTAAGTAGTTCTAAGTTCTAGGGGACTGATGACCTTAGAAGTTAAGTCCCATAGTGCTCAGAGCCATTTCAACCAAGTTATTAGTAAAACCAGTCAACTTTGAAGTCTTATTATTTCCCTTAAATTTATTTATATTTTGACTATTTCAGCATCACAAAAGCATTTATTAATCACACAACGTATAAAATATGTCATTAAAAATAAATGTAAAAGTAGATCACCTAACTCCAAATAACTGCACTAATTTTTTTCGGCCAGTTCAACGTTCATGTTCAAAATAACTCAAATGGCTCTGAGCACTATGGGACTTAACATCTGAGGTCATCAGTCCCCAACCTGTTATGTCTCTCTCCAGCCTACAGATGTCGTCCTCCAATAGGTGTTTCATAAGTTGCACGTATCCACAGTCACATTGACGGCCACCTTTTGGGTTCACAATTTCACAATCTTCCTACATCTATGTTTGGTGGAGCTCATATCTTCCATTCCCCTTGTGGACGAAAGTTTACTTCGCGTGTCTGTCATAACGGCTGTCCGAATTTGAGGCAGTAGTGCCTACGTGACATTGAAGTACGAATATCGGAATGACTGTTGACATTCTGTTTTTCTAGAAATGCCATATGCGTAAGTCGTGATTATAGAGCAAAATACCTGGGAGTCACATTAGAGTGAATGCTGTGGTATAGAAGCAGAACTTGACAATGGTAATCTATTTTGGCCACACTGTCGGGTACGTTACAGCACTGTGTTGGATATAACTTACGGAACTTGGCTCTGGTACTGCGTATCTGGCTGGTACACCTGTTTGTATACGGACAGAGAAGACGTCTAACGGATACCAGGGAAATAGTATCAGATGCTCTTAGAGCCAGACAGCCCCAATCGGTTCTGTTCCCGGTACACGTCGGACATTCCCAAGTTAGCATTCGGATAACCAAAACGTACTACAAAGTACCCCATAACCATTCTAGATGAATGAGAGAACCGTTCCTGTAACAAAGACACAGTCGATTTCTTCATCGGGTTCTCCGTCGCAATAACTAGCAATCTTGATTAACTGAGAAATTTTAATTAACTGAGCAATGGCCGAATATTTTTATAGCTGCATAATTTGACCTTATTCCTCGCAAGAGCAAATAGCAGTGGTAATTTTATTTCTACTTTTATATTCATGAACGCAACTGTTGTTTTAAAATTCTAGCTCGAAGTAAAATAATGAACAGTCCTGTTCATTTTACGTAATATTCCTCGTTTCTGATACTACGTGGATACCCAAAGTTGAATTTTGCCGTCAGCTGTAAAAAGAAGAAAAGAAAAATGTGGTAGTTAGATTAAGATTTAATTCCCCGCCTAAGACGGAGTAATTTTGCTCAGTGATATCATTATAAACACTATGTGAAACAACTTTTAACGGCCGGGTTATTCTCAAGATAATTTACTTAAAATGCTACATATAGGGTAACGATAGACCTATATTCACTTCATTTTTCCATTCTGTGTTCATTCTGAAAGCCAAAATGAAACCAAGTTATTTCCGACAACAGTGGATACAAAGCAGGCAGGAGGCTACACACCTCTGTCGTGCCCGTGGCTCCTGACAGTCTACAGCTGGCTGCCGTGAAAGCTAACAGCCTGCGACCTGACGCCCGTCTGACCCCATTAGTAAAAGAAGCAACAGAGAAAGTCTACAAGACCCTCGCTTGCTTCACACTCAGCATGCAACGTGTATTGCCGTGCCGTGCGGTCGCTATATGAGTGTTAATATATACCACGAAGCGCCTGGTAGGGCAAGAAACATCTCCAAGTTACGCGAAGATGTTGCGGAAACAGAAACTAATTGCTTCGCTCCGACCACGATGCCAGTACTATGTTTATGAAGTTTTTAACTTCGTTTACATAGAGTTTCATATCTTGCTAGGATTGAGGATTTGCTCTGCTCGGGGACTGGGTGTTTGTGTTGTCCTCATCATTTCATCATCATCATCATCATCATTTGTGACAATGGCTCTAGTGGAGTGTGTACGAATTGGACTGTGTAAAAATTGGGACGTTGTATGGGCACTGATGACCGCGCAGCTGAGCACCCACAGATCGAACACCATCATCATCATCATCATATCTTGTTCTGCAGTAGGCAACTCGTTCCGGTCGATAGAGAAGACCAACCTCTAGATTGTAAATTAAATATATTCTCTGACATGATGCGATCACTGTCCTACACGAAGCCAGTAAAAATTAATTTTTACAGTTTGCCGATGACTAGGGACATTCCACACTGCTGTAATATGTGGAATGGTAGAAAAATCACATTATTTTTACTATTTACAGAGAATGCCACTCAAATTACCCGCCTCCGTATCCAAAATTGCTAACTCACAACTGTACGGTAACGCTCGACACTGAAGTACGCCGGTTCTAATACTGGTAGTGGAAAGTTTTCGCTGCCAGTATTTAGCCTGCAAAGGGAGCAGAGTTGGTGGTATAAAGTTCTTAATCACCAATCCTTGCGCAAAGGCATTAGTTTAAATTCAAACTTCTCCGCGGTGCCTCATGGAGAGAGGACATGTGGCACTGCTGATGGTGATCCGGATGAGCACGGCGACCCCCTTGCTACAGTTCGCAAGGAGTAGGCTATGCGCCGGCACCAGGTTTCATCCTCTCCCTTCCCTTCATCCATAACAACACATACTCACCACACACTAATCCACACGAGATACACAACTGACACTCCATAATAGGCAACGGCAAACCGCCTCCGGGTCGATGATGCAGTATTCCTGGACCTTCTCCTCAACTCTCTCCCTGAGTATAAAATTTTATGCTCTGTATTTAGAAAAAAATGTAATAATACTTTGTGAAGTGAAGTAGAATATTATATGGACCCATAAAAGGAGTATAGAATAAAATGTTGGACGCTATCAGTATGTGATTTTCTAATATATAAGAAAGGTACAACTAAGACAAATACAACTCAGGAGCAAAATTCTATGTGAATTAACAATATCGCTGATGTACGATAATTAACAATATTGCTGCAAGGATGCCACACATTAGATGATGAACTACACTCACAGCCCCAACATTATTTGAGTAAACTCACTGAAGGTCTCACTCATCAGTAATTATACGAATTAGAAGATAATAACAGACAGTCACCTAATGGTAGCAAAGGTTCTACAAGTTGATGACAGCACATTATTAAGAAAACTATTAAAGCAAATGTAACGATACTGTTGTTTCCTCTTCATCAAAGAATGTATGTCGCGCATTGTTTCCTTTGAGATGTGATGTTTCGTGGGACCACCAAGTTAAATCTACATTTTACGTCTCTGTGTGTTGACAATCACATGCTTTGCCATTAAAGAGCACATGACTTACCTGAATTAACGGCAACAAGAGAGACAGTGAATACAGAGCTACTAGCATACACTGGCGTAAATAACTTCCATAGGTCGTTTAACAGTGTAGATAATATCTGAAGTAGCTGCTTCGTGTTGCTGAGTGGTTATAAATTTAAAAAATGGCGAATTGCTTGTAGGATTCGTGCTCTGAGGGTTCCGTGCAAAATTAATTGTGTATGTAGACAGTTCATCCATCACAACATCGAGAAACTCGGCGATATTTGCCCGTTATTGATAACGATAATGGCAAGGTATCAGTCCCTGCAATTCCATGACTTTCGAGAATGTTTTAAGTTTAAATTTTCGTGTAATTTCGCGTTTGATATTGTAATTTTTCATTTGCTTTATAAATTCTAGAGTTATATTAACATGCTATCCTAATTAGAAAGACCAATTCTTTAAACTTTTTAAAAAAATTCCTTACTGAATAGGGTTTGAGTTAGCTGAATCAAAGTAAATTTTTTGCGATCCTATGTCCACAGTCATCATTTATGTTTTAAATTATAATAATGAAAGTAACATAATTATGATAGAAAGTCACTAACAGATACTGAAGTCTTATGCTTCTCTTCAAACCACAGGGAATTTCGAAATTCAGTCCAGGAAATTAAATTTCCATCGACACTAAAAGTAGATGATTTACTAACAAATCTTTTCTTACATAAAAAACAGTCTGCGAAACGTATAATTAGAACATTGGAATCGTTAAGGCGAGACGGATTAAGTATTTACAAGACGAGTGCGTGTTCGACATTATCTTCACTCATAATCAGATGAAATTGCGGACCGCCGCGGGTTTAGTAGTTCATGGGGTAAAATTGAAAACGAAATTTAAGTATTAAATCTGAACCAAATTTGTAAGTGACGACTGAAAACATAATCGATAGCACAACATTGTCTACCAAGGTTGGAAGAAACTTTGTCGATAATCGCGTTACCTCTTGTAGTGCTTTGTTTTAATGACGGTAACATGCCTTTGAGGAGTAATAGAGCAAAATTAAATTGTGGCTTATGATTTTAAAACCTATGTTGAAATCTCCTTCAACAATCACACGAGAAATAAAATCGTTGTCCATTGTTATCGTAAATCGAGATGTCTATGCATTCTATGGCAAAACTGGTTAGACATTGTGGCGACCACTAAACAGCAATCAATCGGACGACGAACATTTCAAAATGTGCACACTCATAATGGCCATTTGCAGCGTCCGCGTTAATTAGGCAATACCTTTTACATGAGCCATCTGTCACAGCATCTCTTAAGACGTACATACGCAACAGAACCCCAACCTGGACTTCCATTAACTATTACTGTTGGATGTCTACCCTGCACACCACATCAAAACCACGAAGTTTAAAAGCGTCGCTACGACATCCCCAAGTTTCAACAATTCAACAAACAGTGCGGACATGAGGGCATGAGAAGAAAGGAAGATATGATCTACAATTATGCCTGGCAAGGGGACCGTACATATTTGTAAGTGACACAAATTTCAACTTGATATGTCTACCTGTTTCTGAGGAAACAGACAGACAGACCGATGGAAAACAAAGTGATCCTGTAACGGTTCCGTTTTACCGTTTGAGGTAAGGAACCATAAAAATGGTCGTCTTATGAGGACTCATTTGCGTTTAGATAAATATGTAAAAACACAGAAAAAGTCAGGGAAAGCGTGCATCGAGAAAATAAAAACGAAATATTTTTAAAATGAAGCACAGCTAAAAAATCATCAAGCACATGCTAAAAATGTGACTTCTCATGGAAAATATGATGAAATTGAAATCTAAATAAAGATATGCATTTACTAGCCGAATTTACTGAAAATAACAGGTGACTACAAAAAGCGTAAAATACCTCAACAAAATTTTAAATACCATGAAAATAAAGTATTGCAACAGTTGATGTATGTTAGCCACAAAAAGAGAAAATCCAAGAGATTCACTCTAAATGAAAATCGTTAGGCGTTGCTATTATAATACACTTAGTCCTTCTAGTTATTGAAGTATGGTTAAGAGATGTGTAGCTCGAGAAATGATTTGTACAACCATTTACTAACTCTTGAATGATTATTGGTAGTAAGGTGGCTTCTTTCACCGCATTCCTAATGTATCGCCATTACATATGAAAACTAGACGTACCAAAACATAAAGATTGATTGACACATATACGCCTCGAATTATTTCACATTCAATACAGCTCGCTACCATTCAGTTGCATTGAAATTTTTTGTTATTACACGTTTCGAAAACGTCTGTTATAACATACGTATGACATTTCTCAGTCACTTTACGTATGTTCAAACCCGACGATTGTGTATGCCATCTGTTATATCCAAGAGCTACCCATCTCGAAATCGTATACGTTGGAGCATCAAAAACGTATATCTTTCCCAGTCCTGTACTTCTGAAAAAGCAGCGAAATCAAAGCATATTCAACAAGCATAGCATCGCATACTGTTAATGTTTTGTCTGTCCTAGGGAAACACGTCGGGCAGATGAGGTCATTTAATCGATCCAACCCTTTAATGTCAACAATTTTGTCGTTGGGGACCCTGTGGAATTAAAGCGATGTTATGTTTCCGAAAAAGACACAAATGTAATATGTGAAATGCAATTAATCATGGGAGAAGCCTCGTACGAGAGGTCCACCGCATGAGCGTCTTGGGAAGTGATTCCAGTGGTGGTTTCCCGTTGCCTTCCACTGATGATGATGAAATGATAATGAGGACAACACAAAACCCAGTCCCTGAGCGGAGAAAATCTCCGACACAGCCAGGAGCCGAACCCGGGCCCCTTGGCGTGACAGACCGCCGCGCTGACCACTCAGCTATCGGGGCGGACTTTGTACTACAGAGATTAGGGTTACAAAGAAATGGCCTTCTAATGCAAGCTGTGACAATGGAAAATGTTTTCATAAGGCCTGTCCAACTTAATAATTAAGCACATTTGTTTCGAGCAACGTGATAGGAGTGTATCATACGGAAATACAGATATCTGTATCCACACAAAGGCCCTACTACATTCATGGCCAAAAAGACAAACTACACAAGACCTACCAAGCTAAGTAATTTTTTCATGGAGTATATTGAAGTCTACAATAATGCTTGTCGATGTTCCATTTATAAATCTCTATTTTGGAGCTTGCATAACTCTCGGCTGTTTCAGTACATCTACTTGCAATGCGGGCCGACTCCCTGTTTCAGTACATCGACTTTCAATGCGCGTCAACTACGGCAAAAGGAGTGTCACAAGAGGAAAACCACCAACACGCTAAAAAGGCGCAATAATAAATAAAAATTGTCTGGGGCTAAGAGACATCAAAATTTCAATCTCAATCGATAAAACACACATCAAAAAACGTTTTGCAGCACCTCGGTTCCGAGAGTTTCGGAACCTGTACAGAAAATTGGAATAGAGATCAACATAAACAGCAGGGAACCTCCACCTTGCTGCACTCACTGGACAGTGTGTCTAAGGTGTTCAGCCTGACCGGGTTGTCTCCGAACACGTCTCCGACGATTGTCTGGTTGAAAGCATATGCGACACTCATCGGTGAAGAGAACGTGATGCCAATCCTGAGTGGTCCATTCGGCATGTTGTTGGGCTCTTCTGTTCCACGCTGCATGGTGTCGTGGTAGCAAAGGCGGACTTCGCCATGGACGTCGGGAGTGATGTTGCGCATCATGCAACCTATTGCGCACTGTTTGAGTCGTAACATGACGTCCTGTGGCTGCACGAAAAGCATTATTCAACATGGTGGCGTTGCTGTCAGGGTTCCTCCGAGCCATAATCCATAGGTAGCGGTCATCCACTGCAGTAGTAGCCCTTGGGCGGCCTGAGCGAGGCATGTCATCGACAGTTCCTGTCTCTCTGAATCTTCTCCATGTCCGAAAAACATCGCTTTGATTCATTCCGAGACGCCTGGACACTTCCCTTGTTGAGAGCCCTTCCTGGCACAAAGTAACAATGCGGACGCGATCGAACCTCGGTATTGACCGTCTAGGCATGGTTGAACGACAGACAACACGAACCATGTACCTCCTTCCTGGTGGAATGACTAGAACTGACTGGCTGTCGTACCCCCTCTTTCTAATAGGCGCTGTTCATGCATGGTTGTATACATTTTTGGGTGGGTTTAGTGACATCTCTGAACAGCCAAAGGGACTGTGTCTGTGATACAATATCCACAGTCAGCGTCTATGTTCAGAAGTTCTGGGAACCCGGGTAATGCAAAACTTTTTTTTTGATGTGTGTATTTTGAAAGAACTGATCTGATATTCTTCTTTAGTTGCTGTCTTGGGGCTCTGATAGGCTATATCTTATAATCATGGGACAAATTGTACATATTTATTGTTATTAGCTTCAAGATTGCTGCCAAGAACATTTAAGATACAGTTATAAGGAAACGTAGCAATCAGTAAATAAGAGAGTAAGTGTGCGTAGGTGGCAAAGCATTTACTTTAGAGAAGAGTGGCAGTTCATTATTTGATTTCATGATCGTTAATTCAACAATTTTGTGAGCACGGAGCGAAATGTAGTACGAGTTTCTATTAAAAAGTTCGTCAATGGCCAACTCCTTCTACTCCATTGACGAATTTTTTAATTGAAACAAATTATGTATTGTATATATTCATACTATTAGTATTGTTATTTCAGCTAAAAAAAAAAGTTGACATGTTCCACATCCACGAGAATCTCCTCAGCATGGATCTATGGAACGAAAAACTAATCTAATCTAAGTATGCGGTTCAAATATGAGGTATATGAGTGGAAGGTGCATTAGCAATCGGATCTGTAAATGGGTGTACTTCTTAATCACATTTTACGTTATTGTCATCAATGGGAATAATCTACAATCTTTATCGCAAACTAAATTTACGTCCAATGTGTGAGTTCTTAAATGTCAAAAGAAATTTGTCCGTGTTGCTTAAGCATAAGTACGTCATTTTCTGACATCAACAGTCATGTTCATGAGAGAAGTCATTATTATCTGGCAATATTTCCTCCACGAGATCGTAGTCAAAGTGTGAGGGAAGGTGAGTCATTGATTTTTCGTAAAAATAAAACTGTTCTCAATAATAAGGTCGGTTTGAAGACTACAGTACATTACTGGACATGGTCCTACTGCATGTGGTAGGCCATTATCTTCTTCCGACCTGCGAACTATCTTATTCAAAAAGCTTTTTGTGGAATTGGAGTCACAGTCCCAGTTGGCCTTTCATGCAACACAAATTGCCTCCGTTGATGAAAAATGCGATAAAAGACAGAAAAAATTCTAAGACTAAACTTGAGATTTGAAATCTTGACACTTACCCTTTCAGTCAAACCCCACACTGATGAATGCGAAAAGCTATATGGTGGTGCAGCATTGTACAAATTAAGTTATTAGTAGAAGTTATTCTAACGCAATCATGTTTCAGCGTTATTATTTTCTGAGCTTGTAAGATATTTTTTTCATCCACCTCTGAATGAATGCCTCTTTAACACTGATCTCTACATTATGTTCTCTGGTTATACGCATTCAAGTTTATTCTACCTGTTTACTGAAAATACATATGCGTCCGACGTAACTTCATTATACAGAAAGTGTGCTATAAAAACGGGTCCAACAACGACGTGTCTTACTACATCGTCGGTTAGTTCATCCAACTAATGCATGTTTAAGTCTGATTGTCATTCAGTGACATTAATAGGGAAGTCCTCAAACCCAATCTATTTTCTTTATCTGTTTGTCTTTCTGCTCTTCTTATTGTTCTCAAAATATATCTTTCTATTGTTTTTTGCCTAGCTCCCAGTTCCAAGATAACTACCAAAACTAATTTTCGCGATAATTGATACAGTAGTAATCCAAACTGTCTCACAAAGTTAATAATTATTGTGCTTTTCTCTTTTTCTGGTGTTATATGTATGGCACTGCACAACTCTTAGTGCTGAAGCTCCCCGTATCATTAACACAGCAGCGTATGTTCTTTCTCGCTTCTGTGAACCATGCTGGTTCACTATTACTTTTTCGAAGATACTCCACTCTACTGTATGCCTTAATGAAGAGGGGATCCTCTTGGATAAAATATTCCGGAGGTACAATAGTAGTCGCCGACTTGGATCCCTGAGCGGGGACTACTCAGGAGGATACTGTCAACAGCAAAGACAAAACTGGCATTCCACGGCTCTGTGTGGGTAGGTAGGTTAGATAATCTAAAAATGAAAATGAGTAGGTTGAAGTTAGATACAGTGGAAATTAGTAAAGTTCAGTGGCAGGAATAACAGGGTTTCTGGTCAGATCAGTTCAGGGTTATCAACACGAAATCAAATAGGGGTAATGCAGAAGTAGGTCTCATAAGAAAATAGCAATGCTGGTAAACTACTATGAACAGCACAGTGAAAGTATTATTGTAGGCAAGATAGACAAGAAGCCAATACTAACCACAGTTTTATGCCAACTAGCTCCACAGATAATGAAGTTACTGAAAAATGTATGACGAGAAAAAAGAAATTATGCAGATAACTAAGAGAGAGGAAAATTTAACTGTGATGGGGGACTAGAAGGAGAAGGAAGAGAAGGAAAAATAGTAAGTCATATGGATCGGGCGAATAGAATGAAAGAGGAATCCAATAAGTAGAATTTTGCACAGAACATAATTTAATAATTGCTAACACTTGCTTTAAGAATCTTGTAAGAAAGATATATACGTGGAAGAAATCTTGACGAACTGTAAGATTTCAGATTGATTACGATATGGTAACACAGAGATTTCGAAACCAGATTTTAAATTTTAAGACGGTTCCAGAAGCCGATGTGGACTCAGACATTAATTTATTGATTATAAAGAGCAAAAAATGGTTCAAATGGCTCTGAGCACTATGGGACTTAACATCTGTGGTCATCAGTCCCCTAGAACTTAGAACTACTTAAACCTAACTGACCTAAGGACATCACACACATCCATGCCCGAGGCAGGATTCGAACCTGCGACCGTAGCAGTCACGCGGTTCCGGACTATGAAGAGCAGATTAAAACCGTAGAAATTATAAAAATGTAAGAATTTAAGGAAATGAGACCTGGATAACTCGAAAGGACCAGAGGTTGTTACGAGTTTTAGTGGGATAATTAGGCAATGTTTGACTGAAGCAGGGAAAGGAGTACAAAGGAAGACGAATGGATAGCTTTCAGAGATGAAATAGTGAAGGCAGCAGATTACCACATAGGTAAATCGACAACGCCGAAGTAAAAACCCCTGAATAACACAGGAGATACTGAATTTAACTGATGAAAGGAGGAGATATAAAAATGCAGCAAATGAAGCAGGCGAAAGAGAGTAATGACGTCTCAAAATGAAACTGACAGGAAATGCAAAATGGCTAAGCAGGAGTGGTTAGAGGAAAAACGCAAGCTTTAGACACATACGTGACTGGGCTTAAAATAAATGCCACCATCCGAAAATTAAAAACGCATTTGGAGATAAAAGAAGCAGCTGTGTAAATATCAAGAGCTCAGATGGCAAACCAGTACTAAGCAAAGAAAGGAAAGCTGAATGGTGATGGAATATACAGAGAGTCTATATAGCGGAATTAAACTGAGGGCATGGTGTAGAAAGAGAAAATAGTGTAGGTGAAAATGAGGTACGAGATACGATACTGCGATAAGACTTTGACAGAGCACTGAAAAGTCTAAATGGAAAGAAGGTCCCTGGTATAGACGGCATTCCCTCGCCATCACTGAGATCCCCGGAAAAGCCGAAGATGACAAAACGTCTCCATCTGGTGTGCAAGATATGGATGTAGGTTGCAGCAGTTATTCAGAGATGATGAGGATTACGCAGAATAGAGTAGCATGGAGAACTGCATCAAATCATTCCTCGGATTGCAGGCCACAACAACAACAACCTCCACAACGTTCTTAGTCGGGGAGTGCAGTGCACTGCACAACTATTCTATGGGGGAAAAACTGTCCAATGCAGCTGTTTCTTTCGACATGTGAAAGAGACGTCTGCACATGTTAACTAAGTGGCTAGACATTCAGTTAACGGTACACGCAGTACACAGAAGTTCACACGAGCGACGAAACGGCGAAACCACACGAGCGACGAAACGGCGAAACCCCGAGCGGAAGAATCTGTGAATTGAGCAATGAGACAACTGGGGGACAAACACGAACTGATTGCAGGTAATGACTCTAAATTACGGTGGTGGTAGAGGAATTGTAGCTGCGCAGTGCTGTGCGCGCTGCTGAAGGCTACACTGTGATACGTTGAGTTCGCTCACCTGCAAGGCACGAACTGGAGCGCCGCTTCGACGGAGCTATGCAAATTGCATTACAGCTGTCGCACCTCGCCGGCCAGACCTGCGCCGGTCGCACACAAAAGAGCGCACACAGTTCCAGCAGCTCCTGGACGGCGCAGGTGACACTGGGTGTAGTTTGGTTCATTTACAAACCGCGACAACATTCAGAAAATAACTGCATTTTGTCAATCTCTAATCACCATCTGACGCATTATCAACCGTACATTGCACTCACTGTAGCTTTAAAGTAAAGTTATACAATTTACAATTGCAATAAACGTCATCATCATCATCATCATCATCATCATTTAAGACTGATTATGCCTTTCAGCGTTCAGTCTGGAGCATAGCCCCCCTTATACAGTTCCTCCATGATCCCCTATTCAGTGCTAACATTGGTGCCTCTTCTGATGTTAAACCTATTCCTTCAAAATTATTCTTAACCGAATCCAGGTACCTTCTCCTCGGTCTGCCCCGACTCCTCCTACCCTCTACTGCTGAATCCATGAGTCTCTTGGGTAACCTTGCTTCTCCCATGCGTGTAACATGACCCGACCATCTAAGCCTGTTCGCCCTGACTGCTACATCTATAGAGTTCATTCCCAGTTTTTCTTTGATTTCCTCATTGTGGACACCCTCCTGCCATTGTTCCCATCTACTAGTACCTGCAATCATTCTAGCTACTTTAATGTCCGTAACCTCAACCTTGTTGATAAGGTAACCTGAATCCACCCAGCTTTCGCTTGGTCGAAAGATTGAACAGTGCACAGATAACTTAGTCAATAAACGTCCTGTCACTAAAAAGATACTCATTCACCACAAACATAACACAATCATCTCAGCTGCAGTGCGCTTATGCCAAAGTTGTATGTGGCAATGAAAGTAGTTAGTCAATGGAACCGTAAACAAACCAGCCAACTCACATTTAGAAACGATAGTCAATATTCCATCTGATTTATGAGATTATAACACAGGCCAACAATGAAATACTTTTTTCAGTGAAAATGTATTTTTGAGGGTTTTAGTGTGCTGTATCTCATACGATACAAAAAAAAAAAAAATTGCCCCAGCCACAATTTTTTTAAAATATCGACACTCAATATTTCATAAATTCTTTTTTTCTCATCAATTTTGATGACATACATTTCATATACTATTTCAAATACCAATAATATGAAGTTACAGTTTTGGTGACAGTGGTTCAACTGGTTAGTATTTGTGACAGCTACTATGAGTTCGACTCTCGTTCTTGCCCAAAACCATCGTGGATCACTATACTTGTGTTTATTGTACTGGCCACCAATACAAAGTGTACAGATTAATAAAAAATTTGGATCATATCCTGGAGTAGATCTTCGAGCGTGACGTGATTCGACTACTGCACTTCACTGATGTAGTTTCTTCAATACAGTCAGCTCATCAACCGTCTTTCCCTCGTGAATGTTCCGCATTCCGCGGTTCAGTGGACGTAAAACAGCGAAGTAGCTGTGTTAGCCCTCTACACAGGTAATCTTTCCACTAGGTAAGGCTATCAACTCTTTCCGCGTTTCGCCACGGTATACAAAAAAAAATGATAGAAGCACCACGTCGAAACGTCTGACACCGCATACGTAGTCTTCCACCTATCTGTGCAACTTGAGCCCGTCCTAAAGTGCCTTTCGAGCCTGCAGAATGAATGGACATCGAAAGGCAAAGGCTCCGTGGAATGCAGTTCGGAGTAGCCTTTTAGCCGATGGGCTGCTTCGTCGAAATCATCGACAAGTGACTGATATCATTCTGATTAGGAAGAAACAGACTAGTGTCCAATGACACAACGCTTGGTGAATCAGCTTAGCGGGCTAATACGCAGTAATTAACTTAAAATCTGAGGAATTTGTGTGAAAAATCCCATTTGAATAAAACTCTCTTTTAGTCCTTTGAAATTCTAAATAACTAATAGAAGTGAATTGCATTAACTGGTGCTGTTTTCAAACCTGATGACTTTTCTGTAGTTTAGTAGTTCGATTATTACGAGGGCACTTCAAAAAGTAAGTAAAAAATTATTATGGCAGACGAAGTAACTTATAACTGATGCTGCGCTATACTTGAGAGTGACACAGATACATGACACTATTTTTTAACATAGTCACCTGGTATCTGTAAAGAATGGTCGGAATGTTCTGCCAATCGTTCAGTTCCTCGACAGTAGAAATCCGCTCTTTGGGTCACGAAACCATTCATGAAACGTGTGAACGCCCCCATCGTCGGAAACACTGCGATTACTGCGAATCAGTTCCTCGATTGCTTGTACATTGACGTCTGTATCAATGTCGATGGCCTTCCTTCCGGATCATTATCACCGACGTCTATGGCGCTTTGGTCAAATTATTGGCACCATTTCACTACGGCTTGATGCGAAATTTCACTTAGTCCATAAACAGCCAGAATTTCACAGTGAACCTGTGAGCAGTTTAGACGTTTTGCCAACAACAATCGTACTGTCCCGCGTACTTCAACTTTGAAGTCCGTTTCCAGTTGCCGCGCCTCGCACTGTGGAGCACCTGTTACACATGATCCAGTCACATTAATGTGACCACCTGCCAAAAGTCTGAAACGCCACCACCGTCGGAAACACTGCAATTACTGCGAATCAGTTCCTCGATCGCTTGGACATTGACGTCTGTATCAATGTCGGTGGCCTTCCTTCCGGATCATTATCACCGACGTCTATGGCGGTTTGGTCAAATTACTGGCACCATTTCACTACGGCCTGACGCGAAATTTCACCTTTTGCAGCGCGGTCGTGCAGAAAGAGAGTCGGTGAGGTTGTGGAAGGTACCGAAAGGGTTGTGGAGCCACGCCGACTCCAGCCCAGTGGCCAGCTGCGATAGTTTTTTCGATTGAGGATCCACGGCGCGAAAAGCCCGATGGAGATGGTCAAATAGCAGCATATAACGGCGGACATGGTCCGTAAGGATAGATGCATAGTTGTGTTGATCGTGGCCGGCCGCTGTGGCCGAGCGGTTGTAGGCGCTTCAGTCCGGAACCGCGCTGCTGCTATGGTCGCAGGTTCAAATCCTGCCTCGGGCATGGCTGTGTGTGATGTCCTTAGGTTAGTTAGATTAAAGTAATTCTAAGTCTAGGGGACTTTACCTCAGATGTTAAGTCCCATAGTGCTCAGAGCCATTTGAACCATTTGTGTTGATCATCTGTGCTTTCCAGAATGCCGAGATCACCCAGAGAATGTCACGAAAGCGTTCCCTATACCCTAACTCACGCAAGGTGTTTGCTTTCAGACGTTTCACGCCGGATACGCCAACGGTCATCTGTCCGATGGAGCAAAGAACGTGATTCATCTAAAAAGGTCACTTGTCGCCTCTCAGTGGCGTGCAAATTCCAGCCTTCGTCGCCGATGGACAGCAGAGAGCATGGATGGATGAAATGGGCGCCTGTTGCAGAATCCCTTACGCAGCAATGTCGTCTGAACAGTCGTTGGGGGACACTACTGGTATCCAGTTCGTTCATCTGGGCTATCATTTGCTCAGCAGTTGCACGCCTATTCGCTACCGTCGTTTTCCCCTGTCATCTAGGGCCCGTGGTGCGTCACAGTTGCCTCGGTGCCGGTTTTAGATAGCGTCACTTGGACATCCACGGTATACTTTAATCACGGCGGCACTCGAAGTTTACAAACCCGTTTCGGAAATGCTTCCACTCTTGGCCCTTTTGGACGTCAAATAAATCGCTCCTTTTCCGCATTTCGACAACAGCTGCATTGTTTTCCGCGTCCCCCAGACAAGCTTTATATAACCTCCACTGCTAGTGTTGCCACTTGCCGTCTGTGAGTGGTTATTATACGTTGTTGAATATAGGTATGGTCACATTAATGTGATGGACCGCGTATATATCGCAGCAGTAGGGCGCCTGCAGGAACACAGGTGTTACTAACAATGCGCTGTTCATGTTGTGCAGTTGTGTTAGCGTGGGACGAAATGTGCACCAGTTCGTATACAAATATGTCGTTTCAGACTTTTTCAGGTCTGTAGATTGTCTTTCGACGTTGCTACGTCTCCAGTGAATCGAGCAGTTTGGAGTACATGGTGACAGTTCTGGTTCCAAAATCACGAGCGATTATTAGTTTCGGTGGTCAAAAGATTAGTTAAATAGCCATTCCCGTCGACTGCAAGATGGGTCGATTTACGCAAGTCTTTCACCTGCTCGTGCAACTCGATACGTAGCACACTAGCGAGTCACAGCTAAAATAAATTCGAACGCCGAATTAACTACCTTTGTATTAAATGCACGTAACACCAGTGTGTTCTTTAGGCGATACCCCACATTCGTTCAAGTAGTTGCTAGGTCTGTTGTCCAATGTCACCTTATAAACCTTATGCAAAGAACATTTATAGAAACACGAAAACTCATACAATAAAGTTTGCACGATTGACATACGGTGTGTAGGACCATACGGTGAATAATGATATCTTATCAGCAACTGCATCCTGTCCCAAAAGCACAATACTTGCCAAGGCAAGGAGGCCATCGTCTAACATTTGCGATCCGAATGAGACGGCTTAATGGTTGCGCATTCGAAAGGACGGTAGTTCCAAATCCACGGTTAGCCATCCAGACTTTGATATCCCGTAGTTTTCCTAAATCACTTAAGGCAAATGCGGGAAATAGCTGGTTTCATTCTACAGTCCGAGCTTATGCTCTAACGACCTCGTCGTCAAACCCTAATCTTCCTTCCTGTCGGGAATATTTATTAATGTTTCATTCCAACTGCTCCATCCTGAAACAAGAAATCCTCTCCCGGGCGTGCACGAGACAGCCACAGCGCAGATGGCAGCTTGCATATTCCTAGCTGACAGGCTAGCAGGAACACGCCCAGAGGTCGGCAGAGAGGCGGCGACGAGGTCAGACGTGGCGCGGGGCTGGGCAATGTCAACAGAGTTGGCTTTAACCTTTCTAAGGTTGAAGGGGATTACAGCGGCCATAAAGCATAAACGAGCAGGCGCTTATAAAAGGGCCACCACGCGACGCCGTGCCGCGAGGCTCGATATCTGGCGGCGTGCAGGCGCGATACACCGCTGCACTCCGTAAAAACGACGGCGCGTGAGAATGGCCAGACACGCTCTTACCTGCTGCCTCAGGGCGCTATGCTGGGTTGCTGTATTGTATAGCTCTGAACGATCGAGGCATGTTGGTAACGTAAAAATTTCTTAGTCTCCCAGTCAAAAAGGGTTTCTAAGTCTAAACGGCGCATGTTGACTTTCAGATCGATGCACTCTGTCAATGTTTTCGCAGCAAGCAGACTCCATTCCCGTAGGTCTACACTTCAGAGGATAGTGGACCTACAAGTATATTCTGTCGTTTTTCACGTCAAGAAAGTGTACTGCTGCAAGTCAACATAAAATAAGGCGGAAAACATCAGTGGTTAGGTTAGGTCAGGTTAGGGTAGTGCAGGAAAACCTGGGAAGTGGGCACACAGACGACATTTCCAGATGTAAGTGCAAGTAGGACGGAAAATGCTGTAAATAAAAATCGCACTTCAATGTCTTCTGTAACGAACCGTTTTTAGGTCTCGAAAGCAAATCAAAATTGTAATTTTGATCCGTTCCAGAACACTGACGGTATTTGACTCAATAAACCGTAAATCAAATTGTAATATAAAAAAGATTTTTTCGTAACTGGAAAAACGGATTTTAATTACCATTGATAGGTCTATAGAATACCAACACCGCACTTATTAGTGAGGCGTATTAGTACGTGTATATGTTTCTATCTTGAAATTTGCCTTCTGCTGTGACAAGTTTAAGTAAAATCGACGTATTCAAGAACATGGGGAGACCTAATACTTAAAAACCTTTTATTCCACTTCACCCAAACTAAAATGAGTGATACTGAAATTTTTGCCCTTCTAAATATGTTCAAGTAGTGGTTGTCGCTTTCAGAGTAGGCCAGTTTGAGTTATTTATGACGTTTTCAGGGCAGGAGAAAGTAATCTTACGTGATTTGCTAAAATCAAAAAGATATTGTTTCAACAATATTTTAATTACCTAGACCGCATGCATGTACAACAATGAAAATATGATGAATAGACTAGTTTCAGTTGCCAATGCAACCATCCTAGGATCATGCTCGTATTAGACGCACATGAATAAAAACTAGACGTACCAGTAGAAACCATATTTTGCAGTAACTTGCATTAGTATAAGATCCAAATTCATTAAAAAAAATGTTGGTTGTAACAGCACAATAAAAATAAGACCGGTTATACACCACGGGTAATAAAATCGAAGTGAAAGGTAAAATAAGAACAGGCCATCGTTACATCACTTAACTTGTCCACAGCAGTATAAATTGTTTGTTGTCGAATCGCATAATATATGGCTTACGGTTTTGCATGGGTATTAGTCAAGTTAGTCCGATTGGACTTGTCTTTCATACAAGTACAGGTTGTCGCATGATACCGTTATTACCGGTAAATCCAGTTTTTGTTCAACCTGCGTCCTATACGAGTATGATCTGACAGTTGCATTGAAACTAGTCTATTCATCATATTTTCATTGTAATGTATGTACGCAGTCTAGGCAATTACAGGATTATTTTACATTTTAGCGGACAAATTTGAGTCTACACACCACTGCGCTCATTCCTTCTACTGCTCAAAACATTTCTGCATTTCTGCGTGTAGTTTGCCGTAAGGCTGCGTAGCAGCTCCGTCGTTTTTTTTTCGTTTCGAGGAGACTAAAAACACGTTTGTAGTAAACTGCTTACCCACTGTCACTGATTCTATCGTTTTTGATAATACTTATCACCGCATAAAGACACAGTTAAGAGATCTGAAAACAGTCGCCTGCTAGTAAGTCGCAATAAACTGTTCCTTAGCAATGATAGCAGTTTCACTTTTTTTAAAAAAAAAGGAGACAATGTATGCCAATATAAGACTATCATAACCCCTTCATTCGACGCAATACTTTTTACGTTTATGTCACAGGAAGACAAATGAGTCAAAGAAGAATCCCTATCACACCTCAGACACCATTAGCCATAATATCTCTATCTAATGATATCGAACTGTTTTAGGGCTATCTTTATGCATTCGTTTCTTTGATTACTGTTTCTCTCTGGCGTGAAGCGGTGCACCATCCTCATGTCCACAGCAGCAAACTGGAACATAAACTCACTTTGAATCTTTTTAAGGCAGTCCGAAAATTTCTGAGGATTTAGTTTTAGGTTTCGGCTAATATTCAGCAAATGTAACCTGAAGCTTGCAGTTTTTTTCGTAATTAAATCTTCATAAAACCAACCGTAGTCAGTTTTTTATTATTTATGTATACTTTCAAACGGCGATTAAGCAGTACCATATTGAGCACTTTTTCGATGCTTGGACGTGCTTCACAGGGATCATCTTCGAGAGATGTTAGGTTAGGTTAGGTTAGGTTGGCACGTTTAGAATCAATCACCTATGTCTTAACTCCTGAAATCTAAGTAGATAGCTTATAAACTTTTATGGCGAGTCTCTATTAAACCGTTCAGACCAGTGAAATTTATGACGTTTAGGTACTCCAGCTGGTACATAAGAATGAAACAAATACAACACGACTATTTTGAAAAGTCATACAAACAAACCTATTCTGCAGATCACCCTGAGATTTTACTCACGTCTTTACGCATCGTGTACCAACCTATGTATATCAACGTGATGTCTGGCAAAGGCCTAAGCATATTCCAAAATACTGGGTGTGCATGAATGAGCTGATGAAAGCAAGCACTCGTTTCTGTTTATATCGGTAGGCTCGATATTACCTGAATGCAGAACTGTAGTCTCGAATGTAGAACTTCACCGTGCCAGCAGATTCGTAACGTCTTCCTTGACTGCAAACACTTTCTATCGGTTAGCGATTAAATATTATTTACTTATTTCTTGTCGTAAAAATATGTCATTGGTTTGTGTCCTCGGAGTCTTTCGCGGTGACATACGTGAATAAAATCTTCATTGATTGTCACAATATTTGAAGTAGGAAATTGTTAAGCCAGTACAATACTGCACTTTGTCATGAGATGATTCCTACACAATCACAATAATTCTCTTCTTCGTATAAGCTAAGTGTTTTCAGTCCCTCACATGATTTTGCTCCTGCAAATCATAAATTATGGCCAATATATTAAAGTAAAAATAAAAACTGTGAAGGCGAATGTAGCGTGTATATCGTGCACGAAACTGACAATCATTTGCAGCACTATTCATGAAATCCATTACCCATTACCTGTCACCATGTTGCACATATTTCTCCGTTGTCAAAAAAGACACATTTACTGATCGGAATTGCAGATTATCTTCCCGAAAAGTCAACGTTTAGTGTCCTGTTGTGCGAAATACATACTCATATTTGCAGTGCTTTTCTCTGTGGCAATTTGTGGCAAAATAAATGCAGACAGGCTACCCTTCACTTCAGATACCCAGTACGTAAAAATGCATTTTGCTGTAGTTCGAGAAGTAGTTTCCCTTGCAGAGATATCAGTTGATCAGTATACTAGCTTAGTTTATACGTAATTTTTATCATCAGTAGTGGCACGTCTGAACAAACTACGTCAACTTTGTTCAACAGGCGTCTGCGTTATTTCAGACCCTTGATTTTACATGATTCATCGCGGACGGCAGCCGCCTATAGTCTAGACGTTAAGTGGCGGACGGCTACTTCAGAAAAAAATCTGACCATTTCTATGAGCCTTGCGGCACAAAATACCACCGGACACAGCTAGGCTTTCTTCACTCTAGGATAAATCTTCGATAAGAGCAGTTGATAGCTAATTGAAAGTAAATGCAAACAGAAATCAGACGAAGAAAATTCTATTTAATTCTGCAAAAACCATGCGCCATGAAATTTTGCGGTAAATTAAACTCTACCAAAGTGCAAACAATTGTTTTCACACCTTCATATATTAGACGAAAAGGAGTTGTATTTGCTCATTAGAGTTTCATCAAAAGAGTATGAAAGAGTTTGTCTTTTTATTGTAAAACTATATGGTCTACACAGATGTTTTGTTTTCGTTTAATCGGATTTTTATGTAGTTCACAAATTGCAGAATCTTCTGAACTTTTCACGATAATTTAGGCCATAGAAGCATTGTCTTTTCCGAATGTATTTCTGGTCAAAAAGCGATTCTGGTAGTAGGAGTCTAAGGTTTTTATTAATCGTGCCTTTTGCGTTCTTGCGGTGATACTGCCACAGAAACTTTCATCTCCTAACACATCTTTCTTAATATCTAACCGAGAAGTGAAACACCAGTTTTCATAGATTTAGCTTAAAATTTTTTTTAATATAACGAAATATTTTCTTAAAACTTTTCATCCCCTACTTCACCCTCTTAAGTGTTGAATTTCCAAAGACAGTGAATCACGTATTTTTGTTATTTCTAACCGAGAAGCCAAATTCAAATTCTTACAGATTTAGTTTTAAAATAGCTCCACAAAACATTTCATCCTGTATTTCACCAGCTTAGGGGTTGAATTTCCAAAATCAATGGAACACTTATTTCTTTATTCGTAACCGAGATGTCAAATACCAATTTTCATAGATGTAACTTTAAAATACTTTAGTAGTTCTTTAATAACGATTTATTTTTAAAGAAACTTTTACACACTACTTCAGCGCCAAAAAGGTTAAATTCCCAAAAATGCTGAAACACACGTTTCTTTATTTCTGACCGAGGAACAAAATAGTAGATAGTTTTTGTAGGTCTAGCTTCAAAATTGCCCTGATAGCGACATTTTTCAGAAAAACCTGTCACCCCTATTTCACTCCCTTATGGGTGGAATTTCCTGAAGTCCTCTCTTAAAAGACACCTGCAGTATAAGATCTACACTCTCTGCAAATTCCAAGTTTCTATCCTTATTGGTTTGGTCTGAACGATGATGAGTCTGTGATTCAGTAAGTCGGGACACTGCCTTTTATACATAGAGATTTAGTCACAGGATATGAAGCGCTTTACATTTCGACCTGTTATTAACGACGGCAAGGAGCCAAAAAAGACGGCGACTGTAATTAAAATACGATGACAATTTCCATTATGCTATGGAACACGCCACCACCTGGTCGAAAAAAAAACAATAACGCCGTTGTTAGAAATACATTAAAGTAGAACGGACGACTAATCAGAGGTGCTAAATCCACTGACAGGGCAGCTCCTCTGGGTCGGGTCTCCTGGCTGAGGAAGAGTAGAAGTTTCCTGCAAAATCTCCATCTTCTTAACAGCTGTGCCTAATAAAACTCTGCTCTTGTGCCAGCGACACGGCAGGTCGGCTGATGATAAAAGTTCAGCACTGCCGCAGTGCCGCCACGTTGCTTAGAATATTCTGCACCATTCGCCAAAATTGGCCGGGAGGGACGGTCTTTGCAATTTTACTACGCGCCTTGTAGTCACCGCCACGAATCTGCAAAAAAAGCCACTGCGGGAAAAGAGACATCTCGCTCTGTTAGTAGCCGTGCTCACGTTCTCTCATTTTCCAAAGTAATTTCACGTTCGTACCGCTCAGCATGATTACTGGGTGACAAATACCATTCCATTCATTAAAAGGAGTCGTGCGTCAAATTCACATTATCTCCTCTTTCCTCAAAGCGCTGAAAATTACGTCGTTCATTACTACTACTTGTTGCCATAATAGAAGCAGAAGGACAATGAGAGCTTCGGAAGCAGCATTGCGGGAAATAACTGCTCAACAAACGTTCCGTCTCACTAACAGTTATATACTTATAGTTTACAAACTTCGAAGCACTCTTTTCTGCAGCGTTGTTAATATATGAACAATTTATTTACGATCGTTTTGTTTCATTTCTGTCAATTAAAGAGAATCTTGGAATAACATAGTGTTCTCTCCACTATTTAACTGTTCTCCGTAACTAAATTTACAATTCAACAAATTTTCCACGTAAAACAGAATCGATTTTGGCATATTCTTATTCCAGGTGACTTAAATATTTGCACCTTTCCTGGATTTTTAGAGCTTTTACGTATTTCTTTATCTTAAAGCACGATCATATCTCACCTGCTGCTTCTAGCTAACACGAACGAATTTTCTGACTCTATGACCTCAAAAAAATTCTGAGGCGCCCCGTAGTCCACTTTGTCTACGAAAGGTTTCTTGGTCTTATTCGTGTTACTACAATTCATATTACAGCTAGAGCGTGAAATTGCCTTCTCGCGCACTGGGTAACGCACTCAGTCTGGCTGTACCATCTCTGTGTTCATTTAAGTCGTCTCTTCACTCTGGTACTTCTGATACTGCCTAACTTTGCCGAAATACATGTAACGCCAAGTGCACCTCGGCAGTAGCGTTTATTTTACTTCTTGGTCAGATGTATTCGGCTTTTCACACTGAACACAATGCACTGCTATAAAAGTCTGTTTTTGTACTTGGATTCGAAGGTAATGAAAACTGGGTAAATGAATACTGATGTACCTTTGGATAGTTGTCCTATTTATTACCAGATTTCCAGTGAACCTTTTTTCTTTGTAATAAACGCTTGTTGTGTAAACGTAACGTCACATTCTTATAACTAGTTTGTGTAAGCCAATCCCCTCTTACTTATTTGGGTAACACAGTATGTTCCAGATACATTTCGTAGTTGTTGAAGGAGCGATGTAGCGCGGTGGGAAGAGAATGGTTCAAATGCCCTCCTGATAGGCAGATGTAAGTTTCCCGTGCTTTCCCCACATCACTCAAGGTTTCTTTGACAAGAACAGGCCGATTACTTTGGCTATCCTCGTCCAGTCCAAGCTTTCATGACTAACTCTACGTGTTTGTGATACTTATCGGATACGGAGTACTGTGATGTTACCGCTCGTCCAGTTCTTATTTTTTGCCACCAAGCGAGAATGAAGTCACTGGTCTTCAGTTGCATATCTTGATTCACAAAATGTCTCGTTTCCGAAAATCCGATACTCTTTGCATAGCTTTTCTACAACATTTATTAAGTTTCACTTCGACTTTTGTGATGACGTATTCAAGGAAAATCAAAACTTAATTTTTATTTGGTGTCTATTTTCATCTCCAGATTACTTTTAGATCGAAAAATTCGGACTAACCACTCTCAAAAAACCTTAATTACCCCTTTAAATAAAGGATGCTAGTTTCCAAACAAGTGTTACTGCAGGTCAAACCATACCAGTTTCTTCTAAAGTATTTAACTATGGGTCCTCCACAACGTGCAAGAATCGTTCTGTACATCGTCTGAAGAAGGGAAATAAGAGAAGCGATTAAAAGAAGACAGGCAGAAATACGTACTGCAATTCGTAAAATGAGAGGATTTTATTTGATGTTTACCGTAGCTGTTTTAATGCACGATGTGTGTGTGTGTGTGTGTGTGTGTTGTGACATTTTCTCGGTTGTGAGTCTCTCATTGTGCACTGTCTTCGAGTACATCTCTTCCTGCGCAAATCCAGTCTACCACCTTTCGAAGCTATAATCTAAACCCCCTTCCTGGCTCTCGAGAAACCATTGTATTTCTCTTTTAATCCGAATTTCTTAGCCTCAGGCAGAGATAAAGAAGATCAATTGCGCCTTGATGGATGTTATCTACATAAGACGCAGTAATTACTCGACAGCACCACACAATTTGCCGTCTTAACACAAAGAAATATCCTAGCTCCTACAAGCAATAGAATTTATGTGTTCTTCGTAGGCTTCCCTTGTGCATCAATCTTGGAATTTTTGTAAATAACTATAGGCTTACTGAGCCAAGCTGAGCGAGGCGGAGCAGTGGTTAGCATAATGGACTCGCATTCGGAAAGACGACGGTTCAAGCCCGCTTCCGACCACCCAGATTGAAGTTTTCAGTGATTTCATAAATCGCTTCAGGCAAATGCCGGGATGGTTCCTTTCGAAGGGTACGGCCCATTTCCTTTCTCATTCTTCCCTAATCCGAGCGTTTGCTCCATCTCTAATGACCCCGTTGTCGACGAGGCATTAAACATTAGTTACTAATTTCCTCTTCCTCCTTGAATGCGTCAAGTTTTTTTTTCCAGCAAGTATCACACACAACAGTACACATTCTCCATCGCAGTAGCGGCAAAAAATTATATGAACACAAGAACATTGCCTTCTCACTTATGTTGGTAAATGTTCGTCTGGAAAGAATATTAGAAGTAGTAAAAGAAAAATCTAGTGGCGATGTACATCTGGTATGTCAATCATTACGAGAATTAAAGACATACAAGCATAAAGAAAATATTTTATGAGGAACGGGGATAAAATGTTGATGGAATGAAATAAAAGCATAATAAGAAGAAACTGCTCTTGAAGAGAAACAATAGCGTCGATGTTAACTCTGCAGTTGAGCAACATTTCATCACACTTCCATGTTAATAATTCATTTAACTTTTAGAAATAGACCGAAGCTCTCACAAAAGTGTTTGACAGGCAAATATTTAGTTAACAGAAACTGATTTGTCTCTGTAAGGATTGCTTATGTCTGTGTAACATGTACTATAGAAAGGCAAACACATCATACTGGATCTGTGACACAGAAACTGGGAGATTCCTACTCGTAAGTTTAGCTCTAGTGAGTAAAGTTTCTCCGAAACTAAAGGGCATTAGTTACAGGGCAGCGACGTGACAGCATCTCCAGAAAATAAAAAAGTGTATGCAAGTCGTGGAGAATGCGTTCTCGGTTACAACTGATTCGGCGACTCGACGCAAGAAAGGCACGTCGGATACATTTTGGTCCTCTTTTCTACGCTGGGACGACAATGAAAGTAAAGCGTCAGACAACCATGACGAACAGGGGAAGCTGGGAGAGCCACGGAAAGAAAACGAACACCGAGCCTACGCCAGAACTTAAGGTAATTTTTCCTTTTAGCTACATTTTGAAGTCGAAGAGCTGAGCTCGAGCTTGTGGATCGCTGACGATGCTCTGTATTCAGTGCAGTAACTAATAACTCCTTAACGGCAAAAGTGACAACTCAATCAACGTAAGGCCAACGCAGTGGTGAAAGTTACTATACAAACATTGAACAAACAGTAATGAAAGACATTAAAACGTTTTTCCTGCGTTCTATTAGTTTCAATAGTTGTAATGCAACAGTATAAGTGCTGGTGCGCGGAAACACTTTGATTGAAACAGACACCAATAACGTCCAACTGAGTACCGACTTCAGCACAAAGTTCTTGAAAGAAATTAGTTTCCTGAATTGACTGTTCTTACATCCATTTTACTTTTATTTTGTATACTACAACGTTTCGTCTGTGTAGCCGTTTTCAAGCAAAATGTTTAACCCGTTCAACAGTCATAACTTCTGAATTCCAGTCATACAAGTTCATGGTTGAGATTGAGAGCTGTACCATGATGTCCGGTTCAGTACAAACAGTACCACATATCAAAGGTATTTACTGGTGTGAGGGAACACTAGACTGTGTGCAGCAACATCTCTTGGCAAACAGGTTAAATGAAACTAATTTCTTTCCAGAAGTTTATCTTGGCTGGGGATCCGTCGCAACTAAAATCTAGTATGAAACACTTAAGTTGGGGAAATCCGAAAAGTATCTAAAAGACAATCGCCAGTATTTATTTATTTTCTGCACTTTGGGATCTAATGGTTTTCTTTATTAGTGTTTCTACCTTCTTATTTTATTGTGTCCTACTTCTTGTTACTTTTATTTACGTGTTCAGAAAGCTCTACATTTCTAAACACCACAAGTAAATTGCAGTGATGCCTTTGCGCACAGCTGGAAGTTGCAGTTTGTCCGCAAAATGTTATTTGGAAAGGGTGTTTTGATTGGCGCCCACTGTATTCAATGCAAGTAGCCCACTAGCGTACAAAAGCCCGGTGCATTTCTAAGTGCATTATGTAGCGCACGAACCGCCTCGCGTGCTGTGAGTATCCTTGGGCAGTGTGTTCTGGGTCTAACATTAGCATTACGTTCACAAATCTTCAGATATGCACCAACAACACTACATGCAGAACACAGGACCAATAATCTAGTTTTATGGAAACTCATCTACCGAGACTACAACGGAAATATGTGCGTGCGATTTAGTATGTTACCTCCCGGGAAGCCAAATGTTCAGCGGGTATTTCCTGTGTCGCGCTTACGGGGATGAACTTTCGCACCGTTTCAGCCCAATCACAGGCAGATCCACAGTCGAAGTCTCTCCAGTTTCTTCGCTCAACTGTTCAGGTCATAACGACAAAAGTAGACATTGGGACTCTCAGTGCGCTTTGTTACCACGATTGGTCTCAGAGCATACTACTGGACTTGGCGTCGGATCGGACTCGCACTTGGTGCTATCCACCATTTCGCTCTGTGGTATTTGTGCCTTTACGTGCGATGATGACGAGTCCGATAAAGACTGTCTTTACGAGCCAAAACAACATCACCATCTGCGACAGAACATCTCGCCCCATTCAACTGTGGTGCCAAGAGGCTCCCTTTCGCCTTAGGGTTTACATTCCTTGTGCTAAGTGGTTGTAGCTGGGCCGCACGATCTCCGGCTTACAACTCTACACCTGCATGTACATAACTACTCTGCAATTCACACTTAAGTGCCTGGAAGAGAGTTCGTCGAATCCCTTTCTCACCATTTCTCTACCGTTCAACTCTCGAACAGCGCGCGGGAAAAACGAAAGTTCAAATCTCTCCGTGCAGCTCTGATTTCTCACATTTTATTGCAATGACTAGTTCTACATGTGAAGGTGGGCATCAACAGAATATTTTCGAATTCGGAGGAGAAAGCTGGGGACTGAAATTTCGTGAAAGATCTCGCAGCACCGAAAACTTATTTGTTGTAACAACTGGCACCGCAACTCGCGTATCATACCCGTGGCTTCTCTCAGCTGTTTCACGATAGTACAAAACAATCGGCCCTTCTTTGATCTTTTTCAATATCCTTCGTCAATTCTATCTGGTGAGAATCCCATACCGAACAGTAACACTCTAGGATAGTACGGGCAAGTGTAGTGTAGGCAGTTTCTTTAGTGAATTTGTTCTATCTTCCTTGTGTCCAGCCATCAAAACGCAGACTCTGGTTCGCTTCCCCACAACATCAGCTACGTGATCTTTCCAGTTTAAGTTGTTCTAATTGTTATTCGTATTTAGCTTAATCGACAGTCTTTAGATTTGTGTGATTTATTGTGTAACGATCTAAAGGAATCTTTTTAATACTCATGTAGAGAACCACACCTTTTGTATTATTTAGGATCGATTGCTACTTTTCGCACCATACAGGTGTTTTATATAAACCATTTTGCGATTGTTTTCACCTTCTGATGACTTTACTAGACAGCAAACGACAGCATAATGTGCAAGCAATCTAATGGCTTCTCAGATTGTCTCCTAAATTGTTTATAGAGGTTAGAAACAGCAGAAGGCCTATAACGCTTCCTTGGGATCGCCGGGTATCTGTTATGTTTTATTCGATGACTCAATTAGTTACTGCGAATTGTGACCTTTCCGAGAGGAAATCACGAATCCAGTCACACACCTGAGACGATACGCTATAGGCAAGCAGTTTCGTTAGAAGAAACTTGTGAGAAACGGTATTAAAAGATTTCTGGAAATTAAGAAATATGGAATCAATTTGAGATCCTCTGTCGGTCTTGTGAATCACACTATACATATCAATGCAGTGAATGACTTTCTACACCACCTATCATTTTAGTACATTGTCTTATTATAGGTATGCATTTACACGTGTAAAACGGGACATTACTCACCTACAGTGGCGAAACAGGATACTGTGTTTCATGGAGGCGATACGTTGCGTCAATTTTTCGTATTCATCGAACACCGAAAGATAATTGTGCCTGTGTCCGCAGCTCGTGGTCTTGCGGTAGCGTTCTCGCTTCCCAAGCATGGGGTCCCGGGTTCGATTCCCGGCGGGGTCAGGGATTTTCTCTACCTCGTGATGACTGGATGTTGTGTGTTCATCATCATCATTCACTCGCAAGTCACCGAAGTGGCGTCAACTAAAATGGACTTGCAATACGGCGGCCGAACTTCCCCGCATGGGGCCTGACGGCCAACAATGCCATACGATCATTTCATTTCAATTGTGGCTGTATCATCACCTTTCTCGGCAGTGAAACAAGAGACACGTGTGACACTGGAGAAGTTTATTAAAGGAAAATGCACTCGCATTTGAGAAGATCGGGGTTCAAATCGCCGACTGGCCATGCAGGTTAGGTTTTCCCCGGTTTCCCCAAATTGCGAAAGGCAAATGCTGTTAGTGTTCCCTTGAAACAACCACGGTCGAATTTTTACACTGCATTTTCCCAATCCGAAGGTTAGCTACGGTTTCTAGCGACCGCGTCGGGGATGGGAGATTAAATCCCAGTCTTCCTTCCTTCCACTCTTCCCGGAAAAAAAAATTAATTATTTGAGTCAGACGACGAATTCACGTTAGTAGGTTACCAGTAACGTGCCCTTTAATGAGATGAGCACTCTACTTAAAATCTTGTTACGGAGAAGCCAGCAGGTTTTTCGGGGTGCATCGGTCACCGACGCAGTCTTGCGTGCACGGCGCACTTGGCGACAGGAATGCAAACAATTTCCGCGAGAGAAGCGAATGCAAGCAAACCATCTATCAGAGAGAAGGGGGTCAGCCGACAGTCCAATCAATGTGCGGGTGGGCGCCGCGGTGACGTGGCCAGGAAACCCTGGGGGCAGACACGGCCAGCGCTGTCCGACTGCCCGGCCGTCCATTTCCCACTCGCCACGTCTCGCCGTCCCGCGCCACAATTAAAAGCGCGCACGTTGTTAAACACGGCTGTATCCGCCTGAATGGCTTTATGCGCCGTCGAAGCAGTGATTGCACGGTTCTGCGACGCTTGTTCGACCAGCAGCTCTATATGTCCCTGCGTGTTGGCATTGCCAGCCATAAAATATACGTTGGGCACAAGGCACAAACGAAAGAAACACAGGTTCGTAGCGAATAATACCACCTGAAATAAATGACGACCTGCTAAGCTAAAACGAAAATGTCTCATTGGCAGAAACAACAAAGAGAATTCGTCGGCTCTCTGTTTCTCCCGCATACATTCATTTGCGTTTCTTTTCCTATCAATTCTACCAATACTGCCGGTAATCCTATCATTTACTGCATCATTTATGTGATTTACCAAAACTAACAGACTGTAATTTTGGTAGAGAGAAATTCTAGTTGTTATCATCGTTAGTGTCGCCGTTACTGATCCGGCGACGCAGGGTTGAAACACAAGGATCAGTATGCATTACAGTTGCAGACAGTCAACATGGGTCTGGACAAGGTGAGTAGGACTTTACTCGTAAAGCTGGTCTAATTACGCATTAAAATATCGATACATTAAAGAAATACGGAGAGGTCCTCTTTCCGCACAGGGTTGAAGAGCATGATTCGGAAATTCGAATTAACTGGCAATTTGGGAATCGCCTCTGGGAGAGGTCGACAGTCAATTGCGTCACAAACTGTCGAAGAAATTACTGTTGACATGGGTGAGAATGCTGGACATAAGGTGTGGTCTTCAAACAGTGCACTAGCTGTATTCTGTCAGCTGAATATTCCATGGCCAACCGCTCGAAAAGTGCTGCGAACGATTGTGAAATGGTATCTCCAGTGCGGTTCCAGGTTGTCGTGAATGCAGAAGGTCGTCATGTTGAGCAACGCTTGTAACATGCAACGTAAACTTGGTACGCAATTGATAAACATTACTCTTTTTTTGGTAGTCGGGACAGCGTTCGCGCAGACCCGGTCTAATTTAAATTAAGCATGGTTTAAGAGGCGGTTTGCACTAATTCCTGAAAACTGTGTGTGTGTGTGTGTGTGTGTGTGTGTGTGTGTGTGTGTGTGTGGTGCTCCAATGAAAGTAATAGGGTCTACTTCGCGCTTGCAATATTTTAAATTCATACCATTTTGAACGTAGAGATCATGCGGAAGTTAAAATATGTTTCTTTCAATGGTGTATTCGTTACTTCTCTTCCGCATGTACTTACAAATGTTTCTACAAAGGTTGCCTGTCCTATGGTCGCACGTTTTTCGTGGGGGGGGGGGGGGTCCCAAATAGTTAAAGTTTAATTATAACCCACCTGTATGTACATTTAGATGTACAAGCAGTGTAAAAAGTAAGGAATTTATAACTTGTCACATTTTGAAATCTGATATCTCTGAGAACACGCTCCTCCAACATATCTATAGTTAATAATGCAGGGCCATTACGAAGGACTACTTCATTAACAATAATTAAAAACATTATGCTTCATTCTGAAAGATTATTAAAAATGTTAGGCTTTATTTTGCATGTTCTGTTTTAAATAAAGATCCAGCAGAATTGAAAACAAAATTAGCGGCAAAGTCCCGGTTTTTGAATCTAAAGTAAAATGTTCCTGTACTGCTACTCCTCTCAGTTTGGCGTAAACCCATCGTGTTTATTTTATGTACGGCCTCCGTAGCTGAGTAGCCAGCGTAGATGCTTATCTTGTGGAAGGAACGGGCTCGATTCCCGGTACTGCCAAACATTTTTCCTTGATGGGAGGGCCGGTACGGAGAACACTCAGCCTTGAGACGCTAACTGAGGAGCTGCTTGACCGAGTAGTAGCGGCTTAACGGTCTGGAAAGTCTGCAAAACGCCCAGGAGAGCGGTGTGCTGACCACATGCCTCTCCATACCGCATCCGCTTAACAGTGCCAGGCATAGTATGAAAGGCGGCCGCTCTACATCCCTTAGGTCCTCAAGGCCTGGACGAGGAGCTTGTTATTTACTTTCGCAAAACTCTTCATTTCGGCTTTTTATATTTCCTTTTCAATTATTTTCGTTATTCTTGTTTATAGACAGGGTGGAGAAAATCAACCTGCTAATAACGTCAAACTGATAATGATCTCAGGGGAGAGTAAGAGAAGTCGGATCGAGCGAAATTTCCCCAATGTCCTTATGTCGTAAATATATCGCCGTGGAGCTACGGTCATAAAACGGTAACCAACCAGCGACGAATGTCTACATGTAAACTAACTTCCTATATTTAATACGACTAAGGTACATCAGTTAGTGTAAACTATGGGAATGACTGAAAAGAGAACAGAAATTAAATCACAAAATTTTTGAACTCAGATCACATATTTTACAGCAAATATTCGAAATTCCTGCCTCCAACATCACTACCAAGTTGACAACAACCACAATATAAGACAGTGGCAAGTTGGACAAAACCGCAGCACTGCCAGACCAGACACAACCGAACACGTTCGCTTACCGGACAAACTTCCGCGCGCTTGTCGGTGGTTTTGTGTCGTTTAATGGTTTGTGCATTTCAGACCTATGATTGGAAAATGTTGCCGGAGTAGACGTCTTCTATCCTGCTGTGTTACTGTTTTTATACAGCCTGTATATGGCACCTCTTTCCATGACCTCTTTGGATCGTGCTGTATCATGGAATATGAGCGCGTAACTAAATAAATACAACTTCTATTAAAGTCAGGAGGTAATAATCGCCTCTCCTGAAGCAAGTGGCCCTCGTGGCCTTGCACCTATAAATCAGATTGTCAACATTTCATCTAAAATTAATATTTGAAATTAATACAGCGTAATAGTTAATTCTGAAAGCACGCATTAGTACTGGACTCTAGTGTACTGATCCTGTTTCCCCGTAACTGATCTTTTGTAATCACTGCATTTCGTAAATTCCTGAACTGTAGGCACAGCGTTATCAAAAACATAGGGATTTCAGAATTACATAAAAATCAAATGAAAGAAAAACTCATTTCATAAGAAATAAGCTTGATAATGTTGAGCACCACAGGTGACAATGTTATTGATTAATAGAAACCACCACTGCTGTTAGTATTGCCCATTTATGGTGTTATGACCAGAAGCTGTCGAACGAGATGTAATAATACGGATGAAATGATTTTCATCCGTCATGATCATTTCATAAGTACCGACACAGGCAATATTTCCAGCATTCTGAACAAAGCCATATGAAACAACACATAGTTAACAGAAAAACATACAGCGTCAATATGACCACACATTTAATACGTTACAGATTTTCATCTACGCAGAACCCTCCAGAAAACAACATTTGCTGTAGCATTTGACGTTATCATGTATCTACTGAGATAACAAGGATCAAAGGAGTTATCTTACTCAGTACAGAACTGTCTCACCCGAAAAGCGTGCAACGTACTAACAACATTTTATCAATTTTAACACATAGTTCTGCAAGTTTAATTGCCATTGGAAGTCGGAGAGGCAACCACAAGAAAACAAGAACACCATTAAATGTTTAGTTTGCATATGTACAAAGTGTTCACGTAAACATTTCGTAATTTTTCGTATTTAAACGGTAACTATTCATTACTGCATTTGTCTTTCATTCATATATACGTTACTAATCATATAGAAAAATTATGTTTTAAATTTCTTGGGCAAATTCACATAACAACGCCTATTAACATTTTTTCAAACGGGATGACTCTGACTTAGAATCTATATGCCATTTTCATATGGTTGCAGCAGAACTCAACAAAAATACTGTCAATATCATAGAAATAGTACTCTGTATTGCTGTCCAAATGTTCACACATATTGCTGAGTACGAAAATATAAATTAAATTTTGTATTAAGATAATATATTTTTATATCAAGTTTTTAAAGTCGTTCTGTTGTCATGTTTCTGGGTCACAACATAAAATAAGACCGTACAATCAGTTCATTACAGTCGAGATTATTTGGTAATGATACTTTGTGATAAATATTGCTCCGATACAATCTCGGTCACATTCTGTGCCGGCTGCCTTGAGCTACTGTCAGTCCGTGCTTCATTGTCATGCTGAAAAATTCAAAACAAGAAAAGTCACACACGTGCGCTACAAGTTATTTAAATCATCAAGGAAACGAAACCTACACCACTAGACAACAGTAAGGCGACATTTTCCCCGCGTGTTTAATTTGTGACCAGTGCACGGGAAGGAAGATTGTCGGTACCCCTCTGTAAATTCCCGGATTTCTCTAAGTATACCTTCGTGATAACTACGCGAGATATGAGTTCGATGAAGCAATATGTTTTTGACTCGTACAGGAACACGACCGCGGGAAATTCTGACGGTAAAGTTCTCCGGACACATCCTATCCTTATTGTGGAGTATCCTAAGACAATTCGTTGCGCAGTGTGCAATTTTATAACATTCTCTTGCTGACAAAACGACCCGCTGAACAACAGCACAAGTCTTCTTTGAATGTCCATTTTTATGGTTCCATACCTAATTCGGAAAGAACGAAGGCATTATAGGTTGTCCGTTAGTCTGTCTGTCCATCTGTTAAGACCCCTTTTTTTGAGGAACGGATAGAGATCTTATACCGCCATATACAACACGTCACACGAAAACACGGTCATCAAAATCTGTAGCTGAACCGCCTACGTAGATGCTCGGGCCTGGTGGCCGAGCGGTAAAACGTGTGCTTGGAAACCGGGAAATCGAGGGATCGTATCTCGGTCGGACCACGGATTTTTCAGTCTTCGTTTAAGCTAGCCTGCCCATCTCAACGATGTGAAGAGTCGCCGGAAACAACACTGTGTTAGAATTCGGCGTCAAACTGTAGCCTCCCCTTTCTTCCGTTGGATAACGGGTAGGTTAGGGACACGCAAGTCGCCGAAGTGGCGTCCTATAGAAAGTCTTGCACCATGCCATTGAGCCACACGAAATTTATTATCATCTATATACATAATTAAGTTGGTTCAGAACCCTGAGAGCGCGGGTCTTACTCGCACTTGTGCGGTTTTCCATTTTCTTTTTTTTAAGTTAGTTCAACTAGGTTAGAGTTTTCGACCTAAGAACTGGTTTTGTGAGCGACATCCCTTGCCGGTGACCATTTGTTTGTCGTTTCTACAGAGCTAAGAGGAAGGTAATGACGCAAATTGATAATTTCCTTCAATCGTTTAGGAACGTATCACTTTCTAAACAGGTGGAAATGAGGACGTTATATCTTATAACAAGTGACACGGGAACTGAAATGACAAATATTGTGGCCAGGAAGACCTGTTGAAGAAACAATGTGCTATCTGCCCTCGTTTTATATCAGTATCCGAAACATACTGACCTGTGCAGGAAAGATGCTGAATCTTCGGAAGCTGCGGTTACTGTCAATAAGCACCTAATTTTGGCATTCCTCATTTTACACAGCGTCAATCGGGATATCGCGTTGCTCTATAATTCACGGTAGTGCGGCGACGTAGTGAATAGTACGCTCACCGCAATAATCGTATAATTTAAAAGACTGCATTTGTATCCTGACAAGAGGGCAGCTAGAATGTTTCTTGACGAGTAGTCCCTCCACTATAGCCGACGGTTTCAAAATCCTCGTCAAGTTTTCAAGTTTTCTGATGGAAAAGTTGTGGAAGGAGATTTCATGATGTTTCTGGAATACATTCCTGAGGAATTTTTGGAAACTATACAAAGGGGTATTACCTGCCATTGTTTCAGTCTATACTCCGCGTTCACATTTAATATAGCACTGCAGTCTGACTGATGGAGGCTATTTAATTCAAGTGATCACACAGTCAAGTCCATCCTAGATTGTTTTAGGTTTTGTTTAATAATTTACATTGTACTTTCAACAATAGGGCCTATCTCTTATGCGAGCATGGTTCATTCACTTTTTAAAATGATGAACAATTCGAAGTTAGCCGAAGTAATATTGTCTAGTTTTGTTTTGTAAATTTTTACTGTACTTTTATGATGCATTTAACGAAGACCACGATCATTCATTCCTGTAGGCAATTAACTAGACACATTTGTCGGATAAACTGATTTGAATTCTGCTGAGATACTTTCATAACGCGGCACAATATGTTTTATGCAAACCTAGTTTCAATTATTTTGCTTTCGTGCGGCTTAGGGGTGCCCGTTTGTATGATTTTGCTGGCGTGATTACCATTAATATTTATCAACCGTTAATTTTAGTTGTTACTCTAAAAACCTACAATTTTTCTGGCAACCGTTTGTCTTATTTTTGTACGAGTAGAGATAGCTGCTCTATAACGTCCTTGAGGTGCTCAGTAATGTATCAAATAAACACCCTTGATCATTTTGAGCTATGCAGCTGATTCTTATTAGCAGTGAGGAGGATTTTTTTTATCGAGGTTGTTGGTAGTGTGAGTTGCATATCATTTGTTATGTGTAAATTAATAGCCTATAACCTGACTTTTGTTTTTCCAACTGCAGGTCACTTAATGATGTTCATAGAACGAAACCATTCATGACATATTAAATATACATTAATACAGTTGTGATGGTTCCTATTATCATTAAGTATCAAATCAACCACCAATTTACGAGAAGTAATCCTACTACTCACATTAATTATGTACTCTCCTTACAGTCATCTCGCTTAAATTTACTACGCTAGTCTTTGATAATGACGGTAGAAGGCAGAGGAGTAATTAATGCTGTGATTTCGTATTAGACGGTGATCTCCCTTCTGATTACCTCGATACAGGTTTTCGATGTATATCTTCTTACATGAATTCCAGAATAGTTTCTTTAACTAAAGGCCGATTTCATTCAAACCTTCTTGTACAACAGAACCACTATTCCGTATTTTATCAGACAGATATCGTGAGAAATATATGCTTCAGTCCTTCCATCCTTGGCTATACAAAACCATATCACGCACTATAAATTAAATTCTACGATTAAGAAGTAACACACAAAATATCACCAAAGGAGCTGGAAATAAAAGATGCGGGAACGGAAAAAATTGAGAGTTGAATTACCAATTGTGTCGGTTCGTCACTGACCTGCATGTAACGCAGGAAGCCACACGAGTTCAAGAGTTAACTACGCTCATACGAAAGTATTTACATGCTTTCCAATTCGTTCACTGTTAAGTCTGACTATTTTCTGTCCCACAATTAAACTGAGCGAGATTCGTGTAAAAAAGAAGTGAACCACGGATGTTGAGTGAACGACACTTCAGCGTCTTTCACATGTTTTCTGTCAACGCGAGCGGTGAAACGTCACTTTCTGTATGTCTATTCTGTGATACAACTAGAAATGGAAACCTATGTAGGCGCGTTGCGATTTGTATTTATTTTTGATCTATTTTATATTGACTGTTACGTGCACGGTACAAAGTAATACACACTTAAAAACCGAAAAACATTCAGTCCATGCAGTCTATATGCATTTCGAACTTACTCTGAATTCCCTTATAGTAAAATTAAAACGATTCAACTATGACGCTGAACACAAACTAAACAGAACACATGCAGTTTTGAAAACACCTTACCCAACAGCCATTTTGAGAGTTCGTGTACGCTTCAAGATATTTCAAATCGAAAGTCGTCTACCGTAGAAGATTCGGTCTTGTACACTATAAAATGGTTCTGATGATTATAAACTGAATAACATCGCGTTATGTCTATTAAAGTATATTCAGTGATCAACACTGAAGGACTTCCACTTTTCTCTCTGTGATATCTGAGCCTGATAATTCAAGTGTGTACGCTTTTTTGAACGTACGTTTCCACTTCTAATCACTTGACAGGTGTATTTGAATCATTCTTCTTTTGTCAGTGAAACTTCCGACCTGTGTATTAACCTTATTTTCTTGGAAAAATATTGTCATAACAGGACAATTTTATACAGTGTAAACTGAAATACTATACTGAAAATGCTTGTTACACGCTAATTTTCGATACTGAATCTCACGATTTGCAAGCCCAAAAATTACGGAACATTTGATATTATTAATTTACCAATTTTCGAATGTCACGGGCGTCAGTAATTGCAGGAATAATTAAATACAATTTTTTAAATTGATTCTGCAGTATTTTTGACATGAAAGGTTACGATTCACCACATTTTTGTACAATTAACCGACATACTTGATATGGTACGCACTACCCAGTTAATTTTTCAATTCTTTGTTTAACCAGCCAGTGCTGTCATCTCGCGTTATCCTGATTTACGCAGAACCGAGAATAGTACACAAAAACGATCAAATGGATTTATTGATGAGAACTCGCCTAGCGACGTAAACAGACGTCGAAAGAGGTAGTTTTATTTTACTGAACACAGGTGGTGAGTTTTCTCTTGAACCGTGATTGTTACCGCCTACTCAGATGGCGACGGCGAAAAGACTGTGTGGAGGATTTACAATATGGAGCTCTGAATTACAGTCATAATAGACTTTCACCGTCGTTTGGAGTCCACTTAAACAGTAGTTGCCCCTAGAACTGGCTGTATAAGTCAGTTAAAAGGTCAGAGGAAGGCAACGGCATATCACAAATTAGACCATGCCAAGTACAGCACCGTGCTGCTCAGAACAAATCTTCAGGATAATTGCAGCTTTAGCTTTGTCTTTACCTTAATGAATATGTCACGAGGGAGACGGCGAAATCAGGATCTACTATATAAACTTTAGGGAATTCGAGAGGTTAATGGTAAAATATGCTTACCCCCTATTCGTTGTGTATAGTTGTAATAATCAGGTCAAGACCTCGCAATTTACCTCTCTAATTTCTGTGGAGGTTGTTGTAGACCATTAATGTGATGGCGTGTAGCGTCACAAATGTTTGTAGCGTTTAGTCGTGTATTGTAAGCTACCCTCGACGCCGAATGAATCAGAGCAGTTTGTCCCACATGTGTGCTGCGTAGATCGAACTACCATTCGATCGATTCGGCGGCGGCTGGTTTGCGAGCGGGCGCAGAGCGAAGGCCCGGGACGGGCACGGCAGAAATCGATCTGGAGGTTAAATGTCACGCGGCAAGAGCTTGGGGCTCCCCGTAGGTTGCAAGCCAGCGGCAGCACGTGAGCGGAGCCCACCACTAGCCCACATAGGCTGCGACCAGCCTCGCCCACGCGCTTTCTAACTCGCAACAACGCGTTCATGGTCGACAGCGCTGCCAACCTTGCAGCGGCGAACAGGACGCGCAGTCCGCGCGACATCCGCGGCATGACATCACCTCGCGCCTACGTCACTGGCTGTGTCCACGCAACAACTGCGCACTACGCGCTGTTTATAGGACCAGTAGGAAATTAAAATTAAGGAGCCCCTCGTCGAATATGGCACTAAAGTAATTCACATAGCTCTGAAAGTTGGATACGACCAGTGAATTAAGATATACGTGGATGTACTACTGTTGATGTCTCTCTTCAACTGTGGCTGAGAGATGGTGCAAAACAGTTGCCAATAATACGGGCTTCCCTGCAATGAACTCCTTTAAAAGCATTGCTGCTCGCATAGCTGTTTGTTATCTTTGGAAACTGTCCGAAAACTGCAACCTAGAGATAGCGGAGACTGACTTACGAATTTCGACAAATTCAGTCCATCCTCCATTAAGATACTGGTACAGAGATATTGTAGTCCTACACAAGCACAAAAATTCGAGACACATTCTTTATTCCAGATACAATAAAGGGCTAAATAATATTCGACAGTAGTGGTGAATTTTGTTAACGTGCATTTTTATCGCATAAAATAATGAATTTTTTATGCTATAACATATGCTCAAAACAGTTTCGTAGATATGTGAATCGATACTGTACCAGCTAAGAGCCACTGAAGTAAAAACACAACCTGTACTCCAGCGCCAAGGCCAACTTTTCCAATGATTTCTCAATAGTGTGAGAGCAGTTCCTGAAATACGGAGTTAAATATTTTATTTATAAATGACTTCGTAGCGAACCTTATCTGTCGAGTAGGACGCACACACTGTCACACTAAATTCAACCGAAAACCGTGGCTCAGATTAGATGAAGCAATCTACATGAACAAATGGGTCTATGACCACAACAGGGAAAATTTTAATGAAATTGTCATGGTATCAATAAGTATGGACGCAGTTAAGAAACATTTCGGGCAAAAATGCTTAATTCCAAATTCATACGCAATAACGGCGTTGTATTCTAGAAAAAACGAGTAAACCCAATAACATAACAAATTATGCCAAAAAATTTCGTCTGTAAGGAGAAAAGGTGGTTGTGCTGCGGAATTAAGTTGCTTAGGATCAACGACTATATACGTATAGTTCAATGTTTGTCAGTACGAGTACGAGTACGTCCATTACAATTTTTTTTTTTAACTAACAGGACACTGTTAAAAGTCGAGGTCGTGTAAATCTTGTTGAACATCTGTGTGTCTTGTGTACCACAATTCAGGATGTAAATTATTATGAGATGAAGTCAAACCAACCCATGATAATTATGTTGTTTTAACTAATCTGCCAGCCTATCGTAAGAAAGGGATTTAAACATCTGTAAACAATTTTTGCCTTTTGTATTATCAGCGAGGTATCCTGTTGATGATGCATGCTCGATATGGTACACTGATTTCAGTAAGGCAGTTAACAGCTGCAGGCGGTAAGCAAATCACAAAATCCGAAAGACTCCAAATACCAATAAAGAAAAAAATAAGATGTCTGAGAGACTCGGTTTTGGGCAACACAATGCACTCTTTGAAAGACAAAGACTGATAGTTGTTTTCATGGATGCCTTGCCTGCCTTCATTGGCACATTCACTTGTTTTCCGTACCCATCACTCATTTCGTAATAGGTATTCGGTTATGAGCAATAGTAAATGTTCTACTCGCAGTTACAAATTAGTTTACACACAAGTGATGACAAATGGAGTTAACATTGAACGCTACTGCAGCTATTTAACACAGTGATAGTTATGAACAGCTTTTCAAAGACATAGTATCAAGTGTTCAATACAATTACAGATTATATAAAGTTATGTTTTCTACGTTGAACCTGGGTTGTGCAAAACGCAGTTACGTTTACATGCATACAAACACGTTTAGCAGTTGGTGATGCAATTTCTTGTTTATTCAGAAATTATTATTTGTCAAACCAGGTGCATTATTTGTTTTTATACTTGTATAAGAGTCTTATATTTTTTCCCTACTGCACGACGCCATGAGTATTTCGTCGGTGATGGTCATATCTATAATACTCTACAGCAGAAGACATGAATTGGGACAGTTAAGGCAAACATACAGAAAAACATGGAAGTTCACATCATCATGATTAAAATTTGTTGGTAATTTCAGAATAGAGAGTAGTACTCTTCCATGATGAGATAAGAAAAGGTTGAAACGAATATGAACATAGCTGTGTTTCGACAATGCAACACCAAAGAGTAGAAAATATTGTTATATGCAATATGCAGAAACAGTGCTGAAGTTCAGTTACAACACCTTTCGTTGATTATAATGTTTACAACTAGCTATCCCAATCATTATCAATAAATCTGACGTTATCTCACGTGCTCCTGTTCTATGTAAAGGTACGTTTACACGTTTCCTAAACACTATTTGAGACGGAAATCAGTAATGAAAATATGTAGTTGATTTTAAAACATGCAGTACAAAAAATTTGACGAAACATACTCAGTTACAGTGACATACTTGCAGAAACGATACTGTGAAATTAAACTGAAAAATTAATTACAATCATTTATCTTTCTGTCATTATAAAAATAACAAGTTGTCTTACTTCCCCCAACATTAAAAATCGATGGTGATAACACAAGTGGTTTATTACAAAAGGAAATGAACTAGGCTGAAGAAGACTTAACTACATTATGCATTGTTTTGGAGAATCAAAACAATGTATTTTGAAATCTTACAACCCATAATAAAACAAAGAATACACATCTATGAATCGAATAATTAATTATTATGTATGTGTTTTACATGAAATGCGGATTTAGTAAATGTTAATATATTTCGCCAGAATTGCCAAGCAGTGATAAGTCTCATCAAAAGTATTAACTAAAGCGTTGCACTCTTACAATAAGATCATTGCAGAATGATGCGCATCATTTTAATGAGCCAGAACGTCATATTCTAATCAAACGGAGAAACATGCAACGATTACGATTTATATTTTTTCCTGACACATCCTAAAAACAGTTTTTTTATATCTATTTGCTCGTCTACAGAGAAAGCAGCAATGAAAAGTAGTAGGCTGATTTTAAAAATTTACCAAGAAAAATTCGCTATGAAATGAATGTGCACTTCAGAATCAAATCATTTCTGAACGATGCGCATGGTTTTAATGAACTAGAGCGTCATTTTGTAATCAAACAGAATCCTCAGAAACAGAAGAGTTCAAATTATTCCCGATTGCGATCCTCTCCGTAATAATTCCACAAGCATAGCATATGTTTTACTTTGAAATGTTTAGAGCCTTTGCTGATGACATTTCTCGTGTACTGTAGAAAATGAGATGTGGATGACAAATCTTATTCAAGCAAGAAAGTTCTAAAGTATTTCAAAGTTAGAACCATACGACACAGAATGAAGAGTTGATGGAAGAAGAAAAATATTTCACCTTTAATTTACTTCTGTCGTATCTTACTTTTTTATTCGTGTGTGTGTCCTGATTTTATGACAATCGAAGCAGGTAAAGACACGTTCTCTTCATTTTAACATCTGGCGTTAGACCTTTATCCCGACTTGAGTATTTTGTATCAGAAGTTACAATATTTCTTGGTGGGATTCATTTTATGAAGTCTTCAGAGCTTGCGCAAAACATTAAAAAAATAAATAGAAAACGGAGCTGCTAGCAAATTTTACGCAGCAAATTTTACGCATACACAACGCAGCAGCAGTAGCACTACAGTTTGCAACAATTAATTTCATTCGATGTTTTAAGCAAAAAATATTCATGCAATCAAACTTAAGACATTTACCAGTTCAATTACTGATATGAATGTGAATTAAAGGTGAACATCCGATGCCTGCTACGCTACATCCAAGTGAAAAAAGCAAATTACAATCACTGTTACGTATGGAGTTCATGATGGAGAGCGAAAACTTCCGAAAAGATTTAAGAATGTACGTAGAATACTAAAAGCACAAATAATTTCTTTCAACTGCTGCATATCGTTTAATCTGGCGAAGTGCTATAGTTGTGAACGTTGTCACTTTCCGACGTCAAAAAGTGAAAGTACTAATGTATCACATCACAGCTGGGAATCACCGTGGTCGTATCCTTTCTGTTTCGATAGATGGCGTTGTTTCCATTCACTTTCTTGAGAAGGAAAACAGAGAGCAATTTTGGCGTTGCGTAAACTTCATTATATAATCTCCTTCATTGCATCATCACATCAGCATTACGTGGATCACACGTCTGCACGAAACGTCATCACTGAAACGTCGCATAGTGTGCTGACAACACATTTCACTCGGACACATCACATCCTTCTTTACTGTAAAATTCACTTAATCACTTTCACGAAGGACGGAATACATTTCGTTGATAGCTCTCTTTAAATAATTGTCTCTGTTTCGTCAAAGCACTGTATTCTCACACACGAAATTTCAATTGACGCTCCGTCGTGAAAAGTTACAGTCGGCTGAAAGAAGGCGACAAACGCAAAATTTCTGTTTGATACTGTAATCTTCTTCCACAAGCACCTGAAAAAAACCTGAAAACACGTAGGAAACAAGTAGGTACTCGCACAACTAACCTGTACAAAAATGCCGCATAGGTTCAGAATGATAGCACAAGCTTAAAAGGCTTCTCCATTGGCGTTGCAGCAGCAGCACAAGCGGCGGTGAAGATAAAACACAGTAAATTTGATGAATACAACACGCACAACGGGGACAAAGTTCCAACCAGCCAGCCACCTAGCAAGCACGAACCTACTGCTACGGCACTCCGCTGGGCAGAGTCAAATCCCCAAGCCTTTGCTTCGGGCGACATCGGCTGCTCCGTTCGGATTAATTCGGCGTATAGCGTTGAATGCGGAGGAAGAAGGGAAACTGCCGAAGTGGTGGGGAGCGCCGCGCGCTGGAGGGGAGGGCGAAGCGGAGGGACGGCAGGAGAGGACGAACGCTGAAAAAAAAGGAAAAAAGAAGTCGTTCCATGCGCGACTGCTTCACCATCCAACAACAAAATGAACGACCAGCGAGATTCATTAGGTAGGGAAGTTGGGAACAGAAAAGATTAATTTTTGTCGAGCTGCACCACTCGATGCCGTGCCGTGCAACGTTATCCGCGAATCGGCTGAACAGTTATTATTGAGCCCATTTCAACAGCTCACCCCTCTAAGTACGTTTCCCATCTATCATCATTTTTTCCGAACTCCTCGAGGCAATATCTCCTCTATTCTGCGTCAGTTCTAATATTCAGCTTCTTTCTTATTCGACTTCCCGAACACTGAATCGAAGCCTAGGATGCATTTATTTCAAATTTGTTCGTTTGTCTTCGTGTCTCCCCCTTCTTGGGGACACTTTCCGGTCATTAGAGAATGCAGGGAGAACGCGCATGATAAATTATTGTGAATGGAACGGTGTAATAAAATCGGCTGTGATAAAATCGATGGAAACGAATGCCCCTCCCCGCCGAAGTTAGAGGGCACAGTCTACTGACCGTCCGGGTTTCCTTCCAGCGTTGCATTTAGTACCTGTTACGCAATAAATGCCACTAACCATATTTATGAAAGGTCCATCTGTTTTACTAACGTAGCCCAGAAATGTCAAAACAGGAATCTAAAGAAAAATCTGTTCCAACGCAACAGAAAACGCCCGAAATGACAATATCAGCTAAGTGCAATGACGGTGAAAGTGACCACTGCCAATCTGAATTGTCTGGCCATCACTACGGCCAGTGGTTCTGCTGTGCAGTACTGCCTAAATTGCGACTTTTCTATGCCACGTATGGAACCTCTAATACTGCGCGGCACTACAGGCTAAGTTGTCGGTATACGGAAAATAAGAGCAGAAAAGTGTGATCGTTAGCATACTGTCTCTCCTTAGTAGCAGGAACTTGTCGGTCCTCGCACTTTATTGCCATGCCTTTCGCTGTTCTTCACTTACGTATATTTCATTACCACTGAAACAAGTGTTAAACGAAAAGAGAGGAAGATTGGGTTTAAGTCCCGTAGACACCGAGGTCATTAGAGGAGCACAAGCTCGGATTGCGTCAATGATGGGGAAGGAAATCGGCTACGCCCTTTTCAAAGGTACCATCCCGGCATTTGCCGGGAGAAGCAAGTGTTCTTGCTTGCAGTCAGATTACGAGTGGTGCTTCGGACAGGACGTGTCTTGCGTTACTGATTAACTAGGCAGCTAACAATTAACTCAAGTGAGTTATTTTTAATTATCTGTCTAGGTTCAGGCACCCATGTCAACTGAACTGCACCCTAAGATTGACATAAAAAGACAACAGGATGTATCGAATTTCGCCGAATGCCACCGAGACAGTTCTTATTATTACCTCAGCATTTAAAACAGCACCATTGCGCCTCAATAAAGAAATCTATTAACAGAAAACCAGCAATCTTAACTAACATAAATATACACTACTGGCCATTAAAATTGCTACACCAAGAAGAAATGCAGATGATAAACGGGTATTCATTGGACAAATATATTATGCTAGAACTGACATGTGATTACATTTACACGCAATCTGGGTGCATGGATCCTGAGAAATCAGTACCCAGAACAACCACCTTTGGCCGTAATAACGGCCTTGAGACTCCTGGGCATTGAGTCAAACAGAGCTTGGATGGCGTTTACAGGTACAGCTGCCCATGCAGCTTCAACACGATACCGCAGTTCATCAAGAGTAGTGGCTGGCGTATTGTGACGAGCCAGTTGCTCGGCCACCATTGACCAGACGTTTTCAATTGGTGTGAGATCTGGAGAATGTGCTGGCCAGGGCAGCACTCGAACATTTACTGTATCCCGAAAGGCCAGTACTGGACCTGCAACATGCAGTCGTGCATTGTCCTGCTGAAATGTAGGGTTACGCAGGGATCGAATGAAGGGTAGAACCACGGGTCGTAACATATATGGAATGTAACGTCCACTGTTCAAAGTGCCGTCAGTGCGAATAAAAGGTGACCGAGACGTGTAACCAATGGCACCCCATACCATCAAGCCGCGTGATACGCCGATATGGCAATGACGAATACATGCTTCCAACGTGCGTTCACCGCGATGTCGCCAAACACGGATGCGACCATCATGATGCTGTAAACAGAACCTGGATTCATCCGAAAAAATGACGTTTTGCCATTCGTGCACTCAGGTTCGTCGTTGAGTACACCATCGCAGGCGCTCCTGTCTGTGAGCAGCGTAAAGGATAACCGCAGCCATGCTCTCCGAGCTGATAGTACATGCTGCTGCAAACGTCGCCGAACTGTTCGTGCAGATGGTTGTTGTCTTGCAAACGTCCCCATCTGTTGACTCAGGGATCGAGACGTGGCTGACGATCCGTTACAGCCACGCGGATAAGATGCCTGTCATCTCGACTAGTGATACGAGGCCGTTGGGATCCAGCACGGCGTTCCGTATTACCCTCCTGAACCCGCCGATTCCATATTCTGAAAACGGTCATTTGATTTCGACCAACGCGAGCAGCAATGTCGTGATACGATAAACCGCAATCGCGATAGGCTACAATCAAAGTGGGAAACGTGATGGTACGCATTTCTCCTCCTTACACGAGGCATCACAACGTTTCACCAGGCAACGCCGGTCAACTGCTGTTTCTGTATGAGAAATCAGTTGGAAACTTTCCTCATGTCATGTACGTGTCGCCACCGGCACCAACCTTGTGTGATTGCTCTGAAAAGCTAATTATTTGCATATCACAGCATCTTCTTCCTGTCGGTTAAATTTCGCGTCTGTAGCACGACATCTTCGTGGTGTAGCAATTTTAATGGCCAGTAGTGTAGTTTGAACTAATGGAGTCTTTTCCTAACTGATGACGAATTGATGATTTGAGAGATATACAGGGGTTAATCAAAAACATGGAAACACCAAAAACCACAACATACTGCCGCGCCTGATATGGTGTAGAAAAGCTCTTGTCATTCTGAACAGCTTCCAGTAGACTGGGAATGTTTAAAGACAGGTCTTGTGTGGTTTTCAAGGGAATCTTATACTATTCTTCCTGCAAAATAGTGGTTGTTGGGTGGTTTGTTTTGGTAAGCGGATCCTAACAACGAGGTCAGTCAGTCCTGGACGATGCAGTCTGTCCGAATAGGGACCCTGTCATCTTGGATCACGGCATCACCAGTGGGAAACAAATACTCTACCATGGGATGGACCTGATCAACCAAAACGTTCTCACTATCTTTGGCAGTAATGCGACATTGCAGAGTGACCATGTGTTCCACTGAATACTATTACGATTACCCTAAACATCACCGAACCCCCGCCTTGTTTCACTCTTGGCATGTAAACTCAGCCAGAAGTTGGAGACAGCGTGGAACAAGACTCAACCGACTACACAACTTTCTTCCATTGCTCCCATAACCGAGGTTTCGGCACCTTGTTTTACGAGCATTTACAACACTGAAATTCACTACTTCTGATGCTGCCTTAGTTTTATTTTGGCACTGACAGGGTACGCAAGTGCCACATTCAGTTTTGCAGCTGTTGCCCTTTTATTTTTTGTCTCTGTCCCACGCAATGACCACCCGTCACGATCACTCAACGCACACTCTCGTCCGCGTTCTGACTTAACTGTTTTTCCGCTTTCCCTGTATACTGTATAAACCTTCAGTACGGTGTCTCTTGAAACACCAAACACTTCGGCTCCCTTGGTTACGGAAGCATCCACCATACGAGCTCCAACCATCTGTCCATCGAATTCC